>NC_064645.1:16504343-17140176 GCF_023864345.2 Schistocerca serialis cubense | reverse complement strand
GGTTAACTGTATCCCTCTGACCTTCTTATTGACGATGAAACACGTAAATTGCATCGGAATTAAATACAAAAGGCACAATGCCGACTTAAGTACAAGAAGACTGACTCTTCTTACTGTCTATGTTTTGAACCATTCCTGTGACACTAGTTATAGATTCCGAGGCTTCACTTCAGGTATACTGAATCCCTCTGACCTTCTTATTGACGATGAAACACAGAAATAGCATCGGAATTAAATACAAAAGTCACAATGCCGACTTAAGTACAAGAAAACTAACTCTTCTTACTGTCTATGTTTTGAACCACTCCTGTGCCACTAGTTATAGATTCCGATGCTTCACTTCAGGTTTACTGTATCCCTCTGAGCTTCTTATTGACGATGAAACACAGAAATTGCATCGGAATTATATATAAAAGCCACAATGTCGACTGAAGTACAAGAAGACTGACTCTTCTTACAGTCTATGTTTTGAACCATTCCTGTGTCACTAGTTATAGATTCCGATGCTTCACTTCAGGATTACTGTATCCCTCTGACCTTCTTATTGACGATGAAACACAGAAATAGCATCGGAATTACATGCAAAAGGCACAATGCCAACTTAAGAACAAAAAGACTGACTCATCTTACTGTCTATGTTTTGAACCATTCCTGTGACACTAGTTATAGATTCTGATGCTTCACTTCACGTTAACTGTATCCCTCAGACCTTCTAATTGACGATGAAACACGTAAATTGCATCGGAATTAAATACAAAAGGCACAATGCCGACTTAAGTACAAGTAGACTGACTCTTCTTACAGTCTATGTTTTGAACCATTCCTGTGACACTAGTTATAGATTCGGATGGTTCACTTCAGGTTTACTGTATCTAGATACCTTCTTATTGACGATGAAGCACATAAATTGCATCGGAATTAAATACAAAAGGCACAATGCCGACTCAAGTACAAGAAGACTGGCTATACTTTCTGTCTATGTTTTGAACCATTCCTGTGATACTAGTTATAGATTCCGATGCTTCACTTCAGGTTTACTGTATCCCTGTGACCTTCTTATTGACGATGTAAGACAGAAATTGCATCGGAATTAAATACAAAGGGCACAATGCCTACTTAAGTACAAGAAAACTGATTCTTCTTACTGTCTATGCTTTGAACGATTCCTTTGACACTACTTATAGATTCCGATGCTTCACTTCAGGTTAACTGTATCCGTCAGACCTTATTATTGACGATGAAACACGTAAATTGCATCGGAATTAAATACAAAAGGCACAATGCCGACTTAGGTACAAGAAGACTGACTCTTCTTACAGTCTATGTTTTGAACCATTCCTGTGTCACTAGTTATAGATTCCGATGCTTCACTTCAGGATTACTGAATCCCTCTGACCTTCTTATTGACGCTGAAACACAGAAATAGCATCGGAATTACATACAAAAGGCACAATGCCGACTTAAGTACAAAAAGACTGACTCTTCTAACTGTCTATGTTTTGAACCATTCCTGTGACACTAGTTGTAGATTCCGATGCTTCACTTCAGGTTTACTGTATCCCTCTGACCGTCGTACTGACGATGAAACACAGAAATTGCATCGGAATTAAATACAAAAGGCACAATGCCGGCTGAAGTACAAGAAGACTGGCTCTTCTTACTGTCTATGATTTGAACCATTCCTGTGACATTACTTATAGATTCCGATGGTTCACTTCAGGTTTACTCTATCCAGCAACCTTCTTATTGACGATGAAGCACATAAATTGCATCGGAATTAAATACAAAAGACACAATGCCGACTTAATTACAAGAAGACTGACTCTACTTACGGTTTATGTTTTGAACCATTCCTGTGACACTAGTTATAGATTCCGATGCTTCACTTCAGGTTTACTGTATCCAGCTGACCTTCTTATTGACGATGAAGCACAGAAATAGCATCGGAATTAAATACAAAAGTCACAATGCCGACTTAAGTACAAGAAAACTGACTCTTCTTACTGTCTATGTTTTGAACCACTCCTGTGCCACTAGTTATAGATTCCGATGCTTCACTTCAGGTTTACTGTATCCCTCTGACAGTCTTATTGGCGATGAAACACAGAAATTGCATCGGAATTAAATACAAAAGGCACAATGCCGACTCAAGTACAAGAGGACTGGCTATACTTCCTGTCTATGTTTTGAACCATTCCTGTGATACTAGTTATGTATTCCGATGCTTCACTTCAGGTTTACTGTATCCCTGTGACCTTCTTATTGATGATGAAACACAGAAATTGCATCGGAATTAAATACAAAAGGCACAATGCCGACTTAAGTACAAGAAAACTGATTCTTCTTACTGTCTATGTTTTTAACCATTCCTGTGACACTAGTTATAGATTCCGATGCTTCACTTCAGGTTAACTGTATCCCTCTGACCTTCTTATTGACGATGAAACACGTAAATTGCATCGGAATTAAATACAAAAGGCACAATGCCGACCTAAGTACAAGAAGACTGACTCTTCATACTGTCTATGTTTTGAACCATTCCTGTGACGCTAGTTATAGATTCCGATGCTTCACTTCAGGTATACTGAATCGCTCTGACCTTCTTATTGACGATGAAACACAGAAATAGCATCGGAATTAAATACAAAAGGTACAATGCCGACTTAAGTACAAGAAGACTGACCCTTCTTACTGTCTATGTTTTGAACCAATCCTGTGACACTAGTTATAGATTGCGATGCTTCACTTCAGGTTTACTGTATCCCTCTGACCGTCGTACTGACGATGAAACACAGAAATTGCATCGGAATTAAATACAAAAGGCACAATGCTGACTGAAGTACAAGAAGACTGGCTCTTCTTACTGTCTATGTTTTGAACCATTTCTGTGACACCACTTATAGATTCCGATGCTTCACTTCAGGTTTACTGTATCCCTTGGACCTTTCTTATTGACGACGAAACACAGAAATTGCATCGGAATTAAATAGAAAAGGCACAATGCCGACTCAAGTACAAGAAAACAGACCCTTCTTAATATCTATGTTTTTAACCATTCCTGTGACACTAGTTATAGATTCCGATGCATCACTTCAGGTTTACTGTATCCCTCTGACCGTCGTATTGGCGATGAAACACAGAAATTGCATCGGAATTAAATACAAAAGGCACAATGCCGACTCAAGTACAAGAAGACTGGCTATACTTCCTGTCTATGTTTTGAACCATTCCTGTGATACTAGTTACGAATTACGTTGCTTCACTTCAGGTTTACTGTATCGCTGTGACCTTCTTTTTGACGATGAAACACAGAAATTGCATCGGAATTAAATACAAAAGGCACAATGCCGACATAAGTACAAGAAAACTGATTCTTCTTACAGTCTATGCTTTGAACCATTCGTGTGACACTAGTTATAGATTCCGATGCTTCACTTAAGGTTTACTGAATCCCTCTGACCTTCTTATTGACGATGAAACACAGAAATAGCATCGGAATTAAATAAAAAGGCACAATGCCGACTTATGTACAAGAAGACTAACCCTTCTAACTGTCTATGTCTTGAACCATTCCAGTGACACTAGTTATAGATTCGGATGGTTCACTTCAGGTTTACTGTATCTACATACCTTCTTATTGACGATGAAGCACATTAATTGCATCAGAATTAAATACAAAAGGCACAATGCCGACTCAAGTACAAGAAGACTGGCTATACTTCCTGTCTATGTTTTGAACCATTCCTGTGATACTAGTTATAGATTCCGATGCTTCACTTCAGGTTTACTGTATCCCTGTGACCTTCTTATTGACGATGTAACACAGAAATTGCATCGGAATTAAATACAAAGGGTACAATGCCGACTTAAGTACAAGAAAACTGATTCTTCTTACTGTCTATGTTTTGAACCATTCCTGTGACACTACTTATAGATTCCGATGCTTCATTTCAGGTTAACTGTATCCCTCAGACCTTCTTATTGACGATGAAACACGTAAATTGCATCGGAATTAAATACAAAAGGCACATTGCCGATTTAAATACAAGAAGACTGACTCTTCTTACAGTCTATGTTTTGAACCATTCCTGTGTCACTACTTATAGATTCAGATGCTTCACTTCAGGATTAATGAATCCCTCTGACCTTCTTATTGACGATGAAACACAGAAATAGCATTGGAATTACATACAAAAGGCACAATGCCGACTTAAGTACAAAAAGACTGACTCTTCTTACTGTCTATGTTTTGAACCATTCCTGTGACACTAGTTGTAGATTCCGATGCTTCACTTCAGGTTTACTGTATCCCTCTGACCTTCTTATTGACGATGAAACACGTAAATTGCATCGGAATTAAATACAAAAGGCACAATGCCGACTTAAGTACAAGAAGACTGACTCTTCTTACTGTCTATGTTTTGAATCATTCCTGTGACACTAGTTATAGATTCCGATGCTTCACTTAAGGTTTACTGAATCCCTCTGACCTTCTTATTGACGATGAAACAAAGAAATAGCATCGGAATTAAATACAAAAAGCACAATGCCGACTCAAGTACACGAAGAGTGGCTCTTCTTACATTCTATATTTTGAATCATTTCTGTGACACTAGTTATAGATTCCAATGCTTCACTTCAGGTTTACTGTATCCCTCTGACCTTCTTATTGACGAAGAAACACAGATATTGCATCGGAATTAAATACAAAAGGCACAATGCCGACTTATGTACAAGAAGACTAACCCTTCTTACTGTCTATGTTTTGAACCATTCCTGTGACACTAGTTATAGATTCCGATGCTTCACTTCAGGTTTTCTCTATCCCTCTCAGCTTCTTATTGAGGATGAAACACAGAAATTGCATCTTAATTAAATACAAAAGGCACAATGCCGACTTAAGTACAAGAAGACTGACTCTTCTTACTGTCTATGATTTGAACCATTCCTGTGACATTACTTATAGATTCCGATGGTTCACTTAAGGTTTACTGTATCCAGCAACCTTCTTATTGACGATGAAGCACATAAATTGCATCGGAATTAAATACAAAAGACACAATGCCGACTTAATTACAAGAAGCCTGACTCTTCTTACTGTTTATGTTTTGAACCATTCCTGTGACACTAGTTATAGATTCCGATGCTTCACTTTAGGTTTACAGTATCCAGCTGACCTTCTTATAGACGATGAAGCACAGAAATTGCATCGGAATTATATACAAAAGGCACAATGCCGACTTAAGTACAAGAAGACTGATTCTTCTTACTGTCTATGTTTGAACCATTCCTGTGACTCTAGTTATAGATTCCGATACTTCACTTTAGGTTTACTGTATCCCTCTGAGCTTATTATTGACGATGAAACACAGAAATTGCATCTTAATTAAATACAAAAGGCACAATGCCAACTTCAGTACAAGAACACTGACTCCTCTTACCGTCTATGGTTTGAACCATTCCTGTGACACTAGTAATAGATTCCAATGCTTCACTTCAGGTATACTGTATCCAGCTGACCTTCTTATTGACGATGCAACACAGAAATTGCATCGGAATTATATACAAAAGGCACAATGCCGATTAAGTACAAGAAGACTGACTCTTCTTACTGTCTATGCTTTGAACCATTCCTGTGATACTAGTTATAGAATCCGATTCTTCACTACAGGTTTACTGTATCCCTGTGACCTTCTTATTGACGATGAAAAACAGAAATTGCAACGGAATTAAATACAAAAGACACAATGCCGACTTAAGTACAAGAAAACTGATTCTTCTTACTGTCTATATTTTGAACCATTCCTGTGACACTAGTTATAGATTCCGATGCTTCACTTCAGGTTTACTGTATCCCTCTGTCCTTCTTATTGACGATGAAACACGTAAATTGCATCGGAATTAAATACAAAAGGCACAATGCCGACTTAAGTACAAGAAGACTGACTCTTCTTACAGTCTATCTTTGGACCATTCCTGTGACACTAGTTATAGATTCAGATGCTTCACTTCAGGATTACTGAATCCCTCTGACCTTCTTATTGACGATGAAACACAGAAAGAGCATCGGAATTAAATACAAAAGGCACAATGCCGACTTAAGTACAAGAAAACTGACTCTTCTTACTGTCTATGTTTTGAACCACTCCTGTGACACTAGTTATAGATTCCGATGCTTCACTTAAGGTTTACTGTATCCCTCTGAGCTTCTTATTGACGATGAAACACAGAAATTGCATCGGAATTATATACAAAAGGCACAATGCCGACTGAAGTACAAGAAGACTGGCTCTTCTTACTGTCTATGTTTTGAACCATTTCTGTGACACTAGTTATAGATTCCGATGCTTCACTTCAGGTGTACTGTATCCCTCTGACCTTCTTATTGACGATGAAACACAGAAATTGCATCGGAAATAAATACAAAAGGCACAATGCCGACTCAAGTACAAGAAGACTGGCTCTTCTTATTGTGTATGATTTGAACCATTTCTGTGACACTAGTTATTGATTCCGATGCTTCACTTCGGGTTTACTGTATCCCTCTGACCTTCTTATTGACGATGAAACACAGAAATTGCATCGGAATTAAATACAAAAGGCACAATGCCGACTTAAGTACAAGAAAACTGACTCTTCTTACTGTCTATGTTTTGAACCATTCCTGTGACACTAGTTATAGATTCTGATGCTTCACTTCGGGTTTACTGTATCCCTCTGAGCTTCTTATTGACGATGAAACAGTGAAATTGCATCGGAATTATATACAAAAGGCACAATGCCGACTGAAGTACAAGAAGACAGGCTCTTCTTACTGTCTGTGATTTGAACTATTTCTGTGACACTAGTTATAGATTCCGATGCTGCACTTCAGGTTTGATGTATTCCTCTGACCGGCGAACCGACGATGAAACACAGAAATTGCATCGGAATTAAATACAAAAGTCACAATGCCGACTCAAGTACAAGAAGACTGGCTCTTCTTACTGTCTATGTTTTGAATCTTTCCTGTGAGACCGGTTTTAGATTCCGATGCTTCACTTCAGGTTTACTGTATCCCTTGGACCTTCTTATTGACGACGAAACACAAAGATTGCATCGGAATTAAATAGAAAAGGCACAATGCCGACTCAAGTACAAGAAAACAGACTCTTCTTACTGTCTATGTTTTGAACCACTCCTGTGCCACTAGTTATAGATTCCGATGCTTCACTTCAGGTTTACTGTATCCCTCTGACCTTCATATTGACGAAGAAACACAGATATTGCATCGGAATTAAATACAAAACGCACAATGCCGACTTAAGTACAAGAAGACTGACCCCTCTTACTGTCTATGCTTTGAACCATTCCTGTGACACTAGTTATAGATTCGGATGGTTCACTTCAGGTTTACTGTATCTACATACCTTCTTATTGACGATGAAGCACATAAATTGCATCGGAATTAAATACAAAAGGCACAATGCCGACTCAAGTACAAGAAGACTGGCTGTACTTCCTGTCTATGTTTTGAACCATTCCTGTGATACTAGTTATAGATTCCGATGATTCACTTCAGGTATACTGTATCCAGCTGACCTTCTTATTGACGATGCCACACAGAAATTGCATCGGAATTATATACAAAAGGCACAATGCCGATTAAGTACAAGAAGACTGACTCTTCTTACTGTCTATGTTTTGAACCAATCCTGTGACACTAGTTATAGATTCCGATGCTTCACTTCAGGTTTACTGTATCCCTGTGACCTTCTTATTGACGATGTAACACAGAAATTGCATCGGAATTACATACAAAAGGCATAATGGCGACTTAAGTACAAAAAGACTGACTCTTCTTACTGTCTATGTTTTGAACCATTCCTGTGACACTAGTTGTAGATTCCGATGCTTCACTTCAGGTTTACTGTATACCTCTGACCTTCTTATTGACGATGAAACACGTAAATTGCATCGGAATTAAATACAAAAGGCACAATGCCGACTTAAGTACAAGAAGACTGACTCTTCTTACTGTCTATGTTTTGAACCATTCCTGTGACACTAGTTATAGATTCCGATGCTTCACTTAAGGTTTACTGAATCCCTCTGACCTTCTTATTGACGATGAAACAAAGAAATAGCATCGGAATTAAATACAAAAGGCACAATGCCGACTCAAGTACACGAAGAGTGGCTCTTCTTACATTCTATATTTTGAATCATTTCTGTGACACTAGTTATAGATTCCAATACTTCACTTCAGGTTTACTGTATCCCTCTGACCTTCTTATTGACGAAGAAACACAGATATTGCATCGGAATTAAATACAAAAGGCACAATGCCGACTTATGTACAAGAAGACTAACCCTTCTTACTGTCTATGTTTTGAACCATTCCTGTGACACTAGTTATAGATTCCGATGCTTCACTTCAGGTTTTCTCTATCCCTCTGAGCTTCTTATTGACGATGAAACACAGAAATTGCATCTTAATTAAATACAAAAGGCACAATGCCGACTTAAGTACAAGAAGACTGACTCTTCTTACTGTCTATGATTTGAACCATTCCTGTGACATTACTTATAGATTCCGATGCTTCACTTTAGGTTTACAGTATCCAGCTGACCTTCTTATTGACGATGAAGCACAGAAATTGCATCGGAATTATATACAAAAGGCACAATGCCGACTTAAGTACAAGAAGACTGATTCTTCTTACTGTCTATGTTTTGAACCATTCCTGTGACTCTAGTTATAGATTCCGATACTTCACTTCAGGTTTACTGTATCCCTCTGAGCTTATTATTAACGATGAAACACAGAAATTGCATCTTAATTAAATACAAAAGGCACAATGCCGACTTCAGTACAAGAACACTGACTCTTCTTACCTTCTATGGTTTGAACCATTCCTGTGACACTAGTAATAGATTCCAATGCTTCACTTCAGGTATACTGTATCCAGCTGACCTTCTTATTGACGAAGCAACACAGAAATTGCATCGGAATTATATACAAAAGGCAGAATGCCGATTAAGTACAAGAAGACTGACTCTTCTTACTGTCTATGTTTTGAACCATTCCTGTGATACTAGTTATAGATTCCGATTCTTCACTACAGGTTTACTGTATCCCTGCGACCTTCTTATTGACGATGAAACACAGAAATTGCATCGGAATTAAATACAAAAGGCACAATTCCGACTTAAGTACAAGAAAACTGATTCTTCTGACTGTCTATATTTTGAACCATTCCTGTGACACTAGTTATAGATTCCGATGCTTCACTTCAGGTTTACTGTATCCCTCTGTCCTTCTTATTGACGATGAAACACGTAAATTGCATCGGAATTAAATACAAAAGGCACAATGCCGACTTAAGTACAAGAAGACTGACTCTTCTTACAGTCTATGTTTTGAACCATTCCTGTGACACTAGTTATAGATTCCGATGCTTCACTTCAGGATTACTGAATCCCTCTGACCTTCTTATTGACGATGAAACACAGAAATAGCATCGGGATTAAATACAAAAGGCACAATGCCGACTTATGTACAAGAAAACTGACTCTTCTTACTGTCTATGTTTTGAACCACTCCTGTGACACTAGTTATAGATTCCGATGCTTCACTTAAGGTTTACTGTATCCCTCTGAGCTTCTTATTGACGATGAAACACAGAAATTCCATCGGAATTATATGCAAAAGGCACAATGCCGACTGAAGTACAAGAAGACTGGCTCTTCTTACTGTCTATGTTTTGAACCATTTCTGTGACACTAGTTATAGATTCCCATGCTTCACTTCAGGTGTACTGTATCCCTCTGACCATCTTATTGACGATGAAACACAGAAATTGCATCGGAAATAAATACAAAAGGCACAATGCCGACTCAAGTACAAGAAGACTGGCTCTTCTTATTGTCTATGATTTGAACCATTTCTGTGACACTAGTTATTGATTCCGATGCTTCACTTCGGGTTTACTGTATCCCGCTGACCTTCTTATTGACGATGAAACACAGAAATTGCATCGGAATTAAATACAAAAGCCACAATGCCGACTTCAGTACAAGAAAACTGACTCTTCTTACTGTCTATGTTTTGAACCATTCCTGTGACACTAGTTACAGATTCTGATGCTTCACTTCGGGTTTACTGTATCCCTCTGAGCTTCTTATTGACGATGAAACAGTGAAATTGCATCGGAATTATATACAAAAGGCACAATGCCGACTGAAGTACAAGAAGACTGGCTCTTCTTGCTGTCTATGATTTGAACCATTTCTGTGACACTAGTTATAGATTCCGATGCTTCACTTCAGGTTTAATGTATTCCTCTGACCGGCGAACCGACGATGAAACACAGAAATTTCATCGGAATTAAATACAAAAGTCACAATGCCGACTCAAGTACAAGAAGACTGGCTCTTCTTACTGTCTATGTTTTGAATCTTTCCTGTGAGACCGGTTTTAGATTCCGATGCTTCACTTCAGGTTTACTGTATCCCTTGGACCTTCTTATTGACGACGAAACACAGAAATTGCATCGGAATTAAATAGAAAAGGCACAATGCCGACTCAAGTACAAGAAAACAGACTCTTCTTACTGTCTATGTTTTGAACCACTCCTGTGCCACTAGTTATAGATTCCGATGCTTCACTTCAGGTTTAGTGTATCCCTCTGTGCTTCTTATTGACGATGAAACACAGAAATTGCATCGGAATTATATATAAAAGCCACAATGTCGACTGAAGTACAAGAAGACTGACCCATCTTACTGTCTATGCTTTGAACCAATCCTGTGACACTAGTTATAGATTCCGATGCTTCACTTCAGGTATACTGAATCCCTCTGACCTTCTTATTGACGATGAAACACAGAAATAGCATCGGAATTAATTACAAAAGTCACAATGCCGACTTATGTACACGAAAACTGACTCTTCTTACTGTCTATGTTTTGAACCACTCCTGTGCCACTAGTTATAGATTCCGATGCTTCACTTCTGGTTTACTGTATCCCTCTGACCTTCATATTGACGAAGAAACACAGATATTGCATCGGAATTAAATACAAATCGCACAATGCCGACTTAAGTACAAGAAGGCTGACCCCTCTTATTGTCTATGTTTTGAACCATTCCTGTGACACTACTAATAGATTCCGATGCTTCACTTGAGGTTTACTGTATTCCTCTGACCGGCGAACTGACGATGAAACACAGAAATTGCATCGGAATTAAATACAAAAGTCACAATGCCGACTCAAGTACAAGAAGACTGGCTCTTCTTACTGTCTATGTTTTGAATCTTTCCTGTGAGACCGGTTTTAGATTCCGATGCTTCACTTCAGGTTTACTGTATCCCTTGGACCTTCTTATTGACGACGAAACACAGAAATAGCATCGGAATTAAATAGAAAAGGCACAATGCCGACTCAAGTACAAGAAAACAGACTCTTCTTAATATCTATGTTTTAACCATTCCTGTGACACTAGTTATAGATTCCGATGCATCATTTCAGGTTTACTGTATCCCTCTGACCGTCGTATTGGCGATTAAACACAGAAATTGCATCGGAATTAAATACAAAAGGCACAATGCCGACTCAAGTACAAGAAGACTGGCTATACTTCCTGTCTATGTTTTGAACCATTCCTGTGATACTAGTTATAGATTCCGATGCTTCACTTCTAGTTTACTGTATCCCTGTGACCTTCTTATTGACGATGTAACACAGAAATTGCATCGGAATTAAATACAAAAGGCACAATGCCAACTTAAGTACAAGAAAACTGATTCTTCTTACTGTCTATGTTTTGAACCATTCCTGTGACACTAGTTATAGATTCCGATGCTTCACTTCAGGTTTACTGCATCCCTCTGTCCTTCTTATTGACGATGAAACACGTAAATTGCGTCGGAATTAAATACAAAAGGCACAATTCCGACTTAAGTACAAGAAGACTGACTCTTCTTACTGTCTATGTTTTGAACCATTCCTGTGACACTAGTTATAGATTCCGATACTTCACTTCAGGATTACTGAATCCCTCTGACCTTCTTATTGACCATGAAACACAGAAATAGCATCGGAACTAAATACAAAAGGCACAATGCCGACTTAAGTACAAGAAAACTGACTCTTCTTACTGTCTATGCTTTGAACCACTCCTGTGTCACTAGTTATAGATTCCGATGCTTCACTTCAGGTTTACTGTATCCCTCTGAGTTTCTTTTTGACGATGAAACACAGAAATTGCATCGGAATTATATACAAAAGTCACAATGCCGACTTAAGTACAAGAAAACTGACTCTTCTTATTGTCTATGTTTTGAACCACTCCTGTGACACTAGTTATAGATTCCGATGCTTCACTTCAGGTTTACTGTATCCCTCTGACCTTCTTATTGACGAAGAAACATAGATATTGCATCGGAATTAAATACAAAAGGCACAATGCCGACTTAAGTACAAGAAGACTGACCCTTCTTACTGTCTATGTTTTGAACCAATCCTGTGACACTAGTTATAGATTCCGATGCTTCACTTCAGGTTTGCTGTATCCCTCTGACCGTCGTACTGACGATGAAACACAGAAATTGCATCGGAATTAAATACAAAAGGCACAATGCCGACTCAAGTACAAGAAGACTGGCTATACTTCCTGTCTATGATTTGAACCATTCCTGTGATACTAGTTATGAATTCGGATGCTTCACTTCAGGTTTACTGTATCCCTGTGACCTTCTTATTGATGATGAAACACAGAAATTGCATCGGAATTAAATACAAAAGGCACAATGCCGACTTAAGTACAAGAAAACTGATTCTTCTTACTGTCTATGTTTTGAACCATTCCTGTGACACTAGTTATAGATTCCGATGCTTCACTTCAGGTTAACTGTATCTCTCTGACCTTCGTATTGACGATGAAACACGTAAATTGCATCGGAATTAAATACAAAAGGCACAATGCCGACTTAAGTACAAGAAGACTGACTCTTCTTACTGTCTATGTTTTGAACCATTCCTGTGACACTAGTTATAGATTCCGATGCTTCACTTCAGGTATACTGAATCCCTCTGACCTTCTTATTGACGATGAAACACAGAAATAGCATCGGAATTAAATACAAAAGTCACAATGCCGACTTAAGTACATGAAAACTGACTCTTCTTACTGTCTATGCTTTGAACCACTCCTGTGCCACTAGTTATAGATTCCGATGCTTCACTTCAGGTTTATTGTATCCCTCCGAGCTTCGTATTGACGATGAAACACAGAAATTGCACCGGAATTATATATAAAAGCCACATTGTCGACTGAAGTACAAGAAGACTGGCCCTTCTTACTGTCTATGTCTTGAACCATATCTGTGACACTAGTTATATATTCCGATGCTTCACTTCAGGTTTACTGTATCCCTCTGACCTTCTTATTGACGATGAAACACAGAAATAGCATCGGAATTAAATACAAAAGTCACAATGCCGACTTAAGTACAAGAAAACTGACTCTTCTTACTGTCTATGCTTTGAACCACTCCTGTGCCACTAGTTATAGATTCCGATGCTTCACTTCAGGTTTACTGTATCCCTCTGAGCGTCGTATTGACGATGAAACACAGAAATTGCATCGGAATTATATATAAAAGCCACAATGTCGACTGAAGTACAAGAAGACTGGCTCTTCTTACTATCTATGTTTTGAACCAATCCTGTGACACTAGTTATAGATTCCGATGCTTCACTTCAGGTTTACTGTATCCCTCTGACCGACGTACTGACGATGAAACACAGAAATTGCATCGGAATTAAATACAAAAGGCACAATGCCGACTGAAGTACAAGAAGACTGGCTATACTTCCTGTCTATGTTTTGAACCATTCCTGTGATACTAGTTATGAATTCCGATGCTTCACTTCAGCTTTACTGTATCCCTGTGACCTTCTTATTGATGATGAAACACAGAAATTGCATCGGAATTAAATACAAAGGTCAACATGCCGACTTAAGTACAAGAAAACTGACTCTTCTTACTGTCTATGCTTTGAACCACTCCTGTGTCACTAGTTATAGATTCCGATGCTTCACTTCAGGTTTACTGTATCCCTCTGAGTTTCTTATTGACGATGAAACACAGAAATTGCATCGGAATTATATACAAAAGGCACAATTCCGACTGAAGTACAAGAAGACTGGCTCTTCTTACTGTCTATGTCTTGAACCAAATCTGTGACACTAGTTATAGATTACGATGCTTCACTTCAGGTTTACTGTATCCCTCTGACCGTCTTATTGACGAAGAAATACAGATATTGCATCGGAACTAAATACAAAAGGCACAATGCCGACTTATGTACAAGAAGACTGACCCTTCTTACTGTCTATGTTTTGAACCAATCCTGTGACACTAGTTATAGATTCCGATGCTTCACTTCAGGTTTACTGTATCCCTCTGACTGTCGTACTGACGATGAAACACAGATATTGCATCGGAATTAAATACAAAAGGCACAATGCCGACTGAAGTACAAGAAGACTGGCTCTTCTTACTGTCTATGTTTTGAACCATTTCTGTGACACTAGGTATAGATTCCGATGCTTCACTTCAGGTTTACTGTATCCCTCAGACCGTCGTATTGGCCATGAAACACAGAAATTGCATCGGAATTAAATACAAAAGGCACAATGCCGACTCGAGTACAAGAAGACTGGCTATACTTCCTGTCTATGTTTTGAACCATTCCTGTGATACTAGTTATGATTTCCGATGCTTCACTTCAGGTTTACTGTATCCTTGTGACCTTCTTAATGATGATGAAACACAGAAATTGCATCGGAATTAAATACAAAAGGCACAATGCCGACTTAAGTACAAGAAAACTGATTCTTCTTACTGTCTATGTTTTGAACCATTCCTGTGACACTAGTTATAGATTCCGATGCTTCACTTCAGGTTAACTGTATCCCTCTGACCTTCTTATGGACGATGAAACACAGAAATAGCATCGGAATTAAATACAAAAGTGACAATGCCGACTTAAGTACAAGAAAACTGACTCTTCTTACTGTCTATGCTTTGAACCACTCCTGTGCCACTAGTTATAGATTCCGATGCTTCACTTCAGGTTTACTGTATCCCTCTGAGCTTCGTATTGACGATGAAACACAGAAATTGCATCTGAATTATATATATAAGCCACAATGTCGACTGAAGTACAAGAAGACTGGCTCTTCTTACTGTCTATGTCTTGAACCATATCTGTGACACTAGTTATAGATTCCGATGCTTCACTTCAGGTTTACTGTATCCCTCTGACCTTCTTATTGACGATGAAACACAGAAATAGCATCGGAAATAAATACAAAAGTCACAATGCCGACTTAAGTACAAGAAAACTGACTCTTCTTACTGTCTATGCTTTGAACACTCCTGTGCCACTAGTTATAGATTCCGATGCTTCACTTCAGGTTTACTGTATCCCTCTGAGCTTCGTATTGACGATGAAACACAGAAATTGCATCGGAATTATATATAAAAGCCACAATGTCGACTGAAGTACAAGAAGACTGGCTCTTCTTACTGTCTATGTTTTGAACCTATCCTGTGACACTAGTTATAGATTCCGATGTTTCACTTCAGGTTTACTGTATCCCTCTGACCGATGTACTGACGATGAAACACAGAAATTGCATCGGAATTAGATACAAAAGGCACAATGCCGACTGAAGTACAAGAAGACGGGCTCTTCTTACTGTCTATGTTTTGAACCATTTCTGTGACACTAGTTATAGATTCCGATGCTTCACTTCAGGTTTACTGTATCCCTCTGACCTTCTTATTGACGATGAAACACGTAAATTGCATCGGAATCAAATACAAAAGGCACAATGCCGACTTAAGTACAAGAAGACTGACTCTTCTTACTGTCTATGCTTTGAACCACTCCTGTGCCACTACTTGTAGATTCCGATGCTTCACTTCAGGTTTACTGTATCCCTCCGAGCTTCTTATTGACGATGAAACACAGAAATTGCATCGGAATTATATATAAAAGCCACAATGTCGACTGAAGTACAAGAAGACTGGCTCTTCTTACTGTCTATGTCTTGAACCATATCTGTGACACTAGTTATAGATTCCGATGCTTCACTTCAGGTTTACTGTATCCCTCTGACCTTCTTATTGACGAACAAACACAGATATTGCATCGGAATTAAATACAAAAGGCACAATGCCGACTTAAGTACAAGAAGACTGACCCTTTTTACTGTCTATGTTTTGAACCAATCCTGTGACACTAGTTATAGATTCCGATGCTTCACTTCAGGTTTACTGTATCCCTCTGACCGACGTACTGACGATGAAACACAGAAATTGCATCGGAATTAAATACAAAAGGCACAATGCCGACTGAAGTACAAGAAGACTGGCAATACTTCCTGTCTATGTTTTGAACCATTCCTGTGATACTAGTTATGAATTCCGATGCTTCACTTCAGCTTTACTGTATCCCTGTGACCTTCTTATTGATGATGAAACACAGAAATTGCATAGGAATTAAATACAATGGTCACAATGCCGACTTAAGTACAAGAAAACTGACTCTTCTTACTGTCTATGCTTTGAACCACTCCTGTGTCACTAGTTATAGATTCCGATTCTTCACTTCAGGTTTACTGTATCCCTCTGAGTTTCTTATTGACGATGAAACACAGAAATTGTATCGGAATTATATACAAAAGGCACAATTCCGACTGAAGTACAAGAAGACTGGCTCTTCTTACTGTCTATGTCTTGAACCATATCTGTGACACTAGTTATAGATTACGATGCTTCACTTCAGGTTTACTGTATCCCTCTGACCGTCTTATTGACGAAGAAACACAGATATTGCATCGGAATTAAATACAAAAGGCACAATGCCGACTTATGTACAAGAAGACTGTCCCTTCTTACTGTCTATGTTTTGAACCAATCCTGTGACACTAGTTATAGATTCTGATGCTTCACTTCAGGTTTACTGTATCCCTCTGACCGTCGTACTGACGATGAAACACAGAAATTGCATCGGAATTAAATACAAAAGGCACAATGCCGACTGAAGTACAAGAAGACTGGCTCTTCTTACTGTCTATGTTTTGAACCATTTCTGTGACACTAGGTATAGATTCCGATGCTTCACTTCAGGTTTACTGTATCCCTCTGACCGTCGTATTGGCCATGAAACACAGAAATTGCATCGGAATTAAATACAAAAGGCACAATGCCGACTCAAGTACAAGAAGACTGGCTATACTTCCTGTCTATGTTTTGAACCATTCCTGTGATACTAGTTATGATTTCCGATGCTTCACTTCAGGTTTACTGTATCCCTGTGACCTTATTGATTATGAAACACAGAAATTGCATCGGAATTAAATACAAAAGGCACAATGCCGACTTAAGTACAAGAAAACTGATTCTTCTTACTGTCTATGTTTTGAACCATTTCTGTGACACTAGTTATAGATTCCGATGCTTCACTTCAGGTTAACTGTATCCCTCTGACCTTCTTATGGACGATGAAACACAGAAATAGCATCGGAATTAAATACAAAAGTCACAATGCCGACTTAAGTACAAGAAAACTGACTCTTCTTACTGTCTATGCTTTGAACCACTCCTGTGCCACTAGTTATAGATTCCGATGCTTCACTTCAGGTTTACTGTATCCCTCTGTCCTTCTTATTGACGATGAAACACGTAAATTGCATCGGAATTAAATACAAAAGGCACAATGCCGACTTAAGTACAAGAAGACTGACTCTTCTTACAGTCTATGTTTTGAACCATTCCTGTGACACTAGTTATAGATTCCGATGCTTCACTTCAGGATTACTGAATCCCTCTGACCTTCTTATTGACGATGAAACACAGAAATAGCATCGGAATTAAATACAAAAGGCACAATGCCGACTTATGTACAAGAAAACTGACTCTTCTTACTGTCTATGTTTTGAACCACTCCTGTGACACTAGTTATAGATTCCGATGCTTCACTTAAGGTTTACTGTATCCCTCTGAGCTTCTTATTGACGATGAAACACAGAAATTCCATCGGAATTATATGCAAAAGGCACAATGCCGACTGAAGTACAAGAAGACTGGCTCTTCTTACTGTCTATGTTTTGAACCATTTCTGTGACACTAGTTATAGATTCCCATGCTTCACTTCTGGTGTACTGTATCCCTCTGACCATCTTATTGACGATGAAACACAGAAATTGAATCGGAAATAAATACAAAAGGCACAATGCCGACTCAAGTACAAGAAGACTGGCTCTTCTTATTGTCTATGATTTGAACCATTTCTGTGACACTAGTTATTGATTCCGATGCTTCACTTCGGGTTTACTGTATCCCGCTGACCTTCTTATTGACGATGAAACACAGAAATTGCATCGGAATTAAATACAAAAGCCACAATGGCGACTTCAGTACAAGAAAACTGACTCTTCTTACTGTCTATGTTTTGAACCATTCCTGTGACACTAGTTACAGATTCTGATGCTTCACTTCGGGTTTACTGTATCCCTCTGAGCTTCTTATTGACGATGAAACAGTGAAATTGCATCGGAATTATATACAAAAGGCACAATGCCGACTGAAGTACAAGAAGACTGGCTCTTCTTGCTGTCTATGATTTGAACCATTTCTGTGACACTAGTTATAGATTCCGATGCTTCACTTCAGGTTTAATGTATTCCTCTGACCGGCGAACCGACGATGAAACACAGAAATTTCATCGGAATTAAATACAAAAGTCACAATGCCGACTCAAGTACAAGAAGACTGGCTCTTCTTACTGTCTATGTTTTGAATCTTTCCTGTGAGTCCGGTTTTAGATTCCGATGCTTCACTTCAGGTTTACTGTATCCCTTGGACCTTCTTATTGTCGACGAAACACAGAAATTGCATCGGAATTAAATAGAAAAGGCACAATGCCGACTCAAGTACAAGAAAACAGACTCTTCTTACTGTCTATGTTTTGAACCACTCCTGTGCCACTAGTTATAGATTCCGATGCTTCACTTCAGGTTTACTGTATCCCTCTGAGTTTCTTATTGACGATGAAACACAGAAATTGTATCGGAATTATATACAAAAGGCACAATTCCGACTGAAGTACAAGAAGACTGGCTCTTCTTACTGTCTATGTCTTGAACCATATCTGTGACACTAGTTATAGATTACGATGCTTCACTTCAGGTTTACTGTATCCCTCTGACCGTCTTATTGACGAAGAAACACAGATATTGCATCGGAATTAAATACAAAAGGCACAATGCCGACTTATGTACAAGAAGACTGTCCCTTCTTACTGTCTATGTTTTGAACCAATCCTGTGACACTAGTTATAGATTCCGATGCTTCACTTCAGGTTTACTGTATCCCTCTGACCGTCGTACTGACGATGAAACACAGAAATTGCATCGGAATTAAATACAAAAGGCACAATGCCGACTGAAGTACAAGAAGACTGGCTCTTCTTACTGTCTATGTTTTGAACCATTCCTGTGATACTAGTTATGATTTCCGATGCTTCACTTCAGGTTTACTGTATCCCTGTGACCTTATTGATTATGAAACACAGAAATTGCATCGGAATTAAATACAAAAGGCACAATGCCGACTTAAGTACAAGAAAACTGTTTCTTCTTACTGTCTATGTTTTGAACCATTTCTGTGACACTAGTTATAGATTCCGATGCTTCACTTCAGGTTAACTGTATCCCTCTGACCTTCGTATGGACGATGAAACACAGAAATAGCATCGGAATTAAATACAAAAGTCACAATGCCGACTTAAGTACAAGAAAACTGACTCTTCTTACTGTCTATGCTTTGAACCACTCCTGTGCCACTAGTTATAGATTCCGATGTTTCACTTCAGGTTTACTGTATCCCTCTGAGCTTCGTATTGACGATGAAACACAGAAATTGCATCGGAATTACATATATAAGCCACAATGTCGACTGAAGTACAAGAAGACTGGCTCTTCTTACTGTCTATGTCTTGAACCATATCTGTGACACTAGTTATAGATTCCGATGCTTCACTTCAGGTTTACTGTATCCCTTTGACCTTCTTATTGACGATGAAACACAGAAATAGCATCGGAAATAAATACAAAAGTCACAATGCCGACTTAAGTACAAGAAAACTGACTCTTCTTACTGTCTATGCTTTGAACCACTCCTGTGCCACTAGTTATAGATTCCGATGCTTCACTTCAGGTTTACTGTATCCCTCTGAGCTTCGTATTGACGATGAAACACAGAAATTGCATCGGAATTATATATAAAAGCCACAATGTCGACTGAAGTACAAGAAGACTGGCTCTTCTTACTGTCTATGTTTTGAACCAATCCTGTGACACTAGTTATAGATTCCGATGCTTCACTTCAGGTTTACTGTATCCCTCTGACCGATGTACTGACGATGAAACACAGAAATTGCATCGGAATTATATACAAAAGGCACAATGCCGATTAAGTACAAGAAGACTGACTCTTCTTACTGTCTATGTTTTGAACCATTCCTGTGATACTAGTTATAGATTCCGATTCTTCACTACAGGTTTACTGTATCCCTGTGACCTTCTTATTGACGATGAAACACAGAAATTGCATCGGAATTAAATACAAAAGGCACAATTCCGACTTAAGTACAAGAAAACTGATTCTTCTGACTGTCTATATTTTGAACCATTCCTGTGACACTAGTTATAGATTCCGAAGCTTCACTTCAGGTTTACTGTATCCCTCTGTCCTTCTTATTGACGATGAAACACGTAAATTGCATCGGAATTAAATACAAAAGGCACAATGCCGACTTAAGTACAAGAAGACTGACTCTTCTTACAGTCTATGTTTTGAACCATTCCTGTGACACTAGTTATAGATTCCGATGCTTCACTTCAGGATTACTGAATCCCTCTGACCTTCTTATTGACGATGAAACACAGAAATAGCATCGGAATTAAATACAAAAGGCACAATGCCGACTTATGTACAAGAAAACTGACTCTTCTTACTGTCTATGTTTTGAACCACTCCTGTGACACTAGTTATGGATTCCAATGCTTCACTTAAGGTTTACTGTATCCCTCTGAGCTTCTTATTGACGATGAAACACAGAAATTCCATCGGAATTATATGCAAAAGGCACAATGCCGACTGAAGTACAAGAAGACTAGCTCTTCTTACTGTCTATGTTTTGAACCATTTCTGTGACACTAGTTATAGATTCCCATGCTTCACTTCAGGTGTACTGTATCCCTCTGACCATCTTATTGACGATGAAACACAGAAATTGCATCGGAAATAAATACAAAAGGCACAATGCCGACTCAAGTACAAGAAGACTGGCTCTTCTTATTGTCTATGATTTGAACCATTTCTGTGACACTAGTTATTGATTCCGATGCTTCACTTCGGGTTTACTGTATCCCGCTGACCTTCTTATTGACGATGAAACACAGAAATTGCATCGGAATTAAATACAAAAGCCACAATGCCGACTTCAGTACAAGAAAACTGACTCTTCTTACTGTCTATGTTTTGAACCATTCCTGTGACACTAGTTACAGATTCTGATGCTTCACTTCGGGTTTACTGTATCCCTCTGAGCTTCTTATTGACGATGAAACAGTGAAATTGCATCGGAATTATATACAAAAGGCGCAATGCCGACTGAAGTACAAGAAGACTGGCTCTTCTTGCTGTCTATGATTTGAACCATTTCTGTGACACTAGTTATAGATTCCGATGCTTCACTTCAGGTTTAATGTATTCCTCTGACCGGCGAACCGACGATGAAACACAGAAATTTCATCGGAATTAAATACAAAAGTCACAATGCCGACTCAAGTACAAGAAGACTGGCTCTTCTTACTGTCTATGATTTGAATCTTTCCTGTGAGACCGGTTTTAGATTCCGATGCTTCACTTCAGGTTTACTGTATCCCTTGGACCTTCTTATTGACGACGAAACACAGAAATTGCATCGGAATTAAATAGAAAAGGCACAATGCCGACTCAAGTACAAGAATACAGACTCTTCTTACTGTCTATGTTTTGAACCACTCCTGTGCCACTAGTTATAGATTCCGATGCTTCACTTCAGGTTTAGTGTATCCCTCTGTGCTTCTTATTGACGATGAAACACAGAAATTGCATCGGAATTATATATAAAAGCCACAATGTCGACTGAAGTACAAGAAGACTGTCTTCTTACTGTCTATGCTTTGAACCAATCCTGTGACACTAGTTATAGATTCCGATGCTTCACTTCAGGTATACTGAATCCCTCTGACCTTCTTATTGACGATGAAACACAGAAATAGCATCGGAATTAATTACAAAAGTCACAATGCCGACTTATGTACACGAAAACTGACTCTTCTTACTGTCTATGTTTTGAACCACTCCTGTGCCACTAGTTATAGATTCCGATGCTTCACTTCTGGTTTACTGTATCCCTCTGACCTTCATATTGACGAAGAAACACAGATATTGCATCGGAATTAAATACAAATCGCACAATGCCGACTTAAGTACAAGAAGACTGACCCCTCTTACTGTCTATGTTTTGAACCATTCCTGTGACACTACTAATAGATTCCGATGCTTCACTTGAGGTTTACTGTATTCCTCTGACCGGCGAACTGACGATGAAACACAGAAATTGCATCGGAATTAAATACAAAAGTCACAATGCCGACTCAAGTACAAGAAGACTGGCTCTTCTTACTGTCTATGTTTTGAATCTTTCCTGTGAGACCGGTTTTAGATTCCGATGCTTCACTTCAGGTTTACTGTATCCCTTGGACCTTCTTATTGACGACGAAACACAGAAATAGCATCGGAATTAAATAGAAAAGGCACAATGCCGACTCAAGTACAAGAAAACAGACTCTTCTTAATATCTATGTTTTAACCATTCCTGTGACACTAGTTATAGATTCCGATGCATCATTTCAGGTTTACTGTATCCCTCTGACCGCCGTATTGGCGATTAAACACAGAAATTGCATCGGAATTAAATACAAAAGGCACAATGCCGACTCAAGTACAAGAAGACTGGCTATACTTCCTGTCTATGTTTTGAACGATTCCTGTGATACTAGTTATAGATTCCGATGCTTCACTTCTAGTTTACTGTATCCCTGTGACCTTCTTATTGACGATGTAACACAGAAATTGCATCGGAATTAAATACAAAAGGCACAATGCCAACTTAAGTACAAGAAAACTGATTCTTCTTACTGTCTATGTTTTGAACCATTCCTGTGACACTAGTTATAGATTCCGATGCTTCACTTCAGGTTTACTGCATCCCTCTGTCCTTCTTATTGACGATGAAACACGTAAATTGCGTCGGAATTAAATACAAAAGGCACAATTCCGACTTAAGTACAAGAAGACTGACTCTTCTTACTGTCTATGTTTTGAACCATTCCTGTGACACTAGTTATAGATTCCGATACTTCACTTCAGGATTACTGAATCCCTCTGACCTTCTTATTGACCATGAAACACAGAAATAGCATCGGAACTAAATACAAAAGGCACAATGCCGACTTAAGTACAAGAAAACTGACTCTTCTTACTGTCTATGTTTTGAACCACTCCTGTGTCACTAGTTATAGATTCCGATGCTTCACTTCAGGTTTACTGTATCCCTCTGAGTTTCTTTTTGACGATGAAACACAGAAATTGCATCGGAATTATATACAAAAGGCACAATTCCGACTTAATTTCAAGAAGCCTGACTCTTCTTACTGTTTATGTTTTGAGCCATTCCTGTGACACTAGTTATAGATTCCGATGCTTCACTTTAGGTTTACAGTATCCAGCTGACCTTCTTATTGACGATGAAACACAGATATTGCATCGGAATTAAATACAAAAGGCACAATGCCGACTTAAGTACAAGAAGACTGACCCTTCTTACTGTCTATGTTTTGAACCAATCCTGTGACACTAGTTATAGATTCCGATGCTTCACTTCAGGTTTACTGTATCCCTCTGACCGTCGTACTGACGATGAAACACAGAAATTGCATCGGAATTAAATACAAAAGGCACAATGCCGACTGAAGTACAGGAAGACTTGCTCTTCTTACTGTCTATGTTTTGAACCATTTCTGTGACACTAGTTATAGATTCCGATGCTTCACTACAGGTTAACTGTATCCTTCTGACCTTCTTATTGACGATGAAACACGTAAATTGCATCGGAATTAAATACAAATGGCACAATGCCGACTGAAGTACAAGAAGACTGAATTTTCTTACTGTCTATGTTTGAACCATTCCTGTGACACTAGTTATAGATTCCGATGCTTCACTTCAGGTATACTGAATCCCTCTGACCTTCTTATTGACGATGAAACACAGAAATAGCATCGGAATTAAATACAAAAGTCACAATGCCGACTTAAGTACAAGAAAACTGACTCTTCTTATTGTCTATGTTTTGAACCACTCCTGTGACACTAGTTATAGATTCCGATGCTTCACTTCAGGTTTACTGTATCCCTCTGACCTTCTTATTGACGAAGAAACATAGATATTGCATCGGAATTAAATACAAAAGGCACAATGCCGACTTAAGTACAAGAAGACTGGCCCTTCTTACTGTCTATGTTTTGAACCAATCCTGTGACACTAGTTATAGATTCCGATGCTTCACTTCAGGTTTGCTGTATCCCTCTGACCGTCGTACTGACGATGAAACACAGAAATTGCATCGGAATTAAATACAAAAGGCACAATGCCGACTCAAGTACAAGAAGACTGGCTATACTTCCTGTCTATGATTTGAACCATTCCTGTGATACTAGTTATGAATTCGGATGCTTCACTTCAGGTTTACTGTATCCCTGTGACCTTCTTATTGATGATGAAACACAGAAATTGCATCGGAATTAAATACAAAAGGCACAATGCCGACTTAAGTACAAGAAAACTGATTCTTCTTACTGTCTATGTTTTGAACCATTCCTGTGACACTAGTTATAGATTCCGATGCTTCACTTCAGGTTAACTGTATCTCTCTGACCTTCGTATTGACGATGAAACACGTAAATTGCATCGGAATTAAATACAAAAGGCACAATGCCGACTTAAGTACAAGAAGACTGACTCTTCTTACTGTCTATGTTTTGAACCATTCCTGTGACACTAGTTATAGATTCCGATGCTTCACTTCAGGTATACTGAATCCCTCTGACCTTCTTATTGACGATGAAACACAGAAATAGCATCGGAATTAAATACAAAAGTCACAATGCCGACTTAAGTACATGAAAACTGACTCTTCTTACTGTCTATGCTTTGAACCACTCCTGTGCCACTAGTTATGGATTCCGATGCTTCACTTCAGGTTTATTGTATCCCTCCGAGCTTCGTATTGACGATGAAACACAGAAATTGCACCGGAATTATATATAAAAGCCACATTGTCGACTGAAGTACAAGAAGACTGGCCCTTCTTACTGTCTATGTCTTGAACCATATCTGTGACACTAGTTATATATTCCGATGCTTCACTTCAGGTTTACTGTATCCCTCTGACCTTCTTATTGACGATGAAACACAGAAATAGCATCGGAATTAAATACAAATGTCACAATGCCGACTTAAGTACAAGAAAACTGACTCTTCTTACTGTCTATGCTTTGAACCACTCCTGTGCCACTAGTTATAGATTCCGATGCTTCACTTCAGGTTTACTGTATCCCTCTGAGCGTCGTATTGACGATGAAACACAGAAATTGCATCGGAATTATATATAAAAGCCACAATGTCGACTGAAGTACAAGAAGACTGGCTCTTCTTACTGTCTATGTTTTGAACCAATCCTGTGACACTAGTTATAGAATCCGATGCTTCACTTCAGGTTTACTGTATCCCTCTGACCGACGTACTGACGATGAAACACAGAAATTGCATCGGAATTAAATACAAAAGGCACAATGCCGACTGAAGTACAAGAAGACTGGCTATACTTCCTGTCTATGTTTTGAACCATTCCTGTGATACTAGTTATGAATTCCGATGCTTCACTTCAGCTTTACTGTATCCCTGTGACCTTCTTATTGATGATAAAACACAGAAATTGCATCGGAATTAAATACAAAGGTCAACATGCCGACTTAAGTACAAGAAAACTGACTCTTCTTACTGTCTATGCTTTGAACCACTCCTGTGTCACTAGTTATAGTTTCCGATGCTTCACTTCAGGTTTACTGTATCCCTCTGAGTTTCTTATTGACGATGAAACACAGAAATTGCATCGGAATTATATACAAAAGGCACAATTCCGACTGAAGTACAAGAAGACTGGCTCTTCTTACTGTCTGTGTCTTGAACCAAATCTGTGACACTAGTTATAGATTACGATGCTTCACTTCAGGTTTACTGTATCCCTCTGACCGTCTTATTGACGAAGAAATACAGATATTGCATCGGAATTAAATACAAAAGGCACAATGCCGAATTATGTACAAGAAGACTAACCCTTCTTACTGTCTATGTTTTGAACCAATCCTGTGACACTAGTTATAGATTCCGATGCTTCACTTCAGGTTTACTGTATCCCTCTGACCGTCGTACTGACGATGAAACACAGAAATTGCATCTGAATTAAATACAAAAGGCACAATGCCGACTGAAGTACAAGAAGACTGGCTCTTCTTACTGTCTATGTTTTGAACCATTTCTGTGACACTAGGTATAGATTCCGATGCTTCACTTCAGGTTTACTGTATCCCTCTGACCGTCGTATTGGCCATGAAACACAGAAATTGCATCGGAATTAAATACAAAAGGCACAATGCCGACTCGAGTACAAGAAGACTGGCTATACTTCCTGTCTATGTTTTGAACCATTCCTGTGATACTAGTTATGATTTCCGATGCTTCACTTCAGGTTTACTGTATCCCTGTGACCTTCTTAATGATGATGAAACACAGAAATTGCATCGGAATTAAATACAAAAGGCACAATGCCGACTTAAGTACAAGAAAACTGATTCTTCTTACTGTCTATGTTTTGAACCATTCCTGTCACACTAGTTATAGATTCCGATGCTTCACTTCAGGTTAACTGTATCCCTCTGACCTTCTTATGGACGATGAAACACAGAAATAGCATCGGAATTAAATACAAAAGTGACAATGCCGACTTAAGTACAAGAAAACTGACTCTTCTTACTGTCTATGCTTTGAACCACTCCTGTGCCACTAGTTATAGATTCCGATGCTTCACTTCAGGTTTACTGTATCCCTCTGAGCTTCGTATTGACGATGAAACACAGAAATTGCATCTGAATTATATATATAAGCCACAATGTCGACTGAAGTACAAGAAGACTGGCTCTTCTTACTGTCTATGTCTTGAACCATATCTGTGACACTAGTTATAGATTCCGATGCTTCACTTCAGGTTTACTGTATCCCTCTGACCTTCTTATTGACGATGAAACACAGAAATAGCATCGGAAATAAATACAAAAGTCACAATGCCGACTTAAGTACAAGAAAACTGACTCTTCTTACTGTCTATGCTTTGAACCACTCCTGTGCCACTAGTTATAGATTCCGATGCTTCACTTCAGGTTTACTGTATCCCTCTGAGCTTCGTATTGACGATGAAACACAGAAATTGCATCGGAATTATATATAAAAAACAACAATGTCGACTGAAGTACAAGAAGACTGGCTCTTCTTACTGTCTATGTTTTGAACCAATCCTGTGACACTAGTTATAGATTCCGATGTTTCACTTCAGGTTTACTGTATCCCTCTGACCGATGTACTGACGATGAAACACAGAAATTGCATCGGAATTAGATACAAAAGGCACAATGCCGACTGAAGTACAAGAAGACGGGCTCTTCTTACTGTCTATGTTTTGAACCATTTCTGTGACACTAGTTATAGATTCCGATGCTTCACTTCAGGTTTACTGTATCCCTCTGACCTTCTTATTGACGATGAAACACGTAAATTGCATCGGAATCAAATACAAAAGGCACAATGCCGACTTAAGTACAAGAAGACTGACTCTTCTTACTGTCTATGCTTTGAACCACTCCTGTGCCACTACTTATAGATTCCGATGCTTCACTTCAGGTTTACTGTATCCCTCCGAGCTTCTTATTGACGATGAAACACAGAAATTGCATCGGAATTATATATAAAAGCCACAATGTCGACTGAAGTACAAGAAGACTGGCTCTTCTTACTGTCTATGTCTTGAACCATATCTGTGACACTAGTTATAGATTCCGATGCTTCACTTCAGGTTTACTGTATCCCTCTGACCTTCTTATTGACGAACAAACACAGATATTGCATCGGAATTAAATACAAAAGGAACAATGCCGACTTAAGTACAAGAAGACTGACCCTTTTTACTGTCTATGTTTTGAACCAATCCTGTGACACTAGTTATAGATTCCGATGCTTCACTTCAGGTTTACTGTATCCCTCTGACCGACGTACTGACGATGAAACACAGAAATTGCATCGGAATTAAATACAAAAGGCACAATGACGACTGAAGTACAAGAAGACTGGCAATACTTCCTGTCTATGTTTTGAACCATTCCTGTGATACTAGTTATGAATTCCGATGCTTCACTTCAGCTTTACTGTATCCCTGTGACCTTCTTATTGATGATGAAACACAGAAATTGCATCGGAATTAAATACAAAGGTCACAATGCCGACTTAAGTACAAGAAAACTGACTCTTCTTACTGTCTATGCTTTGAACCACTCCTGTGTCACTAGTTATAGATTCCGATGCTTCACTTCAGGTTTACTGTATCCCTCTGAGTTTCTTATTGACGATGAAACACAGAAATTGCATCGGAATTATATACAAAAGGCACAATTCCGACTGAAGTACAAGAAGACTGGCTCTTCTTACTGTCTATGTCTTGAACCATATCTGTGACACTAGTTATAGATTACGATGCTTCACTTCAGGTTTACTGTATCCCTCTGACCGTCTTATTGACGAAGAAACACAGATATTGCATCGGAATTAAATACAAAAGGCACAATGCCGACTTATGTACAAGAAGACTGTCCCTTCTTACTGTCTATGTTTTGAACCAATCCTGTGACACTAGTTATAGATTCCGATGCTTCACTTCAGGTTTACTGTATCCCTCTGACCGTCGTACTGACGATGAAACACAGAAATTGCATCGGAATTAAATACAAAAGGCACAATGCCGACTGAAGTACAAGAAGACTGGCTCTTCTTACTGTCTATGTTTTGAACCATTTCTGTGACACTAGGTATAGATTCCGATGCTTCACTTCAGGTTTACTGTATCCCTCTGACCGTCGTATTGGCCATGAAACACAGAAATTGCATCGGAATTAAATACAAAAGGCACAATGCCGACTCAAGTACAAGAAGACTGGCTATACTTCCTGTCTATGTTTTGAACCATTCCTGTGATACTAGTTATGATTTCCGATGTTTCACTTCAGGTTTACTGTATCCCTGTGACCTTATTGATTATGAAACACAGAAATTGCATCGGAATTAAATACAAAAGGCACAATGCCGACTTAAGTACAAGAAAACTGATTCTTCTTACTGTCTATGTTTTGAACCATTTCTGTGACACTAGTTATAGATTCCGATGCTTCACTTCAGGTTAACTGTATCCCTCTGACCTTCTTATGGACGATGAAACACAGAAATAGCATCGGAATTAAATACAAAAGTCACAATGCCGACTTAAGTACAAGAAAACTGACTCTTCTTACTGTCTATGCTTTGAACCACTCCTGTGCCACTAGTTATAGATTCCGATGCTTCACTTCAGGTTTACTGTATCCCTCTGAGCTTCGTATTGACGATGAAACACAGAAATTGCATCGGAATTACATATATAAGCCACAATGTCGACTGAAGTACAAGAAGACTGGCCCTTCTTACTGTCTATGTCTTGAACCATATCTGTGACACTAGTTATAGATTCCGATGCTTCACTTCAGGTTTACTGTATCCCTTTGACCTTCTTATTGACGATGAAACACAGAAATAGCATCGGAAATAAGTACAAAAGTCACAATGCCGACTTAAGTACAAGAAAACTGACTCTTCTTACTGTCTATGCTTTGAACCACTCCTGTGCCACTAGTTATAGATTCCGATGCTTCACTTCAGGTTTACTGTATCCCTCTGAGCTTCGTATTGACGATGAAACACAGAAATTGCATCGGAATTATATATAAAAGCCACAATGTCGACTGAAGTACAAGAAGACTGGCTCTTCTTACTGTCTATGTTTTGAACCAATCCTATGACACTAGTTATAGATTCCGATGCTTCACTTCAGGTTTACTGTATCCCTCTGACCGATGTACTGACGATGAAACACAGAAATTGCATCGGAATTAGATACAAAAGGCACAATGCCGACTGAAGTACAAGAAGACTGGCTCTTCTTACTGACTATGTTTTGAACCATTTCTGTGACACAAGTTATGGATTCCGATGCTTCACTTGAGGTTTACTGTATCCCTTGGACCTTTCTTATTGACGACGAAACACAGAAATTGCATCGGAATTAAATAGAAAAGGCACAATGCCGACTCAAGTACAAGAAAACAGACTCTTCTTAATATCTATATTTTTAACCATTCCTGTGACACTAGTTATAGATTCCGATGCATCACTTCAGGTTTACTGTATCCCTCTGACCGTCTTATTGGCGATGAAACACAGAAATTGCATCGGAATTAAATACAAAAGGCACAATGCCGACTCAAGTACAAGAAGACTGGCTATTATTCCTGTCTATGTTTTGAACAATTCCTGTGATACTAGTTATTAATTCCGATGCATCACTTCAGGTTTACTGTATCCCTGTGACCTTCTTATTGATGATGAAACACAGAAATTGCATCGGAATTAAATACAAAAGGCACAATGCCGACTTAAGTACAAGAAAACTGATTGTTCTTACTGTCTATGTTTTGAACCATTCCTGTGACACTAGTTATAGATTCCCATGCTTCACTTCAGGTTAACTGTATCCCTCTGACCTTCTTATTGACGATGAAACACGTAAATTGCATCGGAATCAAATACAAAAGGCACAATGCCGACTTAAGTACAAGAAGACTGACTCTTCTTACTGTCTATGCTTTGAACCACTCCTGTGCCACTACTTATAGATTCCGATGCTTCACTTCAGGTTTAGTGTATCCCTCTGAGCTTCTTATTGACGATGAAACACAGAAATTGCATCGGAATTATATATAAAAGCCACAATGTCGACTGTAGTACAAGAAGACTGGCTCTTCTTACTGTCTATGTCTTGAACCATATCTGTGACACTAGTTATAGATTCCGATGCTTCACTTCAGGTTTACTGTATCCCTCTGACCTTCTTATTGACGAACAAACACAGATATTGCATCGGAATTTAATACAGAAGGCACAATGCCGACTTAAGTACAAGAAGACTGACCCTTTTTACTGTCTATGTTTTGAACCAATCCTGTGACACTAGTTATAGATTCCGATGCTTCACTTCAGGTTTACTGTATCCCTCTGACCGTCGTACTGACGATGAAACACAGAAATTGCATCGGAATTAAATACAAAAGGCACAATGCCGACTGAAGTACAAGAAGACTGGCTCTTCTTACTGTCTATGTTTTGAACCATTTCTGTGACACTAGGTATAGATTCCGATGCTTCACTTCAGGTTTTCTGTATCGTTGTGACCTTCTTTTTGACGATGAAACACAGAAATTGCATCGGAATTAAATACAAAAGGCACAATGCCGACTCAAGTACAAGAAGACTGGCTATACTTCCTGTCTATGTTTTGAACCATTCCTGTGATACTAGTTATGAATTCCGATGCCTCACTTCAGGTTTACTGTATCCCTGTGACCTTCGTGTTGATGATGAAACACAGAAATTGCATCGGAATTAAATACAAAAGGCACAATGCCGACTTAAGTACAAGAAAACTGATTCTTCTTACTGTCTATGTTTTGAACCATTCCTGTGACACTAGTTATAGATTCCGATGCTTCACTTCAGGTTAACTGTATCCCTCTGACCTTCTTATTGACGATGAAACACGTAAATTGCATCGGAATTAAATACAAAAGGCACAATGCCGACTTAAGGACAAGAAGACTGACTCTTCTTACTGTCTATGTTTTGAACCACTCCTGTGCCACTAGTTATAGATTCCGATGCTTCACTTCAGGTTTACTGTATCCCTCTGAGCTTCGTATTGACGATGAAACACAGAAATTGCATCGGAATTATATATATAAGCCACAATGTCGACTGAAGTACATCAAGACTGGCTCTTCTTACTGTCTATGTCTTGAACCATATCTGTGACACTAGTTATAGATTCCGATGCTTCACTTCAGGTTTACTGTATCCCTCTGACCTTCTTATTGACGATGAAACACAGAAATAGCATCGGAATTAAATACAAAAGTCACAATGCCGACTTAAGTACAAGAAAACTGACTCTTCTTACTGTCTATGCTTTGAACCACTCCTGTGCCACTAGTTATAGATTCCGATCCTTCACTTCAGGTTTACTGTATACCTCTGTGCTTCGTATTGACGATGAAACACAGAAATTCCATCGGAATTATATATAAAAGCCACAATGTCGACTGAAGTACAAGAAGACTGGCTCTTCTTACTGTCAATGTTTTGAATCAATCCTGTGACACTAGTTATAGATTCCGATGCTTCACTTCAGGTTTACTGTATCCCTCTGACCGACGTACTGACGATGAAACACAGAAATTGCATCGGAATTAGATACAAAAGGCACAATGCCGACTGAAGTACAAGAAGACTGGCTCTTCTTACTGTCTATGTTTTGAACCATTTCTGTGACACTAGTTATAGATTCCGATGCTTCACTTCAGGTTTACTGTATCCCTTGGACCTTTCTTATTGACGACGAAACACAGAAATTGCATCGGAATTAAATAGAAAAGGCACAATGCCGACTGAAGTACAAGAAAACAGACTCTTCTTAATATCTATGTTTTTAACCATTCATGTGACACTAGTTATAGATTCCGATGCATCACTTCAGGTTTACTGTATCCCTCTGACCGTCGTATTGGCGATGAAACACAGAAATTGCATCGGAATTAAATACAAAAGGCACAATGCCGACTCAAGTACAAGAAGACTGGCTATTATTCCTGTCTATGTTTTGAACCATTTCTGTGATACTAGTTATGAATTCCGTTGCTTCACTTCAGGTTTACTCTATCCCTGTGACCTTCTTATTGATGATGAAACACAGAAATTGCATCGGAATTAAATACAAAAGGCACAATGCCGACTTAAGTACAAGAAAACTGATTCTTCTTACTGTCTATGTTTTGAACCATTCCTGTGACACTAGTTATAGATTCCGATGCTTCACTTAAGGTTAACTGTATTCCTCTGACCTTCTTATTGACGAACAAACACAGATATTGCATCGGAATTAAATACAAAAGGCACAATGCCGACTTAAGTACAAGAAGACTGACTCTTCTTACTGTCTATGTTTTGAACCAATCCTGTGACACTAGTTATAGATTCCGATGCTTCACTTCAGGATTACTGAATCCCTCTGACCGTCGTACTGACGATGAAACACAGAGATTGCATCGGAATTAAATACAAAAGGCACAATGCCGACTGAAGTACAAGAAGACTGGCTCTTCTTACTGTCTATGTTTTGAACCATTTCTGTGACACTACTTATAGATTCCGATGCTTCACTTCAGGTTTACTGTATCCCTTGGACCTTTCTTATTGACGACGAAACACAGAAATTGCATCGGAATTAAATAGATAAGGCACAATGCCGACTCCAGTACAAGAAATTAGACTCTTCTTAATATCTTTGTTTTTAACCATTCCTGTGACACTAGTTATAGATTCTGATGCATCACTTCAGGTTTACTGTATCCCTCTGACCGTCGTATTGGCGATGAAACACAGAAATTGCATCGGAATTAAATACAAAAGGCACAATGCCGACTCAAGTACAAGAAGACTGGCTATACTTCCTGTCTATGTTTTGAACCATTTTTGTTATACTAGTTACGAATTCCGATGCTTCACTTCAGGTTTACTGTATCCCTGTGACCTTCTTTTTGACGATGATACACAGAAATTGCATCGGAATTAAATACAAAAGGCACAATGCCGACATAAGTACAAGAAAACTGATTTTTCTTACTGTCTATGTTTTGAACCATTCGTGTGACACTAGTTATGGATTCCGATGCTTCACTTAAGGTTTACTGAATCCCTCTAACCTTCTTATTGACGATGAAACACAGAAATAGCATCGGAATTAAATAAAAAGGCACAATGACGACTTATGTACAAGAAGACTAACCCTTCTTACTGTGTATGTTTTGAACCATTCCTGTGACACTAGTTATAGATTCGGATGGTTCACTTCAGGTTTACTGTATCTAGATACCTTCTTATTGACGATGAAGCACATAAATTGCATCGGAATTAAATACAAAAGGCACAATGCCGACTCAAGTACAAGAAGACTGGCTATACTTCCTGTCTATGTTTGAACCATTCCTGTGATACTAGTTATAGATTCCGATGCTTCACTTCAGGTTTACTGTATCCCTGTGACCTTCTTATTGACGATGTAACACAGAAATTGCATCGGAATTAAATACAAAATGCACAATGCCGACTTAAGTACAAGAAAACTGATTCTTCTTACTGTCTATGTTTTGAACCATTCCTGTGACACTAGTTACAGATTCCGATGCTTCACTTCAGGATTACTGAATCCCTCTGACCTTCTTATTGACGATGAAACACAGAAATAGCATCGGAATTAAATACAAAAGGCACAATGCCGACATAAGTACTAGAAGACTGACTCTTCTTACAGTCTATGTTTTGAAACATTCCTGTGTCACTAGTTATAGATTCCGATGCTTCACTTCAGGATTACTGAATCCCTCTGACCGTCGTACTGACGATGAAACACAGAAATTGCATCGGAATTATATACAAAAGGCACAATGCCGCCTGAAGTACAAGAAGACTGGCTCTTCTTACTGTCTATGTCTTGAACCATATCTGTGACACTAGTTATAGATTCCGATGCTTCACTTCAGGCTTACTGTATCCCTCTGATCTTCTTATTGACGATGAAACACAGAAATAGCATCGGAATTAAATACAAAAGTCACAATGCCGACTTAAGTACAAGAAGACTGACCTTTCTTACTGTCTATGTTTTGAACCAATCCTGTGACACTAGTTATAGATTCCGATGCTTCACTTCAGGTTTACTGTATCCCTCTGACCGTCGTACTGACGATGAAACACAGAAATTGCATCGGAATTAAATACAAAAATCACAATCCCGACTGAAGTACAAGAAGACTGGCTCTTCTTACTGTCTATGTTTTGAACCATATCTGTGACACTACTTACAGATTCCGATGCTTCACTTCAGGATTACTGAATCCCTCTGACCTTCTTATTGACGATGAAACACAGAAATAGCACCGGAATTAAATACAAAAGGCACAATGCCGACTGAAGTACAAGAAGACTGGCTCTTCTTACCCTCTATGTCTTGAACTATATCTGTGACACTACTTATAGATTCCGATGCTTCACTTCAGGTTTACTGTATCCCTCTGAGCTTCGTATTGACGATGAAACACAGAAATTGCATCGGAATTATATATATAAGCCACAATGTCGACTGAAGTACAAGAAGACTGGCTCTTCTTACTGTCTATGTCTTGAACCATATCTGTGACACTAGTTATAGATTCCGATGCTTCACTTCAGGCTTACTGTATCCCTCTGATCTTCTTATTGACGATGAAACACAGAAATAGCATCGGAATTAAATACAAAAGTCACAATGCCGACTTAAGTACAAGAAGACTGACCTTTCTTACTGTCTATGTTTTGAACCAATCCTGTGACACTAGTTATAGATTCCGATGCTTCACTTCAGGTTTACTGTATCCCTCTGACCGTCGTACTGACGATGAAACACAGAAATTGCATCGGAATTAAATACAAAAATCACAATCCCGACTGAAGTACAAGAAGACTGGCTCTTCTTACTGTCTATGTTTTGAACCATATCTGTGACACTACTTACAGATTCCGATGCTTCACTTCAGGTTTACTGTATCCCTTGGACCTTCTTATTGACGACGAAACACAGAAATTGCATCGGAATTAAATAGAAAAGGCACAATGCCGACTCAAGTACAAGAAAAGAGACTCTTCTTAATATCTATGTTTTGAACTATTCCTGTGACACTAGTTATAGATTCCGATGCATCACTTCAGGTTTACTGTATCCCTCTGACCGTCGTATTGGCGATGAAACACAGAAATTGCATCGGAATTAAATACAAAAGGCACAATGCCGACTCAAGTACAAGAAGACTGGCTATACTTACTGTCTATGTTTTGAACCATTCCTGTGATACTAGTTATGAATTCCGATGCTTCACTTCAGGTTTACTGTATCCCTGTGACCTTCTTATTGACGATGAAACACAGAAATTGCATCGGAATTAAATACAAAAGGCACAATGCAGACTTAAGTACAAGAAAACTGATTCTTCTTACAGTCTATGTTTTGAACCATTCCTGTGACACTAGTTATAGATTCCGATGCTTCACTTCAGGTTAACTGTATCCCTCAGACCTTCTTATTGACGATGAAACACGTAAATTGCATCGGAATTAAATACAAAAGGCACAATGCCGACTTAAGTACAAGAAGACTGACTCTTCTTACAGTCTATGTTTTGAAACATTCCTGTGTCACTAGTTATAGATTCCGATGCTTCACTTCAGGATTACTGAATCCCTCTGACCGTCGTACTGACGATGAAACACAGAAATTGCATCGGAATTAAATACAAAAGGCACAATGCCGACTGAAGTACAAGAAGACTGGCTCTTCTTACTGTCTATGTTTTGAACCATTTCTGTGACACTACTTATAGATTCTGATGCTACACTTCAGGTTTACTGTATCCCTTGGACCTTTCTTATTGACGACGAAACACAGAAATTGCATCGGAATTAAATAGGAAAGGCACATTGCCGATTCAAGTACAAGAAAACAGACTCTTCTTAATATCTATGTTTTTAACCATTCCTGTGACACTAGTTATAGATTCCGATGCATCACTTCAGGTTTACTGTATCCCTCTGACCGTCGTATTGGCGATGAAACACAGAAATTGCATCGGAATTAAATACAAAAGGCACAATGCCGACTCAAGTACAAGAAGACTGGCTATACTTCCTGTCTATGTTTTGAACCATTCCTGTGATACTAGTTACGAATTCCGATGCTTCACTTCAGATTTACTGTATCCCTGTGACCTTCTTTTTGACGATAAAACACAGAAATTGCATCGGAATTAAATACAAAAGGCACAATGCCGACTGAAGTACAAGAAGACTGGCTCTTCTTACTGTCTATGTTTTGAACAATTTCTGTGACACTAGTTATAGATTCCGATGCTTCACTTCAGGTTTACTGTATCCCTCTGACCTTCTTATTGACGAAGAAACACAGATATTGCATCGGAATTAAAAACAAAAGGCACAATGCCGACTTATGTACAAGAAGACTTACCCTTCTTACTGTCTATGTTTTGAACCATTCCTGTGACACTAGTTACAGATTCCGATGCTTCACTTCAGGTTTACTGTATCCCTTGGACCTTCTTATTGACGACGAAAAACAGAAATTGCATCGGAATTAAATAGAAAAGGCACAATGCCGACTCAAGTACAAGAAAAGAGACTCTTCTTAATATCTATGTTTTGAACTATTCCTGTCACACTAGTTATAGATTCCGATGCATCACTTCAGGTTTACTGTATCCCTCTGACCGTCGTATTGGCGATGAAACACAGAAATTGCATCGGAATTAAATACAAAAGGCACAATGCCGACTCAAGTACAAGAAGACTGGCTATACTTACTGTCTATGTTTTGAACCATTCCTGTGTTACTAGTTATGAATTCCGATGCTTCACTTCAGGTTTACTGTATCCCTGTGACCTTCTTATTGACGATGAAACACAGAAATTGCATCGGAATTAAATACAAAAGGCACAATGCAGACTTAAGTACAAGAAAACTGATTCTTCTTACTGTCTATGTTTTGAACCATTCCTGTGACACTAGTTATAGATTCCGATGCTTCACTTCAGGTTAACTGTATCCCTCAGACCTTCTTATTGACGATGAAACACGTAAATTGCATCGGAATTAAATACAAAAGTCACAATGCCGACTTAAGTACAAGAAGACTGACTCTTCTTACAGTCTATGTTTTGAAACATTCCTGTGTCACTAGTTATAGATTCCGATGCTTCACTTCAGGATTACTGAATCCCTCTGACGTCGTACTGACGATGAAACACAGAAATTGCATCGGAATTAAATACAAAAGGCACAATGCCGACTGAAGTACAAGAAGACTGGCTCTTCTTACTGTCTATGTTTTGAACCATTTCTGTGACACTACTTATAGATTCTGATGCTACACTTCAGGTTTACTGTATCCCTTGGACCTTTCTTATTGGCGACGAAACACAGAAATTGCATCGGAATTAAATAGAAAAGGCACATTGCCGACTCAAGTACAAGGAAACAGACTCTTCTTAATATCTATGTTTTTAACCATTCCTGTGACACTAGTTATAGATTCCGATGCTTCACTTCAGGTTTACTGTATCCCTCTGACCGTCGTATTGGCGATGAAACACAGAAATTGCATCGGAATTAAATACAAAAGGCACAATGCCGACTCAAGTACAAGAAGACTGGCTATACTTCCTGTCTATGTTTTGAACCATTCCTGTGATACTAGTTACGAATTCCGATGCTTCACTTCAGATTTACTGTATCCCTGTGACCTTCTTTTTGACGATAAAACACAGAAATTGCATCGGAATTAAATACAAAAGGCACAATGCCGACATAAGTACAAGAAAACTGATTCTCCTTACTGTCTATGTTTTGAACCATTCGTGTGACACTAGTTATAGATTCCGATGCTTCACTTAAGGTTTACTGAATCCCTCTGACCTTCTTATTGACGATGAAACACAGAAATAGCATCGGAATTAAATAAAAAGGCACAATGCCGACTTATGTACAAGAAGACTAACCCTTCTTACTGTCTATGTTTTGAACCATTCCTGTGACACTAGCTATTGATTCGGATGGTTCACTTCAGGTTTACTGTATCTAGATACCTTCTTATTGACGATGAAGCACATAAATTGCATCGGAATTAAATACAAAAGGCACAATGCCGACTCAAGTACAAGAAGACTGGCTATACTTCCTGTCTATGTTTTGAACCATTCCTGTGATACTAGTTATAGATTCCGATGCTTCACTTCAGGTTTACTGTATCCCTGTGACCTTCTTATTGACGATGTAACACAGAAATTGCATCGGAATTAAATACAAAAAGCACAATGCCGACTTAAGTACAAGAAAACTGATTCTTCTTACTGTCTATGTTTTGAACCAGTCCTGTGACACTAGTTACAGATTCCGATGCTTCACTTCAGGATTACTGATTCCCTCTGATCTTCTTATTGACGATGAAACACAGAAATAGCATCGGAATTAAATACAAAAGGCACAATGCCGACATAAGTACAAGAAAACTGACTCTTCTTACTTTCTATGTTTTGAACCACTCCTGTGACACTAGTTATAGATTCCGAATCTTCACTTCAGGTTTACTGTATCCCTCTGATCTTCTTATTGACGATGAAACACAGAAATTGCATCGGAATTATATACAAAAGGCACAATGCCGACTGAAGTACAAGAAGACTGGCTCTTCTTACTCTCTATGTCTTGAACCATATCTGTGACACTAGTTATAGATTCCGATGCTTCACTTCAGGTTTACTGTATCCATCTGACCTTCTTATTGACAAAGAAACACAGATATTGCATCGGAATTAAATACAAAAGGCACAATGCCGACTTAACTACAAGAAGACTGACCTTTCTTACTGTCTATGTTTTGAACCAATCCTGTGACACTAGTTATAGATTCCGATGCTTCACTTCAGGTTTACTGTATCCCTCTGACCGTCGTACTGACGATGAAACACAGAAATTGCATCGGAATTAAATACAAAAGGCACAATCCCGACTGAAGTACAAGAAGACTGGCTCTTCTTACTGTCTATGTTTTGAACCATATCTGTGACACTAGTTACAGATTCCGATGCTTCACTTCAGGTTTACTGTATCCCTTGGACCTTCTTATTGACGACGAAACACAATAATTGCATCGGAATTAAATAGAAAAGGCACAATGCCGACTCAAGTACAAGAAAAGAGACTCTTCTTAATATCTATGATTTGAACCATTCCTGTGACACTAGTTATAGATTCCGATGCATCACTTCAGGTTTACTGTATCCCTCTGACCGTCGTATTGGCGATGAAACACAGAATTTGCATCGGAATTAAATACAAAAGGCACAATGCCGACTCAAGTACAAGAAGACTGGCTATACTTACTGTCTATGTTTTGAACCATTCCTGTGATACTAGTTATGAATTCCGATGCTTCACTTCAGGTTTACTGTATCCCTGTGACCTTCTTATTGACGATGAAACACAGAAATTGCATCGGAATTAAATACAAAAGGCACAATGCAGACTTAAGTACAAGAAAACTGATTTTTCTTACTGTCTATGTTTTGAACCATTCCTGTGACACTAGTTATAGATTCCGATGCTTCACTTCAGGTTAACTGTATCCCTCAGACCTTCTTATTGACGATGAAACACGTAAATTGCATCGGAATTAAATACAAAAGGCACAATGCCGACTTAAGTACAAGAAGACTGACTCTTCTTACAGTCTATGTTTTGAAACATTCCTGTGTCACTAGTTATAGATTCCGATGCTTCACTTCAGGATTACTGAATCCCTCTGACCGTCGTACTGACGATGAAACACAGAGATTGCATCGGAATTAAATACAAAAGGCACAATGCCGACTGAAGTACAAGAAAACTGGCTCTTCTTACTGTCTATGTTTTGAACCATTTCTGTGACACTACTTATAGATTCTGATGCTACACTTCAGGTTTACTGTATCCCTTGGACCTTTCTTATTGACGACGAAACACAGAAATTGCATCGGAATTAAATAGAAAAGGCACAATGCCGACTCAAGTACAAGAAAACAGACTCTTCTTAATATCTATGTTTTTAACCATTCCTGTGACACTAGTTATAGATTCCGGTGCATCACTTCAGGTTTGCTGTATCCCTCTGACCGTCGTATTGGCGATGAAACACAGAAATTGCATCGGAATTAAATACAAAAGGCACAATGCCGACTCAAGTACAAGAAGACTGGCTATACTCTCTGTCTATGTTTTGAACCATTCCTGTGATACTAGTTACGAATTCCGATGCTTCACTTCAGATTTACTGTATCCCTGTGACCTTCTTTTTGACGATAAAACACAGAAATTGCATCGGAATTAAATACAAAAGGCACAATGCCGACATAAGTACAAGAAAACTGATTCTTCTTACTGTCTATGTTTTGAACCATTCCTGTGACACTAGTTATAGATTCCGATGCTTCACTTAAGGTTTACTGAATCCCTATTACCTTGGTATTGACGATGAAACACAGAAATAGCATCGGAATTAAATAAAAAAGCACAATGCCGACTTATGTACAAGAAGACTAACCCTTCTTACTGTCTATGTTTTGAACCATTCCTGTGACACTAGTTATTGATTCGGATGGTTCACTTCAGGTTTACTGTATCTAGATACCTTCTTATTGACGATGAAGCACATAAATTGCATCGGAATTAAATACAAAAGGCACAATGCCGACTCAAGTACAAGAAGACTGGCTATACTTCCTGTCTATGTTTTGAACCATTCCTGTGATACTAGTTATAGATTCCGATGCTTCACTTCAGGTTTATTGTATCCCTGTGACCTTCTTATTGACGATGTAACACAGAAATTGCATCGGAATTAAATACAAAAAGCACAATGCCGACTTAAGTACAAGAAAACTGATTCTTCTTACTGTCTATGTTTTGAACCAGTCCTGTGACACTAGTTACAGATTCCGATGCTTCACTTCAGGATTACTGAATCCCTCTGATCTTCTTATTGACGATGAAACACAGAAATAGCATCGGAATTAAATACAAAAGGCACAATGGCGACATAAGTACAAGAAAACTGACTCTTCTTACTTTCTATGTTTTGAACCACTCCTGTGACACTAGTTATAGATTCCGAATCTTCACTTCAGGTTTACTGTATCCCTCTGAGCTTCTTATTGACGATGAAACACAGAAATTGCATCGGAATTATATACAAAAGGCACAATGCCGACTGAAGTACAAGAAGACTGGATCTTCCTACTCTCTATGTCTTGAACCATATCTGTGACACTAGTTATTGATTCCGATGCTTCACTTCAGGTTTACTGTATCCCTCTGACCTTCTTATTGACAAAGAAACACAGATATTACATCGGAATTAAATACAAAAGGCACAATGCCGACTTAACTACAAGAAGACTGACCTTTCTTACTGTCTATGTTTTGAACCAATCCTGTGACACTAGTTATAGATTCCGATGCTTCACTTCAGGTTTACTGTATCCCTCTGACCGTCGTACTGACGATGAAACACAGAAATTGCATCGGAATTAAATACAAAAGGCACAATCCCGACTGAAGTACAAGAAGACTGGCTCTTCTTACTGTCTATGTTTTGAACCATTTCTGTGACACTAGTTACAGATTCCGATGCTTCACTTCAGGTTTACTGTATCCCTTGGACCTTCTTATTGACGACGGAACACAGAAATTGCATCGGAATTAAAAAGAAAAGGCACAATGCCGACTCAAGTACAAGAAAAGAGACTCTTCTTAAAATCTATGTTTTGAACCATTCCTGTGACACTAGTTATAGATTCCGATGCATCACGTCAGGTTTACTGTATCCCTGTGACCGTCGTATTGGCGATGAAACACAGAAATTGCATCGGAATTAAATACAAAAGGCACAATGCCGACTCAAGTACAAGAAGACTGGCTATACTTCCTGTCTATGTTTTGAACCATTCCTGTGATACTAGTTATGAATTCTGATGCTTCAATTCAGGTTTAGTGTATCCCTGTGACCTTCTTATTGACGATGAAACACAGAAATTGCATCGGAATTAAATACAAAAGGCACAATGCCTACTTAAGTACAAGAAAACTGATTCTTCTTACTGCCTAAGTTTTGAACCATTCCTGTGACACTAGTTATAGATTCCGATGCTTCACTTCAGGTTAACTGTATCCCTCAGACCTTCTTATTGACGATGAAACACGTAAATTGCATCGGAATTAAATACAAAAGGCACAATGCCGACTTAAGTACAAGAAGACTGACTCTCCTTACAGTCTATGTTTTGAACCATTCCTGTGTCACTAGTTATAGATTCCGATGCTTCACTTCAGATTTAATTTATCATTCTGACCTTCTTATTGACGAAGAAACACAGATATTGCATCGGAATTAAATACAAAATGCACATTGCCGACTCAAGTACAAGAAGACTGGCTCTTCTTACTGTCTATGATTTGAACCTTTCCTGTGAGACCGGTTTTAGATTCCGATGCTTCGCTTCAGGTTTACTGTATCCCTTGGACCTTCTTATTGACGACGAAACACAGAAATTGCATCGGAATTAAATAGAAAAGGCACAATGCCGACTCAAGTACAAGAAAACAGACTCTTCTTAATATCTATGTTTTGAACCATTCCTGTGACACTAGTTATAGATTCCGATGCATCACTTCAGGTTTACTGTATCCCTCTGACCGTCGTATTGGCGATGAAACACAGAAATTGCATCGGAATTAAATACAAAAGGCACAATGCCGACTCAAGTACAAAAAGACTGGCTATACTTACTGTCTATGTTTTGAACCATTCCTGTGATACTAGTTATGAATTCCGATGCTTCACTTCAGGTTTACTGTATCCCTGTGACCTTCTTATTGACGATGAAACACAGAAATTGCATCGGAATTAAATACAAAAGGCACAATGCAGACTTAAGTACAAGAAAACTGATTCTTCTTACTGTCTATGCTTTGAACCATTCCTGTGACACTAGTTATAGATTCCGATGCTTCACTTCAGGTTTACTGTATCCCTCTGACCGTCGTACTGACGATGAAACACAGAAATTGCATCGGAATTAAATACAAAAGGCACAATGCCGACTTAAGTACAAGAAGACTGACTCTTCTTACTGTCTATGTTTTGAGCCATTCCTGTGACACTAGTTATAGATTCCGATGCTTCACTTAAGGTTTACTGAATCCCTCTGACCTTCTTATTGACGATGAAACACAGAAATAGCATCGGAATTAAATACAAAAGGCACAATGCCGACATAAGTACAAGAAAACTGATTCTTCTTACTGTCTATGTTTTGAACCATTCGTGTGACACTAGTTATAGATTCCGATGCTTCACTTAAGGTTTACTGAATCCCTATGACCTTCGTATTGACGATGAAACACAGAAATAGCATCGGAATTAAATAAAAAGGCACAATGCCGACTTATGTACAAGAAGACTAACCCTTCTTACTGTTTATGTTTTGAACCATTCCTGTGACACTAGTTATTGATTCGGATGGTTCACTTCAGGTTTACTGTATCTAGATACCTTCTTATTGACGATGTAGCACATAAATTGCATCGGAATTAAATACAAAAGGCACAATGCCGACTCAAGTACAAGAAGACTGGCTATACTTCCTGTCTATGTTTTGAACCATTCCTGTGATACTAGTTATAGATTCCGATGCTTCACTTCAGGTTTACTGTATCCCTGTGACCTTCTTATTGACGATGTAACACAGAAATTGCATCGGAATTATATACAAAAGGCACAATGCCGACTGAAGTACAAGAAGACTGGCTCTTCCTACTCTCTATGTCTTGAACCATATCTGTGACACTAGTTATTGATTCCGATGCTTCACTTCAGGTTTACTGTATCCCTCTGACCTTCTTATTGACAAAGAAACACAGATATTGCATCGGAATTAAATACAAAAGGCACAATGCCGACTTAACTACAAGAAGACTGACCTTTCTTACTGTCTATGATTTGAACCAATCCTGTGACACTAGTTATAGATTCCGATGCTTCACTTCAGGTTTACTGTATCCCTCTGACCGTCGTACTGACGATGAAACACAGAAATTGCATCGGAATTAAATACAAAAGGCACAATCCCGACTGAAGTACAAGAAGACTGGCTCTTCTTACTGTCTATGTTTTGAACCATTTCTGTGACACTAGTTACAGATTCCGATGCTTCACTTCAGGTTTACTGTATCCCTTGGACCTTCTTATTGACGACGAAACACAGAAATTGCATCGGAATTAAAAAGAAAAGGCACAATGCCGACTCAAGTACAAGAAAAGAGACTCTTCTTAAAATCTATGTTTTGAACCATTCCTGTGACACTAGTTATAGATTCCGATGCATCACGTCAGGTTTACTGTATCCCTCTGACCGTCGTATTGGCGATGAAACACAGAAATTGCATCGGAATTAAATACAAAAGGCACAATGCCGACTCAAGTACAAGAAGACTGGCTATACTTCCTGTCTATGTTTTGAACCATTCCTGTGATACTAGTTATGAATTCTGATGCTTCAATTCAGGTTTACTGTATCCCTGTGACCTTCTTATTGACGATGAAACACAGAAATTGCATCGGAATTAAATACAAAAGGCACAATGCCTACTTAAGTACAAGAAAACTGATTCTTCTTACTGCCTGTTTTGAACCATTCCTGTGACACTAGTTATAGATTCCGATGCTTCACTTCAGGTTAACTGTATCCCTCAGACCTTCTTATTGACGATGAAACACGTAAATTGCATCGGAATTAAATACAAAAGGCACAATGCCGACTTAAGTACAAGAAGACTGACTCTCCCTACAGTCTATGTTTTGAACCATTCCTGTGTCACTAGTTATAGATTCCGATGCTTCACTTCAGGATTACTGAATCCCTCTGACCTTCCTATTGACGATGAAACACAGAAATAGCATCGGAATTACATACAAAAGGCACAATGCCGACTGAAGTACAAAAAGACTGACCCTTCTTACTGTCTAAGTTTTGAACCATTCCTGTGACACTAGTTGTAGATTCCGATGCTTCACTTCAGGTTTACTGTATCCCTCTGACCTTCTTATTGACGATGAAACACGTAAATTCCATCGGAATTAAATACAAAAGGCACAATGCCGACTTAAGTACAAGAAGACTGACTCTTCTTACTGTCTATGTTTTGAGCCATTCCTGTGACACTAGTTATAGATTCCGATGCTTCACTTAAGGTTTACTGAATCCCTCTGACCTTCTTATTGACGATGAAACACAGACATAGCATCGGAATTAAATACAAAAGGCACAATGCCGACATAAGTACAAGAAAACTGATTCTTCTTACTGTCTATGATTTGAACCATTCGTGTGACACTAGTTATAGATTCCGATGCTTCACTTAAGGTTTACTGAATCCCTCTGACCTTCTTATTGACGATGAAACACAGAAATAGCATCGGAATTAAATAAAAAGGCACAATGCCGACTTATGTACAAGAAGACTAACCCTTCTTACTGTCTATGTTTTGAACCATTCCTGTGACACTAGTTATTGATTCGGATGGTTCACTTCAGGTTTACTGTATCTAGATACCTTCTTATTGACGATGAAGCACATAAATTTCATCGGAATTAAATACAAAAGGCACAATGCCGACTCAAGTACAAGAAGACTGGCTATATTTCCTGTCTATGTTTTGAACCATTCCTGTGATACTAGTTATAGATTCCGATGCTTCACTTCAGGTTTACTGAATCCCTCTGAGCTTCTTATTGACGATGAAACACAGAAATAGCATCGGAATTAAATACAAAAGGCACAATACCGACATAAGTACAAGAAAACTGACTCTTCTTACTTTCTATGTTTTGAACCACTCCTGTGACACTAGTTATAGATTCCGAATCTTCACTTCAGGTTTACTGTATCCCTCTGAGCTTCTTATTGACGATGAAACACAGAAATTGCATCGGAATTATATACAAAAGGCACAATGCCGACTTCAGTACAAGAAGACTGGCTCTTCTTACTCTCTATGTCTTGAACTATATCTGTGACACTAGTTATTGATTCCGATGCTTCACTTCAGGTTTACTGTATCCCTCTGACCTTCTTATTGACAAAGAAACACAGATATTGCATCGGAATGAAATACAAAAGGCACAATGCCGACTTAACTACAAGAAGACTGACCTTTCTTACTGTCTATGTTTTGAACCAATCCTGTGACACTAGTTATAGATTCCGATGCTTCACTTCAGGTTTACTGTATCCCTCTGACCGTCGTACTGACGATGAAACACAGAAATTGCATCGGAATTAAATACAAAAGGCACAATCCCGACTGAAGTACAAGAAGACTGGCTCTTCTTACTGTCTATGTTTTGAACCATTTCTGTGACACTAGTTACAGATTCCGATGCTTCACTTCAGGTTTACTGTATCCCTTGGACCTTCTTATTGACGACGAAACACAGAAATTGCATCGGAATTAAAAAGAAAAGGCACATTGCCGACTCAAGTACAAGAAAAGAGACTCTTCTTAAAATCTATGTTTTGAACCATTCCTGTGACACTAGTTATAGATTCCGATGCATCACGTCAGGTTTACTGTATCCCTCTGACCGTCGTATTGGCGATGAAACACAGAAATTGCATCGGAATTAAATACAAAAGGCACAATGCCGACTCAAGTACAAGAAGACTGGCTATACTTCCTGTCTATGTTTTGAACCATTCCTGTGATACTAGTTATGAATTCTGATGCTTCAATTCAGGTTTACTGTATCCCTGTGACCTTCTTATTGACGATGAAACACAGAAATTGCATCGGAATTAAATACAAAAGGCACAATGCCTACTTAAGTACAAGAAAACTGATTCTTCTTACTGCCTAAGTTTTGAACCATTCCTGTGACACTAGTTATAGATTCCGATGCTTCACTTCAGGTTAACTGTATCCCTCAGACCTTCTTATTGACGATGAAACACGTAAATTGCATCGGAATTAAATACAAAAGGCACAATGCCGACTTAAGTACAAGAAGACTGACTCTCCTTACAGTCTATGTTTTGAACTATTCCTGTGTCACTAGTTATAGATTCCGATGCTTCACTTCAGGATTACTGAATCCCTCTGACCTTCCTATTGACGATGAAACACAGAAATAGCATCGGAATTACATACAAAAGGCACAATGCCGACTTAAGTACAAAAAGACTGACTCTTCTTACTGTCTATGTTTTGAACCATTCCTGTGACACTAGTTGTAGATTCCGATGCTTCTCTCAGGTTTACTGTATCCCTCTGACCTTCTTATTGACGATGAAACACGGAAATTCCATCGGAATTAAATACAAAAGGCACAATGCCGACTTAAGTACAAGAAGACTGACTCTTCTTACTGTCTATGTTTTGAGCCATTCCTGTGACACTAGTTATAGATTCCGATGCTTCACTTAAGGTTTACTGAATCCCTCTGACCTTCTTATTGACGATGAAACACAGAAATAGCATCGGAATTAAATACAAAAGGCACAATGCCGACTCAAGTACACGAAGAGTGGCTCTTCTTACATTCTATATTTTGAATCATTTCTGTGACACTAGTTATAGATTCCGATGCTTCACTTCAGATTTAATGTATCCCTCTGACCTTCTTATTGACGAAGAAACACAGATATTGCATCGGAATTAAATACAAAATGCACATTGCCGACTCAAGTACAAGAAGACTGGCTCTTCTTACTGCCTATGATTTGAACCTTTCCTGTGAGACCGGTTTTAGATTCCGATGCTTCGCTTCAGGTTTACTGTATCCCTTGGACCTTCTTATTGACGACGAAACACAGAAATTGCATCGGAATTAAATAGAAAAGGCACAATGCCGACTCAAGTACAAGAAAACAGACTCTTCTTAATATCTATGTTTTGAACCATTCCTGTGACACTAGTTATAGATTCCGATGCATCACTTCAGGTTTACTGTATCCCTCTGACCGTCGTATTGGCGATGAATCACAGAAATTGCATCGGAATTAAATACAAAAGGCACAATGCCGACTCAAGTACAAGAAGACTGGCTATACTTACTGTCTATGTTTTGAACCATTCCTGTGATACTAGTTATGAATTCCGATGCTTCACTTCAGGTTTACTGTATCCCTGTGACCTTCTTATTGACGATGAAACACAGAAATTGCATCGGAATTAAATACAAAAGGCACAATGCAGACTTAAGTACAAGAAAACTGATTCTTCTTACTGTCTATGTTTTGAACCATTCCTGTGACACTAGTTATAGATTCCGATGCTTCACTTCAGGTTTACTGTATCCCTCTGACCGTCGTACTGACGATGAAACACAGAAATTGCATCGGAATTAAATACAAAAGGCACAATCCCGACTGAAGTACAAGAAGACTGGCTCTTCTTACTGTCTATGTTTTGAACCATTTCTGTGACACTAGTTACAGATTCCGATGCTTCACTTCAGGTTTACTGTATCCCTTGGACCTTCTTATTGACGACGAAACACCGAAATTGCATCGGAATTAAAAAGAAAAGGCACAATGCCGACTCAAGTACAAGAAAAGAGACTCTTCTTAAAATCTATGATTTGAGCCATTCCTGTGACACTAGTTATAGATTCCGATGCATCACGTCAGGTTTACTGTATCCCTCTTACCGTCGTATTGGCGATGAAACACAGAAATTGCATCGGAATTAAATACAAAACTCACAATGCCGACTCAAGTACAAGAAGACTGGCTATACTTCCTGTCTATGTTTTGAACCATTCCTGTGATACTAGTTATGAATTCTGATGCTTCAATTCAGGTTTACTGTATCCCTGTGACCTTCTTATTGACGATGAAACACAGAAATTGCATCGGAATTAAATACAAAAGGCACAATGCCTACTTAAGTACAAGAAAACTGATTCTTCTTACTGCCTGTTTTGAACCATTCCTGTGACACTAGTTATAGATTCCGATGCTTCACTTCAGGTTAACTGTATCCCTCAGACCTTCTTATTGACGATGAAACACGTAAATTGCAACGGAATTAAATACAAAAGGCACAATGCCGACTTAAGTACAAGAAGACTGACTCTTCTTACAGTCTATGTTTTGAACCATTCCTGTGTCACTAGTTATAGATTCCGATGCTTCACTTCAGGATTACTGAATCCCTCTGACCTTCCTATTGACGATGAAACACAGAAATAGCATCGGAATTACATACAAAAGGCACAATGCCGACTGAAGTACAAAAAGACTGACTCTTCTTACTGTCTAAGTTTTGAACCATTCCTGTGACTCTAGTTGTAGATTCCGATGCTTCACTTCAGGTTTACTGTGTCCCTCTGACCTTCTTATTGACGATGAAACACGTAAATTCCATTGGAATTAAATACAAAAGGCACAATGCCGACATAAGTACAAGAAAACTGATTCTTCTTACTGTCTATGATTTGAACCATTCGTGTGACACTAGTTATAGATTCCGATGCTTCACTTAAGGTTTACTGAATCCCTCTGACCTTCTTATTGACGATGAAACACAGAAATAGCATCGGAATTAATAAAAAGGCACAATGCCGACTTAAGTACAAGAAGACTAACCCTTCTTACTGTCTATGTTTGAACCATTCCTGTGACACTAGTTATTGATTCGGATGGTTCACTTCAGGTTTACTGTATCTAGATACCTTCTTATTGACGATGAAGCACATAAATTGCATCGGAATTAAATACAAAAGGCACAATGCCGACTCAAGTACAAGAAGACTGGCTATATTTCCTGTCTATGTTTTGAACCATTCCTGTGATACTAGTTATAGATTCCGATGCTTCACTTCAGGTTTACTGAATCCCTCTGAGCTTCTTATTGACTATGAAACACAGAAATAGCATCGGAATTAAATACAAAAGGCACAATGCCGACATAAGTACAAGAAAACTGACTGTTCTTACTTTCTATGTTTTGAACCACTCCTGTGACACTAGTTATAGATTCCGAATCTTCACTTCAGGTTTACTGTATCCCTCTGAGCTTCTTATTGACGATGAAACACAGAAATTGCATCGGAATTATATACAAAAGGCACAATGCCGACTTCAGTACAAGAAGACTGGCTCTTCTTACTCTCTATGTCTTGAACCATATCTGTGACACTAGTTATTGATTCCGATGCTTCACTTCAGGTTTACTGTATCCCTCTGACCTTCTTATTGACAAAGAAACTCAGATATTGCATCGGAATGAAATACAAAAGGCACAATGCCGACTTAACTAAAAGAAGACTAACCTTTCTTACTGTCTATGTTTTGAACCAATCCTGTGACACTAGTTATAGATTCCGATGTTTCACTTCAGGTTTACTGTATCCCTCTGACCGTCGTACTGACGATGAAACTCAGAAATTGCATCGGAATTAAATACAAAAGGCACAATCCCGACTGAAGTACAAGAAGACTGGCTCTTCTTACTGTCTATGTTTTGAACCATTTCTGTGACACTAGTTACAGATTCCGATGCTTCACTTCAGGTTTACTGTATCCCTTGGACCTTCTTATTGACGACGAAACACAGAAATTGCATCGGAATTAAAAAGAAAAGGCACAATGCCGACTCAAGTACAAGAAAAGAGACTCTTCTTAAAATCTATGTTTTGAACCATTCCTGTGACACTAGTTATAGATTCCGATGCATCACGTCAGGTTTACTGTATCCCTCTGACCGTCGTATTGGCGATGAAACACAGAAATTGCATCGGAATTAAATACAAAAGGCACAATGCCGACTCAAGTACAAGAAGACTGGCTATACTTCCTGTCTATGTTTTGAACCATTCCTGTGATACTAGTTATGAATTCTGATGCTTCAATTCAGGTTTACTGTATCCCTGTGACCTTCTTATTGACGATGAAACACAGAAATTGCATCGGAATTAAATACAAAAGGCACAATGCCTACTTAAGTACAAGAAAACTGATTCTTCTTACTGCCTAAGTTTTGAACCATTCCTGTGACACTAGTTATAGATTCCGATGCTTCACTTCAGGTTAACTGTATCCCTCAGACCTTCTTATTGACGATGAAACACGTAAATTGCATCGGAATTAAATACAAAAGGCACAATGCCGACTTAAGTACAAGAAGACTGACTCTCCTTACAGTCTATGTTTTGAACTATTCCTGTGTCACTAGTTATAGATTCCGATGCTTCACTTCAGGATTACTGAATCCCTCTGACCTTCCTATTGACGATGAAACACAGAAATAGCATCGGAATTACATACAAAAGGCACAATGCCGACTTAAGTACAAAAAGACTGACTCTTCTTACTGTCTATGTTTTGAACCATTCCTGTGACACTAGTTGTAGATTCCGATGCTTCACTTCAGGTTTACTGTATCCCTCTGACCTTCTTATTGACGATGAAACACGGAAATTCCATCGGAATTAAATACAAAAGGCACAATGCCGACTTAAGTACAAGAAGACTGACTCTTCTTACTGTCTATGTTTTGAGCCATTCCTGTGACACTAGTTATAGATTCCGATGCTTCACTTAAGGTTTACTGAATCCCTCTGACCTTCTTATTGACGATGAAACACAGAAATAGCATCGGAACTAAATACAAAAGGCACAATGCCGACTCAAGTACACGAAGAGTGGCCCTTCTTACATTCTATATTTTGAATCATTTCTGTGACACTAGTTACAGATTCCGATGCTTCACTTCAGATTTAATGTATCCCTCTGACCTTCTTATTGACGAAGAAACACAGATATTGCATCGGAATTAAATACAAAATGCACATTGCCGACTCAAGTACAAGAAGACTGGCTCTTCTTACTGTCTATGATTAGAACCTTTCCTGTGAGACCGGTTTTAGATTCCGATGCTTCGCTTCAGGTTTACTGTATCCCTTGGACCTTCTTATTGACGACGAAACACAGAAATTGCATCGGAATTAAATAGAAAAGGCACAATGCCGACTCAAGTACAAGAAAACAGACTCTTCTTAATATCTATGTTTTGAACCATTCCTGTGACACTAGTTATAGATTCCGATGCATCACTTCAGGTTTACTGTATCCCTCTGACCGTCGTATTGGCGATGAAACACAGAAATTGCATCGGAATTAAATACAAAAGGCACAATGCCGACTCAAGTACAAGAAGACTGGCTATACTTACTGTCTATGTTTTGAACCATTCCTGTGATACTAGTTATGAATTCCGATGCTTCACTTCAGGTTTACTGTATCCCTGTGACCTTCTTATTGACGATGAAACACAGAAATTGCATCGGAATTAAATACAAAAGGCACAATGCAGACTTAAGTACAAGAAAACTGATTCTTCTTACTGTCTATGTTTTGAACCATTCCTGTGACACTAGTTATAGATTCCGATGCTTCACTTCAGGTTAACTGTATCCCTCAGACCTTCTTATTGACGATGAAACACGTAAATTGCATCGGAATTAAATACAAAAGGCACAATACCGACTTAAGTACAAGAAGACTGACTCTTCTTACAGTCTATGTTTTGAACCATTCCTGTGTCACTAGTTATAGATTCCGATGCTTCACTTCAGGATTACTGAATCCCTCTGACCGTCGTACTGACGATGAAACACAGAAATTGCATCGGAATTAAATACAAAAGGCACAATGCCGACTGAAGCACAAGAAGACTGGCTCTTCTTACTGTCTATGTTTTGAACCATTTCTGTGACACTACTTATAGATTCTGATGCTACACTTCAGGTTTACTGTATCCCTTGGACCTTTCTTATTGACGATGAAACACAGAAATTGCATCGGAATTAAATAGAAAAGGCACAATGCCGACTCAAGTACAAGAAAACCGACTCTTCTTAATATCTATGTTTTTAACCATTCCTGTGACACTAGTTATAGATTCCGATGCATCACTTCAGGTTTACTGTATCCCTCTGACCTTCGTATTGGCGATGAAACACAGAAATTGCATCGGAATTAAATACAAAAGGCACAATGCCGACTCAAGTACAAGAAGACTGGCTATACTTCCTGTCTATGTTTTGAACCATTCCTGTGATACTAGTTACGAATTCCGATGCTTCACTTCAGATTTACTGTATCCCTGTGACCTTCTTTTTGACGATAAAACACAGAAATTGCATCGGAATTAAATACAAAAGGCACAATGCCGACATAAGTACAAGAAAACTGATTCTTCTTACTGTCTATGTTTTGAACCATTCGTGTGACACTAGTTATAGATTCCGATGCTTCACTTAAGGTTTACTGAATCCCTCTGACCTTCTTATTGACGATGAAACACAGAAATAGCATCGGAATTAAATAAAAAGGCACAATGCCGACTTATGTACAAGAAGACTAACCCTTCTTACTGTCTATGTTTTGAACCATTCCTGTGACACTAGTTATTGATTCGGATGGTTCACTTCAGGTTTACTGTATCTAGATACCTTCTTATTGACGATGAAGCACATAAATTGCATCGGAATTAAATACAAAAGGCACAATGCCGACTCAAGTACAAGAAGACTAGCTATATTTCCTGTCTATGTTTTGAACCATTCCTGTGATACTAGTTATAGATTCCGATGCTTCACTTCAGGATTACTGAATCCCTCTGACCTTCTTATTGACGATGAAACACAGAAATAGCATCGGAATTAAATACAAAAGGCACAATGCCGACATAAGTACAAGAAAACTGACTCTTCTTACTTTCTATGTTTTGAACCACTCCTGTGACACTAGTTATAGATTCCGAATCTTCACTTCAGGGTTACTGTATCCCTCTGAGCTTCTTATTGACGATGAAACAAAGAAATTGCATCGGAATTATATACAAAAGGCACAATGCCGACTGAAGTACAAGAAGACTGGCTCTTCTTACTCTCTATGTCTTGAACCATATCTGTGACACTAGTTATTGATTCCGATGCTTCACTTCAGGTTTACTGTATCCCTCTGACCTTCTTATTGACAAAGAAACACAGATATTGCATCGGAATTAAATACAAAAGGCACAATGCAGACTTAACTACAAGATGACTGACCTTTCTTACTCTCTATGTTTTGAACCAATCCTGTGACACTAGTTATAGATTCCGATGCTTCACTTCAGGTTTACTGTATCCCTCTGACCGTCGTACTGACGATGAAACACAGAAATTGCATCGGAATTAAATACAAAAGGCACAATCCCGACTGAAGTACAAGAAGACTGGCTCTTCTTACTGTCTATGTTTTGAACCATTTCTGTGACACTAGTTACAGATTCCGATGCATCACTTCAGGTTTACTGCATCCCTTGGACCTTCTTATTGACGACGAAACACAGAAATTGCATCGGAATTAAATAGAAAAGGCACAATGCCGACTCAAGTACAAGAAAAGAGACTCTTCTTAAAATCTATGTTTTGAACCATTCCTGTGACACTAGTTATAGATTCCGATGCATCACGTCAGGTTTACTGTATCCCTCTGACCGTCGTATTGGCGATGAAACACAGAAATTGCATCGGAATTAAATACAAAAGGCACAATGCCGACTCAAGTACAAGAAGACTGGCTATACTTCCTGTCTATGTTTTGAACCATTCCTGTGATACTAGTTATGAATTCCGATGCTTCACTTCAGGTTAACTGTATCCCTCAGACCTTCTTATTGACGATGAAACACGTAAATTGCATCGGAATTAAATACAAAAGGCACAATGCCGACATAAGTACAAGAAAACTGACTCTTCTTACTGTCTATGTTTTGAACCATTCCTGTGACACTAGTTGTAGATTCCGATGCTTCACTTAAGGTTTACTGAATCCCTCTGACCTTCTTATTGACGATGAAACACAGAAATAGCATCGGAATTAAATACAAAAGTCACACTGCCGACTTAAGTACAAGAAAACTGACTCTTCTTACTGTCTATGTTTTGAACCACACCTGTGCCACTAGTTATAGATTCCGATGCCTCACTTCAGGTATACTGTATCCCTCTGAGCTTCTTATTGACGATGAAACACAGAAATTGAATCGGAATTATATATAAAAGCCACAATGTCGACTGAAGTACAAGAAGACTGGCTCTTCTTACTGTCTATGTCTTGAACCATATCTGTGACACTAGTTATAGATTCCGATGCTTCACTTCAGGTTTACTGTATCCCTCTGACCTTCTTATTGACGAACAAAAACAGATATTGCATCGCAATTAAATACAAAAGGCACAATGCCGACTTAAGTACAAGAAGACCGACCCTTCTTACTGTCTATGTTTTGAACCAATAATGTGACACTAGTTATAGATTGCGATGCTTCACTTCAGGTTTACTGTATCCCTCTGACCGTCCTACTGACGAAGAAACACAGAAATTCCATCGGAATTAAATACAAAAGGCACAATGCCGACTGAAGTACAAGAAGACTGGCTCTTCTTACTGTCTATGTTTTGAACCAATCCTGTGACACTAGTTATAGATTCCGATGCTTCACTTCAGATTTAATGTATCCCACTGACCTTCTTATTGACGAAGAAACACAGATATTGCATCGGAATTAAATACAAAATGCACATTGCCGACTCAAGTACAAGAAGACTGGCTCTTCTTACTGTCTATGATTTGAACCTTTCCTGTGAGACCGGTTTTAGATTCCGATGCTTCGCTTCAGGTTAACTGTATCCCTCAGACCTTCCTATTGACGATGAAACACGTAAATTGCATCGGAATTACATACAAAAGGCACAATGCCGACTTAAGTACAAAAAGACTGACTCTTCTTACTGTCTACGTTTTGAACCATTCCTGTGACACTAGTTGTAGATTCCGATGCTTCACTTCAGGTTTACTGTATCCCTCTGACCTTCTTATTGACGATGAAACACGTAAATTGCATCGGAATTAAATACAAAAGGCACAATGCCGACTTAAGTACAAGAAGACTGACTCTTCTTACTGTCTATCTTTTGAGCCATTCCTGTGACACAAGTTATAGATTCCGATGCTTCACTTAAGGTTTACTGAATCCCTCTGACCTTCTTATTGACGATGAAACACAGAAATAGCATCGGAATTAAATACAAATGGCACAATGCCGACTCAAGTACACGAAGAGTGGCTCTTCTTACATTCTATATTTTGAATCATTTCTGTGACACTAGTTATAGATACCGATGCTTCACTTCAGATTTAATGTATCCCTCTGACCTTCTTATTGACGAAGAAACACAGATATTGCATCGGAATTAAATACAAAATGCTCATTGCCGACTCAAGTACAAGAAGACTGGCTCTTCTTACTGTCAATGATTTGAACCTTTCCTGTGAGACCGGTTTTAGATTCCGATGCTTCGCTTCAGGTTTACTGTATCCCTTGGACCTTCTTATTAACGACGAAACACAGAAATTGCATCGGAATTAAATAGAAAAGCCACAATGCCACTCAAGTACAAGAAAACAGACTCTTCTTAATATCCATGTTTTTAACCATTCCTGTGACACTAGTTATAGATTCCGATGCATCACTACAGGTTTACTGTATCCCACTGACCGTCGTATTGGCGATGAAACGCAGAAATTGCATCGGAATTAAATACAAAAGGCACAATGCCGACTCAAGTACAAGAAGACTGGCTATACTTCCTGTCTATGTTTTGAACCATTCCTGTGATACTAGTTATGCATTCCGATGCTTCACTTCAGGTTTACTGTATCCCTGTGACCTTCTTATTGATGATGAAACACAGAAATTGCATCGGAATTAAATACAAAAGGCACAATGCCGACTTAAGTACAAGAAAACTGATTCTTCTTACTGTCTATGTTTTGAACCATTCCTGTGACACTAGTTATAGATTCCGATGCTTCACTTCAGGTTAACTGTATCCCTCTGACCTTCTTATTGACGATGAAACACGTAAATTGCATCGGAATTAAATACAAAAGGCACAATGCCGACTTAAGTACAAGAAGACTGACTCTTCTTACTGTCTGTGTTTTGAACCATTCCTGTGACACTAGTTATAGATTCCGATGCTTCACTTCAGGTATACTGAATCCCTCTGACCTTCTTATTGACGATGAAACACAGAAATAGCATCGGAATTAAATACAAAAGTCACAATGCCGACTTAAGTACAAGAAAACTGACTCTTCTTACTATCTATGCTTTGAACCACACCTGTGCCACTAGTTATAGATTCCGATGCTTCACTTCAGGTTTACTGTATCCCTCTGACCTTCTTATTGACGATGAAACACAGAGATTGCATCGGAATTATATATAAAAGCCACGATGTCGACTGAAGTACATGAAGACTGACTCTTCTTACTGTCTATGTCTTGAACCATATCTGTGACACTAGTTATAGATTCCGATGCTTCACTTCAGGTTTACTGTATCCCTCTGACCTTCTTATTCACGAACAAACACAGATATTGCATCGGAATTAAATACAAAAGGCACAATGCCGACTTAAGTACAAGAAGACTGACCCTTCTTACTGTCTATGTTTTGAACCAATCCTGTGACACTAGTTATAGATTCCGATGCTTCACTTCAATTTTACTGTATCCCTCTGACCGTCGTACTGACGATGAAACACAGAAATTGCATCGGAATTAAATACAAAAGGCACAATGCCGACTCAAGTACAAGAAGACTTCCTATACTTCCTGTCTATGTTTTGAACCATTCCTGTGATACTAGTTATGAATTCTGATGCTTCACTTCAGGTTTACTGTATCCCTGTGACCTTCTTATTGACGATGAAACACATTAATTGCATCGGAATTAATTACAAAAGGCACAATGCCTACTTAAGTACAAGAAGACTGGCTCTTCTTACTGTCTATGTTTTGAACCATTTCTGTGACACTACTTATAGATTCCTATGCTTCACTTCAGGTTTACTGTATCCCTTGGACCTTTCTTATTGACGACGAAACACAGAAATTGCATCGGAATTAAATAGAAAAGGCACAATGCCGACTCAAATACAAGAAAACAGACTCTTCTTAATATCTATGTTTTTAACCATTCCTGTGACACTAGTTATAGTTTCCGATGCATCACTTCAGGTTTACTGTATCCCTCTGACCGTCGTATTGGCGATGAAACACAGAAATAGCATGGGAATTAAATACAAAAGGCACAATGCCGACTCAAGTACACGAAGAGTGGCTCTTCTTACATTCTATATTTTGAATCATTTCTGTGACACTAGTTATAGATTCAGATGCTTCACTTCAGATTTAATGTATCCCTCTGACCTTCTTATTGACGAAGAAACACAGATATTGCATCGGAATTAAATACAAAATGTACATTGCCGACTCAAGTACAAGAAGACTGGCTCTTCTTACTGTCTATGATTTGAACCTTTCCTGTGAGACCGGTTTTAGATTCCGATGCTTCGCTTCAGGTTTACTGTATCCCTTGGACCCTCTTATTGACGACGAAACACAGAAATTGCATGGAATTAAATAGAAAAGGCACAATGCCGACTCAAGTACAAGAAAACAGACTCTTCTTAATATCTATGTTTTTAACCATTCCTGTGACACTAGTTATAGATTCCGATGCATCACTTCAGGTTTACTGTATCCCTCTGACCGTCGTATTGGCGATGAAACACAGAAATTGCATCGGAATTAAATACAAAAGGCACAATGCCTACTCAAGTACAAGAAGACTGGCTATACTTCCTGTCTATGTTTTGAACCATTCCTGTGAGACTAGTTATGAATTCCGATGCTTCACTTCAGGTTTACTGTATCCCTGTGACCTTCTTATTGATGATGAAACACAGAAATTGCATCGGATTTAAATACAAAAGGCACAATGCCGACTTAAGTACAAGAAAACTGATTCTTCTTACTGTCTATGATTTGAACCATTCCTGTGACACTAGTTATAGATTCCGATGCTTCACTTCAGGTTAACTGTATCCCTCTGACCTTCTTATTGACGATGAAACACGTAAATTGCATCGGAATTAAATACAAAAGGCACAATGCCGACTTAAGTACAAGAAGACTGACTCTTCTTACTGTCTATGTTTTGAACCATTCCTGTGACACTAGTTATAGATTCCGATGCTTCACTTCAGGTATACTGAATCCCTCTGACCTTCTTATTGACGATGAAACACAGAAATACCATCGGAATTAAATACAAAAGTCACAATGCCGACTTAAGTACAAGAAAACTGACTCTTCTTACTGTCTATGTTTTGAACCACTCCTGTGCAACTAGTTATAGATTCCGATGCTTCACTTCAGGTTTACTGTATCCCTCTGAGCTTCTTATTGACGATGAAACACAGAAATTGCATCGGAATTATATATATAAGCCACAATGTCGACTGAAGTACAAGAAGACTGGCTCTTCTTACTGTCTATGTCTTGAACCATATCTGTGACACTAGTTATAGATTCCGATGCTTCACTTCAGGTTTACTGTATCCCTCTGACCTTCTTATTGACGAACAAACACAGATATTGCATCGGAATTAAATACAAAAGGCACAATGCCGACTTAAGTACAAGAAGACTGACCCTTCTTACTGTCTATGTTTTGAACCAATCCTGTGACTCTAGTTATAGATTCCGATGCTTCACTTCAGGTTTACTGTATCCCTCTGACCGTCGTACTGACGATGAAACACAGAAATTGCATCGGAATTAAATACAAAAGGCACAATGCCGACTGAAGTACAAGAAGACTGGCTCTTCTTACTGTCTATGATTTGAACCATTTCTGTGACACTACTTATAGATTCCGATGCTTCACTTCAGGTTTACTGTATCCCTTGGACCTTTCTTATTGACGACGAAACACAGAAATTGCATCGGAATTAAATAGAAAAGGCACAATGCCGACTCAAGTACAAGAAAACAGACTCTTCTTAATATCTATGATTTTCACCATTCCTGTGACACTAGTTATAGATTCCGATGCATCACTTCAGGTTTACTGTATCCCTCTGACCGTCGTATTGGCGATGAAACACAGAAATTGCATCGGAATTAAATACAAAAGGCACAATGCCGACTCAAGTACAAGAAGACTGGCTATACTTCCTGTCTATGTTTTGAACCATTCCTGTGATACTAGTTACGAATTCCGATGCTTCACTTCAGGTTTACTGTATCCCTGTGACCTTCTTTTTGACGATGAAACACAGAAATTGCATCGTAATTAAATACAAAAGGCACAATGCCGACATAAGTACAAGAAAACTGATTCCTCTTACTGTCTATGTTTTGAACCATTCCTGTGACACTAGTTATAGATTCGGATGGTTCACCTCAGGTTTACTGTATCGAGATACCTTCTTATTGACGATGAAGCACATAAATTGCATCGGAATTAAATACAAAAGGCACAATGCCGACTCAAGTACAAGAAGACTGGCTATACTTCCTGTCTACGTTTTGAACCATTCCTGTGATACTGTGATACTGTGATACTGTATCCCTCTGACCGTCGTATTGGCGATGAAACACATAAATTGCATCGGATTTAAATACAAAAGGCACAATGCCGACTCAAGTACAAGAAGACTGGCTATATTTCCTGTCTATGTTTTGAACCATTCCTGTGATACTAGTTATAGATTCCGATGCTTCACTTCAGGTTTACTGTATCCCTGTGACCTTCGTATTGACGATGTAACACAGAAATTGCATCGGAATTAAATACAAAAAACACAATGCCGACTTAAGTACAAGAAAACTGATTCTTCTTACTGTCTATGTTTTGAACCAGTCCTGTGACACTAGTTACAGATTCCGATGCTTCACTTCAGGATTACTGAATCCCTCTGACCTTCTTATTGACGATGAAACACAGAAATAGCATCGGAATTAAATACAAAAGGCACAATGCCGACATAAGTACAAGAAAACTGACTCTTCTTACTTTCTATGTTTTGAACCACTCCTGTGACACTAGTTATAGATTCCGAATCTTCACTTCAGGTTTACTGTATCCCTCTGAGCTTCTTATTGACGATGAAACACAGAAATTGCATCGGAACTATATACAAAAGGCACAATGCCGACTGAAGTACAAGAAGACTGGCTCTTCTTACCCTCTATGTCTTGAACCATATCTGTGACACTAGTTATTGATTCCGATGCTTCACTTCAGGTTTACTGTATCCCTCTGACCTTCTTATTGACAAAGAAACACAGATATTGCATCGGAATTAAATACAAAAGGCACAATGCCGACTTAACTACAAGAAGACTGACCTTTCTTACTGTCTATGTTTTGAACCAATCCTGTGACACTAGTTATAGATTCCGACGCTTCACTTCAGGTTTACTGTATCCCTCTGACCGTCGTACTGACGATGAAACACAGAAATTGCATCGGAATTAAATACAAAAGGCACAATCCCGACTGAAGTACAAGAAGACTGGCTCTTCTTACTGTCTATGTTTTGAACCATTCCTGTGACACTAGTTATAGATTCCGATGCTTCACTTCAGGTTAACTGTATCCCTCAGACCTTCTTATTGACGATGAAACACGTAAATTGCATCGGAATTAAATACAAAAGACACAATGCCGACTTAATTACAAGAAGACTGACTCTTCTTACAGTCTATGTTTTGAACCATTCCTGTGTCACTAGTTATAGATTCCGATGCTTCACTTCAGGATTACTGAATCCCTCTGACCTTGCTATTGACGATGAAACACAGAAATACCATCGGAATTACATTCAAAAGGCACAATGCCGACTTAAGTACAAAAAGACTGACTCTTCTTACTGTCTATGTTTTGAACCATTCCTGTGACACTAATTGTAGATTCCGATGCTTCACTTCAGGTTTACTGTATCCCTCTGACCTTCTTATTGACGATGAAACACGTAAATTCCATCGGAATTAAATACAAAAGGCACAATGCCGACTTAAGTACAAGAAGACTGACTCTTCTTACTGTCTATGTTTTGAGCCATTCCTGTGACACTAGTTATAGATTCCGATGCTTCACTTAAGGTTTACTGAATCCCTCTGACCTTCTTATTGACGATGAAACACAGAAATAGCATCGGAATTAAATACAAAAGGCACAATGCCGACTCAAGTACACGAAGAGTGGCTCTTCTTACATTCTATATTTTGAATCATTTCTGTGACACTAGTTATAGATTCCGATGCTTCACTTCAGATTTAATGTATCCCTCTGAAATTCTTATTGACGAAGAAACACAGATATTGCATCGGAATTAAATACAAAATGCACATTGCCGACTTAAGTACAAGAAAACTGATTCTTCTTACTGTCTATGTTTGAACCATTCCTGTGACACTAGTTATACATTCCGATGCTTCGCTTCAGGTTTACTGTATCCCTTGGACCTTCTTATTGACGACGAAACACAGAAATTGCATCGGAATTAAAAAGAAAAGGCACAATGCCGACTCAAGTACAAGAAAACAGACTCTTCTTAATATCTATGTTTTTAACCATTCCTGTGACACTAGTTATAGATTCCGATGCATCACTTCAGGTTTACTGTATCCCTCTGACCGTCGTATTGGCGATGAAACACAGAAATTGCATCGGAATTAAATACAAAAGGCACAATGCCGACTCAAGTACAAGAAGACTGGCTATACTTCCTGTCTATGTTTTGAACCATTCCTGTGATACTAGTTATGCATTCCGATGCTTCACTTCAGGTTTACTGTATCCCTGTGACCTTCTTATTGATGAAGAAACACAGAAATTGCATCGGAATTAAATACAAAAGGCACAATGCCGACTTAAGTACAAGAAAACTGATTCTTCTTACTGTCTATGTTTTGAACCATTCCTGTGACACTAGTTATAGATTCCGATGCCTCACTTCAGGTTAACTGTATCCCTCTGACCTTTTTATTGACGATGAAACACGTAAATTGCATCGGAATTAAATACAAAAGGCACATTGCCGACTTAAGTACAAGAAGACTGACTCTTCTTACTGTCTATGTTTTGAACCATTCCTGTGACACTAGTTATAGATTCCGATGCTTCACTTCAGGTATACTGAATCCCTCTGACCTTCTTATTGACGATGAAACACAGAAATAGCATCGGAATTAAATACAAAAGTCACAATGCCGACTTAAGTACAAGAAAACTGACTCTTCTTACTGTCTATGTTTTGAACCACACCTGTGCCACTAGTTATAGATTCCGATGCTTCACTTCAGGTATACTGTATCCCTCTGAGCTTCTTATTGACGATGAAACACAGAAATTGCATCGGAATTATATATAAAAGCCACAATGTCGACTGAAGTACAAGAAGACTGGCTCTTCTTACTGTCTATGTCTTGAACCATATCTGTGACACTAGTTATAGATTCCGATGCTTCACTTAAGGTTTACTGTATCCCTCTGACCTTCTTATTGACGAACAAACACAGATATTGCATCGGAATTAAATACAAAAGGCACAATACCGACTTAAGTACAAGAAGACTGACCCTTCTTACTGTCTATGTTTTGAACCATTTATGTGACACTAGTTATAGATTCCGATGCTTCACTTCAGGTTTACTGTATCCCTCTGACCGTCCTACTGACGATGAAACACAGAAATTCCATCGGAATTAAATACAAAAGGCACAATGCCGACTGAAGTACAAGAAGACTGGCTCTTCTTACTGTCTATGTTTTGAACCAATCCTGTGACACTAGTTATAGATTCCGATGCTTCACTTCAGATTTAATGTATCCCACTGACCTTCTTATTGACGAAGAAACACAGATATTGCATCGGAATTAAATACAAAATGCACATTGCCGACTCAAGTACAAGAAGACTGGCTCTTCTTACTGTCTATGATTTGAACCTTTCCTGTGAGACCGGTTTTAGATTCCGATGCTTCGCTTCAAGTTAACTGTATCCCTCAGACCTTCTTATTGACGATGAAACACGTAAATTGCATCGGAATTACATACAAAAGGCACAATGCCGACTTAAGTACAAGAAGACTGACCCTTCTTACTGTCTATGTTTTGAACCAATCCTGTGACACTAGTTATAGATTCCGATGCTTCACCTCAATTTTACTGTATCCCTCTGACCGTCCTACTGACGATGAAACACAGATATTGCATCGGAATTAAATACAAAAGGCACAATGCCGACTGAAGTACAAGAAGACTGGCTCTTCTTACTGTCTATGTTTTGAACCATTTCTGTGACACTACTTATAGATTCCGATGCTTCACTTCAGGTTTACTGTATCCCTTGGACCTTTCTTATTGACGACGAAACACAGAAATTGCATCGGAATTAAATAGAAAAGGCACAATGCCGACTCAAGTACTAGAAAACAGACTCTTCTTAATATCTATGTTTTTAACCATTCCTGTGACACTAGTTATAGTTTCCGATGCATCACTTCAGGTTTACTGTATTCCTCTGACCGTCGTATTGGCGATGAAACACAGAAATAACATCGGAATTAAATACAAAAGGCACAATGCCGACTCAACTACACGAAGAGTGGCTCTTCTTACATTCTATATTTTGAATCATTTCTGTGACACTAGTTATAGATTCAGATGCTTCACTTCAGATTTAATGTATCCCTCTGACCTTCTTATTGACAAAGAAACACAGATATTGCATCGGAATTAAATACAAAATGCACATTGCCGACTCAAGTACAAGAAGACTGGCTCTTCTTACTGTCTATGATTTGAACCTTTCCTGTGAGACCGGTTTTAGATTCCGATGCTTCACTTCAGGTTTACTATATCCCTTGGACCCTCTTATTGACGACGAAACACAGAAATTGCATGGAATTAAATAGAAAAGGCACAATGCCGACTCAAGTACAAGAAAACAGACTCTTCTTAATATCTATGTTTTTAACCATTCCTGTGACACTAGTTATAGATTCCGATGCATCACTTCAGGTTTACTGTATCCCTCTGACCGTCGTATTGGCGATGAAACACAGAAATTGCATCGGAATTAAATACAAAAGGCACAATGCCTACTCAAGTACAAGAAGACTGGCTATACTTCCTGTCTATGTTTTGAACCATTCCAGTGATACTAGTTATGAATTCCGATGCTTCACTTCAGGTTTACTGTATCCCTGTGACCTTCTTATTGATGATGAAACACAGAAATTGCATCGGAATTAAATACAAAAGGCACAATGCCGACTTAAGTACAAGAAAACTGATTCTTCTTACTGTCTATGATTTGAACCATTCCTGTGACACTAGTTATAGATTCCGATGCTTCACTTCAGGTTTACTGTATCCCTCTGACCTTCTTATTGACGATGAAACACGTAAATTGCATCGGAATTAAATACAAAAGGCACAATGCCGACTTAAGTACAAGAAGACTGACTCTTCTTACTGTCTATGTATTGAACCATTCCTGTGACACTAATTATAGATTCCGATGCCTCACTTCAGGTATACTGAATCCCTCTGACCTTCTTATTGACGATGAAACACAGAAATACCATCGGAATTAAATACAAAAGTCACAATGCCGACTTAAGTACAAGAAAACTAGCTCTTCTTACTGTCTATGTTTTGAACCACTCCTGTGCCACTAGTTATAGATTCCGATGCTTCACTTCAGGATTACTGTATCCCTCTGAGCTTCTTATTGACGATGAAACACAGAAATTGCATCGGAATTATATATAAAAGCCACAATGTCGACTGAAGTACAAGAAGACTGGCTCTTCTTACTGTCTATGTCTTGAACCATATCTGCGACACTAGTTATAGATTCCGATGCTTCACTTCAGGTTTACTGTATCCCTCTGACCTTCTTATTGACGAACAAACACAGATATTGCATCGGAATTAAATACAAAAGGCACAATGCCGACTTAAGTACAAGAAGACTGACCCTTCTTACTGTCTATGTTTTGAACCAATCCTGTGACTCTAGTTATAGATTCCGATGCTTCACTTCAGGTTTACTGTATCCCTCTGACCGTCGTACTGACGATGAAACACAGAAATTGCATCCGAATTAAATACAAAAGGCACAATGCCGACTGAAGAACAAGAAGACTGGCTCTTCTTACCGTCTATGATTTGAACCATTTCTGTGACACTACTTATAGATTCCGATGCTTCACTTCAGGTTTACTGTATCCCTTGGACCTTTCTTATTGACGACGAAACACAGAAATTGCATCGGAATTAAATAGAAGAGGCACAATGCCGACTCAAGTACAAGAAAACAGACTCTTCTTAATATCTATGATTTTCACCATTCCTGTGACACTAGTTATAGATTCCGATGCATCACTTCAGGTTTACTGTATCCCTCTGACCGTCGTATTGGCGTTGAAACACAGAAATTGCATCGGAATTAAATACAAAAGGCACAATGCCGTCTCAAGTACAAGAAGACTGGCTATACTTCCTGTCTATGTTTTGAACCATTCCTGTGATACTAGTTACGAATTCCGATGCTTCACTTCAGGTTTACTGTATCCCTGTGACCTTCTTTTTGACGATGAAACACAGAAATTGCATCGTAATTAAATACAAAAGGCACAATGCCGACTCAAGTACAAGAAGACTGGCTATATTTCCTGTCTACGTTTTGAACCATTCCTGTGATACTAGTTATAGATTCCCATGCTTCACTTCAGGTTGACTGTATCCCTGTGACCTTCTTATTGACGATGTAACACAGAAATTGCATCAGAATTAAATACAAAAGGCACAATGCCGACTTATGTACAAGATAACTGATTCTTCTTACTGTCTATGTTTTGAACCATTCCTGTGACACTAGTTACAGATTCCGATGCTTCACTTCAAGATTACTGAATCCCTCTGACCTTCTTATTGACGATGAAACACAGAAATAGCATCGGAATTAAATACAAAAGGCACAATGCCGACATAAGTACAAGAAAACTGACTCTTCTTAATATCTATGTTTTGAACCACTCCTGTGACACTAGTTATAGATTCCGAATCTTCACTTCAGGTTTACTGTATCCCTCTGAGCTTCTTATTGACGATGAAACACAGAAATTGCATCGGAACTATATACAAAAGGCACAATGCCGACTGAAGTACAAGAAGACTGGCTCTTCATACTCTCTATGTCTTGAACCATATCTGTGACACTAGTTATAGATTCCGATGCTTCACTTCAGGTTTACTGTATCCCTCTGACCTTCTTATTGACAAAGAAACACAGATATTGCAACGGAATTAAATACAAAAGGCACAATGCCGACTTAACTACAAGAAGACTGACCCTTCTTACTGTCTATGTTTTGAACCAATCCTGTGACACTAGTTATAGATTCCGATGCTTCACTTCAGGTTTACTGTATCCCTCTGACCGTTGTACTGACGATGAAACACAGAAATTGCATCGGAATTAAATACAAATGGCACAATCCCGACTGAAGTACAAGAAGACTGGCTCTTCTTACTGTCTATGTTTTGAACCATTTCTGTGACACTAGTTACAGATTCCGATGCTTCACTTCAGTTTTACTGTATCCCTTGGACCTTCTTATTGACGACGAAACACAGAAATTGCATCGGAATTAAATAGAAAAGGCACAATGCCGACTCAAGTACAAGAAAAGAGACTCTTCTTAATATCTATGTTTTTAACCATTCCTGTGACACTAGTTATAGATTCCGATGCATCACTTCAGGTTTACTGTATCCCTCTGACCGTCGTATTGGCGATGAAACACAGAAATTGCATCGGAATTATATATAAAAGCCACAATGTCGACTGAAGTACAAGAAGACTGGCTCTTCTTACTGTCTGTGTCTTGAACCATATCTGTGACACTAGTTATAGATTCCGACGCTTCACTTAAGGTTTACTGTGTCCCTCTGACCTTCTTATTGACGATGAAACACGTACATTGCATCGGAATTAAATACAAAAGGCACAATGCCGACTTAAGTACAAGAAGACTGACTCTTCTTACTGTCTATGTTTTGAGCTATTCCTGTGACACTAGTTATAGATTCCGATGCTTCACTTCAGATTTAATGTATCCCTCTGACCTTCTTATTGACGAAGAAACACAGATATTGCATCGGAATTAAATACAAAATGCACATTGCCGACTCATGTACAAGAAGACTGGCTCTTCTTACTGTCTATGATTTGAACCTTTCCTGTGAGACCGGTTTTAGATTCCGATGCTTCGCTTCAGGTTTACTGTATCCCTTGGACCTTCTTATTGACGACGAAACACAGAAATTGCATCGGAATTAAATAGAAAAAGCACAATGCCGACTCAAGTACAAGAAAACAGACTCTTCTTAATATCTATGTTTTTAACCATTCCTGTGACACTAGCTATAGATTCCGATGCATCACTTCAGGTTTACTGTATCCCTCTGACCGTCGTATTGGCGATGAAACACAGAAATTGCATCGGAATTATATATAAAAGCCACAATGTCGACTGAAGTACAAGAAGACTGGCTCTTCTTACTGTCTATGTCTTGAACCATATCTGTGACACTAGTTATAGATTCCGATGCTTCACTTCAGGTTTACTGTATCCCTCTGACCTTCTTATTGACGAACAAACACAGATATTGCATCGGAATTAAATACAAAAGGCACAATGCCGACTTAAGTACAAGAAGACTGACCCTTCTTACTGTCTATGTTTTGAACCATTCCTGTGACACTAGTTATAGATTCCGATGCTACACTTCAGGTTTACTGTATCACTCTGAGCTTCTTATTGACGATGAAACACAGGAATTGGATCTCAATTAAATACAAAAGGCACAATGCCGACTTAAGTACAAGAAGACTGACTCTTCCTACTGTCTATGATTTGAACCATTCCTGTGACATTACCTATAGATTCCGATGGTTCACTTCAGGTTTACTGTATCCAGCAACCTTCTTATTGGCGATGAAGCACATAAATTGCATCGGAATTAAATACATAAGACACAATGCCGACTTAAATACAAGAAGCCTGACTCTACTTACTGTTTATGTTTTGAACCATTCCTGTGACACTAGTTATAGATTCCGATGCTTCAATTCCTGTTTACTGTATCCCTCTGACCTTCTTATTGAGGAAGAAACACAGATATGGCATCGGAATTAAATACAAAAGGCACAATGCCGACTGAAGTACAAGAAGACTGGCTCTTCTTAGTGTCTATGTCTTGAACCAATCCTGTGACACTAGTTATAGATTCTGATGCTTCACTTCAGGTTTACAGTATCCCTCTGACCGTCGTACTGACGATGAAACACAGAAATTGCATCGGAATTAAATAGAAAAGGCACAATGCCGACTTAAGTACAAGAAAACTGATTCTTCTTACTGTCTATGTTTTGAACCATTCCTGTGACACTAGTTATAGATTCCGATGCTTCACTTCAAGTTAACTGTATCCTTCTGACCTTCTTATTGACGATGAAACACGTAAATTGCATCGGAATTAAATACAAAAGGCACAATGCCGACTTAAGTACAAGAAGACTGACTCTTCTTACAGTCTATGTTTTGAACCATTCCTGTGTCACTAGTTATAGATTCCGATGCTTCACTTCCGGTTTACTGTATCCCTCTGACCTTCTTATTGACGATGAAACACAGATATTGCATCGGAATTAAATACAAAAGGTACAATGCCGACTTAAGTACAAGAAGTCTGACCCTTCTTACTGTCTATGATTTGAACCAATCCTGTGACACTAGTTATAGATTCCGATGCTTCACTTCAGGTATATTGTATCCCTCTGACCGTCGTACTGACGATGAAACACAGAAATTGCATCGGAATTTAATACAAAAGGCACAATGCCGACTGAAGTACACGAAGACTGGCTCTTCTTACTGTCTATGTTTTGAACCATTTCTGTGACACTAGTTATAGATTGCGATGCTTCACTTCAGGTTTACTGTATCTCTTGGACCTTCTTATTGACGACGAAACACAGAAATTGCATCGGAATTAAATAGAAAGGCACAATGCCGACTCAAGTACAAGAAAACAGACTCTTCTTAACATCTATGTTTTGAACCATTCCTGTGACACTAGTTATAGATTCCGATGCATCACATCAGGTTTACTGTATCCCTCTGACCTTCTTATTGACGATGAAACACCTAAATTGCATCGGAATTAAATACAAAAGGCACAATGCCGACTTAAGTACAAAAAGACTGACTTTTCTTACTGTCTATGTTTTGAACCATTCCTGTGATACTAGTTATGAATTCTGATGCTTCAATTCAGGTTTACTGTATCCCTGTGACCTTCTTATTGACGATGAAACACGTAAATTGCATCGGAATTAAAAACAAAAGGCACAATGCCTACTTAAGTACAAGAAAACTGATACTTCTTACTGCCTGTTTTGAACCATTCCTGTGTCACTAGTTATAGATTCCGATGCTTCACTTCAGGTTAACTGTATCCCTCAGACCTTCTTATTGACGATGAAACACGTAAATTGCATCGGAATTAAATACAAAAGGCACAATGCCGACTTAAGTACAAGAAGACTGACTCTTCTTACTGTCTATGTTTTGAGCCATTCCTGTGACACTAGTTATAGATTCCGATGCTTCACTTAAGGTTTACTGAATCCCTCTGACCTTCTTATTGACGATGAAACACAGAAAAAGCATCGGAATTAAATACAAAAGGCACAATGCCGACATAAGTACAAGAAAACTGATTCTTCTTACTGTCTATGATTTGAACCATTCGTGTGACACTAGTTATAGATTCCGATGCTTCACTTAAGGTTTACTGAATCCCTCTGACCTTCTTATTGACGATGAAACACAGAAATAGCATCGGAATTAAATAAAAAGGCACAATGCCGACTTATGTACAAGAAGACTAACCCTTCATACTGTCTATGTTTTGAACCATTCCTGTGACACTAGTTATTGATTCGGATGGTTCACTTCAGGTTTACTGTATCTAGATACTTTCTTATTGACGATGAAGCACATAAATTGCATCGGAATTAAATACAAAAGGCACAATGCCGACTCAAGTACAAGAAGACTGGCTATATTTCCTGTCTATGTTTTGAACCATTCCTGTGATACTAGTTATAGATTCCGATGCTTCACTTCAGGTTTACTGAATCCCTCTGAGCTTCTTATTGACGATGAAACACAGAAATAGCATCGGAATTAAATACAAAAGGCACAATGCCGACATAAGTACAAGAAAACTGACTCTTCTTACTTTCTATGTTTTGAACCACTCCTGTGACACTAGTTATAGATTCCGAATCTTCACTTCAGGTTTACTGTATCCCTCTGAGCTTCTTATTGACGATGAAACACAGAAATTGCATCGGAATTATATACAAAAGGCACAATGCCGACTTCAGTACAAGAAGACTGGTTCTTCTTACTCTCTATGTCTTGAACCATATCTGTGACACTAGTTATTGATTCCGATGCTTCACTTCAGGTTTACTGTATCCCTCTGACCTTCTTATTGACAAAGAAACACAGATATTGCATCGGAATGAAATACAAAAGGCACAATGCCGACTTAACTACAAGAAGACTAACCTTTCTTACTGTCTATGTTTTGAACCAATCCTGTGACACTAGTTATAGATTCCGATGCTTCACTTCAGGTTTACTGTATCCCTCTGACCGTCGTACTGACGATGAAACACAGAAATTGCATCGGAATTAAATACAAAAGGCACAATCCCGACTGAAGTACAAGAAGACTGGCTCTTCTTACTGTCTATGTTTTGAACCATTTCTGTGACACTAGTTACAGATTCCGATGCTTCACTTCAGGTTTACTGTATCCCTTGGACCTTCTTATTGACGACGAAACACAGAAATTGCATCGGAATTAAAAAGAAAAGGCACAATGCCGACTCAAGTACAAGAAAAGAGACTCTTCTTAAAATCTATGTTTTGAACCATTCCTGTGACACTAGTTATAGATTCCGATGCATCACGTCAGGTTTACTGTATCCCTCTGACCGTCGTATTGGCGATGAAACACAGAAATTGCATCGGAATTAAATACAAAAGGCACAATGCCGACTCAAGTACAAGAAGACTGGCTATACTTCCTGTCTATGTTTTGAATCATTCCTGTGATACTAGTTATGAATTCTGATGCTTCAATTCAGGTTTACTGTATCCCTGTGACCTTCTTATTGACGATGAAACACAGAAATTGCATCGGAATTAAATACAAAAGGCACAATGCCTACTTAAGTACAAGAAAACTGATTCTTCTTACTGCCTAAGTTTTGAACCATTCCTGTGACACTAGTTATAGATTCCGATGCTTCACTTCAGGTTTACTGTATCCCTCTGACCGTCGTACTGACGATGAAACACAGAAATTGCATCGGAATTAAATACAAAAGGCACAATCCCGACTGAAGTACAAGAAGACTGGCTCTTCTTACTGTCTATGTTTTGAACCATTCCTGTGACACTAGTTATAGATTCCGATGCATCACGTCAGGTTTACTGTATCCCTCTGACCGTCGTATTGGCGATGAAACACAGAAATTGCATCGGAATTAAATACAAAAGGCACAATGCCGACTCAAGTACAAGAAGACTGGCTATACTTCCTGTCAATGTTTTGAACCATTCCTGTGATACTAGTTATGAATTCTGATGTTTCAATTCAGGTTTACTGTATCCCTGTGACCTTCTTATTGACGATGAAACACAGAAATTGCATCGGAATTAAATACAAAAGGCACAATGCCTACTTAAGTACAAGAAAACTGATTCTTCTTACTGCCTAAGTTTTGAACCATTCCTGTGACACTAGTTATAGATTCCGATGCTTCACTTCAGGTTAACTGTATCCCTCAGACCTTCTTATTGACGATGATACACGTAAATTGCATCGGAATTAAATACAAAAGGCACAATGCCGACTTAAGTACAAGAAGACTGACTCTCCTTACAGTCTATGTTTTGAACCATTCCTGTGTCACTAGTTATAGATTCCGATGCTTCACTTCAGGATTACTGAATCCCTCTGACCTTCCTATTGACGATGAAACACAGAAATAGCATCGGAATTACATACAAAAGGCACAATGCCGACTTAAGTACAAAAAGACTGACTCTTCTTACTGTCTATGTTTTGAACCATTCCTGTGACACTAGTTGTAGATTCCGATGCTTCACTTCAGGTTTACTGTATCCCTCTGACCTTCTTATTGACGATGAAAAACGGAAATTCCATCGGAATTAAATACAAAAGGCACAATGCCGACTTAAGTACAAGAAGACTGACTCTTCTTACTGTCTATGTTTTGAGCCATTCCTGTGACACTAGTTATAGATTCCGATGCTTCACTTAAGGTTTACTGAATCCCTCTGACCTTCTTATTGACGATGAAACACAGAAATAGCATCGGAATTAAATACAAAAGGCACAATGCCGACTCAAGTACACGAAGAGTGGCTCTTCTTACATTCTATATTTTGAATCATTTCTGTGACACTAGTTATAGATTCCGATGCTTCACTTCAGATTTAATGTATCCCTCTGACCTTCTTATTGACGAAGAATCACAGATATTGCATCGGAATTAAATACAAAATGCACATTGCCGACTCAAGTACAAGAAGACTGGCTCTTCTTACTGTCTATGATTTGAACCTTTCCTGTGAGACCGGTTTTAGATTCCGATGCTTCGCTTCAGGTTTACTGTATCCCTTGGACCTTCTTATTGACGACGAAACACAGAAATTGCATCGGAATTAAATAGAAAAGGCACAATGCCGACTCAAGTACAAGAAGACTGGCTCTTCTTACTGTCTATGTTTTGAACCATTTCTGTGACACTAGTTACAGATTCCGATGCTTCACTTCAGGTTTACTGTATCCCTTGGACCTTCTTATTGACGACGAAACACAGAAATTGCATCGGAATTAAAAAGAAAAGGCACAATGCCGACTCAAGTACAAGAAAAGAGACTCTTCTTAAAATCTATGTTTTGAACCATTCCTGTGACACTAGTTATAGATTCCGATGCATCACGTCAGGTTTACTGTATCCCTCTGACCGTCGTATTGGCGATGAAACACAGAAATTGCATCGGAATTAAATACAAAAGGCACAATGCCGACTTAAGTACAAGAAGACTGGCTATACTTCCTGTCTATGTTTTGAACCATTCCTGTGATACTAGTTATGAATTCTGATGCTTCAATTCAGGTTTACTGTATCCCTGTGACCTTCTTATTGACGATGAAACACAGAAATTGCATCGGAATTAAATACAAAAGGCACAATGCCTACTTAAGTACAAGAAAACTGATTCTTCTTACTGCCTAAGTTTTGAACCATTCCTGTGACACTAGTTATAGATTCCGATGCTTCACTTCAGGTTAACTGTATCCCTCAGACCTTCTTATTGACGATGAAACACGTAAATTGCATCGGAATTAAATACAAAAGGCACAATGCCGACTTAAGTACAAGAAGACTGACTCTCCTTACAGTCTATGTTTTGAACCATTCCTGTGTCACTAGTTATAGATTCCGATGCTTCACTTCAGGATTACTGAATCCCTCCGACCTTCCTATTGACGATGAAACACAGAAATAGCATCGGAATTACATACAAAAGGCACAATGCCGACTTAAGTACAAAAAGACTGACTCTTCTTACGGTCTATGTTTTGAACCATTCCTGTGACACTAGTTGTAGATTCCGATGCTTCACTTCAGGTTTACTGTATCCCTCTGACCTTCTTATTGACGATGAAACACGGAAATTCCATCGGAATTAAATACAAAAGGCACAATGCCGACTTAAGTACAAGAAGACTGACTCTTCTTACTGTCTATGTTTTGAGCCATTCCTGTGACACTAGTTATAGATTCCGATGCTTCACTTAAGGTTTACTGAATCCCTCTGACCTTCTTATTGACGATGAAACACAGAAATAGCATCGGAATTAAATACAAAAGGCACAATGCCGACTCAAGTACACGAAGAGTGGCTCTTCTTACATTCTATATTTTGAATCATTTCTGTGACACTAGTTATAGATTCCGATGCTTCACTTCAGATTTAATGTATCCCTCTGACCTTCTTATTGACGAAGAAACACAGATATTGCATCGGAATTAAATACAAAATGCACATTGCCGACTCAAGTACAAGAAGACTGGCTCTTCTTACTGTCTATGATTTGAACCTTTCCTGTGAGACCGGTTTTAGATTCCGATGCTTCGCTTCAGGTTTACTGTATCCCTTGGACCTTCTTATTGACGACGAAACACAGAAATTGCATCGGAATTAAATAGAAAAGGCACAATGCCGACTCAAGTACAAGAAAACAGACTCTTCTTAATATCTATGTTTTTAACCATTCCTGTGACACTAGTTATAGATTCCGATGCATCACTTCAGGTTTACTGTATCCCTCTGACCGTCGTATTGGCGATGAAACACAGAAATTGCATCGGAATTAAATACAAAAGGCAAGATGCCGACTCAAGTACAAGAAGACTGGCTATACTTACTGTCTATGTTTTGAACCATTCCTGTGATACTAGTTATGAATTCCGATGCTTCACTTCAGGTTTACTGTATCCCTGTGACCTTCTTATTGACGATGAAACACAGAAATTGCATCGGAATTAAATACAAAAGGCACAATGCAGACTTAAGTACAAGAAAACTGATTCTTCTTACTGTCTATGTTTTGAACCATTCCTGTGACACTAGTTATAGATTCCGATGCTTCACTTCAGGTTAACTGTATCCCTCAGACCTTCTTATTGACGATGAAACACGTAAATTCCATCGGAATTAAATACAAAAGGCACAATACCGACTTAAGTACAAGAAGACTGACTCTTCTTACAGTCTATGTTTTGAACCATTCCTGTGTCACTAGTTATAGATTCCGATGCTTCACTTCAGGATTACTGAATCCCTCTGACCGTCGTACTGACGATGAAACACAGAAATTGCATCGGAATTAAATACAAAAGGCACAATGCCGACTCAAGCACAAGAAGACTGGCTCTTCTTACTGTCTATGTTTTGAACCATTTCTGTGACACTAGTTACAGATTCCGATGTTTCACTTCAGGTTTACTGTATCCCTTGGACCTTCTTATTGACGACGAAACACAGAAATTGCATCGGAATTAAATAGAAAAGGCACAATGCCGACTCAAGTACAAGAAAAGAGACTCTTCTTAAAATCTATGTTTTGAACCATTCCTGTGACACTAGTTATATATTCCGATGCATCATGTCAGGTTTACTGTATTACTCTGACCGTCGTATTGGCGATGAAACACAGAAATTGCATCGGAATTAAATACAAAAGGCACAATGCCGACTCAAGTACAAGAAGACTTCCTATACTTCCTGTCTATGTTTTGAACCATTCCTGTGATACTAGTTATGAATTCTGATGCTTCACTTCAGGTTTACTGTATCCCTGTGACCTTCTTATTGACGATGAAACACAGGAATTGCATCGGAATTAATTACAAAAGGCACAATGCCTACTTAAGTACAAGAAAACTGATTCTTCTTACTGCCTATGTTTTGAACCATTCCTGTGACACTAGTTATAGATTCCGATGCTTCACTTCAGGTTAACTGTATCCCTCAGACATTCTTATTGACGATGAAACACATAAATTGCATCGGAATTAAATATAAAAGGCACAATGCCGACTTAATTACAAGAAGACTGACTCTTCTTACAGTCTATGTTTTGAACCATTCCTGTGTCACTAGTTATAGATTCCGATGCTTCACTTCAGGATTACTGAATCCCTCTGACCTTCCTATTGACGATGAAACACAGAAATACCATCGGAATTACATTCAAAAGGCACAATGCCGACTTAAGTACAAAAAGACTGACTCTTCTTACTGTCTATGTTTTGAACCATTCCTGTGACACTAATTGTAGATTCCGATGCTTCACTTCAGGTTTACTGTATCCCTCTGACCTTCTTATTGACGATGAAACACGTAAATTCCATCGGAATTAAATACAAAAGGCACAATGCCGACTTAAGTACAAGAAGACTGACTCTTCTTACTGTCTATGTTTTGAGCCATTCCTGTGACACTAGTTATAGATTCCGATGCTTCACTTAAGGTTTACTGAATCCCTCTGACCTTCTTATTGACGATGAAACACAGAAATAGCATCGGAATTAAATACAAAAGGCACAATGCCGACTCAAGTACACGAAGAGTGGCTCTTCTTACATTCTATATGTTGAATCATTTCTGTGACACTAGTTATAGATTCCGATGCTTCACTTCAGATTTAATGTATCCCTCTGACCTTCTTATTGACGAAGAAACACAGATATTGCATCGGAATTAAATACAAAATGCACATTGCCGACTTAAGTACAAGAAAACTGATTCTTCTTACTGTCTATGTTTGAACCATTCCTGTGACACTAGTTATACATTCCGATGCTTCGCTTCAGGTTTACTGTATCCCTTGGACCTTCTTATTGACGACGAGACACAGAAATTGCATCGGAATTAAATAGAAAAGGCACAATGCCGACTCAAGTACAAGAAAACAGACTCTTCTTAATATCTATGTTTTTAACCATTCCTGTGACACTAGTTATAGATTCCGATGCATCACTTCAGGTTTACTGTATCCCTCTGACCGTCGTATTGGCGATGAAACACAGAAATTGCATCGGAATTAAATACAAAAGGCAAGATGCCGACTCAAGTACAAGAAGACTGGCTATACTTACTGTCTATGTTTTGAACCATTCCTGTGATACTAGTTATGAATTCCGATGCTTCACTTCAGGTTTACTGTATCCCTGTGACCTTCTTATTGACGATGAAACACAGAAATTGCATCGGAATTAAATACAAAAGGCACAATGCAGACTTAAGTACAAGAAAACTGATTCTTCTTACTGTCTATGTTTTGAACCATTCCTGTGACACTAGTTATAGATTCCGATGCTTCACTTCAGGTTAACTGTATCCCTCAGACCTTCTTATTGACGATGAAACACGTAAATTGCATCGGAATTAAATACAAAAGGCACAATACCGACTTAAGTACAAGAAGACTGACTCTTCTTACAGTCTATGTTTTGAACCATTCCTGTGTCACTAGTTATAGATTCCGATGCTTCACTTCAGGATTACTGAATCCCTCTGACCGTCGTACTGACGATGAAACACAGAAATTGCATCGGAATTAAATACAAAAGGCACAATGCCGACTGAAGCACAAGAAGACTAGCTCTTCTTACTGTCTATGTTTTGAACCATTTCTGTGACACTAGTTACAGATTCCGATGTTTCACTTCAGGTTTACTGTATCCCTTGGACCTTCTTATTGACGACGAAACACAGAAATTGCATCGGAATTAAATAGAAAAGGCACAATGCCGACTCAAGTACAAGAAAAGAGACTCTTCTTAAAATCTATGTTTTGAACCATTCCTGTGACACTAGTTATATATTCCGATGCATCATGTCAGGTTTACTGTATTACTCTGACCGTCGTATTGGCGATGAAACACAGAAATTGCATCGGAATTAAATACAAAAGGCACAATGCCGACTCAAGTACAAGAAGACTGGCTATACTTCCTGTCTATGTTTTGAACCATTCCTGTGATACTAGTTATGAATTCTGATGCTTCACTTCAGGTTTACTGTATCCCTGTGACCTTCTTATTGACGATGAAACACAGGAAGTGCATCGGAATTAATTACAAAAGGCACAATGCCTACTTAAGTACAAGAAAACTGATTCTTCTTACTGCCTATGTTTTGAACCATTCCTGTGACACTAGTTATAGATTCCGATGCTTCACTTCAGGATTACTGAATCCCTCTGACCTTCCTATTGACGATGAAACACAGAAATACCATCGGAATTACATTCAAAAGGCACAATGCCGACTTAAGTACAAAAAGACTGACTCTTCTTACTGTCTATGTTTTGAACCATTCCTGTGACACTAATTGTAGATTCCGATGCTTCACTTCAGGTTTACTGTATCCCTCTGACCTTCTTATTGACGATGAAACACGTAAATTCCATCGGAATTAAATACAAAAGGCACAATGCCGACTTAAGTACAAGAAGACTGACTCTTCTTACTGTCTATGTTTTGAGCCATTCCTGTGACACTAGTTATAGATTCCGATGCTTCACTTAAGGTTTACTGAATCCCTCTGACCTTCTTATTGACGATGAAACACAGAAATACCATCGGAATTAAATACAAAAGGCACAATGCCGACTCAAGTACACGAAGAGTGGCTCTTCTTACATTCTATATTTTGAATCATTTCTGTGACACTAGTTATAGATTCCGATGCTTCACTTCAGATTTAATGTATCCCTCTGACCTTCTTATTGACGAAGAAACACAGATATTGCATCGGAATTAAATACAAAATGCACATTGCCGACTTAAGTACAAGAAAACTGATTCTTCTTACTGTCTATGTTTGAACCATTCCTGTGACACTAGTTATACATTCCGATGCTTCGCTTCAGGTTTACTGTATCCCTTGGACCTTCTTATTGACGACGAAACACAGAAATTGCATCGGAATTAAATAGAAAAGGCACAATGCCAACTCAAGTACAAGAAAACAGACTCTTCTTAATATCTATGTTTTTAACCATTCCTGTGACACTAGTTATAGATTCCGATGCATCACTTCAGGTTTACTGTATCCCTCTGACCGTCGTATTGGCGATGAAACACAGAAATTGCATCGGAATTAAATACAAAAGGCACAATGCCGACTCAAGTACAAGAAGACTGGCTATACTTCCTGTCTATGTTTTGAACCATTCCTGTGATACTAGTTATGAATTCCGATGCTTCACTTCAGGTTTACTGTATCCCTCTGACCTTCTTATTGACGAACAAACACAGATATTGCATCGGAATTAAATACAAAAGGCACAATGCCGACTTAAGTACAAGAAGACTGACCCTTCTTACTGTCTATGTTTTGAACCAATCCTGTGACACTAGTTATAGATTGCGATGCATCACTTCAGGTTTACTGTATCCCTCTGACCGTCGTATTGGCGATGAAACACAGAAATTGCATCGGAATTAAATACAAAAGGCACAATGCCGACTCAAGTACAAGAAGACTGGCTATACTTCCTGTCTATGTTTTGAACCATTCCTGTGATACTAGTTATGAATTCCGATGCTTCACTTCAGGTTTACTGTATCCCTCTGACCTCCTTATTGACGAACAAACACAGATATTGCATCGGAATTAAATACAAAAGGCACAATGCCGACTTAAGTACAAGAAGACTGACCCTTCTTACTGTCTATGTTTTGAACCAATCCTGTGACACTAGTTATAGATTCCGATGCTTCACTTCAGATTTAATGTATCTCACTGACCTTCTTATTGACGAAGAAACACAGATATTGCATCGGAATTAAATACAAAATGCACATTGCCGACTCAAGTACAAGAAGACTGGCTCTTCTTACTGTCTATGATTTGAACCTTTCCTGTGAGACCGGTTTTAGATTCCGATGCTTCGCTTCAAGTTAACTGTATCCCTCAGACCTTCTTATTGACGATGAAACACGTAAATTGCATCGGAATTACATACAAAAGGCACAATGCCGACTTAAGTACAAGAAGACTGACTCTTCTTACTGTCTATCTTTTGAGCCATTCCTGTGACACAAGTTATAGATTCCGATGCTTCACTTAAGGTTTACTGAATCCATCTGACCTTCTTATTGACGATGAAACACAGAAATAGCATCGGAATTAAATACAAATGGCACAATGCCGACTCAAGTACACGAAGAGTGGCTCTTCTTACATTCTATATTTTGAATCATTTCTGTGACACTAGTTATAGATACCGATGCTTCACTTCAGATTTAATGTATCCCTCTGACCTTCTTATTGACGAAGAAACACAGATATTGCATCGGAATTAAATACAAAATTCACATTGCCGACTCAAGTACAAGAAGACTGGCTCTTCTTACTGTCTATGATTTGAACCTTTCCTGTGAGACCGGTTTTAGATTCCGATGCTTCGCTTCAGGTTTACTGTATCCCTTGGACCTTCTTATTGACGACGAAACACAAAAATTGCATCGGAATTAAATAGAAAAGCCACAATGCCACTCAAGTACAAGAAAAGAGACTCTTCTTAATATCTATGTTTTTAACCATTCCTGTGACACTAGTTATAGATTCCGATGCATCACTACAGGTTTACTGTATCCCTCTGACCGTCGTATTGGCGATGAAACACAGAAATTGCATCGGAATTAAATACAAAAGGCACAATGCCGACTCAAGTACAAGAAGACTGGCTATACTTCCTGTCTATGTTTTGAACCATTCCTGTGATACTAGTTATGCATTCCGATGCTTCACTTCAGGTTTACTGTATCCCTGTGACCTTCTTATTGATGATGAAACACAGAAATTGCATCGGAATTAAATACAAAAGGCACAATGCCGACTTAAGTACAAGAAAACTGATTCTTCTTACTGTCTATGTTTTGAACCATTCCTGTGACACTAGTTATAGATTCCGATGCTTCACTTCAGGTTAACTGTATCCCTCTGACCTTCTTATTGACGATGAAACACGTAAATTGCATCGGAATTAAATACAAAAGGCACAATGCCGACTTAAGTACAAGAAGACTGACTCTTCTTACTGTCTATGTTTTGAACCATTCCTGTGACACTAGTTATAGATTCCGTTGCTTCACTTCAGGTATACTGAATCCCTCTGACCTTCTTATTGACGATGAAACACAGAAATAGCATCGGAATTAAATACAAAAGTCACAATGCCGACTTAAGTACAAGAAAACTGACTCTTCTTACTGTCTAGGCTTTGAACCACACCTGTGCCACTAGTTATAGATTCCGATGCTTCACTTCAGGTTTACTGTATCCCTCTGAGCTTCTTATTGACGATGAAACACAGAAATTGCATCGGAATTATATATAAAAGCCACAATGTCGACTGAAGTACAAGAAGACTGGCTCTTCTTACTGTCTATGTCTTGAACCATATCTGTGACACTAGTTATAGATTCCGATGCTTCACTTGAGGTTTACTGTATCCCTCTGACCTTCTTATTGACGAACAAACACAGATATTGCATCGGAATTAAATACAAAAGGCACAATGCCGGCTTAAGTACAAGAAGACTGAGCCTTCTTACTGTCTATGTTTTGAACCAATCCTGTGACACTAGTTATAGATTCCGATGCTTCACCTCAATTTTACTGTATCCCTCTGACCGTCCTACTGACGATGAAACACAGATATTGCATCGGAATTAAATACAAAAGGCACAATGCCGACTGAAGTACAAGAAGACTGGCTCTTCTTACTGTCTATGTTTTGAACCATTTCTGTGACACTACTTATAGATTCCGATGCTTCACTTCAGGTTTACTGTATCCCTTGGACCTTTCTTATTGACGACGAAACACAGAAATTGCATCGGAATTAAATAGAAAAGGCACAATGCCGACTCAAGTACAAGAAAACAGACTCTTCTTAATATCTATGTTTTTAACCATTCCTGTGACACTAGTTATAGTTTCCGATGCATCACTTCAGGTTTACTGTATCCCTCTGACCGTCTTATTGGCGATGAAACACAGAAATAACATCGGAATTAAATACAAAAGGCACAATGCCGACTCAAGTACACGAAGAGTGGCTCTTCTTACATTCCATATTTTGAATCATTTCTGTGACACTAGTTATAGATTCAGATGCTACACTTCAGATTTAATGTATCCCTCTGACCTTCTTATTGACGAAGAAACACAGATATTGCATCGGAATTAAATACAAAATGCACATTGCCGACTCAAGTAAGAGAAGACTGGCTCTTCTTACTGTCTATGATTTGAACCTTTCCTGTGAGACCGGTTTTAGATTCCGATGCTTCACTTCAGGTTTACTGTATCCCTCTGAAGGTCGTATTGGCGATGAAACACAGAAATTGCATCGGAATTAAATACAAAAGGCACAATGCCTACTCAAGTACAAGAAGACTGGCTATACTTCCTGTCTATGTTTTGAACCATTCCTGTGATACTAGTTATGAATTCCGATGCTTCACTTCAGGTTTACTGTATCCCTGTGACCATCTTATTGATGATGAAACACAGAAATTGCATCGGAATTAAATACAAAAGGCACAATGGCGACTTAAGTACAAGAAAACTGTTTCTTCTTACTGTCTATGATTTGAACCATTCCTGTGACACTAGTTATAGATTCCGATGCTTCACTTCAGGTTAACTGTATCCCTCTGACCTTCTTATTGACGATGAAACACGTAAATTGCATCGGAATTAAATACAAAAGGCACAATGCCGACTTAAGTACAAGAAGACTGAATCTTCTTACTGTCTATGTTTTGAACCATTCCTGTGACACTAGTTATAGATTCCGATGCCTCACTTCAGGTATACTGAATCCCTCTGACCTTCTTATTGACGATGAAACACAGAAATACCATCGGAATTAAATACAAAAGTCACAATGCCGACTTAAGTACAAGAAAACTGACTCTTCTTACTGTCTATGTTTTGAACCACTCCTGTGCCACTAGTTATAGATTCCGATGCTTCACTTCAGGATTACTGTATCCCTCTGAGCTTCTTATTGACGATGAAACACAGAAATTGCATCGGAATTATATATAAAAGCCACAATGTCGACTGAAGTACAAGGAGACTGGCTCTTCTTACTGTCTATGTCTTGAACCATATCTGTGACACTAGTTATAGATTCCGATGCTTCACTTCAGGTTTACTGTATCCCTCTGACCTTCTTATTGACGAACAAACACAGATATTGCATCGGAATTAAATACAAAAGGCACAATGCCGACTTAAGTACAAGAAGACTGACCCTTCTTACTGTCTATGTTTTGAACCAATCCTGTGACTCTAGTTATAGATTCCGATGCTTCACTTCAGGTTTACTGTATCCCTCTGACCTTCTTATTGACGAACAAACACAGAAATTGCATCCGAATTAAATACAAAAGGAACAATGCCGACTGAAGTACAAGAAGACTGGCTCTTCTTACTGTCTATGATTTGAACCATTTCTGTGACACTACATATAGATTCCGATGCTTCACTTCAGGTTTACTGTATCCCTTGGAACTTTCTTATTGACGACGAAACACAGAAATTGCATCGGAATTAAATAGAAGAGGCACAATGCCGACTCAAGTACAAGAAAACAGACTCTTCTTAATATCTATGATTTTCACCATTCCTGTGACACTAGTTATAGATTCCGATGCATCACTTCAGGTTTACTGTATCCCTCTGACCGTCGTATTGGCGTTGAAACACAGAAATTGCATCGGAATTAAATACAATAGGCACAATGCCGACTCAAGTACAAGAAGACTGGCTATACTTCCTGTCTATGTTTTGAACCATTCCTGTGATACTAGTTACGAATTCCGATGCTTCACTTCAGGTATACTGTATCCCTGTGACCTTCTTTTTCACGATGAAACACAGAAATTGCATCGTAATTAAATACAAAAGGCACAATGCCGACTCAAGTACGAGAAGACTGGCTATACTTCCTGTCTACGTTTTGAACCATTCCTGTGATACTAGTTATAGATTCCGATGCTTCACTTCAGGTTTACTGTATCCCTGTGACCTTCTTATTGACGATGTAACACAGAAATTGCATCGGAATTAAATACAAAAGGCACAATGCCGACTTATGTACAAGAAAACTGATTCTTCTTACTGTCTATGTTTTGAACCACTCCTGTGACACTAGTTATAGATTCCGATGCTTCACTTCAGGTTTACTGTATCCCTCTGACCGTTGTACTGACGATGAAACACAGAAATTGCATCGGAATTAAATACAAATGGCACAATCCCGACTGAAGTACAAGAAGACTGGCTCTTCTTACTGTCTATGTTTTGAACCATTTCTGTGACACTAGTTACAGATTCCGATGCTTCACTTCAGGTTTACTGTATCCCTTGGACCTTCTTATTGACGACGAAACACAGAAATTGCATCGGAATTAAATAGAAAAGGCACAATGCCGACTCAAGTACAAGAAAAGAGACTCTTCTTAATATCTATGTTTTGAACCATTCCTGTGACACTAGCTATTGATTCCAATGCATCACTTCAGGTTTACTGTATCCCTCTGACCGTCATATTGGCGATGAAACACAGAAATTGCATCGGAATTAAATACAAAAGGCACAATGCCGACTCAAGTACAAGAAGACTGGCTATACTTCCTGTCTATGTTTTGAACCATTCCTGTGATACTAGTTATGAATTCCGATGCTTCACTCCATGTTTACTGTATCCCTGTGACCTTCTTATGGACGATGAAACACAGAAATTGCATCGGAATTAAATACAAAAGGCACAATGCAGACTTAAGTACAAGAAGACTGATTCTTCTTACTGTCTATGATTTGAACCTTTCCTGTGAGACCGGTTTTAGATTCCGATGCTTCGCTTCAGGTTTACTGTATCCCTCTGACCGTCGTATTGGCGATGAAACACAGAAATTGCATCGGAATTATATATAAAAGCCACAATGTCGACTGAAGTACAAGAAGACTGGCTCTTCTTACTGTCTATGTCTTGAACCATATCTGTGACACTAGTTGTAGATTCCGACGCTTCACTTCAGGTTTACTGTGTCCCTCTGACCTTCTTATTGACGATGAAACACGTACATCGCATCGGAATTAAATACAAAAGGCACAATGCCGACTTAAGTACAAGAAGACTGACTCTTCTTACTGTCTATGTTTTGAGCTATTCCTGTGACACTAGTTATAGATTCCGATGCTTCACTTAACGTTTACTGAATCCCTCTGACCTCCTTATTGACGATGAAACACAGAAATAGCATCGGAATTAAATACAAAAGGCACAATGCCGACTCAAGTACACGAAGAGTGGCTCTTCTTACATTCTATATTTTGAATCATTTCTGTGACACTAGTTATAGATTCCGATGCTTCACTTCAGATTTAATGTATCCCTCTGACCTTCTTATTGACGAAGAAACACAGATATTGCATCGGAATTAAATACAAAATGCACATTGCCGACTCATGTACAAGAAGACTGGCTCTTCTTACTGTCTATGATTTGAACCTTTCCTGTGAGACCGGTTTTAGATTCCGATGCTTCGCTTCAGGTTTACTGTATCCCTTGGACCTTCTTATTGACGACGAAACACAGAAATTGCATCGGAATTAAATAGAAAAAGCACAATGCCGACTTAAGTACAAGAAAACAGACTCTTCTTAATATCTATGTTTTTAACCATTCCTGTGACACTAGTTATAGATTCCGATGCATCACTTCAGGTTTACTGTATCCCTCTGACCGTCGTATTGGCGATGAAACACAGAAATTGCATCGGAATTATATATAAAAGCCACAATGTCGACTGAAGTACAAGAAGACTGGCTCTTCTTTCTGTCTATGTCTTGAACCATATCTGCGACACTAGTTATAGATTCCGATGCTTCACTTCAGGTTTACTGTATCCCTCTGACCTTCTTATTAACGAACAAACACAGATATTGCATCGGAATTAAATACAAAAGGCACAATGCCGACTTAAGTACAAGAAGACTGACCCTTCTTACTGTCTATGTTTTGAACCATTCCTGTGACACTAGTTATAGATTCCGATGCTACACTTCAGGTTTACTGTATCACTCTGTGCTTCTTATTGACGATGAAACACAGAAATTGGATCTCAATTAAATACAAAAGGCACAATGCCGACTTAAGTACAAGAAGACTGACTCTTCTTACTGTCTATGATTTGAACCATTCCTGTGACATTACCTATAGATTCCGATGGTTCACTTCAGGTTTACTGTATCCAGCAACCTTCTTATTGGCGATGAAGCACATAAATTGCATCGGAATTAAATACAAAAGACACAATGCCGACTTAAGTACAAGAAGCCTGACTCTACTTACTGTTTATGTTTTGAACCATTCCTGTGACACTAGTTATAGATTCCGATGCTTCAATTCCTGTTTACTGTATCCCTCTGACCTTCTTATTGAGGAAGAAACACAGATATGGCATCGGAATTAAATACAAAAGGCACAATGCCGACTGAAGTACAAGAAGACTGGCTCTTCTTACTGTCTATGTCTTGAACCAATCCTGTGACACTAGTTATAGATTCTGATGCTTCACTTCAGGTTTACAGTATCCCTCTGACCGTCGTGCTGACGATGAAACACAGAAATTGCATCGGAATTAAATAGAAAAGGCACAACGCCGACTTAAGTACAAGAAAACTGATTCTTCTTACTGTCTATGTTTTGAACCAATCCTGTGACACTAGTTATAGATTCCGATGCTTCACTTCAAGTTAACTGTATCCTTCTGACCTTCTTATTGACGATGAAACACGTAAATTGCATCGGAATTAAATACAAAAGGCACAATGCCGACTTAAGTACAAGAAGACTGACTCTTCTTACAGTCTATGTTTTGAACCATTCCTGTGTCACTAGTTATAGATTCCGATGCTTCACTTCCGGTTTACCGTATCCCTCTGACCTTCTTATTGAGGAAGAAACACAGATATTGCATCGGAATTAAATACAAAAGGCACAATGCCGACTGAAGTACAAGAAGACTGGCTCTTCTTATTTTCTATGTCTTGAACCATATCTGTGTCACTAGTTATAGAATCCGATGCTTCACTTCAGGTTTACTGTAACCCTCCGACCTTCTTATTGACGATGAAACACAGATATTGCATCGGAATTAAATACAAAAGGTACAATGCCGACTTAAGTACAAGAAGTCTGACCCTTCTTACTGTCTATGATTTGAACCAATCCTGTGACACTAGTTATAGATTCCGATGCTTCACTTCAGGTATATTGTATCCCTCTGACCGTCGTACTGACGATGAAACACAGAAATTGCATCGGAATTTAATACAAAAGGCACAATGCCGACTGAAGTACACGAAGACTGGCTCTTCTTACTGTCTATGTTTTGAACCATTTCTGTGACACTAGTTATAGATTGCGATGCTTCACTTCAGGTTTACTGTATCTCTTGGACCTTCTTATTGACGACGAAACACAGAAATTGCATCGGAATTAAATAGAAAGGCACAATGCCGACTCAAGTACAAGAAAACAGACTCTTCTTAACATCTATGTTTTGAACCATTCCTGTGACACTAGTTATAGATTCCGATGCATCACATCAGGTTTACTGTATCCCTCTGACCTTCTTATTGACGATGAAACACCTAAATTGCATCGGAATTAAATACAAAAGGCACAATGCCGACTTAATTACAAAAAGACTGACTTTTCTTACTGTCTATGTTTTGAACCATTCCTGTGATACTAGTTATGAATTCCGATGCTTCACTTCAGGTTTACTGTATCCCTGTGACCTTCTTATTGACGATGAAACACAGAAATAGCATCGGAATTACATACAAAAGGCACAATGCCGACTTAAGTACAAAAAGACTGACTCTTCTTACTGTCTATGTTTTGAACTATTCCTGTGACACTAGTTATAGATTCCGATGCATCACGTCAGGTTTACTGTATCCCTCTGACCGTCGTATTGGCGATGAAACACAGAAATTGCATCGGAATTAAATACAAAAGGCACAATGCCGACTCAAGTACAAGAAGACTGGCTATACTTCCTGTCTATGTTTTGAACCATTCCTGTGATACTAGTTATGAATTCTGATGCTTCAATTCAGGTTTACTGTATCCCTGTGACCTTCTTATTGACGATGAAACACAGAAATTGCATCGGAATTAAATACAAAAGGCACATTGCCTACTTAAGTACAAGAAAACTGATTCTTCTTACTGCCTGTTTTGAACCATTCCTGTGACACTAGTTATAGATTCCGATGCTTCACTTCAGGTTAACTGTATCCCTCAGACCTTCTTATTGACGATGAAATACGTAAATTGCATCGGAATTAAATACAAAAGGCACAATACCGACTTAAGTACAAGAAGACTGACTCTTCTTACAGTCTATGTTTTGAACCATTCCTGTGTCACTAGTTATAGATTCCAATGCTTCACTTCAGGATTACTGAATCCCTCTGACCTTCCTATTGACGATGAAACCCAGAAATAGCATCGGAATTACATACAAAAAGCACAATGCCGACTGAAGTACAAAAAGACTGACTCTTCTTACTGTCTAAGTTTTGAACCATTCCTGTGACACTAGTTGTAGATTCCGATGCTTCACTTCAGGTTTACTGTATCCCTCTGACCTTCTTATTGACAATGAAACACGTAAATTCCATCGGAATTAAATACAAAAGGCACAATGCCGACTTAAGTACAAGAGAACTGACTCTTCTTACTGTCTATGTTTTGAGCCATTCCTGTGACACTAGTTATAGATTCCGATGCTTCACTTAAGGTTTACTGAATCCCTCTGACCTTCTTATTGACGATGAAACACAGAAATAGCATCGGAATTAAATACAAAAGGCACAATGCCGACATAAGTACAAGAAAACTGATTCTTCTTACTGTCTATGATTTTAACCATTCGTGTGACACTAGTTATAGATTCCGATGCTTCACTTAAGGTTTACTGAATCCCTCTGACCTTCTTATTGACGATGAAACACAGAAATAGCATCGGAATTAAATAAAAAGGCACAATGCCGACTTATGTACAAGAAGACTAACCCTTCTTACTGTCTATGTTTTGAACCATTCCTGTGACACTAGTTATTGATTCGGATGGTTCACTTCAGGTTTACTGTATCTAGTTACCTTCTTATTGACGATGAAGCACATAAATTGCATCGGAATTAAATACAAAAGGCACAACGCCGACTCAAGTACAAGAAGACTGGCTATATTTTCTGTCTATGTTTTGAACCATTCCTGTGATACTAGTTATAGATTCCGATGCTTCACTTCAGGTTTACTGAATCCCTCTGAGCTTCTTATTGACGATGAAACACAGAAATAGCATCGGAATTATATACAAAAGGCACAATGCCGACTTCAGTACAAGAAGACTGGCTCTTCTTACTCTCTATGTCTTGAACCATATCTGTGACACTAGTTATTGATTCCGATGCTTCACTTCAGGTTCACTGTATCCCTCTGACCTTCTTATTGACAAAGAAACACAGATATAGCATCGGAATGGAATACAAAAGGCACAATGCCGACTTAACTACAAGAAGACTAACCTTTCTTACTGTCTATGTTTTGAACCAATCCTGTGACACTAGTTATAGATTCCGATGCTTCACTTCAGGTTTACTGTATCCCTCTGACCGTCGTACTGACGATGAAACACAGAAATTGCATCGGAATTAAATACAAAAGGCACAATCCCGACTGAAGTACAAGAAGACTGGCTCTTCTTACTGTCTATGTTTTGAACCATTTCTGTGACACTAGTTACAGATTCCGATGCTTCACTTCAGGTTTACTGTATCCCTTGGACCTTCTTATTGACGACGAAACACAGAAATTGCATCGGAATTAAAAAGAAAAGGCACAATGCCGACTCAAGTACAAGAAAAGAGACTCTTCTTAAAATCTATGTTTTGAACCATTCCTGTGACTCTAGTTATAGATTCCGATGCATCACGTCAGGTTTACTGTATCCCTCTGACCGTCGTATTGGCGATGAAACACAGAAATTGCATCGGAATTAAATACAAAAGGCACAATGCCGACTCAAGTACAAGAAGACTGGCTATACTTCCTGTCTATGTTTTGAACCATTCCTGTGATACTAGTTATGAATTCTGATGCTTCAATTCAGGTTTACTGTATCCCTGTGACCTTCTTATTGACGATGAAACACAGAAATTGCATCGGAATTAAATACAAAAGGCACAATGCCTACTTAAGTACAAGAAAACAGATTCTTCCTACTGCCTAAGTTTTGAACCATTCCTGTGACACTAGTTATAGATTCCGATGCTTCACTTCAGGTTAACTGTATCCCTCAGACCTTCTTATTGACGATGAAACACCTAAATTGCATCGGAATTAAATACTAAAGGCACAATGCCGACTTAAGTACAAGAAGACTGACTCTCCTTACAGTCTATGTTTTGAACCATTCCTGTGTCACTAGTTATAGATTCCGATGCTTCACTTCAGGATTACTGAATCCCTCTGACCTTCCTATTGACGATGAAACACAGAAATAGCATCGGAATTACATACAAAAGGCACAATGCCGACTTAAGTACAAAAAGACTGACTCTTCTTACTGTCTATGTTTTGAACCATTCCTGTGACACTAGTTGTAGATTCCGATGCTTCACTTCAGGTTTACTGTATCCCTCTGACCTTCTTATTGACGATGAAACACGGAAATTCCATCGGAATTAAATACAAAAGGCACAATGCCGACTTAAGTACAAGAAGACTGACTCTTCTTACTGTCTATGTTTTGAGCCATTCCTGTGACACTAGTTATAGATTCCGATGCTTCACTTAAGGTTTACTGAATCCCTCTGACCTTCTTATTGACGATGAAACACAGAAATAGCATCGGAATTAAATACAAAAGGCACAATGACGACTCAAGTACACGAAGAGTGGCTCTTCTTACATTCTATATTTTGAATCATTTCTGTGACACTAGTTATAGATTCCGATGCTTCACTTCAGATTTAATGTATCCCTCTGACCTTCTTATTGACGAAGAAACACAGATATTGCATCGGAATTAAATACAAAATGCACATTGCCGACTCAAGTACAAGAAGACTGGCTCTTCTTACTGTCTATGATTTGAACCTTTCCTGTGAGACCGGTTTTAGATTCCGATGCTTCGCTTCAGGTTTACTGTATCCCTTGGACCTTCTTATTGACGACGAAACACAGAAATTGCATCGGAATTAAATAGAAAAGGCACAATGCCGACTCAAGTACAAGAAAACAGACTCTTCTAAATATCTATGTTTTGAACCATTCCTGTGACACTAGTTATAGATTCCGATGCATCACTTCAGGTTTACTGTATCCCTCTGACCGTCGTATTGGCGATGAAACACAGAAATTGAATCGGAATTAAATACAAAAGGCACAATGCCGACTCAAGTACAAGAAGACTGGCTATACTTACTGTCTATGTTTTGAACCATTCCTGTGATACTAGTTATGAATTCCGATGCTTCACTTCAGGTTTACTGTATCCCTGTGACCTTCTTATTGACGATGAAACACAGAAATTGCATCGGAATTAAATACAAAAGGCACAATGCAGACTTAAGTACAAGAAAACTGATTCTTCTTACTGTCTATGTTTTGAACCATTCCTGTGACACTAGTTATAGATTCCGATGCTTCACTTCAGGTTAACTGTATCCCTCAGACCTTCTTATTGACGATGAAACACGTAAATTGCATCGGAATTAAATACAAAAGGCACAATACCGACTTAAGTACAAGAAGACTGACTCTTCTTACAGTCTATGTTTTGAACCATTCCTGTGTCACTAGTTATAGATTCCGATGCTTCACTTTAGGATTACTGAATCCCTCTGACCGTCGTACTGACGATGAAACACAGAAATTGCATCGGAATTAAATACAAAAGGCACGATGCCGACTGAAGCACAAGAAGACTGGCTCTTCTTACTGTCTATGTTTTGAAGCATTTCTGTGACACTACTTATAGATTCTGATGCTACACTTCAGGTTTACTGTATCCCTAGGACCTTTCCTATTGACGATGAAACACAGAAATTGCATCGGAATTAAATAGAAAAGGCACAATGCCGACTCAAGTACAAGAAAACAGACTCTTCTTAATATCTATGTTTTTAACCATTCCTGTGACACTAGTTATAGATTCCGATGCATCACTTCAGGTTTACTGTATCCCTCTGACCGTCGTATTGGCGATGAAACACAGAAATTGCATCGGAATTAAATACAAAAGGCACAATGCCGACTCAAGTACAAGAAGACTGGCTATACTTCCTGTCTATGTTTTGAACCATTCCTGTGATACTAGTTACGAATTCCGATGCTTCACTTCAGATTTACTGTATCCCTGTGACCTTCTTTTTGACGATAAAACACAGAAATTGCATCGGAATTAAATACAAAAGGCACAATGCCGACATAAGTACAAGAAAACTGATTCTTCTTACTGTCCATGTTTTGAACCATTCGTGTGACACTAGTTATAGATTCCGATGCTTCACTTAAGGTTTACTGAATCCCTCTGACCTTCTTATTGACGATGAAACACAGAAATAGCATCGGAATTAAATAAAAAGGCACAATGCCGACTTATGTACAAGAAGACTAACCCTTCTTACTGTCTATGTTTTGAACCATTCCTGTGACACTAGTTATTGATTCGGATGGTTCACTTCGGGTTTACTGTATCTAGATACCTTCTTATTGACGATGAAGCACATAAATTGCATCGGAATTAAATACAAAAGGCACAATGCCGACTCAAGTACAAGAAGACTATCTATATTTCCTGTCTATGTTTTGAACCATTCCTGTGATACTAGTTATAGATTCCGATGCTTCACTTCAGGATTACTGAATCCCTCTGACCTTCTTATTGACGATGAAACACAGAAATAGCATCGGAATTAAATACAAAAGGCACAATGCCGACATAAGTACAAGAAAACTGACTCTTCTTACTTTCTATGTTTTGAACCACTCCTGTGACACTAGTTATAGATTCCGAATCTTCACTTCAGGTTTACTGTATCCCTCTGAGCTTCTTATTGACGATGAAACACAGAAATTGCATCGGAATTATATACAAAAGGCACAATGCCGACTGAAGTACAAGAAGACTGGCTCTTCTTACTCTCTATGTCTTGAACCATATCTGTGACACTAGTTATTGATTCCGATGCTTCACTTCAGGTTTACTGTATCCCTCTGACCTTCTTATTGACAAAGAATCACAGATATTGCATCGGAATTAAATACAAAAGGCACAATGCCGACTTAACTACAAGATAACTGACCTTTCTTACTGTCTATGTTTTGAACCAATCCTGTGACACTAGTTATAGATTCCGATGCTTCACTTCAGGTTTACTGTATCCCTCTGACCGTCGTACTGACGATGAAACACAGAAATTGCATCAGAATTAAATACAAAAGGCACAATCCCAACTGAAGTACAAGAAGACTGGCTCTTCTTACTGTCTATGTTTTGAACCATTTCTGTGACACTAGTTACAGATTCCGATGCATCACTTCAGGTTTACTGTATCCCTTGGACCTTCTTATTGACGACGAAACACAGAAATTGCATCGGAATTAAATAGAAAAGGCACAATGCCCACTCAAGTACAAGAAAAGAGACTCTTCTTAAAATCTATGTTTTGAACCATTCCTGTGACACTAGTTATAGATTCTGATGCATCACGTCAGGTTTACTGTATCCCTCTGACCGTCGTATTGGCGATGAAACACAGAAATTGCATCGGAATTAAATACAAAAGGCACAATGCCGACTCAAGTACAAGAAGACTGGCTATACTTCCTGTCTATGTTTTGAACCATTCCTGTGATACTAGTTATGAATTCCGATGCTTCACTTCAGGTTAACTGTATCCCTCAGACCTTCTTATTGACGATGAAACACGTAAATTGCATCGGAAATAAATACAAAAGGCACAATGCCGACTTAAGTACAAGAAGACTGACTCTTCTTACAGTCTATGTTTTGAACCATTCCTGTGTCACTAGTTATAGATTCCGATGCTTCACTTCAGGATTACTGAATCCCTCTGACCTTCCTATTGACGATGAAACACAGAAATAGCATCGGAATTACATACAAAAAGCACAATGCCGACTTAAGTACAAAAAGACTGACTCTTCTTACTGTCTATGATTTGAACCATTCCTGTGACACTAGTTGTAGATTCCGATGCTTCACTTAAGGTTTACTGAATCCCTCTGACCTTCTTATTGACGATGAAACACAGAAATAGCATCGGAATTAAATACAAAAGGCACAATGCCGACTCAAGTACACGAAGAGTGGCTCTTCTTACATTCTATATTTTGAATCATTTCTGTGGCACTTGTTATAGATTCCGATGCTTCACTTCAGATTTAATGTATCCCTCTGACCTTCTTATTGACGAAGAAACACAGATATTGCATCGGAATTAAATACAAAATGCACAATGCCGACTTAAGTACAAGAAAACTGATTTTTCTTACTGTCTATGTTTGAACCATTCCTGTGACACTAGTTATAGATTCCGATGCTTCGCTTCAGGTTTACTGTATCCCTTGGACCTTCTTATTGACGACGAAACACAGAAATTGCATCGGAATTAAATAGAAAAGGCACAATGCCGACTCAAGTACAAGAAAACAGACTCTTCTTAATATCTATGTTTTTAACCATTCCTGTGACACTAGTTATAGATTCCGATGCATCACTTCAGGTTTACTGTATCCCTCTGACCGTCGTATTGGCGATGAAACACAGAAATTGCATCGGAATTAAATACAAAAGGCACAATGCCGACTCAAGTACAAGAAGACTGGCTATACTTCCTGTCTATGTTTTGAACCATTCCTGTGATACTAGTTATGAATTCCGATGCTTCACTTCAGGTTTACTGTATCCCTGTGACCTTCTTATTGATGAAGAAACACAGAAATTGCATCGGAATTAAATACAAAAGGCACAATGCCGACTTAAGTACAAGAAAACTGATTCTTCTTACTGTCTATGTTTTGAACGATTCCTGTGACACTAGTTATAGAGTCCGATGCTTCACTTCAGGTTAACTGTATCCCTCTGACCTTTTTATTGACGATGAAACACGTAAATTGCATCGGAATTAAATACAAAAGGCACAATGCCGACTTAAGTACAAGAAGACTGACTCTTCTTACTGTCTATGTTTTGCACCATTCCTGTGACACTAGTTATAGATTCCGATGCTTCACTTCAGGTATACTGAATCCCTCTGACCTTCTTATTGACGATGAAACACAGAAATAGCATCGGAATTAAATACAAAAGTCACAATGCCGACTTAAGTACAAGAAAACTGACTCTTCTTACTGTCTATGTTTTGAACCACACCTGTGCCACTAGTTATAGATTCCGATGCTTCACTTCAGGTATACTGTATCCCTCTGAACTTCTTATTGACGATGAAACACAGAAATTGCATCGGAATTATATATAAAAGCCACAATGTCGACTGAAGTACAAGAAGACTGGCTCTTCTTACTGTCTATGTCTTGAACCATATCTGTGACACTAGTTATAGATTCCGATGCTTCACTTCAGGTTTACTGTATCCCTCTGACCTTCTTATTGACGAACAAACACAGATATTGCATCGCAATTAAATACAAAAGGCACAATGCCGACTTAAGTACAAGAAGACTGACCCTTCTTACTGTCTATGTTTTGAACCAATCCTGTGACACTAGTTATAGATTGCGATGCTTCACTTCAGGTTTACTGTATCCCTCTGACCGTCCTACTGACGATGAAACACAGAAATTCCATCGGAATTAAATACAAAAGGCACAATGCCGACTGAAGTACAAGAAGACTGGCTCTTCTTACTGTCTATGTTATGAACCAATCCTGTGACACTAGTTATAGATTCCGATGCTTCACTTCAGATTTAATGTATCCCACTGACCTTCTTATTGACGAAGAAACACAGATATTGCATCGGAATTAAATACAAAATGCACATTGCCGACTCAAGTACAAGAAGACGAAGACTGGCTCTTCTTACTGTCTATGATTTGAACCTTTCCTGTGAGACCGGTTTTAGATTCCGATGCTTCGCTTCAGGTTTACTGTATCCCTCAGACCGTCCTATTGACGATGAAACACGTAAATTGCATCGGAATTACATACAAAAGGCACAATGCCGACTTAAGTACAAAAAGACTGACTCTTCTTACTGTCTACGTTTTGAACCATTCCTGTGACACTAGTTGTAGATTCCGATCTTTCACTTCAGGTTTACTGTATCCCTCTGACCTTCTTATTGACGATGAAACACGTAAATTGCATCGGAATTAAATACAAAAGGCACAATGCTGACTTAAGTACAAGAAGACTGACTCTTCTTACTGTCTATCTTTTGAACCATTCCTGTGACACAAGTTATAGATTCCGATGCTTCACTTAAGGTTTACTGAATCCCTCTGACCTTCTTATTGACGATGAAACACAGAAATAGCATCGGAATTAAATACAAATGGCACAATGCCGACTCAAGTACACGAAGAGTGGCTCTTCTTACATTCTATATTTTGAATCATTTCTGTGACACTAGTTATAGATACCGATGCTTCACTTCAGATTTAATGTATCCCTCTGACCTTCTTATTGACGAAGAAACACAGATATCGCATCGGAATTAAATACAAAATGCACATTGCCGACTCAAGTACAAGAAGACTGGCTCTTCTTACTGTCTATGATTTGAACCTTTCCTGTGAGACCGGTTTTAGATTCCGATTCTTCGCTTCAGGTTTACTGTATCCCTTGGACCTTCTTATTGACGACGAAACACAGAAATTGCATCGGAATTAAATAGAAAAGCCACAATGCCACTCAAGTACAAGAAAACAGACTCTTCTTAATATCTATGTTTTTAACCATTCCTGTGACACTAGTTATAGATTCCGATGCATCACTACAGGTTTACTGTATCGCACTGACCGTCGTATTGGCGATGAAACACAGAAATTGCATCGGAATTAAATACAAAAGGCACAATGCCGACTCAAGTACAAGAAGACTGGCTATACTTCCTGTCTATGTTTTGAACCATTCCTGTGATACTAGTTATGCATTCCGATGCATCATTTCAGGTTTACTGTATCCCTGTGACCTTCTTATTGATGATGAAACACAGAAATTGCATCGGAATTAAATACAAAAGGCACAATGCCGACTTAAGTACAAGAAAACTGATTCTTCTTACTGTCTATGTTTTGAACCATTCCTGTGACACTAGTTATAGATTCCGATGCTTCACTTCAGGTTAACTGTATCCCTCTGACCTTCTTATTGACGATGAAACACGTAAATTGCATCGGAATTAAATACAAAAGGCACAATGCCGACTTAAGTACAAGAAGACTGACTCTTCTTACTGTCTGTGTTTTGAACCATTCCTGTGACACTAGTTATAGATTCCGATGCTTCACTTCAGGTATACTGAATCCCTCTGACCTTCTTATTGACGATGAAACACAGACATAGCATCGGAATTAAATACAAAAGTCACAATGCCGACTTAAGTACAAGAAAACTGACTCTTCTTACTATCTATGTTTGAACCACACCTGTGCCACTAGTTATAGATTCCGATACTTCACTTCAGGTTTACTGTATCCCTCTGAGCTTCTTATTGACGATGAAACACAGAAATTGCATCGGAATTATATATAAAAGCCACAATGTCGACCGAAGTACATGAAGACTGGCTCTTCTTACTTTCTATGTCTTGAACCATATCTGTGACACTAGTTATAGATTCCGATGCTTCTCTTCAGGTTTACTGTATCCCTCTGACCTTCTTATTCACGAACAAACACAGATATTGCATCGGAATTAAATACAAAAGGCACAATGCCGACTTAAGTACAAGAAGACTGACCCTTCTTACTGTCTATGTTATGAACCAATCCTGTGACACTAGTTATAGATTCCGATGCTTCACTTCAATTTTACTGTATCCCTCTGACCGTCGTACTGACGATGAAACACAGAAATTGCATCGGAATTAAATACAAAAGGCACAATACCGACTGAAGTACAAGAAGACTGGCTCTTCTTACTGTCTATGTTTTGAACCATTTCTGTGACACTACTTATAGATTCCTATGCTTCACTTCAGGTTTACTGTATCCCTTGGACCTTTCTTATAGACGACGAAACACAGAAATTGCATCGGAATTAAATAGAAAAAGCACAATGCCGACTCAATTACAAGAAAACAAACTCTTCTTAATATCTATGTTTTTAACCATTCCTGTGACACTAGTTATAGTTTCCGATGCATCACTTCAGGTTTACTGTATCCCTCTGACCGTCGTATTGGCGATGAAACACAGAAATAGGATCGGAATTAAATACAAAAGGCACAATGCCGACTCATGTACACGAAGAGTGGCTCTTCTTACATTCTATATTTTGAATCATTTCTGTGACACTAGTTATAGATTCAGATGCTTCACTTCAGATTTAATGTATCCCTCTGACCTTCTTATTGACGAAGAAACACAGATATTGCATCGGAATTAAATACAAAATGCACATTGCCGACTCAAGTACAAGAAGACTGACTCTTCTTACTGTCTATGTTTTGAACCATTCCTGTGACACTAGTTATAGATTCCGATGCTTCACTTCAGGTATACTGAATCCCTCTGACCTTCTTATTGACGATGAAACACAGAAATACCATCGGAATTAAATACAAAAGTCACAATGCCGACTTAAGTACAAGAAAACTGACTCTTCTTACTGTCTATGTTTTGAACCACTCCTGTGCCACTAGTTATAGATTCCGATGCTTCACTTCAGGTTTACTGTATCCCTCTGAGCTTCTTATTGACGATGAAACACAGAAATTGCATCGGAATTATATATAAAAGCCACAATGTCGACTGAAGTACAAGAAGACTGGCTCTTCTTACTGTCTATGTCTTGAACCATATCTGTGACACTAGTTATAGATTCCGATGCTTCACTTCAGGTTTACTGTATCCCTCTGACCGTCGTACTGACGATGAAACACAGAAATTGCATCGGAATTAAATACAAAAGGCACAATGCCGACTGAAGTACAAGAAGACTGGCTCTTCTTACTGTCTATGATTTGAACCATTTCTGTGACACTACTTATAGATTCCGATGCTTCACTTCAGGTTTACTGTATCCCTTGGACCTTTCTTATTGACGACGAAACACAGAAATTGCATCGGAATTAAATAGAAAAGGCACAATGCCGACTCAAGTACAAGAAAACAGACTCTTCTTAATATCTATGATTTTCACCATTCCTGTGACACTAGTTATAGATTCCGATGCATCACTTCAGGTTCACTGTATCCCTCTGGCCGTCGTATTGGCGATGAAACACAGAAATTGCATCGGAATTAAATACAAAAGGCACAATGCCGACTCAAGTACAAGAAGACTGGCTATACTTCCTGTCTATGTTTTGAACCATTCCTGTGATACTAGTTACGAATTCCGATGCTTCACTTCAGGTTTACTGTATCCCTGTGACCTTCTTTTTGACAATGAAACACAGAAATTGCATCGTAATTAAATACAAAAGGCACAATGCCGACATAAGTACAAGAAAACTGATTCCTCTTACTGTCTATGTTTTGAACCATTCCTGTGACACTAGTTATAGATTCGGATGGTTCACCTCAGGTTTACTGTATCGAGATACCTTCTTATTGACGATGAAGCACATAAATTGCATCGGAATTAAATACAAAAGGCACAATGCCGACTCAAGTACAAGAAGACTGGCTATACTTCCTGTCTACGTTTTGAACCATTCCTGTGATACTGTGATACTGTGATACTGTATCCCTCTGACCGTCGTATTGGCGATGAAACACAGAAATTGCATCGGAATTAAATACAAAAGGCACAATGCCGACTCAAGTACAAGAAGACTGGCTATATTTCCTGTCTATGTTTTGAACCATTCCTGTGATACTAGTTATAGATTCCGATGCTTCACTTCAGGTTTACTGTATCCCTGTGACCTTCGTATTGACGATGTAACACAGAAATTGCATCGGAATTAAATACAAAAAACACAATACCGACTTAAGTACAAGAAAACTGATTCTTCTTACTGTCTATGTTTTGAACCAGTCCTGTGACACTAGTTACAGATTCCGATGCTTCACTTCAGGATTACTTAATCCCTCTGACCTTCTTATTGATGATGAAACACAGAAATAGCATCGGAATTAAATACAAAAGGCACAATGCCGACATAAGTACAAGAAAACTGACTCTTCTTACTTTCTATGTTTTGAACCACTCCTGTGACACTAGTTATAGATTCCGAATCTTCACTTCAGGTTTACTGTATCCCTCTGAGCTTCTTATTGACGATGAAACACAGAAATTGCATCGGAACTATATACAAAAGGCACAATGCCGACTGAAGTACAAGAAGACTGGCTCTTCTTACTCTCTATGTCTTGAACCATATCTGTGACACTAGTTATTGATTCCGATGCTTCACTTCAGGTTTACTGTATCCCTCTGACCTTCTTATTGACAAAGAAACACAGATATTGCATCGGAATTAAATACAAAAGGCACAATGCCGACTTAACTACAAGAAGACTGACCTTTCTTATTGTCTATGTTTTGAACCAATCCTGTGACACTAGTTATAGATTCCGATGCTTCACTTCAGGTTTACTGTATCCCTCTGACCGTCGTACTGACGATGAAACACAGAAATTGCATCGGAATTAAATACAAAAGGCACAATCCCGACTGAAGTACAAGAAGACTGGCTCTTCTTACTGTCTATGTTTTGAACCATTTCTGTGACACTAGTTACAGATTCCGATGCTTCACTTCAGGTTTACTGTATCCCTTGGACCTTCTTATTGACGACGAAACACAGAAATTGCATCGGAATTAAATAGAAAAGGCACAATGCAGACTCAAGTACAAGAAAAGAGACTCTTCTTAAAATCTATGATTTGAACCATTCCTGTGACACTAGTTATAGATTCCGATGCATCATGTCAGGTTTACTGTATCCCTCTGACCGTCGTATTGGCGATGAAACACAGAAATTGCATCGGAATTAAATACAAAAGGCACAATGCCGACTCAAGTACAAGAAGACTGGCTATACTTCCTGTCTATGTTTTGAACCATTCCTGTGATACTAGTTATGAATTCTGATGCTTCACTTCAGGTTTACTGTATCCCTGTGACCTTCTTATTGACGATGAAACACAGGAATTGCATCGGAATTATATACAAAAGGCACAATGCCTACTTAAGTACAAGAAAACTGATTCTTCTTACTGCCTATGTTTTGAACCATTCCTGTGACACTAGTTATAGATTCCGATGCTACACTTCAGGTTAACTGTATCCCTCAGACCTTCTTATTGACGATGAAACACGTAAATTGCATCGGAATTAAATACAAAAGGCACAATGCCGACTTAATTACAAGAAGACTGACTCTTCTTACAGTCTATGTTTTGAACCATTCCTGTGTCACTAGTTATAGATTCCGATGCTTCACTTCAGGATTACTGAATCCCTCTGACCTTCCTATTGACGATGAAACACAGAAATACCATCGGAATTACATTCAAAAGGCACAATGCCGACTTAAGTACAAAAAGACTGACTCTTCTTACTGTCTATGTTTTGAACCATTCCTGTGACACTAGTTGTAGATTCCGATGCTTCACTTCAGGTTTACTGTATCCCTCTGACCTTCTTATTGACGATGAAACACGTAAATTCCATCGGAATTACATACAAAAGGCACAATGCCGACTTAAGTACAAGAAGACTGACTCTTCTTACTGTCTATGTTTTGAGCCATTCCTGTGACACTAGTTATAGATTCCGATGCTTCACTTAAGGTTTACTGAATCCCTCTGACCTTCTTATTGACGATGCAACACAGAAATAGCATCGGAATTAAATTCAAAAGGCACAATGCCGACTCAAGTACACGAAGAGTGGCTCTTCTTATATTCTATATTTTGAATCATTTCTGTGACACTAGTTATAGATTCCGATGCTTCACTTCAGATTTAATGTATCCCTCTGACCTTCTTATTGACGAAGAAACACAGATATTGCATCGGAATTAAATACAAAATGCACATTGCCGACTTAAGTACAAGAAAACTGATTCTTCTTACTGTCTATGTTTGAACCATTCCTGTGACACTAGTTATAGATTCCGATGCTTCGCTTCAGGTTTACTGTATCCCTTGGACCTTCTTATTGACGACGAAACACAGAAATTGCATCGGAATTAAATAGAAAAGGCACAATGCCGACTCAAGTACAAGAAAACAGACTCTTCTTAATATCTATGTTGTAACCATTCCTGTGACACTAGTTATAGATTCCGATGCATCACTTCAGGTTTACTGTATCCCTCTGACCGTCGTATTGGCGATGAAAGACAGAAATTGCATCGGAATTAAATACAAAAGGCACAATGCCGACTCAAGTACAAGAAGACTGGCTATACTTCCTGTCTATGCTTTGAACCATTCCTGTGATACTAGTTATGAATTCCGATGCTTCACTTCAGGTTTACTGTATCCCTGTGACCTTCCTATTGATGATGTAACACAGAAATTGCATCGGAATTAAATACAAAAGGCACAATGCCGACTTAAGTACAAGAACACTGATTCTTCTTACTGTCTATCTTTTGAACCATTCCTGTGACACTAGTTATAGATTCCGATGCTTCACTTCAGGTTAACTGTATCCCTCTGACCTTTTTATTGACGATGAAACACGTAAAATGCATCGGAATTAAATACAAAAGGCACATTGCCGACTTACGTACAAGAAGACTGACTCTTCTTACTGTCTATGTTTTGAACCATTCCTGTGACACTAGTTATAGATTCCGATGCTTCACTTCAGGTATACTGAATCCCTCTGACCTTCTTATTGACGATGAAACACAGAAATAGCATCGGAATTAAATACAAAAGTCACAATGCCGACTTAAGTACAAGAAAACTGACTCTTCTTACTGTCTATGTTTTGAACCACACCTGTGCCACTAGTTATAGATTCCGATGCTTCACTTCAGGTATACTGTATCCCTCTGAGCTTCTTATTGACGATGAAACACAGAAATTGCATCGGAATTATATATAAAAGCCACAATGTCGACTGAAGTACAAGAAGACTGGCTCTTCTTACTGTCTATGTCTTGAACCATATCTGTGACACTAGTTATAGATTCCGATGCTACACTGCAGGTTTACTGTATCCCTCTGACCTTCTTATTGACGAACAAACACAGATATTGCATCGGAATTAATTACAAAAGGCACAATGCCGACTTAAGTACAAGAAGACTGACCCTTCTTACTGTCTATGTTTTGAACCAATCCTGTGACACTAGTTATAGATTGCGATGCTTCACTTCAGGTTTACTGTATCCCTCTGACCGTCCTACTGACGATGAAACACAGAAATTCCATCGGAATTAAATACAAAAGGCACAATGCCGACTGAAGTACAAGAAGACTGGCTCTTCTTACTGTCTATGTTTTGAACCAATCCGGTGACACTAGTTATAGATTCCGATGCTTCACTTCAGATTTAATGTATCCCACTGACCTTCTTATTGACGAAGAAACACAGATATTGCATCGGAATTAAATACAAAATGCACATTGCCGACTCAAGTACAAGAAGACTGGCTCTTCTTACTGTCTATGATTTGAACCTTTCCTGTGAGACCGGTTTTAGATTCCGATGCTTCGCTTCAGGTTTACTGTATCCCTTGGACCTTCTTATTGACGACGAAACACAAAAATTGCATCGGAATTAAATAGAAAAGCCACAATGCCACTCAAGTACAAGAAAACAGACTCTTCTTAATATCTATGTTTTTAACCATTCCTGTGACACTAGTTATAGATTCCGATGCATCACTACAGGTTTACTGTATCCCTCTGACCGTCGTATTGGCGATGAAACACAGAAATTGCATCGGAATTAAATACAAAAGGCACAATGCCGACTCAAGTACAAGAAGACTGGCTATACTTCCTGTCTATGTTTCGAACCATTCCTGTGATACTAGTTTTGCATTCCGATGCTTCACTTCAGGTTTACTGTATCCCTGTGACCTTCTTATTGATGATGAAACACAGAAATTGCATCGGAATTAAATACAAAAGGCACAATGCCGACTTAAGTGCAAGAAAACTGATTCTTCTTACTGTCTATGTTTTGAACCATTCCTGTGACACTAGTTATAGATTCCGATGTTTCACCTCAGGTTAACTGTATCCCTCTGACCTTCTTATTGACGATGAAACACGTAAATTGCATCGGAATTAAATACAAAAGGCACAATGCCGACTTAAGTACAAGAAGACTGACTCTTCTTACTGTCTATGTTTTGAACCATTCCTGTGACACTAGTTATAGATTCCGATGCCTCACTTCAGGTATACTGAATCCCTCTGACCTTCTTATTGACGATGAAACACAGAAATAGCATCGGAATTAAATACAAAAGTCACAATGCCGACTTAAGTACAAGAAAACTGACTCTTCTTACTGTCTATGCTTTGAACCACACCTGTGCCACTAGTTATAGATTCCGATGCTTCACTTCAGGTTTACTGTATCCCTCTGAGCTTCTTATTGACGATGAAACACAGAAATTGCATCGGAATTACATATAAAAGCCACAATGTCGACTGAAGTACAAGAAGACTGGCTATTCTTACTGTCTATGTCTTGAACCATATCTGTGACACTAGTTATAGATCCCGATGCTTCACTTCAGGTTTACTGTATACCTCTGACCTTCTTATTGACGAACAAACACAGATATTGCATCGCAATTAAATACAAAAGGCACAATGCCGACTTAAGTACAAGAAGACTGACCCTTCTTACTGTCTATGTTTTGAACCAATCCTGTGACACTAGTTATAGATTCCGATGCTTCACCTCAATTTTACTGTATCCCTCTGACCGTCCTACTGACGATGAAACACAGATATTGCATCGGAATTAAATACAAAAGGCACAATGCCGACTGAAGTACAAGAAGACTGGCTCTTCTTACTGTCTATGTTTTGAACCATTTCTGTGACACTACTTATAGATTCCGATGCTTCACTTCAGGTTTACTGTATCCCTTGGACCTTTCTTATTGACGACGAAACACAGAAATTGCATCGGAATTAAATAGAAAAGGCACAATGCCGACTCAAGTACAAGAAAACAGACCCTTCTTAATATCTATGTTTTTAACCATTCCTGTGACACTAGTTATAGTTTCCGATGCATCACTTCAGGTTTACTGTATCCCTCTGACCGTCGTATTGGCGATGAAACACAGAAATAACATCGGAATTAAATACAAAAGGCACAATGCCGACTCAAGTACACGAAGAGTGGCTCTTCTTACATTCTATATTTTGAATCATTTCTGTGACACTAGTTATAGATTCAGATGCTTCACTTCAGATTTAATGTATCCCTCTGACCTTCTTATTGACGAAGAAACACAGATATTGCATCGGAATTAAATACAAAATGCACATTGCCGACTCAAGTACAAGAAGACTGGCTCTTCTTACTGTCTATGATTTGAACCTTTCCTGTGAGACCGGTTTTAGATTCCGATGCTTCACTTCAGGTTTACTATATCCCTTGGACCCTCTTATTGACGACGAAACACAGAAATTGCATGGAATTAAATAGAAAAGGCACAATGCCGACTCAAGTACAAGAAAACAGGCTCTTCTTAATATCTGTGTTTTTAACCATTCCTGTGACACTAGTTATAGATTCCGATGCATCACTTCAGGTTTACTGTATCCTTCTGACCGTCGTATTGGCGATGAAACACAGAAATTGCATCGGAATTAAATACAAAAGGCACAATGCCTACTCAAGTACAAGAAGACTGGCTATACTTCCTGTCTATGTTTTGAACCATTCCTGTGATACTAGTTATGAATTCCGATGCTTCACTTCAGGTTAACTGTATCCCTCTGACCTTCTTATTGACGATGAAACACGTAAATTGCATCGGAATTAAATACAAAAGGCACAATGCCGACTTAAGTACAAGAAGACTGACTCTTCTTACTGTCTATGTTTTGAACCATTCCTGTGACACTAGTTATAGATTCCGATGCTTCACTTCAGGTATACTGAATCCCTCTGACCTTCTTATTGACGATGAAACACAGAAATACCATCGGAATTAAATACAAAAGTCACAATGCCGACTTAAGTACAAGAAAACTGACTCTTCTTACTGTCTATGTTTTGAACCACTCCTGTGCCACTAGTTATAGATTCCGATGCTTCACTTCAGGATTACTGTATCCCTCTGAGCTTCTTATTGACGATGAAACACAGAAATTGCATCGGAATTATATATAAAAGCCACAATGTAGACTGAAGTACAAGGAGACTGGCTCTTCTTACTGTCTATGTCTTGAACCATATCTGTGACACTAGTTATAGATTCCGATGCTTCACTTCAGGTTTACTGTATCCCTCTGACCTTCTTATTGACGAACAAACACAGATATTGCATCGGAATTAAATACAAAAGGCACAATGCCGACTTAAGTACAAGAAGACTGACCCTTCTTACTGTCTATGTTTTGAACCAATCCTGTGACTCTAGTTATAGATTCCGATGCTTCACTTCAGGTTTACTGTATCCCTCTGACCGTCGTACTGACGATGAAACACAGAAATTGCATCGGAATTAAATACAAAAGGCACAATGCCGACTGAAGTACAAGAAGACTGGCTCTTCTTACTGTCTATGATTTGAACCATTTCTGTGACACTACTTATAGATTCCGATGCTTCACTTCAGGTTTACTGTATCCCTTGGACCTTTCTTATTGACGACGAAACACAGAAATTGCATCGGAATTAATTAGAAGAGGCACAATGCCGACTCAAGTACAAGAAAACAGACTCTTCTTAATATCTATGATTTTCACCATTCCTGTGACACTAGTTATAGATTCCGATGCATCACTTCAGGTTTACTGTATCCCTCTGACCGTCGTATTGGCGATGAAACACAGAAATTGCATCGGAATTAAATAGAAGAGGCACAATGCCGACTCAAGTACAAGAAAACAGACTCTTCTTAATATCTATGATTTTCACCATTCCTGTGACACTAGTTACGAATTCCGATGCTTCACTTCAGGTTTACTGTATCCCTGTGACCTTCTTTTTGACGATGAAACACAGAAATTGCATCGTAATTAAATACAAAAGGCACAATGCCGACTCAAGTACAAGAAGACTGGCTATACTTCCTGTCTACGTTTTGAACCATTCCTGTGATACTAGTTATAGATTCCGATGCTTCACTTCAGGTTTACTGTATCCCTGTGACCTTCTTATTGACGATGTAACACAGAAATTGCATCGGAATTAAATACAAAAGGCACAATGCCGACTTATGTACAAGAAAACTGACTCTTCTTAATTTCTATGTTTTGAACCACTCCTGTGACACTAGTTATAGATTCCGAATCTTCACTTCAGGTTTACTGTATCCCTCTGAGCTTCTTATTGACGATGAAACACAGAAATTGCATCGGAACTATATACAAAAGGCACAATGCCGACTGAAGTACAAGAAGACTGGCTCTTCTTACTCTCTATGTCTTGAACCATATCTGTGACACTAGTTATAGATTCCGATGCTTCACTTCAGGTTTACTGTATCCCTCTGACCTTCTTATTGACAAAGAAACACAGATATTGCATCGGAATTAAATACAAAAGGCACAATGCCGACTTAACTACAAGAAGACTGACCCTTCTTACTGTCTATGTTTTGAACCAATCCTGTGACACTAGTTATAGATTCCGATGCTTCACTTCAGGTTTACTGTATCCCTCTGACCGTTGTACTGACGATGAAACACAGATATTTCATCGGAATTAAATACAAATGGCACAATCCCGACTGAAGTACAAGAAGACTGGCTCTTCTTACTGTCTATGTTTTGAACCATTTCTGTGACACTAGTTACAGATTCCGATGCTTCACTTCAGGTTTACTGTATCCCTTGGACCTTCTTATTGACGACGAAACACAGAAATTGCATCGGAATTAAATAGAAAAGGCACAATGCCGACTCAAGTACAAGAAAAGAGACTCTTCTTAATATCTATGTTTTGAACCATTCCTGTGACACTAGCTATTGATTCCAATGCATCACTTCAGGTTTACTGTATCCCTCTGACCGTCGTATTGGCGATGAAACACAGAAATTGCATCGGAATTAAATACAAAAGGCACAATGCCGACTCAAGTACAAGAAGACTGGCTATACTTCCTGTCTATGTTTTGAACCATTCCTGTGATACTAGTTATGAATTCCGATGCTTCACTTCATGTTTACTGTATCCCTCTGACCTACTTATTGACGATGATACACAGAAATTGCATCGGAATTAAATACAAAAGGCACAATGCAGACTTAAGTACAAGAAAACTGATTCTTCTTACTGTCTATGATTTGAACCTTTCCTGTGAGACCGGTTTTAGATTCCGATGCTTCGCTTCAGGTTTACTGTATCCCTCTGACCGTCGTATTGGCGATGAAACACAGATATTGCATCGGAATTATATATAAAAGCCACAATGTCGACTGAAGTACAAGAAGACTGGCTCTTCTTACTGTCTATGTCTTGAACCATATCTGTGACACTAGTTATAGATTCCGACGCTTCACTTCAGGTTTACTGTGTCCCTCTGACCTTCTTATTGACGATGAAACACGTACATTGCATCGGAATTAAATACAAAAGGCACAATGCCGACTTAAGTACAAGAAGACTGACTCTTCTTACTGTCTATGTTTTGAGCCATTAGTGTGACATTAGTTATAGATTCCGATGCTTCACTTAAGGTTTACTGAATCCCTCTGACCTCCTTATTGACGATGAAACACAGAAATAGCATCGGAATTAAATACAAAAGGCACAATGCCGACTCAAGTACACGAAGAGTGGCTCTTCTTACATTCTATATTTTGAATCATTTCTGTGACACTAGTTATAGATTCCGATGCTTCACTTCAGATTTAATGTATCCCTCTGACCTTCTTATTGACGAAGAAACACAGATATTGCATCGGAATTAAATACAAAATGCACATTGCCGACTCATGTACAAGAAGACTGGCTCTTCTTACTGTCTATGATTTGAACCTTTCCTGTGAGACCGGTTTTAGATTCCGATGCTTCGCTTCAGGTTTACTGTATCCCTTGGACCTTCTTATTGACGACGAAACACAGAAATTGCATCGGAATTAAATAGAAAAAGCACAATGCCGACTCAAGTACAAGAAAACAGACTCTTCTTAATATCTATGTTTTTAACCATTCCTGTGACACTAGTTATAGATTCCGATGCATCACTTCAGGTTTACTGTATCCCTCTGACCGTCGTATTGGCGATGAAACACAGAAATTGCATCGGAATTATATATAAAAGCCACAATGTCGACTCAAGTACAAGAAGACTGGCTCTTCTTACTGTCTATGTCTTGAACCATATCTGTGACACTAGTTATAGATTCCGATGCTTCACTTCAGGTTTACTGTATCCCTCTGACCTTCTTATTGACGAACAAACACAGATATTGCATCGGAATTAAATACAAAAGGCACAATACCGACTTAAGTACAAGAAGACTGACCCTTCTTACTGTCTATGTTTTGAACCATTCCTGTGACACTAGTTATAGATTCCGATGCTACACTTCAGGTTTACTGTATCACTCTGAGCTTCTTATTGACGATGAAACTCAGAAATTGGATCTTAATTAAATACTAAAGGCACAATGCCGACTTAAGTACAAGAAGACTGACTCTTCTTACTGTCTATGATTTGAACCATTCCTGTGACATTACCTATAGATTCCGATGGTTCACTTCAGGTTTACTGTATCCAGCAACCTTCTTATTGGCGATGAAGCACATAAATTGCATCGGAATTAAATACAAAAGACACAATGACGACTTAAGTACAAGAAACCTGACTCTACTTACTGTTTATGTTTTGAACCATTCCTGTGACACTAGTTATAGATTCCGATGCTTCAATTCCTGTTTACTGTATCCCTCTGACCTTCTTATTGAGGAAGAAACACAGATATTGCATCGGAATTAAATACAAAAGGCACAATGCCGACTGAAGTACAAGAAGACTGCCTCTTTCCTGTGAGACCGGTTTTAGATTCCGATTCTTCGCTTCAGGTTTACTGTATCCCTTGGACCTTCTTATTGACGACGAAACACAGAAATTGCATCGGAATTAAATAGAAAAGCCACAATGCCACTCAAGTACAAGAAAACAGACTCTTCTTAATATCTATGTTTTTAACCATTCCTGTGACACTAGTTATAGATTCCGATGCATCACTACAGGTTTACTGTATCGCACTGACCGTCGTATTGGCGATGAAACACAGAAATTGCATCGGAATTAAATACAAAAGGCACAATGCCGACTCAAGTACAAGAAGACTGGCTATACTTCCTGTCTATGTTTTGAACCATTCCTGTGATACTAGTTATGCATTCCGATGCATCATTTCAGGTTTACTGTATCCCTGTGACCTTCTTATTGATGATGAAACACGTAAATTGCATCGGAATTAAATACAAAAGGCACAATGCCGACTTAAGTACAGGAAGACTGACTCTTCTTACTGTCTGTGTTTTGAACCATTCCTGTGACACTAGTTATAGATTCCGATGCTTCACTTCAGGTATACTGAATCCCTCTGACCTTCTTATTGACGATGAAACACAGACATAGCATCGGAATTAAATATAAAAGTCACAATGCCGACTTAAGTACAAGAAAACTGACTCTTCTTACTATCTATGTTTGAACCACACCTGTGCCACTAGTTATAGATTCCGATACTTCACTTCAGGTTTACTGTATCCCTCTGAGCTTCTTATTGACGATGAAACACAGAAATTGCATCGGAATTATATATAAAAGCCACAATGTCGACCGAAGTACATGAAGACTGGCTCTTCTTACTTTCTATGTCTTGAACCATATCTGTGACACTAGTTATAGATTCCGATGCTTCTCTTCAGGTTTACTGTATCCCTCTGACCTTCTTATTCACGAACAAACACAGATATTGCATCGGAATTAAATACAAAAGGCACAATGCCGACTTAAGTACAAGAAGACTGACCCTTCTTACTGTCTATGTTATGAACCAATCCTGTGACACTAGTTATAGATTCCGATGCTTCACTTCAATTTTACTGTATCCCTCTGACCGTCGTACTGACGATGAAACACAGAAATTGCATCGGAATTAAATACAAAAGGCACAATACCGACTGAAGTACAAGAAGACTGGCTCTTCTTACTGTCTATGTTTTGAACCATTTCTGTGACACTACTTATAGATTCCTATGCTTCACTTCAGGTTTACTGTATCCCTTGGACCTTTCTTATAGACGACGAAACACAGAAATTGCATCGGAATTAAATAGAAAAAGCACAATGCCGACTCAATTACAAGAAAACAAACTCTTCTTAATATCTATGTTTTTAACCATTCCTGTGACACTAGTTATAGTTTCCGATGCATCACTTCAGGTTTACTGTATCCCTCTGACCGTCGTATTGGCGATGAAACACAGAAATAGGATCGGAATTAAATACAAAAGGCACAATGCCGACTCATGTACACGAAGAGTGGCTCTTCTTACATTCTATATTTTGAATCATTTCTGTGACACTAGTTATAGATTCAGATGCTTCACTTCAGATTTAATGTATCCCTCTGACCTTCTTATTGACGAAGAAACACAGATATTGCATCGGAATTAAATACAAAATGCACATTGCCGACTCAAGTACAAGAAGACTGACTCTTCTTACTGTCTATGTTTTGAACCATTCCTGTGACACTAGTTATAGATTCCGATGCTTCACTTCAGGTATACTGAATCCCTCTGACCTTCTTATTGACGATGAAACACAGAAATACCATCGGAATTAAATACAAAAGTCACAATGCCGACTTAAGTACAAGAAAACTGACTCTTCTTACTGTCTATGTTTTGAACCACTCCTGTGCCACTAGTTATAGATTCCGATGCTTCACTTCAGGTTTACTGTATCCCTCTGAGCTTCTTATTGACGATGAAACACAGAAATTGCATCGGAATTATATATAAAAGCCACAATGTCGACTGAAGTACAAGAAGACTGGCTCTTCTTACTGTCTATGTCTTGAACCATATCTGTGACACTAGTTATAGATTCCGATGCTTCACTTCAGGTTTACTGTATCCCTCTGACCGTCGTACTGACGATGAAACACAGAAATTGCATCGGAATTAAATACAAAAGGCACAATGCCGACTGAAGTACAAGAAGACTGGCTCTTCTTACTGTCTATGATTTGAACCATTTCTGTGACACTACTTATAGATTCCGATGCTTCACTTCAGGTTTACTGTATCCCTTGGACCTTTCTTATTGACGACGAAACACAGAAATTGCATCGGAATTAAATAGAAAAGGCACAATGCCGACTCAAGTACAAGAAAACAGACTCTTCTTAATATCTATGATTTTCACCATTCCTGTGACACTAGTTATAGATTCCGATGCATCACTTCAGGTTCACTGTATCCCTCTGGCCGTCGTATTGGCGATGAAACACAGAAATTGCATCGGAATTAAATACAAAAGGCACAATGCCGACTCAAGTACAAGAAGACTGGCTATACTTCCTGTCTATGTTTTGAACCATTCCTGTGATACTAGTTACGAATTCCGATGCTTCACTTCAGGTTTACTGTATCCCTGTGACCTTCTTTTTGACAATGAAACACAGAAATTGCATCGTAATTAAATACAAAAGGCACAATGCCGACATAAGTACAAGAAAACTGATTCCTCTTACTGTCTATGTTTTGAACCATTCCTGTGACACTAGTTATAGATTCGGATGGTTCACCTCAGGTTTACTGTATCGAGATACCTTCTTATTGACGATGAAGCACATAAATTGCATCGGAATTAAATACAAAAGGCACAATGCCGACTCAAGTACAAGAAGACTGGCTATACTTCCTGTCTACGTTTTGAACCATTCCTGTGATACTGTGATACTGTGATACTGTATCCCTCTGACCGTCGTATTGGCGATGAAACACAGAAATTGCATCGGAATTAAATACAAAAGGCACAATGCCGACTCAAGTACAAGAAGACTGGCTATATTTCCTGTCTATGTTTTGAACCATTCCTGTGATACTAGTTATAGATTCCGATGCTTCACTTCAGGTTTACTGTATCCCTGTGACCTTCGTATTGACGATGTAACACAGAAATTGCATCGGAATTAAATACAAAAAACACAATACCGACTTAAGTACAAGAAAACTGATTCTTCTTACTGTCTATGTTTTGAACCAGTCCTGTGACACTAGTTACAGATTCCGATGCTTCACTTCAGGATTACTTAATCCCTCTGACCTTCTTATTGATGATGAAACACAGAAATAGCATCGGAATTAAATACAAAAGGCACAATGCCGACATAAGTACAAGAAAACTGACTCTTCTTACTTTCTATGTTTTGAACCACTCCTGTGACACTAGTTATAGATTCCGAATCTTCACTTCAGGTTTACTGTATCCCTCTGAGCTTCTTATTGACGATGAAACACAGAAATTGCATCGGAACTATATACAAAAGGCACAATGCCGACTGAAGTACAAGAAGACTGGCTCTTCTTACTCTCTATGTCTTGAACCATATCTGTGACACTAGTTATTGATTCCGATGCTTCACTTCAGGTTTACTGTATCCCTCTGACCTTCTTATTGACAAAGAAACACAGATATTGCATCGGAATTAAATACAAAAGGCACAATGCCGACTTAACTACAAGAAGACTGACCTTTCTTATTGTCTATGTTTTGAACCAATCCTGTGACACTAGTTATAGATTCCGATGCTTCACTTCAGGTTTACTGTATCCCTCTGACCGTCGTACTGACGATGAAACACAGAAATTGCATCGGAATTAAATACAAAAGGCACAATCCCGACTGAAGTACAAGAAGACTGGCTCTTCTTACTGTCTATGTTTTGAACCATTTCTGTGACACTAGTTACAGATTCCGATGCTTCACTTCAGGTTTACTGTATCCCTTGGACCTTCTTATTGACGACGAAACACAGAAATTGCATCGGAATTAAATAGAAAAGGCACAATGCAGACTCAAGTACAAGAAAAGAGACTCTTCTTAAAATCTATGATTTGAACCATTCCTGTGACACTAGTTATAGATTCCGATGCATCATGTCAGGTTTACTGTATCCCTCTGACCGTCGTATTGGCGATGAAACACAGAAATTGCATCGGAATTAAATACAAAAGGCACAATGCCGACTCAAGTACAAGAAGACTGGCTATACTTCCTGTCTATATTTTGAACCATTCCTGTGATACTAGTTATGAATTCTGATGCTTCACTTCAGGTTTACTGTATCCCTGTGACCTTCTTATTGACGATGAAACACAGGAATTGCATCGGAATTATATACAAAAGGCACAATGCCTACTTAAGTACAAGAAAACTGATTCTTCTTACTGCCTATGTTTTGAACCATTCCTGTGACACTAGTTATAGATTCCGATGCTACACTTCAGGTTAACTGTATCCCTCAGACCTTCTTATTGACGATGAAACACGTAAATTGCATCGGAATTAAATACAAAAGGCACAATGCCGACTTAATTACAAGAAGACTGACTCTTCTTACAGTCTATGTTTTGAACCATTCCTGTGTCACTAGTTATAGATTCCGATGCTTCACTTCAGGATTACTGAATCCCTCTGACCTTCCTATTGACGATGAAACACAGAAATACCATCGGAATTACATTCAAAAGGCACAATGCCGACTTAAGTACAAAAAGACTGACTCTTCTTACTGTCTATGTTTTGAACCATTCCTGTGACACTAGTTGTAGATTCCGATGCTTCACTTCAGGTTTACTGTATCCCTCTGACCTTCTTATTGACGATGAAACACGTAAATTCCATCGGAATTACATACAAAAGGCACAATGCCGACTTAAGTACAAGAAGACTGACTCTTCTTACTGTCTATGTTTTGAGCCATTCCTGTGACACTAGTTATAGATTCCGATGCTTCACTTAAGGTTTACTGAATCCCTCTGACCTTCTTATTGACGATGCAACACAGAAATAGCATCGGAATTAAATTCAAAAGGCACAATGCCGACTCAAGTACACGAAGAGTGGCTCTTCTTATATTCTATATTTTGAATCATTTCTGTGACACTAGTTATAGATTCCGATGCTTCACTTCAGATTTAATGTATCCCTCTGACCTTCTTATTGACGAAGAAACACAGATATTGCATCGGAATTAAATGAAAAATGCACATTGCCGACTTAAGTACAAGAAAACTGATTCTTCTTACTGTCTATGTTTGAACCATTCCTGTGACACTAGTTATAGATTCCGATGCTTCGCTTCAGGTTTACTGTATCCCTTGGACCTTCTTATTGACGACGAAACACAGAAATTGCATCGGAATTAAATAGAAAAGGCACAATGCCGACTCAAGTACAAGAAAACAGACTCTTCTTAATATCTATGTTGTAACCATTCCTGTGACACTAGTTATAGATTCCGATGCATCACTTCAGGTTTACTGTATCCCTCTGACCGTCGTATTGGCGATGAAAGACAGAAATTGCATCGGAATTAAATACAAAAGGCACAATGCCGACTCAAGTACAAGAAGACTGGCTATACTTCCTGTCTATGCTTTGAACCATTCCTGTGATACTAGTTATGAATTCCGATGCTTCACTTCAGGTTTACTGTATCCCTGTGACCTTCCTATTGATGATGTAACACAGAAATTGCATCGGAATTAAATACAAAAGGCACAATGCCGACTTAAGTACAAGAACACTGATTCTTCTTACTGTCTATCTTTTGAACCATTCCTGTGACACTAGTTATAGATTCCGATGCTTCACTTCAGGTTAACTGTATCCCTCTGACCTTTTTATTGACGATGAAACACGTAAAATGCATCGGAATTAAATACAAAAGGCACATTGCCGACTTACGTACAAGAAGACTGACTCTTCTTACTGTCTATGTTTTGAACCATTCCTGTGACACTAGTTATAGATTCCGATGCTTCACTTCAGGTATACTGAATCCCTCTGACCTTCTTATTGACGATGAAACACAGAAATAGCATCGGAATTAAATACAAAAGTCACAATGCCGACTTAAGTACAAGAAAACTGACTCTTCTTACTGTCTATGTTTTGAACCACACCTGTGCCACTAGTTATAGATTCCGATGCTTCACTTCAGGTATACTGTATCCCTCTGAGCTTCTTATTGACGATGAAACACAGAAATTGCATCGGAATTATATATAAAAGCCACAATGTCGACTGAAGTACAAGAAGACTGGCTCTTCTTACTGTCTATGTCTTGAACCATATCTGTGACACTAGTTATAGATTCCGATGCTTCACTGCAGGTTTACTGTATCCCTCTGACCTTCTTATTGACGAACAAACACAGATATTGCATCGGAATTAATTACAAAAGGCACAATGCCGACTTAAGTACAAGAAGACTGACCCTTCTTACTGTCTATGTTTTGAACCAATCCTGTGACACTAGTTATAGATTGCGATGCTTCACTTCAGGTTTACTGTATCCCTCTGACCGTCCTACTGACGATGAAACACAGAAATTCCATCGGAATTAAATACAAAAGGCACAATGCCGACTGAAGTACAAGAAGACTGGCTCTTCTTACTGTCTATGTTTTGAACCAATCCTGTGACACTAGTTATAGATTCCGATGCTTCACTTCAGATTTAATGTATCCCACTGACCTTCTTATTGACGAAGAAACACAGATATTGCATCGGAATTAAATACAAAATGCACATTGCCGACTCAAGTACAAGAAGACTGGCTCTTCTTACTGTCTATGATTTGAACCTTTCCTGTGAGACCGGTTTTAGATTCCGATGCTTCGCTTCAGGTTTACTGTATCCCTTGGACCTTCTTATTGACGACGAAACACAAAAATTGCATCGGAATTAAATAGAAAAGCCACAATGCCACTCAAGTACAAGAAAACAGACTCTTCTTAATATCTATGTTTTTAACCATTCCTGTGACACTAGTTACAGATTCCGATGCATCACTACAGGTTTACTGTATCCCTCTGACCGTCGTATTGGCGATGAAACACAGAAATTGCATCGGAATTAAATACAAAAGGCACAATGCCGACTCAAGTACAAGAAGACTGGCTATACTTCCTGTCTATGTTTCGAACCATTCCTGTGATACTAGTTTTGCATTCCGATGCTTCACTTCAGGTTTACTGTATCCCTGTGACCTTCTTATTGATGATGAAACACAGAAATTGCATCGGAATTAAATACAAAAGGCACAATGCCGACTTAAGTGCAAGAAAACTGATTCTTCTTACTGTCTATGTTTTGAACCATTCCTGTGACACTAGTTATAGATTCCGATGTTTCACCTCAGGTTAACTGTATCCCTCTGACCTTCTTATTGACGATGAAACACGTAAATTGCATCGGAATTAAATACAAAAGGCACAATGCCGACTTAAGTACAAGAAGACTGACTCTTCTTACTGTCTATGTTTTGAACCATTCCTGTGACACTAGTTATAGATTCCGATGCCTCACTTCAGGTATACTGAATCCCTCTGACCTTCTTATTGACGATGAAACACAGAAATAGCATCGGAATTAAATACAAAAGTCACAATGCCGACTTAAGTACAAGAAAACTGACTCTTCTTACTGTCTATGCTTTGAACCACACCTGTGCCACTAGTTATAGATTCCGATGCTTCACTTCAGGTTTACTGTATCCCTCTGAGCTTCTTATTGACGATGAAACACAGAAATTGCATCGGAATTACATATAAAAGCCACAATGTCGACTGAAGTACAAGAAGACTGGCTATTCTTACTGTCTATGTCTTGAACCATATCTGTGACACTAGTTATAGATCCCGATGCTTCACTTCAGGTTTACTGTATACCTCTGACCTTCTTATTGACGAACAAACACAGATATTGCATCGCAATTAAATACAAAAGGCACAATGCCGACTTAAGTACAAGAAGACTGACCCTTCTTACTGTCTATGTTTTGAACCAATCCTGTGACACTAGTTATAGATTCCGATGCTTCACCTCAATTTTACTGTATCCCTCTGACCGTCCTACTGACGATGAAACACAGATATTGCATCGGAATTAAATACAAAAGGCACAATGCCGACTGAAGTACAAGAAGACTGGCTCTTCTTACTGTCTATGTTTTGAACCATTTCTGTGACACTACTTATAGATTCCGATGCTTCACTTCAGGTTTACTGTATCCCTTGGACCTTTCTTATTGACGACGAAACACAGAAATTGCATCGGAATTAAATAGAAAAGGCACAATGCCGACTCAAGTACAAGAAAACAGACCCTTCTTAATATCTATGTTTTTAACCATTCCTGTGACACTAGTTATAGTTTCCGATGCATCACTTCAGGTTTACTGTATCCCTCTGACCGTCGTATTGGCGATGAAACACAGAAATAACATCGGAATTAAATACAAAAGGCACAATGCCGACTCAAGTACACGAAGAGTGGCTCTTCTTACATTCTATATTTTGAATCATTTCTGTGACACTAGTTATAGATTCAGATGCTTCACTTCAGATTTAATGTATCCCTCTGACCTTCTTATTGACGAAGAAACACAGATATTGCATCGGAATTAAATACAAAATGCACATTGCCGACTCAAGTACAAGAAGACTGGCTCTTCTTACTGTCTATGATTTGAACCTTTCCTGTGAGACCGGTTTTAGATTCCGATGCTTCACTTCAGGTTTACTATATCCCTTGGACCCTCTTATTGACGACGAAACACAGAAATTGCATGGAATTAAATAGAAAAGGCACAATGCCGACTCAAGTACAAGAAAACAGGCTCTTCTTAATATCTGTGTTTTTAACCATTCCTGTGACACTAGTTATAGATTCCGATGCATCACTTCAGGTTTACTGTATCCTTCTGACCGTCGTATTGGCGATGAAACACAGAAATTGCATCGGAATTAAATACAAAAGGCACAATGCCTACTCAAGTACAAGAAGACTGGCTATACTTCCTGTCTATGTTTTGAACCATTCCTGTGATACTAGTTATGAATTCCGATGCTTCACTTCAGGTTAACTGTATCCCTCTGACCTTCTTATTGACGATGAAACACGTAAATTGCATCGGAATTAAATACAAAAGGCACAATGCCGACTTAAGTACAAGAAGACTGACTCTTCTTACTGTCTATGTTTTGAACCATTCCTGTGACACTAGTTATAGATTCCGATGCTTCACTTCAGGTATACTGAATCCCTCTGACCTTCTTATTGACGATGAAACACAGAAATACCATCGGAATTAAATACAAAAGTCACAATGCCGACTTAAGTACAAGAAAACTGACTCTTCTTACTGTCTATGTTTTGAACCACTCCTGTGCCACTAGTTATAGATTCCGATGCTTCACTTCAGGATTACTGTATCCCTCTGAGCTTCTTATTGACGATGAAACACAGAAATTGCATCGGAATTATATATAAAAGCCACAATGTAGACTGAAGTACAAGGAGACTGGCTCTTCTTACTGTCTATGTCTTGAACCATATCTGTGACACTAGTTATAGATTCCGATGCTTCACTTCAGGTTTACTGTATCCCTCTGACCTTCTTATTGACGAACAAACACAGATATTGCATCGGAATTAAATACAAAAGGCACAATGCCGACTTAAGTACAAGAAGACTGACCCTTCTTACTGTCTATGTTTTGAACCAATCCTGTGACTCTAGTTATAGATTCCGATGCTTCACTTCAGGTTTACTGTATCCCTCTGACCGTCGTACTGACGATGAAACACAGAAATTGCATCGGAATTAAATACAAAAGGCACAATGCCGACTGAAGTACAAGAAGACTGGCTCTTCTTACTGTCTATGATTTGAACCATTTCTGTGACACTACTTATAGATTCCGATGCTTCACTTCAGGTTTACTGTATCCCTTGGACCTTTCTTATTGACGACGAAACACAGAAATTGCATCGGAATTAATTAGAAGAGGCACAATGCCGACTCAAGTACAAGAAAACAGACTCTTCTTAATATCTATGATTTTCACCATTCCTGTGACACTAGTTATAGATTCCGATGCATCACTTCAGGTTTACTGTATCCCTCTGACCGTCGTATTGGCGATGAAACACAGAAATTGCATCGGAATTAAATAGAAGAGGCACAATGCCGACTCAAGTACAAGAAAACAGACTCTTCTTAATATCTATGATTTTCACCATTCCTGTGACACTAGTTACGAATTCCGATGCTTCACTTCAGGTTTACTGTATCCCTGTGACCTTCTTTTTGACGATGAAACACAGAAATTGCATCGTAATTAAATACAAAAGGCACAATGCCGACTCAAGTACAAGAAGACTGGCTATACTTCCTGTCTACGTTTTGAACCATTCCTGTGATACTAGTTATAGATTCCGATGCTTCACTTCAGGTTTACTGTATCCCTGTGACCTTCTTATTGACGATGTAACACAGAAATTGCATCGGAATTAAATACAAAAGGCACAATGCCGACTTATGTACAAGAAAACTGACTCTTCTTAATTTCTATGTTTTGAACCACTCCTGTGACACTAGTTATAGATTCCGAATCTTCACTTCAGGTTTACTGTATCCCTCTGAGCTTCTTATTGACGATGAAACACAGAAATTGCATCGGAACTATATACAAAAGGCACAATGCCGACTGAAGTACAAGAAGACTGGCTCTTCTTACTCTCTATGTCTTGAACCATATCTGTGACACTAGTTATAGATTCCGATGCTTCACTTCAGGTTTACTGTATCCCTCTGACCTTCTTATTGACAAAGAAACACAGATATTGCATCGGAATTAAATACAAAAGGCACAATGCCGACTTAACTACAAGAAGACTGACCCTTCTTACTGTCTATGTTTTGAACCAATCCTGTGACACTAGTTATAGATTCCGATGCTTCACTTCAGGTTTACTGTATCCCTCTGACCGTTGTACTGACGATGAAACACAGAAATTTCATCGGAATTAAATACAAATGGCACAATCCCGACTGAAGTACAAGAAGACTGGCTCTTCTTACTGTCTATGTTTTGAACCATTTCTGTGACACTAGTTACAGATTCCGATGCTTCACTTCAGGTTTACTGTGTCCCTCTGACCTTCTTATTGACGATGAAACACGTACATTGCATCGGAATTAAATACAAAAGGCACAATGCCGACTTAAGTACAAGAAGACTGACTCTTCTTACTGTCTATGTTTTGAGCCATTAGTGTGACATTAGTTATAGATTCCGATGCTTCACTTAAGGTTTACTGAATCCCTCTGACCTCCTTATTGACGATGAAACACAGAAATAGCATCGGAATTAAATACAAAAGGCACAATGCCGACTCAAGTACACGAAGAGTGGCTCTTCTTACATTCTATATTTTGAATCATTTCTGTGACACTAGTTATAGATTCCGATGCTTCACTTCAGATTTAATGTATCCCTCTGACCTTCTTATTGACGAAGAAACACAGATATTGCATCGGAATTAAATACAAAATGCACATTGCCGACTCATGTACAAGAAGACTGGCTCTTCTTACTGTCTATGATTTGAACCTTTCCTGTGAGACCGGTTTTAGATTCCGATGCTTCGCTTCAGGTTTACTGTATCCCTTGGACCTTCTTATTGACGACGAAACACAGAAATTGCATCGGAATTAAATAGAAAAAGCACAATGCCGACTCAAGTACAAGAAAACAGACTCTTCTTAATATCTATGTTTTTAACCATTCCTGTGACACTGGTTATAGATTCCGATGCATCACTTCAGGTTTACTGTATCCCTCTGACCGTCGTATTGGCGATGAAACACAGAAATTGCATCGGAATTATATATAAAAGCCACAATGTCGACTCAAGTACAAGAAGACTGGCTCTTCTTACTGTCTATGTCTTGAACCATATCTGTGACACTAGTTATAGATTCCGATGCTTCACTTCAGGTTTACTGTATCCCTCTGACCTTCTTATTGACGAACAAACACAGATATTGCATCGGAATTAAATACAAAAGGCACAATGCCGACTTAAGTACAAGAAGACTGACCCTTCTTACCGTCTATGTTTTGAACCATTCCTGTGACACTAGTTATAGATTCCGATGCTACACTTCAGGTTTACTGTATCACTCTGAGCTTCTTATTGACGATGAAACTCAGAAATTGGATCTTAATTAAATACTAAAGGCACAATGCCGACTTAAGTACAAGAAGACTGACTCTTCTTACTGTCTATGATTTGAACCATTCCTGTGACATTACCTATAGATTCCGATGGTTCACTTCAGGTTTACTGTATCCAGCAACCTTCTTATTGGCGATGAAGCACATAAATTGCATCGGAATTAAATACAAAAGACACAATGACGACTTAAGTACAAGAAACCTGACTCTACTTACTGTTTATGTTTTGAACCATTCCTGTGACACTAGTTATAGATTCCGATGCTTCAATTCCTGTTTACTGTATCCCTCTGACCTTCTTATTGAGGAAGAAACACAGATATTGCATCGGAATTAAATACAAAAGGCACAATGCCGACTGAAGTACAAGAAGACTGCCTCTTCTTACTGTCTATGTCTTGAACCAATCCTGTGACACTAGTTATAGATTCTGATGCTTCACTTCAGGTTTACAGTATCCCTCTGACCGTCGTACTGACGATGAAACACAGAAATTGCATCGGAATTAAATAGAAAAGGCACAATGCCGACTTAAGTACAAGAAAACTGATTCTTCATACTGTCTATGTTTTGAACCATTCCTGTGACACTAGTTATAGATTCCGATGCTTCACTTCAAGTTAACTGTATCCTTCTGACCTTCTTATTGACGATGAAACACGTAAATTGCATCGGAATTAAATACAAAAGGCACAATGCCGACTTAAGTACAAGAAGACTGACTCTTCTTACAGTCTATGTTTTGAACCATTCCTGTGTCACTAGTTATAGATTCCGATGCTTCACTTCCGGTTTACTGTATCCCTCTGACCTTCTTATTGAGGAAGAAACACAGATATTGCATCGGAATTAAATACAAAAGGCACAATGCCGACTGAAGTACAAGAAGACTGGCTCTTCTTATTGTCTATGTCTTGAACCATATCTGTGTCACTAGTTATAGAATCCGATGCTTCACTTCAGGTTTACTGTAACCCTCCGACCTTCTTATTGATGATGAAACACAGATATTGCATCGGAATTAAATACAAAAGGTACAATGCCGACATAAGTACAAGAAGTCTGACCCTTCTTACTGTCTATGATTTGAACCAATCCTGTGACACTAGTTATAGATTCCGATGCTTCACTTCAGGTATATTGTATCCCTCTGACCGTCGTACTGACGATGAAACACAGAAATTGCATCGGAATTTAATACAAAAGGCACAATGCCGACTGAAGTACACGAAGACTGGCTCTTCTTACTGTCTATGTTTTGAACCATTTCTGTGACACTAGTTATAGATTGCGATGCTTCACTTCAGGTTTACTGTATCTCTTGGACCTTCTTATTGACGACGAAACACAGAAATTGCATCGGAATTAAATAGAAAGGCACAATGCCGACTCAAGTACAAGAAAACAGACTCTTCTTAACATCTATGTTTTGAACCATTCCTGTGACACTAGTTATAGATTCCGATGCATCACATCAGGTTTACTGTATCCCTCTGACCTTCTTATTGACGATGAAACACCTAAATTGCATCGGAATTAAATACAAAAGGCACAATGCCGACTTAAGTACAAAAAGACTGACTCTTCTTACTGTCTATGTTTTGAACCATTCCTGTGATACTAGTTATGAAATCCGATGCTTCACTTCAGGTTTACTGTATCCCTGTGACCTTCTTATTGACGATGAAACACAGAAATAGCATCGGAATTACATACAAAAGGCACAATGCCGACTTAAGTACAAAAAGACTGACTCTTCTTACTGTCTATGTTTTGAACCATTCCTGTGACACTAGTTGTAGATTCCGATGCTTCACTTCAGGTTTACTGTATCCCTCTGACCTTCTTATTGACGATGAAACACGTAAATTGCATTGGAATTAAATACAAAAGGCACAATGCTGACTTAAGTACAAGAAGACTGACTCTTCTTACTGTCTATGTTTTGAACCATTCCTGTGAAACTAGTTATAGATTCCGATGGTTCACTTCAGGTTTACAGCATCCAGCTACCTTCTTATTGACGATGAAGCACATAAATTTCATCGGAATTAAATACAAAAGACACAATGCCGACTTATGTACAAGAAGCCTGACTGTACTTACTGTTTATTTTTTGAACCATTCCTGTGACACTAGTTATAGATTCCGATGCTTCACTTCAGGTTTACTGTATCCAGCTGTCCTTCTTATTGACGATGAAGCACAGAAATTGCATCGGAATTATATACAAAAGGCACAATGCCGACTTAAGTACAAGAAGACTGACTCTTCTTGCTGTCTATGTTTTGAACCATTCCTGTGACTCTAGTTATAGATTCCGATACTTCACTTCAGGTTTACTGTATCCCTCTGACCTTATTATTGACGATGAAACACAGAAATTGCATCTTAATTAAATACATAAGGCACAATGCCGACTTAAGTACAAGAAGACTGACTCTTCTTACTGTCTATGATTTGAACCATTCCTGTGACACTAGTTATAGATTCCGATGCTTCACTTCAGGTTTACTGTATCCCTCTGACCGTCATATTGACGATCAAACACAGAAAATTCATCGGAAGTAAATACAAGAGGCACAATGCCGACTAGAGTACTAGAAGACTGGCTCTTCTTACTGTCTATGTTTTGAACCATTCCTGTGACACTAGTTATAGATTCCGATGCTTCACTTCAGGTTTACTGTAGCCCTCTGACCTCCTTATTGACGATGAAACACAGAAATTGCATCCGAATTAAATACAAAAGGCACAATGCGGACTCAAGTACAAGAAGACTGGCTCTTCTTACTGTCAATGTTTTGAACCATTCCTGCGACACTAGTTATACATTCCGATGCTTCACTTCAAGTTAACTGTATCCTTCTGACCTTCTTATTGACGATGAAACACGTAAATTGCATCGGAATTAAATCCAAAAGGCACAATGCCGACTTAAGTACAAGAAGACTGACTCTTCTTACAGTCTATGTTTTGAACCATTCCTGTGTCACTAGTTATAGATTCCGATGCTTCACTTCCGGTTTACTGTATCCCTCTGACCTTCTTATTGACGAAGAAACACAGATATTGCATCGGAATTAAATACAAAAGGCACAATGCCGACTGAAGTACAAGAAGACTGGCTCTTCTTACTGTCTATGTCTTGAACCATATCTGTGACACTAGTTATTGATTCCGATGCTTCACTTCAGGTTTACTGTAACCCTCCGACCTTCTTATTGACGATGAAACACAGATATTGCATCGGAATTAAATACAAAAGGTACAATGCCGACTTAAGTACAAGAAGTCTGACCCTTCTTACTGTCTATGATTTGAACCAATCCTGTGACACTAGTTATAGATTCCGATGCTTCACTTAAGGTATACTGTATCCCTCTGACCGTCGTACTAACGATGAAACACAGAAATTGCATCGGAATTAAATACAAAAGGCACAATGCCGACTGAAGTACACGAAGACTGGCTCTTCTTACTGTCTATGTTGTGAACCATTCCTGTGACACTAGTTATAGATTCCGATGCATCACATCAGGTTACTGTATCCCTCTGACCGTCGTATTGGCGATGAAACACAGAAATTGCATCGGAATTAAATACAAAAGGCACAATGCCGACTCAAGTACAAGAAGACTGGCTATACTTCCTCTCTATATTTTGAACCATTCCTGTGATACTAGTTATGAATTCCAATGCTTCACCTCAGGCTAACTGTATCCCTGTGACCTTCTTATTGACGATGAAACACAGAAATAGCATCATAATTACAAACAAAAGGCACAATGCCGACTTAAGTACAAAAAGACTGACTCTTCTTACTGTCTATGTTTTGAACCATTCCTGTGACACTAGTTGTAGATTCCGATGCTTCACTTCAGGTTTACTGTATCCCTCTGACCTTCTTATTGACGATGTAACACAGAAATTGCATCGGAATTAAATACAAAAGGCACAATGCCGAATTAAGTACAAGAAGACTGACTCTTCTTACTGTCTATGTTTTGAACCATTCCTGTGACACTAGTTATAGATTCCGATGCTTCACTTAAGGTTTACTGAGTCCCTCTGACCTTCTTATTGACGATGAAACACAGAAATAGCATCGGAATTAAATACAAAAGGAACAATGCCGACTCAAGTACATGAAAACTGGCTCTTCCTACATTCTATGTTTTTAATCATTTCTGTGACACTTGTTATAGATTCCGATGCTTCACTTCAGGTTTACTGTATCCCTCTGACCTTCTTATTGACGATGAAACACAGAAATTGCATCTTAATTAAATACAAAGGGCACAATGCCGACTTAAGTACAAGAAGACTGACACTTCTTACTGTCTATGATTTGAACCATTCCTGTGACACTACTTATAGATTCCGATGGTTCACTTCAGGTTTACTGTATCCAGCTACCTTCTTATTGACGATGAAGCACATAAATTACATCGGAATTAAATACAAAAGACACAATGCCGACCTAAGTACAAGAAGCCTGACTCTACTTACTGTTTATGTTTTGAACCATTCCTGTGACACTAGTTATAGATTCCGATGCTTCACTTCAGGTTTACTGTATCCAGCTGTCCTTCTTATTGACGATGAAGCACAGAAATTGCATCGGAATTATATACAAACAGGCACAATGCCGACTTAAGTACAAGAAGACTGACTCTTCTTACTGTCTATGTTTTGAACCATTCCTGTGACTCTAGTTATAGATTCCGATACTTCACTTCAGGTTTACTGTATCCCTCTGACCTTATTATTGACGATGAAACACAGAAATTGCATCTTAATTAAATACAAAAGGCACAATGCCGACTTAAGTACAAGAAGACTGACTCTTCTTACTGTCTATGATTTGAACCATTCCTGTGACACTAGTTATAGATTCCGATGCTTAACTTCAGGTTTACTGTATCCCTCTGACCTTCTTATTGACGATCAAACACAGAAAATTCATCGGAATTAAATACAAGAGGCACAATGCCGACTAGAGTACTAGAAGACTGGCTCTTCTTACTGCCTATGTTTTGAACCATTCCTGTGACACTAGTTATAGATTCCGATGCTTCACGTCAGGTTTACTGTATCCAGCTGACCTTCTTATTGACGATGAAGCACATAAATTGCATCGGAATTAAATACAAAAGGCACAATGCCGACTTAAGTACAAGAAGACTGACTCTACTTACTGTTTATGTTTTGAACCATTCCTGTGACACTAGTTATAGATTCCAATGCTTCACTTCATGTTTACTGTAGCCCTCTGACCTTCTTATTGACGATGAAACACAGAAATTGCATCCGAATTAAATACAAAAGGCACAATGCGAACTCAAGTACAAGAAGACTGGCCCTTCTTACTGTCTATGTTTTGAACCATTCCTGCGACACTAGTTATACATTCCGATGCTTCACTTCAGGTTTACTGTATCCCTCTGACCTTCGTATTGACGAAGAAACACAGAAATTGCATCGGAATCAAATACAAAAGGCACAATGCCGACTCAAGTACAAGAGGACTGGCTCTTCTTATTGTCTATTTTTTGAACCATTTCTGTGACACTGGTTATAGATTCCGATGCTTTACTTCAGGTTTACTGTATCCCTCTGAACTTCTTATTGACGATGAAACACAGAAATTGCGTCGGAAATTAAATACAAAAGGCACAACGCCAACCTAAGTACAAGAAAACTGACTCTTCTTACTGTTTATGTTTGAACCATTCCTGTGACACTAGTTATAGATTCCGATGCTTCACTTCGGGTTTACTATATCCCTGTGACCTTCTTATTGACGATGAAACACAGAAATTGCATCGGAATTAAATACAAAATGCACAATGCCGACTTAAGTACAAGAAGATTGACTCTTCGTACTGTCTATGTTTTGAACCATTCCTGTGACACTAGTTATAGAATCCGATGCTTCACTTCAGCTTTACTGTATACCTCTGACCTTCTTATTGACGATGAAACACAGAAATTGCATCGGAATTAAATACAAAAGGCACAAGCCGACTTAAGTACAAGAAGACAGGCTCTTCTTACTGTCTATGTCTTGAACCATTTCTGTGACACTAGTTATAGATTCCGATGCTTCACTTCTGGTTTACTCTATCCCTCTGACCTTCTTATTGACGAAGAAACACAGCTATTGCATCGGAATTAAATACAAAAGGCACAATGCCGACTTAAGTACAAGATGACTGACCCTTCTTACTGTCTATGTTTTGAAACAATCCTGTGACACTAGTTATATATTCCGATGCTTATCTTCAGGTTTACTGTATCCCTCTGACCGTCGTACTGACGATGAAACACAGAAATTGCATCGGAATTAAATACGAAAGGCACAATGCCGACTCAAGTACAAGAAGATTTGCTCTTCTTACTGTCTATGTTTTGAACCATTCCTGTGACTCTAGTTATAGATTCCGATACTTCACTTCAGGTTTACTGTATCCCTCTGGCATTATTATTGACGATGAAACACAGAAATTGCATCTTAATTTAATACAAAAGGCACAATGCCGACTTCAGTACAAGAACACTGACTCTTCTTACTGTCTATGGTTTGAACCATACCTGTGACACTAGGTATAGATTCCAATGCATCACTTCAGGTTTACTGTATCCCTCTAACCTTCTTATTGACGATGAAACACAGAAATTGCATCTTAATTAAATACAAAAGGCACAATGCCGACTTAAGTACAAGAAGACTGACTCTTCTTACAGTCTATGTTTTGAACCATTCCTGTGTCACTAGTTATCGATTCCGATGCTTCACTTTAGGATTACTGAATCCCTCTGACCTTCTTATTGACGATGATACACAGAAATAGCATCGGAATTACATACAAAAGGCACAATGCCGACTTAAGTACAAAAAGACTGACTCATCTTACTGTCTATGTTTTGAACCATTCCTGTGACACTAGTTATAGATTACGATGCTTCGCTTCAGGTTTACTGTATCCCTTTAACCTTCTTATTGACGATGAAACACGTAAATTGCTTCGGAATTAAATACAAAAGGCACAATGCCGACTTAAGTACAAGAAGACTGACTATTCTTACTGTCTATGTTTTGAACCATTCCTGTGACACTGATTATAGTTTACGATGCTTCACTTGAGGTTTACTGAATCCCTCTGACCTTCTTATTGACGATGAAACACACAAATAGCATCGGAATTAACTACAAAAGGCACAATGCCGACTTATGTACGAGAAGACTAACCCTTCCTACTGTCTATGTTTGAACCATTCCTGTGACACTAGTTATAGATTCCGATGCTTCACTTCAGTTATACTGTATCCCTCTGAGCATCTTATTGACGATGAAACACAGAAATTGTATCTTAATTAAATACATAAGGCACAATGCCGACTTCAGTACAAGAACACTGACCCTTCTTACTGTCTATGGTTTGAACCATTCCTGTGACACTAGTTATAGATTCCAATGCTTCACTTCAGGTCTACTGTATCCAGCTGACCTTCTTATTGACGATGCAACACAGAAATTGCATCGGAATTATATACAAAAGGCACAATGCCGACTTAAGTACAAGAAGACTGACTCTTCTTACTGTCTATGTTTTGAACCATTCCTGTGAAACTAGCTATAGATTCGGATACTTCACTTCAGGTTTACTGTATCCCTCTGACCTTGTTATTGATGATGAAACACAGAAATTGCATCTTAATTAATTACAAAAGGCACAAAGCCGACTTCGGTGCAAGAACACTGACTCTTCTTACTGTCAATGGATTGAACCATTCCTGTGACACTAGTTATAGATTCCGATGCTTCACTTAGTGTTTACTGTATCCCTCTGACCTTCTTATTGACGATGAAGCATATAAATTGCGTCGGAATTAAATACAAAAGGCACAATGCCGTCGATCAAACACAGAAAATTCATCGGAATTAATACAAAAGGCACAATGCCGACTGAAGTACAAGAAGACTGGCTCTTCTTACTGTTTATGTTTTGAAACATTCCTGTGACACTAGTTATAGATTCCGATGCTTCACTTCAGGTTTACTGTATCCAGCTGACCTTTTTATTGACGATGAAACACAGACATTGCATCGGAATTAAATACATAAGGCACAATGCCGACTTAAGTACAAGAAAACTGACTCTTCTTACTGTCTATGTTTTGAAACATTCCAGTGACTCTAGTTATAGATTCCGATGCATCACTTCAGGTTTACTGTATCCTTCTGACCTTCTTATTGACGATGAAACACAGAAAATGATTCGGAATTAAATACAAAAGGCACAATGCCGACTTAAGTACAAGAAGACTGACTCTTCTTACTGTCTATGTTTTGAACCATTCCTGTGACACTAGTTATAGTTTACGATGCTTCACTAGAGGTTTACTGAATCCCTCTGACCTTCTTATTGACGATGAAACACACAAACAGCATCGGAATTAACTACAAAAGGCACAATGCCGACTCAAGTACTAGAAGACTGGCTCTTCTTACATTCTATGTTTTGAATCATTTCTGTGACACTAGTTATAGATTCCGATGCTTCACTTCAGGTTTACTGTATCCCTCTGACCTTCTTATTGACGAAGAAACACAGATATTGCATCGTAATTAAATACAAAAGGCACAATACCGACTTATGTACAAGAAGACTAACCCTTCTTACTGTCTATGTTTGAACCATTCCTGTGACACTAGTTATAGATTCCGATGCTTCACTTCAGGTTTACTGTATCCCTCTGACCTTCTTATTGAAGATCAAACACAGAAAATTCATCGGAATTAAATACAAGAGGCACAATGCCGCCTAGAGTACTAGAAGACTGGCTCTTCTTACTGTCTATGTTTTGAACCATTCTTGTGACACTAGTTATAGATTCCGATGCTTCACTTCAGGTTTACTGTATCCAGCTGACCTTCTTATTGACGAAGAAACACAGCAATTGCATCGGAATTAAATACAAAATGCACAATGCCGACTTAAGTACAAGAAGACTGACCCTTCCTACTGTCTATGTTTTGAACCAATCCTGTGACACTAGTTATAGATTCCGATGCTTAACTTCAGGTTTTCTGTATGCCTCTGACCGTCGTACTGACGATGAAACACAGAAATTGCATCGGAATTAAATAGAAATGCACAATGCCGACTCAAGTACAAGAAAACAGACTCTTCTTAATATCTATGATATGAACCATTCCTGTGACACTAGTTATAGATTCCGATGCATCACTTCAGGTTTACTGTATCCCTATGACCGTCGCATTGGCGATGAAACACAGAAATTGCATCGGAATTAAATACAAAAGGCACAATGCCGACTCAAGTACAAGAAGACTGGCTATACTTCCTGTCTATAACTTGAACCATTCCTGTGATACTAGTTATAGATTCCGATGCTTCACTTCAGGTTTATTGTTTCCCTGTGACCTTCTTATTGACGATGAAACACAGAAATTGCAACGGAATTAAATACAAAAGGCCCAATACCGACTTAAGTAAAAGAAAACTGATTCTTCTTACTGTCTATGTTTTGAACCATTCCTGTGACACTAGTTATAGATTCCGATGCTTCACTTCAGGTTTACTGTATCCCTCGGACCTTCTTATTGACGATGAAACACGTAAATTGCATCGGAATTAAATACAAAAGGCACAATGCCGACTTAAGTACAAAAAGACTGACTCTTCTTACTGTCTATGTTTTGAACCATTCCTGTGACACTAGTTGTAGATTCCGATGCTTCACTTCAGGTATACTGTATCCCTCTGAGCAACTTATTGACGATGAAACACAGAAATTGCATCTTAATTACATAAAAAAGGCACAATGCCGACTTCAGTACAAGAACACTGACTCTTCTTACTGTCTATGGTTTGAACCATTCCTGTGACACTAGTTATAGAATCCAATGCTTCACTTCAGGTTTACTGTATCCAGCTGACCTTCTTATTGACGATGCAACACAGAAATTGCATCGGATTTATATACAAAAGGCACAATGCCGACTTAAGTACAAAAAGACTGACTCTTCTTACTGTCTATGTTTTGAACCATTCCTGTGAAACTAGTTATAGATTCGGATACTTCACTTCAGGTTTACTGTATCCCTCTGACCTTGTTATTGATGATGAAACACAGAAATTGCATCTTAATTAAATACAAAAGGCACAAAGCCGACTTCGGTACAAGAACACTGACTCTTCTTACTGTCAATGGATTGAAGCATTCCTGTGACACTAGTTATAGATTCCGATGCTTCACTTCAGGTTTACTGTATCCCTGTGACCTTCTTATTGACGATGAAGCACATAAATTGCGTCGGAATTAAATACAAAAGGCACAATGCCGACGATCAAACACAGAAAATTCATCGGAATTAATACAAAAGGCACAATGCCGACTCAAGTACAAGAAGACTGGCTCTTCTTACTGTTTATGTTTTGAACCATTCCTGTGACACTAGTTATAGATTCCGATGCTTCACTTCAGGTTTACTGTATCCAGCTGACCTTTTTATTGACGATGAAACACAGAAATTGCATCGGAATTAAATACATAAGGCACAATGCCGACTTAAGTACAAGAAAACTGACTCTTCTTACTGTCTATGTTTTGAAACATTCCTGTGACTCTAGTTATAGATTCCGATGCATCACTTCAGGTTTACTGTATCCCTCTGACCTTGTTATTGATGATGAAACACAGAAATTGCATCTTAATTAAATACAAAAGGCACAAAGCCGACTTCGGTACAAGAACACTGACTCTTCTTACTGTCAATGGATTGAAGCATTCCTGTGACACTAGTTATAGATTCCGATGCTTCACTTCAGGTTTACTATATCCCTCTGACCTTCTTATTGAGGATGAAGCACATAAATTGCGTCGGAATTAAATACAAAAGGCACAATGCCGACGATCAAACACAGAAAATTCATCGGAATTAATACAAAAGGCACAATGCCGACTCAAGTACAAGAAGACTGGCTCTTCTTACTGTTTATGTTTTGAACCATTCCTGTGACACTAGTTATAGATTCCGATGCTTCACTTCAGGTTTACTGTATCCAGCTGACCTTTTTATTGACGATGAAACACAGAAATTGCATCGGAATTAAATACATAAGGCACAATGCCGACTTAAGTACAAGAAAACTGACTCTTCTTACTGTCTATGTTTTGAAACATTCCTGTGACTCTAGTTATGGATTCCGATGCATCACTTCAGGTTTACTGTATCCCTCTGACCTTCTTATTGACGAAGAAACACAGATATTGCATCGTTATTAAATACAAAAGGCACAATACCGACTTATGTACAAGAAGACTAACCCTTCTTACTGTCTATGTTTGAACCATTCCTGTGACACTAGTTATAGATTCCGATGCTTCACTTCAGGTATACTGTATCCCTCTGAGCATCTTATTGACGATGAAACAAAGAAATTGCATCTTAATTAAATACAAAAGGCACAATGCCGACTTCAGTACAAGAACACTGACTCTTCTTACTGTCTATGGTTTGAACCATTCCTGTGACACTAGTTATAGATTCCAATGCTTCACTTCAGGTTTACTGTATCCAGCTGACCTTCTTATTGACGATGCAACACAGAAATTGCTAAGGAATTCTATACAAAAGACACAATGCCGACTTAAGTACAAGAAGACTGACTCTTCTTACTGTCTATGTTTTGAACCATTCCTGTGAAACTAGTCATAGATTCGGATACTTCACTTCAGGTTTACTGTATCCCTCTGACCTTGTTATTGATGATGAAACACAGAAATTGCATCTTAATTAAATACAAAAGGCACTAAGCCGACTTCGGTACAAGAACACTGACTCCTCTTACTGTCAATGGATTGAACCATTCCTGTGACACTAGTTATAGATTCCGATGCTTCACTTCACGTTTACTGTATCCCTCTGACCTTCTTATTGACGATGAAGCACATAAATTGCGTCGGAATTAAATACAAAAGGCACAATGCCGACGATCAAACACAGAAAATTCATCGGAATTAAATACAAAAGGCACAATGCCGACTTAAGTACAAGAAGACTGACTCTTCTTACTGTCTATGATTTGAACCATTAATGTGACACTACTTATAGATTCCGATGGTTCACTTCAGGTTAACTGTATCCAGCTACCTTCTTATTGACGATGAAGCACATAAATTGCATCCGAATTAAATACAAAAGACACAATGCCGACTTAAGTACAAGAAGCCTGACTCTACTTACTGTTTATGTTTTGAACCATTCCTGTGAACCTAGTTATAGATTCTGATGCTTCACTACAGGTTTACTGTATCCAGCTGACCTCCTTATTGACGATGAGGGACAGAAATTGCATCGGAATTATATACAAAAGGCACAATGCCGACTTAAGTACAAGAACACTGACTTTTCTTACTGACTATGGTTTGAACCATTCCTGTGACACTAGTTATAGATTCCAATGCTTCACTTCAGTTTTACTGTATCTAGCTGACCTTCTTATTGACGATGCAACACAGAAATTGCATCGGAATTATACACAAAAGGTACAATGCCGATTAAGTACAAGAAGACTGACTCTTCTTACTGTCTATGTTTTGAACCATTCCTGTGAACCTAGTTTTAGATTCCGATGCTTCACTTCAGGTTTACTGTATCCCTCTGACCTTATTATTGATGATGAAACACAGAAATTGCATCTTAATTAAACACAAAAGGCACAACGCCGACTTCGGTACAAGAACACTGACTCTTCTTACTGTCAATGGTTTGAACCATTCCTGTGACACTAGTTATAGATTCCGATGCTTCACTTCAGGTTTACTGTATCCCTCTGACCTTCTTATTGACGATCAAACACAGAAAATTCATCGGAATTAAATACAAGAGGCACAATGCCGACTAGAGGACTAGAAGACTGGCTCTTCTTACTGTCTACGTTTTGAACCATTCCTGTGACACTAGTTATAGATTCCGATGCTTCACTTCAGGTTTACTGTATCCAGCTGACCTTCTTATTGACGATGAAGCACGTAAATTGCATCGGAATTAAATACAAAAGGCACAATGCCGACTTAAGTACAAGAAGACTGACTCTACTGACTGTTTATGTTTTGAACCATTCCTGTGACACTAGTTATAGATTCCGATGCTTCACTTCAGGTTTACTGTATCCAGCTGACCTTCTTATTGACGATGAAACACAGAAATTGCATCGGAATTAAATACATAAGGCACAATGCCGACTTAAGTACAAGAAAACTGACTCTAGTTACTGTCTATGCTTTGAACCATTCCAGTGACACTAGTTATAGATTCCGATGCATCACTTCAGGTTTACTGTATCCCTCTGACCTTCTTATTGACGATGAAACACAGAAATTGCATCGGAATTAAATACAAAAGTCACAATGCCGACTTAAGTACAAGAAGACTGACTCTTCTTACTGTCTATGTTTTGAACCATTCGTGTGACACTAGTTATAGATTCCGATGCTTCACTTCAGGTTTACTGTATCCCTCTGACCGTCGGGATAGGCGATGAAACACAGAAATTGCATCGGAATTAAATACAAAAGGCACAATGCAGACTTAAGTACAAGAAAACTGATTCTTCTTACTGTCTATGTTTTGAACCATTCCTGTGACACTAGTTATAGATTCCGATGCTTCACTTCAGGTTAACCGTATCCCTGAGACCTTCTTATTGACGATGAAACACGTAAATTGCATCGGAATTAAATACAAAAGGCACAATGCCGACTCAAGTAAACGAAGAGTTGCTCTTCTTACATTCTATATTTTGAATCATTTCTGTGACACTAGTTATAGATTCCGATGCTTCACTTCAGGTTTACTGTATCCCTCTGACCTTCTTATTGACGAAGAAACACAGATATTGCATCGGAATTAAATACAAAATGCACAATACCGACTTTTGTACAAGAAGACTAACCCTTCTTACTGTCTATGTTTTGAACCATTCCTGTGACACTAGTTATAGATTCCGATGCTTCACTTCAGGTTTACTGTATCCCTCTGAGCTTCTTATTGACGATGAAACACAGAAATTGCATCTTAATTAAATACAAAAGGCACAATGCCGACTTAAGTACAAGAAGACTGACTCTTCTTACTGTCTATGATTTGAACCATTCCTGTGACATTACTTATAGATTCCGATGGTTCACTTCAGATTTACTGTATCCAGCAACCATCTTATTGACGATGAAGCACATAAATTGCATCGGAATTAAATACAAAAGACACAATGCCGACTTAAGTACAAGAAGCCTGACTCTACTTACTGTTTATGTTTTGAACCATTCCTGTGACACTAGTTATAGATTCCGATGCTTCACTTCAGGTTTACTGTATCCAGCTGACCTTCTTATTGACGATGAAACACAGAAATTGCATCGGAATTATATACAAAAGGCACATTGCCGACTTAAGTACAAGAAGACTGACTCTTCTTACTGTCTATGTTTTGAACCATTCCTGTGACTCTAGTTATAGATTCCGATACTTCACTTCAGGTTTACTGTATCCCTCTGACCTTATTATTGACGATGAAACACAGAAATTGCATCTTAATTAAATACAAAAGGCACAATGCCGATTTCAGTACAAGAACACTGACTCTTCTTACCGTCTATGGTTTGAACCATTCCTGTTACACTAGTTATAGATTCCAATGCTCACTTCAGGTATACTGTATCCAGCTGACCTTCTTATTGACGATGCAACACAGAAATTGCATCGGAATTATATACAAAAGGCACATTGCCGATTAAGTACAAGAAGACTGACTCTTCTTACTGTCTATGTTTTGAACCATTCCTGTGATACTAGTTATAGATTCCGATGCTTCACTTCAGGTTTACTGTATCCCTCTGTCCTTCTTATTGACGATGAAACACGTAAATTGCATCGGAATTAAATACAAAAGGCACAATGCTGACTTAAGTACAAGAAGACTGACTCTTCTTACAGTCTATGTTTTTAACCATTCCTGTGACACTAGTTATAGATTCCGATGCTTCACTTAAGGATTACTGATCCCTCTGACCTTCTTATTGACGATGAAACACAGAAATAGCATCGGAATTAAATACAAAACGCACAATGCCGACTTAAGTTCAAGAATACTGGCTCTTCTTATTGTCTATGATTTGAACCATTTCTGTGACACTAGTTATTGATTCCGATGCTTCACTTCGGGTTTACTGTATTCCTCTGACCTTCTTATTGACGATGAAACAGTGAAATTGCATCGGAATTATATACAAAAGGCACAATGCCGACTGAAGTACAAGAAGACTGGCTCTTCTTACTCTCTATGATTTGAACCATTTCTGTGACACTAGTTATAGATTCCGATGCTTCACTTCTGGTTTACTGTATCCCTCTGACCTTCTTATTGACGAAGAAACACAGATATTGCATCGGAATTAAATACAATAGGCACAATGCCGACTTAAGTACGAGAAGACTGACCCCTCTTACTGTCAATGTTTTGAACCATTCCTGTGACACTAGTTATAGATTCCGATGCTTCACTTCAGGTTTACTGTATTCCCCTGACCGGCGAACTGACGATGAAACACAGAAATTGCATCGGAATTAAATACAAAAGACACAATGCCGACTCAAGACACAAGAAGACTGGCTCTTCTTACTGTCTATGTTATAAATCTTTCCTGTAAGACCGGTTTTAGATTCCGATGCTTCACTTCAGGTTTACTGTATCCCTTGGACCTTCTTATTGACGACGAAACACAGAAATTGCATCGGAATTAAATAGAAAAGGCACAATGCCGACTCAAGTACAAGAAAACAGACTCTTCTTAATATCTATGTTTTATCCATTCCTGTGACACTAGTTATAGATTCCGATGCATCATTTCAGGTTTACTGTATCCGTCTGACCGTCGTATTGGCGATTAAACATAGAAATTGCATCGGAATTAAATACAAAAGGCACAATGCCGACTCAAGTACAAGAAGACTGGCTATACTTCCTGTCTATGTTTTGAACAATTCCTGTGATACTAGTTATAGATTCCGATGCTTCACTTCAGGTTAACTGTATCCCTGTGACCTTCTTATTGACGATGTAACACAGAAATTGCATCGGAATTAAATACAAATGGCACAATGCCGACTTAAGTACAAGAAAACTGACTCTTCTTACTGTCTATGTTTTGAACCATTCCTGTGACACTAGTTATAGATTCCGAAGCTTCACTTCAGGTTAACTTTATCCCTCTGACCTTTTTATTGACGATGAAACACGTAAATTGCATCGGAATCAAATACAAAAGGCACAATGCCGACTGAAGTACAAGAAGACTGACTCTTCTTGCTGTCTATATTTTGAACCAGTCCTGTGACACTACTTATAGATTCCGATGCTTCACTTCAGGTATACTGAATCCCTCTGACCTTCTTATTGACGATGAAACACAGAAATAGCATCGGAATTAAATACAAAAGTCACAATGCCGACTTAAGTACAAGAAAACTGACTCTTCTTACTGTCTATGTTTTGAACCACTCCTGTGTCACTAGTTATAGATTCCGATGATTCACATCAGGTTTACTGTATCCCTCCGAGCTTTTTATTGACGATGAAACACAGAAATTGCATCGGAATTATATATAAATGGCACAATGCCGACTGAAGTACAAGAAGACTGGCTCTTCTTACTGCCTATGTCTTGAACCATATCTGTGACACTAGTTATAGATTCCGATGCTTCACTTCAGGTTTACTGTATCCCTCTGACCTTCTTATTGACGAACAAACACAGATATTGCATCGGAATTAAATACAAAAGGCACAATGCCGTCTTAAGTACAAGAAGACTGACCCTTCTTACTGTCTATGTTTTGAATCAATCCTGTGACACTAGTTATAGATTCCGATGCTTCACTTCAGGTTTACTGTATCCCTCTGACCGTCGTACTGACGATGAAACACAGAAATTGCATCGGAATTAAATACAAAAGGCACAATGCCGACTGAAGTACAAGAAGACTGGCTCTTCTTACTGTCTATGTTATGAACCATTTCTGTGACACTACTTATAGATACCGATGCTTCACTTCAGGTTTACTGTATCCCTTGGACCTTTCTTATTGACGACGAAACACAGAAATTGCATCGGAATTAAATAGAAAAGGCACAATGCCGACTCAAGTACAAGAAAACAGACTCTTCTTAATATCTATGTTTTTAACCATTCCTGTGACACTAGTTATAGATTCCGATGCATCACTTCAGGTTTACTGTATCCCTCTGACCGTCGTATTGGCGATGAAACACACAAATTGCATCGGAATTAAATACAAAAGGCACAATGCCGACTTCAGTAAAAGAACACTGACTCTTCTTACTGTCTATGGTTTGAACCATTCCTGTACACTAGTTATCGATTCCAATGCTTCACTTCAGGTTTACTGTATCTAGCTGTCCTTCTTATTGACGATGAAACACGTAAATTGCATCGGAATTAAATACAAAAGTCACAATGCCGACTTAAGTACATGAAGACTGACTCTTCTTACAGTCTATGTTTTGATCCATTCCTGTGACACTAGTTATAAATTCCGATGCTTCACTTCAGGATTACTAAATCCCTCTGACCTTCTTATTGATGATGAAACACAGAAATTGCATCGGAATTAAATACAAAAGGCACAATGCCGACTTAAGTACAAGAAAACTGACTCTTCTTACTGTCTATGTTTTGAACCACTCCTGTGACACTAGTTATAGATTCCGATGCTTCACTTCAGGTTTACTGTATCCCTGTGGGCTTTTATTGACGATAAAACACAGAAATTGCATCGGAATTATATACAAAAGGCACAATGCCGACTGAAGTCAAGAAGACTGGCTCTTCTTACTGTCTATGTCTTGAACCATATCTGTGACACTAGTTATAGATTCCGATGCTTCACTTCAGGTTTACTGTATCCCTCTGACCGTCGTACTGACGATGAAACACAGAAATTGCATCGGAATTAAATACAAAAGGCACAATGCCGACTGAAGTACAAGAAGACTGGCTCTTCTTTCTGTCTATGTTATGAACCATTTCTGTGACACTACTTATAGATTCCGATGCTTCACTTCAGGTTTACTGTATCCCTTGAACCTTTCTTATTGACGACGAAACACAGAAATTGCATCGGAATTAAACAGAAAAGGCACAATGCCGACTCAAGTACAAGAAAACAGACTCTTCTTAATATCTATGTTTTTAACCATTCCTGTGACACTAGTTATAGATTCCGATGCATCACTTCAGGTTTACTGTATCCCTCTGACCGTCGTATTGGCGATGAAACACACAAATTGCATCGGAATTAAATACAAAAGGCACAATGCCGACTTCAGTAAAAGAACACTGACTCTTCTTACTGTCTATGGTTTGAACCATTCCTGTGACACTAGTTATCGATTCCAATGCTTCACTTCAGGTTTACTGTATCTAGCTGTCCTTCTTATTGACGATGAAACACGTAAATTGCATCGGAATTAAATACAAAAGTCACAATGCCGACTTAAGTACATGAAGACTGACTCTTCTTACAGTCTATGTTTTGATCCATTCCTGTGACACTAGTTATAAATTCCGATGCTTCACTTCAGGATTACTAAATCCCTCTGACCTTCTTATTGATGATGAAACACATAAATTGCATCGGAATTAAATACAAAAGGCACAATGCCGACTTAAGTACAAGAAAACTGACTCTTCTTACTGTCTATGTTTTGAACCACTCCTGTGACACTAGTTATAGATTCCGATGCTTCACTTCAGGTTTACTGTATCCCTGTGGGCTTCTTATTGACGATAAAACACAGAAAATGCATCGGAATTATATACAAAAGGCACAATGCCGATTGAAGTACAAGAAGACTGGCTCTTCTTACTGTCTATGTCTTGAACCATATCTGTGACACTAGTTATAGATTCCGATGCTTCACTTCAGGTTTACTCTATCCCTCTGACCTTCTTATTGACGAAGAAACACAGATATTGCATCGGAATTAAATACAAAAGGCACAATGCCGACTTAAGTACAAGAAGACTGACCCTTCTTACTGTCTATGTTTTGAACCAATCCTGTGACGCTAGTTATAGATTCTGATGCTTCACTTCAGGTTTACAGTATCCCTCTGACCGTCGTACTGACGATGAAACACAGAAATTGCATCGGAATTAAATACAAAAGGCACAATGCCGACTGAAGTACAAGAAGACTGGCTCTTCTTACTGTCTATGTTTTGAACCATTTCTCGGACACTAGTTATAGATTCCGATGCTTCACTTCAGGTTTACTGTATCCCTTGGATATTCTTATTGACGACGAAACACAGAAATTGCATCGGAATTAAATTGAAAAGGCACAATGCCGACTCAAGTACAAGAAATCAGACTCTTTTTAATATCTATGTTTTGAACCATTCCTGTGACACTAGTTATAGATTCTGATGCATCACTTCAGGTTTACTGTATCCCTCTGACCGTCGTATTGGCGATGGAACACAGAAATTGCATCGGAATTAAATACAAAAGGCACAATGCCGACTCAAGTACAAGAAGACTGGCTATACTTCCTGTCTATGTTTTGAACCATTCCTGTGATACTCGTTATGTACTCCGATGCTTCACTTCAGGTTTACTGTAACCCTGTGACCTTCTTATTGACGATGAAACACAGAAATTGCATCGGAATTAAATACAAAACGCACAATGCCGACATAAGTACAAGAAAACTGATTCTTCTTACTGTCTATGTTTTGAACCATTCCTGTGACACTAGTTATAGATTCCGATGCTTCACTTCAGGTTAACTGTATCCCTCAGACCTTCTTATTGACGATGAAACACGTAAATTGCATCGGAATTAAATACAAAAGGCACAATGCCGACTTAAGTACAAGAAGACTGCCTCTTCTTACAGTCTATGTTTTGAACCATTCCTGTGTCACTAGTTATATATTCCGATGCTTCACTTCAGGATTACTGAATCCCTCTGACCTTCTTGTTGACGATGAAACACAGAAATAGCATCGGAATTACATACAAAAGGCACAATGCCGACTTAAGTACAAGAAGACTGACCCTTCTTACTGTCTATGTTTTGAACCAATCCTGTGACGCTAGTTATAGATTCTGATGCTTCACTTCAGGTTTACAGTATCCCTCTGACCGTCGTACTGACGATGAAACACAGAAACTGCATCGGAATTAAATACAAAAGGCACAATGCCGACTGAAGTACAAGAAGACTGGCTCTTCTTACTGTCTATGTTTTCAACCATTTCTCGGACACTAGTTATAGATTCCGATGCTTCACTTCAGGGTTACTGTATCACTCTGACCTTCTTATTGACGAAGAAACACAGATATTGCATCGGAATTAAATACAAAAGGCACAATGCCGACTGAAGTACAAGAAGACTGGCTCTTCTTACTGTCTATGTTTTGAACCAATCCTGTGACGCTAGTTATTGATTCTGATGCTTCACTTCAGGTTTACAGTATCCCTCTGACCGTCGTACTGACGATGAAACACAGAAATTGCATCGGAATTAAATACAAAAGGCACAATGCCGACTGAAGTACAAGAAGACTGGCTCTTCTTACTGTCTATGTTTTGAACCATTTCTCGGACACTAGTTATAGATTCCGATGCTTCACTTCAGGTATACTGTATCCCTTGGACATTCTTATTGACGACGAAACACAGAAATTGCATTGGAATTAAATTGAAAAGGCACAATGCCGACTCAAGTACATGAAAACAGACTCTTTTTAATATCTATGTTTTGAACCATTCCTGTGACACTAGTTATAGATTCTGATGCATCACTTCAGGTTTACTGTATCCCTCTGACCGTCGTATTGGCGATGGAACACAGAAATTGCATCGGAATTAAATACAAAAGGCACAATGCCGACTCAAGTACAAGAAGACTGGCTATACTTCCTGTCTATGTTTTGAACCATTCCTGTGATACTAGTTATGAATTCCGATGCTTCACTTCAGGTTTACTGTATCCCTGTGACCTTCTTATTGACGATGCAACACAGAAATAGCATCGGAATTAAATACAAAAGGCACAATGCACACTTAAGTACAATAAAACTGATTCTTCTTACTGTCTATGTTTTGAACCATTCCTGTGACACTAGTTATAGATTCCGATGCTTCACTTCAGGTTAACTGTATCCCTCAGACCTTCTTATTGACGTTGAAACACGTAAATTGCATCGGAATTAAATACAAAAGGCACAATGCCGACTTAAGTACAAGAAGACTGACTCTTCTTACAGTCTATGTTTTGAACCATTCCTGTGTCATTAGTTATAGATTCCGATGCTTCACTTCAGGATTACTGAATCCCTCTGACCTTGTTGACGATGAAACACAGAAATAGCATCGGAATTACATACAAAAGGCACAATGCCGACTTAAGTACAAGAAGACTGACCCTTCTTACTGTCTATGTTTTGAACCAATCCTGTGACGCTATTTATAGATTCTGATGCTTCACTTCAGGTTTACAGTATCCCTCTGACCGTCGTACTGACGATGAAACACAGAAATTGCATCGGAATTAAATACAAAAGGCACAATGCCGACTGAAGTACAAGAAGACTGGCTCTTCTTACTGTCTATGTTTTCAACCATTTCTCGGACACTAGTTATAGATTCCGATGCTTCACTTCAGGGTTACTGTATCCCTCTGACCTTCTTATTGACGAAGAAACACAGATATTGCATCGGAATTAAATACAAAAGGCACAATGCCGACTGAAGTACAAGAAGACTGGCTCTTCTTACTGTCTATGTCTTGAACCATATCTGTGACACTAGTTATAGATTCCGATGCTTCACTTCAGGTTAACTGTAACCCTCCGACCTTCTTATTGACGATGAAACACAGATATTGCATCGGAATTGAATACAAAAGGAACAATGCCGACTTAAGTACAAGAAGACTGACCCTTCTTACTGTCAATGTTTTGAACCAATCCTGTGACACTAGTTATAGATTCCGATGCTTCACTTCAGGTATACTGTATCCCTCTGACCGTCGTACTGACGATGAAACACAGAAATTGCATCGGAATTAAATACAAAAGGCGCAATGCCGACTGAAGTACACGAAGACCGGCTCTTCTTACTGTCTTTGTTTTGAACCATTTCTGTGACACTATTTATAGATTCCGATGCTTCACTTCAGGTTTAATGTATCCCTTGCACCTTCTTATTGACGACGAAACACAGACATTGCATCGGAATTAAATAGAAAAGGCACAATGCCGACTCAAGTACAAGAAAACAGACTCTTCTTAACATCTATGTTTTGAACCATTCCTGAGACACTAGTTATAGATTCCGATGCATCACTTCAGGTTTACTGTATCCCTCTGGCCGTCGTATTGGCGATGAAACACAGAAATTGCATCGGAATAAAATACAAAAGCACAATGCCGACTCAAGTACAAGAAGACTGGCTATACTTCCTGTCTATGTTTTGAACCATTCCTGTGATACTAGTTATGAATTCCGATGCTTCACTTCAGGTTTACTATATCCCTGTGACCTTCTTATTGACGATGAAACACAGAAATAGCATCGGAATTCCATACAAAAGGCACAATGCCGACTTAAGTACAAAAAGACTTACTCTTTTTACTGTCTATGTTTTGAACCATTCCTGTGACACTAGTTGTAGATTACGATGCTTCACTTCAGGTTTACTGTATCCCTCTGACCTTCTTATTGACGATGAAACACGTAAATTGCATCGGAATTAAATACAAAAGGCACAATGCCGACTTAAGTACAAGAAGACTGACACTTCTAACTGTCTATGTTTTGAACCACTCCTGTGACACTAGTTATAGATTCCGATGCTTCACTTAAGGTTTACTGAGTCCCTCTAACCTTCTTATTGCAGATGAAACACAGAAATAGCATCGGAATTAAATACAAAAAGCACAATGCCGACTCAAGTACAAGAAGACTGGCTCTTCTTACATTCTATGTTTTGAATTATTTCTGTGACACTAGTTATAGATTCCGATGCTTCACTTCAGGTTTACTGTATCCCTCTGACCTTCTTATTGACGAAGAAACACAGATATTGCATCGGAATTAAATACAAAAGGCACAATGCCGACTTATGTACAAGAAGACTAACCCTTCTTACTGTCTATGTTTTGAACCATTCCTGTGACACTAGTTATAGATTCCGATGCTTTACTTCAGGTTTACTGTATCCCTCTGAGCTTCTTATTGACGATGAAACACAGAAATTGCATCTTAATTAAATACAAAAGGCACAATGCCGACTTAAGTACAAGAAGACTGACTCTTCTTACTGTCTATGATTTGAACCATTCCTGTGACACTACTTATAGATTCCGATGGTTCACTTCAGGTTTACTGTATCCAGCTACCTTCTTATTGACGATGAAGCACATAAATTGCATCGGAATTAAATACAAAAGACACAATGCCGACTTTAGTACAAGAAGCCTGACTCTACTTACTGTTTATGCTTTGAACCATTCCTGTGACACTAGTTATAGATTCCGATGCTTCACTTCAGGTTTACTGTATCCAGCTGACCTTCTTATTGACGATGAAGCACAGAAATTGCAACGGAATTATATACAAAAGGCACAATGCCGACTTAAGTACAAGAAGACTGACTCTTCTTACTGTCCATGTTTTGCACCATTCCTGTGACTCTAGTTATAGATTCCGATACTTCACTTCAGGTTTACTGTATCCCTCTGATCTTCTTATTGACGATGAAACACAGAAATTGCATCTTAATTAAATACAAAAGGCACAATGCCGACTTCAGTACAAGAACACTGACTCTTCTTACGGTCTATGGTTTGAACCATTCGTGTGACACTAGTTATCGATTCCAATGCTTCACTTCAGGTTTACTGTATCTAGCTGACCTTCTTTTTGACGATGCAACACAGAAATTGCATCGGAATTATATACAAAAGGCACAATGCCGATTAAGTACAAGAAGACTGACTCTTCTTACTGTCTATGTTTTGAACCATTCCTGTGAAACTAGTTATAGATTCCGATACTTCACTTCAGGTTTACTGTATCCCTCTGACCTTATTATTGATGATGAAACACAGAAATTGCATCTTAATTAAATACAAAAGGCACAAAGCTGACTTCGGTACAAGAACACTGACTCTTCTTACTGTCAATGGTTTGAACCATTCCTGTGACACTAGTTATAGATTTTGATGCTTCACTTCAGGTTTACTGTATCCCTCTGACCTTCTTATTGACGATCAAACACAGAAAATTCATCGGAATTAAATACATAAGGAACAATGCCGACTAGAGTACTAGAAGACTGGCTCTTCTTACTGTCTATATTTTGTACCATTCCTGTGACACTAGTTATAGATTCCGATGCTTCACTTCAGGTTTACTGTATCCAGCTGACCTTCTTATTGACGATGAAGCACATAAATTGCATCGGAATTAAATACAAAAGGCACAATGCCGACTTAAGTACAAGAAGACTGACTCTACTTACTGTTTATCTTTTGAACCATTCCTGTGACAGTAGTTATAGATTCCGATGCTTCACTTCAGGTTTACTCTATCTAGCTGACCTTCTTATTGACGATGAAACAAAGAAATTGCATCGGAATTAAATACAAAAGGCACAATGCGGACTCAAGTACATGAAGACTGGCACTTCTTACAGTCTATGTTTTGAACCAATCCTGTGACACTAGTTATGGATTCTGATGCTTCACTTCAGGTTTACAGTATCCCTCTGACCGTCGTACTGACGATGAAACACAGAAATTGCATCGGAATTAAATACAAAAGGCACAATGCCGACTTAAGTACAAGAAAACTGATTCTTCTTACTGTCTATGTTTTGAACAATTCCTGTGACACTAGTTATAGATTCCGATGCTTCACTTCAAGTTAACTGTATCCTTCTGACCTTTTTTTGACGATGAAACACGTAAATTGCATCGGAATTAAATACAAAAGGCACAATGCCGACTTAAGTACAAGAAGACTGTCTCTTCTTACAGTCTGTGTTTTGAACCATTCCTGTGTCACTAGTTATACATTCCGATGCTTCACTTCCGGTTTACTGTATCCCTCTGACCTTCTTATTGACGAAGAAACACAGATATTGCATCGGAATTAAATACAAAAGGCACAATGCCGACTGAAGTACAAGAAGACTGGCTCTTCTTACTGTCAATGTCTTGAACCATATCTGTGACACTAGTTATAGATTCCGATGCTTCACTTCAGGTTTACTGTAACCCTCCTACCTTCTTATTGACGATGAAATACAGATATTGCATCGGAATTAAATACAAAAGGCACAATGCCGACTTAAGTACAAGAAGACTGACCCTTCTTACTGTGTATGATATGAACCAATCCTGTGACACTAGTTATAGATTCCGATGCTTCACTTCAGGTATACTGTATCCCTCTGACCGTCGTACTGACGATGAAACACAGAAATTGCATCGGAATTAAATACAAAAGGCACAATGCCGACTGAAGTACACGAAGACTGGCTCTTCTTACTGTCTATGTTTTGAACCATTTCTGTGACACTAGTTATAGATTCCGATGCTTCACTTCAGGTTTACTGTATCCCTTGGACCTTCTTATTGACGACGAAACACAGAAATTGCATCGGAATTAAATAGAAAAGGCACAATGCCGACTCAAGTACAAGAAAACAGACTCTTCTTTACATCTATGTTTTGAACCATTCCTGTGACACTAGTTATAGATTCCGATGCATCACATCAGGTTTACTGTATCCCTCTGACCGTCGTATTGGCGATGAATCACAGAAATTGCATCGGAATTAAATACAAATGGCACAATGCCGACTCAAGTACAAGAAGACTGGCTATACTTCCTGTCTATGTTTTGAACCATTCCTGTGATACTAGTTATGAATTCCGATGCTTCACTTCAGGTTTACTGTATCCCTGTGACCTTCTTATTGACGATGAAACACAGAAATAGCATCGGAATTACATACAAAAGGCACAATGCCGACTTAAGTACAAAAAGACTTACTCTTCTTACTGTCTATGTTTTGAACCATTCCTGTGAAACTAGTTATAGATTCCGATGCTTCACTTAAGGTTTACTGAGTCCCTCTGACCTTCTTATTGACGATGAAACACAGATATAGCATCGGAATTAAATACAAAAGGCACAATGCCGACTTATGTACAAGAAGACTAACCCTTCTTACTGTCTATGTTTTGAACCATTCCTGTGACACTAGTTATAGATTGCGATGCTTTAGTTCAGGTTTACTGTATCCCTCTGAGCTTCTTATTGACGATGAAGCACATAAATTGCATCGGAATTAAATACAAAAGACACAATGCCGACTTAAGTACAAGAAGCCTGACTCTACTTACTGTTTATGTTTTGAACCATTCCTGTGACACTAGTTATAGATTCCGATGCTTCACTTCAGGTATACTGTATCCAGCTGTCCTTCTTATTGACGATGAAGCACAGAAATTGCATCGGAATTACGAGACAAAAGGCACAATGCCGACTTTAGTACAAGAAGACTGACTCTTCTTACTGTCTATGATTTGAACCATTCCTGTGACACTAGTTATAGATTCCGATGCTTCACTTCAGGTTTACTGTATCCTTCTGACCTTCTTATTGTCGATCACACACAGAAAATTCATCGGAATTAAATACAAGAGGCACAATGCCGACTAGAGTACTAGAAGACTGGCTCTTCTTACTGTCTATGTTTTGAACCATTCCTGTGACACTAGTTATAGATTCCGATGCTTCACTTCAGGTTTACTGTATACAGCTGACCTTCTTATTGACGATGAAGCACATAAATTGCATCGGAAATAAAAATTAAAAGGCACAATGCCGACTTAAGTACAAGAAGACTGACTCTACTTACTGTTTATGTTTTGAACCATTCCTGTGACACTAGTTATAGATTCCGATGCTTCACTTCAGGTTTACTGTAGCCCTCTGACCTTCTTATTGACGATGAAACACAGAAATTGCATCCGAATTAAATACAAAAGGCACAATGCGGACTCAAGTACAAGAAGACTCGCTCTTCTTACTGTCTATGGTTTGAACCATTCCTGCGACACTAGTTATACATTCCGATGCTTCACTTCAGGTTTACTGTATCCCTCTGACCTTCGTATTGACGAAGAAACACAGAAATTGCATCGGAATTAAATACAAAAGGCACAATGCCGACTCAAGTACAAGAAAACTGATTCTTCTTACTGTCTATGTTTTGAACCATATCTGTGACACTAGTTATAGATTCCGATGCTTCACTTCAGGTTTACTGTATCCCTCTGACTTTCTTATTGACGATGAAACACAGAAATTGCGTCGGAAATTAAATACAAAAGGCACAACGCCAACCTAAGTACAAGAAAACTGACTCTTCTTACTGTCTATGTCTTGAACCATATCTGTGACACTAGTTATAGATTCCGATGCTCCACTTCAGGTTTACTGTAACTCTCCGACCTTCTTATTGACGATGAAATACAGATATTGCATCGGAATTAAATACAAAAGGCACAATGCCGACTTAAGTACAAGAAGACTGACCCTTCTTACTGTCTATGATTTGTACCAATCCTGTGACACTAGTTATAGATTCCGATGCTTCACTTCAGGTATACTGTATCCCTCTGACCGTCGTACTGACGATGAAACACAGAAATTGCATCGGAATTAAATACAAAAGGCACAATGCCGACTGAAGTACACGAAGACTGGCTCTTCTTACTGTCTATGATTTGAACCATTTCTGTGACACTAGTTATAGATTCCGATGCTTCACTTCAGGTTTACTGTATCCCTTGGACCTTCTTATTGACGACGAAACACAGAAATTGAATCGGAATTAAATAGAAAAAGCACAATGCCGACTCAAGTACAAGAAAACAGACTCTTCTTAACATCTATGTTGTGAACCATTCCTGTGACACTAGTTATAGATTCCGATGCATCACGTCAGGTTTACTGTATCCCTCTGACCGTCGTATTGGCGATGAAACACAGAAATTGCATCGGAATTAAATACAAAAGGCACAATGCCGACTGAAGTACACGAAGACTGGCTCTTCTTACTGTCTATGGTTTGAACCATTCCTGTGACACTAGTTATAGATTCCGATGCTTCACTTAAGGTTTACTGAGTCCCTCTGACCTTCTTATTGACGATGAAACACAGAAATAGCATCGCAATTAAATACAAAAGCACAATGCCGACTCAAGTACAAGAAGACTGGCTCTTCTTACATTCTATGCTTTGAATCATTTCTGTGACACTAGTTATAGATTCCGATGCATCACTTCAGGTTTACTGTATCCCTCTGACCATCTTATTGACGATGAAACACGTAAATTGCATCGGAATTAAATACAAAAGGCACAATGCCGACTTAAGTACAAGAAGACTGACTCTTCTTACTGTCTATGTTTTGAACCATTCCTGTGACACTAGTTATAGATTCCGATGCCTCAATTAAGGTTTACTGAGTCCCTCTGACCTTCTTATTGACGATGAAACACTGAAATAGCATCGGAATTAAATACAAAAAGCACAATGCCGACTCAAGTACAAGAAGACTGGCTCTTCTTACATTCTATGTTTTGAATTATTTCTGTGACACTAGTTATAGATTCCGATGCTTCACTTCAGGTTTACTGTATCCCTCTGACCTTCTTATTGACGAAGAAACACAGATATTGCATCGGAATTAAATACAAAAGGCACAATGCCGACTTATGTACAAGAAGACTAACCCTTCTTACTGTCTATGTTTTGAACCATTCCTGTGACACTAGTTATAGATTCCGATGCTTTACTTCAGGTTTACTGTATCCCTCTGAGCTTCTTATTGACGATGAAACACAGAAATTGCATCTTAATTAAATACAAAAGGCACAATGCCGACTTAAGTACAAGAAGACTGGCTCTTCTTACTCTCTATGATTTGAACCATTCCTGTGACACTACTTATAGATTCCGATGGTTCACTTCAGGTTTACTGTATCCAGCTACCTTCTTATTGACGATGAAGCACATAAATTGCATCGGAATTAAATACAAAAGACACAATGCCGACTTAAGTACAAGAAGGCTGACTCTACTTACTGTTTATGTTTGAACCATTCCTGTGACACTAGTTATAGATTCCGATGCTTCACTTCAGGTTTACTGTATCCAGCTGACCTTCTTATTGACGATGAAGCACAGAAATTGCAACGGAATTATATACAAAAGGCACAATGCCGACTTGAGTACAAGAAGACTGACTCTTCTTACTGTCTATGTTTTGCACCATTCCTGTGACTCTAGTTATAGATTCCGATACTTCACTTCAGGTTTAGTGTATCCCTCTGACCTTCTTATTGACGATGAAATACAGAAATTGCATCTTAATTAAATACAAAAGGCACAATGCCGACTTCAGTACAAGAACACTGACTCTTCTTACTGTCTATGGTTTGAACCATTCCTGTGACACTAGTTATCGATTCCAATGCTTCACTTCAGGTTTACTGTCTCTAGCTGACCTTCTTATTGACGATGCAACACAGAAATTGCATCGGAATTATATACAAAAGGCACAATGCCGATTAAGTACAAGAAGACTGACTCTTCTTACTGTCTATGTTTTGAACCATTCCTGTGAAACTAGTTATAGATTCCGATACTTCACTTCAGGTTTACTGTATCCGTCTGACCTTATTATTGATGATGAAACACAGAAATTGCGTCTTAATTAAATACAAAAGGCACAAAGCCGACTTCGGTACAAGAACACTGACTCTTCTTACTGTCAATGGTTTGAACCATTCCTGTGACACTAGTTATAGATTCCGATGCTTCACTTCAAGTTAACTGTATCCTTCTGACCTTCTTATTGACGATGAAACACGTAAATTGCATCGGAATTAAATCCAAAAGGCACAATGCCGACTTAAGTACAAGAAGACTGACTCTTCTTACAGTCTATGTTTTGAACCATTCCTGTGTCACTAGTTATAGATTCCGATGCTTCACTTCCGGTTTACTGTATCCCTCTGACCTTCTTATTGACGAAGAAACACAGATATTGCATCGGAATTAAATACAAAAGGCACACTGCCGACTGAAGTACAAGAAGACTGGCTCTTCTTACTGTCTATGTCTTGAACCATATCTGTGACACTAGTTATTGATTCCGATGCTTCACTTCAGGTTTACTGTAACCCTCCGACCTTCTTATTGACGATGAAACACAGATATTGCATCGGAATTAAATACAAAAGGTACAATGCCGACTTAAGTACAAGAAGTCTGACCCTTCTTACTGTCTATGATTTGAACCAATCCTGTGACACTAGTTATAGATTCCGATGCTTCACTTAAGGTATACTGTATCCCTCTGACCGTCGTACTAACGATGAAACACAGAAATTGCATCGGAATTAAATACAAAAGGCACAATGCCGACTGAAGTACACGAAGACTGGCTCTTCTTACTGTCTATGTTGTGAACCATTCCTGTGACACTAGTTATAGATTCCGATGCATCACATCAGGTTACTGTATCCCTCTGACCGTCGTATTGGCGATGAAACACAGAAATTGCATCGGAATTAAATAGAAAAGGCACAATGCCGACTCAAGTACAAAAAGACTGACTCATCTTACTGTCTATGTTTTGAACCATTCCTGTGAAACTAGTTATAGATTCCGATGCTTCACTTAAGGTTTACTGAGTCCCTCTGACCTTCTTATTGACGATGAAACACAGAAATAGCATCGGAATTAAATACAAAAGGCACAATGCCGACTCAAGCACAAGAAGACTGACTCTTCTTACATTCTATGTTTTGAATCATTTCTGTGACACTAGTTATAGATTCCGATGCTTCACTTCAGGTTTACTGTATCCCTCTGACCTTCTTATTGACGAAGAAACACAGATATTGCATCGGAATTAAATACAAAAGGCACAATGCCGACTTATGTACAAGAAGACTAACCCTTCTTACTGTCTATGTTTTGAACCATTCCTGTGACACTAGTTATAGATTCCGATGCTTTACTTCAGGTTTACTGTATCCCTCTGAGCTTCTTATTGACGATGAAACACAGAAATTGCATCTTAATTAAATACAAAAGGCACAATGCCGACTTAAGTACAAGAAGACTGACTCTTCTTACTGTCTATGATTTGAACCATTCCTGTGACACTACTTATAGATTCCGATGGTTCACTTCAGGTTTACTGTATCCAGCTACCTTCTTATTGACGATGAAGCACATAAATTGCAACGGAATTAAATACAAAAGACACAATGCCGACTTAAGTACAAGAAGCCTGACTCTACTTACTGTTTATGTTTTGAACCATTCCTGTGACACTAGTTATAGATTCCGATGCTTCACTTCAGGTTTACTGTATCCAGCTGTCCTTCTTATTGACGATGAAGCACAGAAATTGCATCGGAATTACGAGACAAAAGGCACAATGCCGACTTAAGTACAAGAAGCCTGACTCTTCTTACTGTCTATGTTTTGAACCATTCCTGTGACTCTAGTTATAGATTCCGATACTTCACTTCAGGTTTACTGTATCCCTCTGTCCTTATTATTGACGATGAAACACAGAAATTGCATCTTAATTAAATACAAAAGGCACAATGCCGACTTAAGTACAAGAAGACTGACTCTACTTACTGTCTATGATTTGAACCATTCCTGTGACACTAGTTATAGATTCCGATGCTTCACTTCAGGTTTACTGTATCCTTCTGACCTTCTTATTGACGATCAAACACACAAAATTCATCGGAATTAAATACAAGAGGCACAATGCCGACTAGAGTACTAGAAGACTGGCTCTTCTTACTGTCTATGTTTTGAACCATTCCTGTGACACTACTTATGGATTCCGATGGTTCACTTCAGGTTTACTGTATCCAGCTGACCTTCTTATTGACGATGAAGCACATAAATTGCATCGGAATTAAATACAAAAGGCACAATGCCGACTTAAGTACAAGAAGACTGACTCTACTTACTGTTTATGTTTTGAACCATTCCTGTGACACTAGTTATAGATTCCGATGCTTCACTTCAGGTTTGCTGTAGCCCTCTGACCTTCTTATTGACGATGAAACACAGAAATTGCATCCGAATTAAATACAAAAGGCACAATGCGGACTCAAGTACAAGAAGACTGGCTCTTCTTACTGTCTATGTTTTGAACCATTCCTGCGACACTAGTTATACATTCCGATGCTTCACTTCAGGTTTACTGTATCCCTCTGACCTTCGTATTGACGAAGAAACACAGAAATTGCATCGGAATTAAATACAAAAGGCACAATGCCGACTCAAGTACAAGAAAACTGATTCTTCTTACTGTCTATCTTTTGAACCATTTCTGTGACACTAGTTATAGATTCCGATGCTTCACTTCAGGTTTACTGTATCCCTCTGACCTTCTTATTGACGATGAAACAAAGAAATTGCGTCGGAAATTAAATACAAAAGGCACAACGCCAACCTAAGTACAAGAAAACTAAATCCTCTTACTGTCTATGTCTTGAACCATATCTGTGACACTAGTTATAGATTCCGATGCTTCACTTCAGGTTTACTGTAACCCTCCGAACTTCTTATTGACGATGAAACACAGATATTGCATCGGAATTAAATACAAAAGGCACAATGCCGACTTAAGTACAAGAAGACTGATCCTTCTTACTGTCTATGACTTGAACCAATCCTGTGACACTAGTTATAGATTCCGATGCTTCACTTCAGGTATACTGTATCCGTCTGACCGTCGTACTGACGCTGAAACACAGAAATTGCATCGGAATTAAATACAAAAGGCACAATGCCGACTGAAGTACACGAAGACTGGCTCTTCTTACTGTCTATGTTTTGAACCATTTCTGTGACACTAGTTATAGATTCCGATGCTTCACTTCAGGTTTACTGTATCCCTTGGACCTTTTTATTGACGACGAAACACAGAAATTGCATCGGAATTAAATAGAAAAGGCACAATGCCGACTCAAGTACAAGAAAACAGACTCTTCTTAACATCTATGTTGTGAACCATTCCTGTGACACTAGTTATAGATTCCGATGCATCACGTCAGGTTTACTGTATCCCTCTGACCGTCGTATTGGCGATGAAACACAGAAATTGCATCGTAATTAAATACAAAAGGCACAATGCCGACTGAAGTACACGAAGACTGGCTCTTCTTACTGTCTATGTTTTGAACCATTCCTGTGACACTAGTTATAGATTCCGATGCTTCACTTAAGGTTTACTGAGTCCCTCTGACCTTCTTATTGACGATGAAACACAGAAATAGCATCGCAATTAAATACAAAAGGCACAATGCCGACTCAAGTACAAGAAGACTGGCTCTCCTTACATTCTATGCTTTGAATCATTTCTGTGACACTAGTTATAGATTCCGATGCTTCTCTTCAGGTTTGCTGTATCCCTCTGACCTTCTTATTGACGAAGAAACACAGATATTGCATCCGAATTAAATACAAAATGCACAATGCCGACTTATGGACAAGAAGACTAACCCTTCTTACTGTCTATGTTTTGAACCATTCCTGTGACACTAGTTATGGATTCCGATGCTTTACTTCACGTTTACTGTAACCCTCTGAGCTTCTTATTGACGATGAAACACAAAAATTGCATCTTAATTAAATACAAAAGGCACAATGCCGACTTAAGTACAAGAAGACTGACTCTTCTTACTGTCTATGATTTGAACCATTCCTGTGACACTACTTATAGATTCCGATGGTTCACTTCAGGTTTACTGTATCCAGCTACCTTCTTATTGACGATGAAGCACATAAATTACATCGGAATTAAATACAAAAGACACAATGCCGACTTAAGTACAAGAAGCCTGACTCTACTTACCGTTTATGTTTTGAACCATTTATGTGACACTAGTTATAGATTCCGATGCTTCACTTCAGGTTTACTGTATCCCTCTGAGCTTCTTATTGACGATGAAGCACAGAAATTGCATCGGAATTATATACAAAAGGCACATTGCCGAAATAAGTACAGGAAGACTGACTCTATTTACTGTCTATGTTTTGAACCATTCCTGTGACTCTAGTTATAGATTCCGATACTTCACTTCAGGTTTACTGTATCCCTCTGACCTTATTATTGACGATGAAACACAGAAATTGCATCTTAATTAAATACAAAAGGCACAATGCCGACTTAAGTACAAGAAGACTGACTATTCTTACTGTCTATGATTTGAACCATTCCTGTGACACTAGTTATAGATTCCGATGCTTCACTTCAGGTTTACTGTATCCCTCTGACCTTCTTATTGACGATCAAACACAGAAAATTCATCGGAATTAAATACAAGAGGCACAATGCCGACTATAGTACTAGAAGTCTGGCTCTTCTTACTGTCTATGTTTTGAACCATTCCTGTGACACTAATTATAGATACCGATGCTCCACTTCAGGTTTACTGTATCCAGCTGACCTTCTTATTGACGATGAAGCACATAAATTGCATCGGAATTAAATTCAAAAGGCACAATGCCGACTTAAGTACATGAAGACTGACTCTACTTACTGTTTATGTTTTGAACCATTCCTGTGACACTAGTTATAGATTCCGATGCTTCACTTCAGGTTTACTGCAGCCCTCTGACCTTCTTATTGACGATGAAACACAGAAATTGCATCCGAATTAAATACAAAAGTCACAATGCGCACTCAAGTACAAGAAGACTGGCTCTTCTTACTGTCTATGTTTTGAACTATTCCTGCGACACTAGTTATACATTCCGATGCTTCACTTCAGGTTTACTGTATCCCTCTGACCTTCGTATTGACGAAGAAACACAGAAATTGCATCGGAATTAAATACAAAAGGCACAATGCCGACTCAAGTACAAGAAGACTGGCTCTTCTTATTGTCTATGTTTTGAACTATTTCTGTGACACTAGTTATAGATTCCGATGCTTCTTTTCAGCTTTACTGTATACGTCTGACCTTCTTATTGACGATGAAACACAGAAATTGCGTCGGAAATTAAATACAAAAGGCACAACGCCAACCTAAGTACAAGAAAACTGACTCTTCTTACTGTTTATGTTTGAACCATTCCTGTGACACTAGTTATACATTCCGATGCTTCACTTCAGGTTTACTGTATCGCTGTGACCGTCTTATTGACGATGAAACACAGAAATTGCATCGGAATTAAATACAAAATGCACAATGCCCACTGAAGTACAAGAAGATTGACTCTTCTTACTGTCTATGTTTTGAACCATTCCGGTGACACTAGTTATAGATTCCGATGCTTCACTTCAGCTTTACTGTATACCTCTGACCTTCTTAATGACGATGAAACACAGAAATTGCTTCGGAATTTAATACAAAAGGCACACGCCGACTTAAGTACAAGAAAACTGACTCTTCTTACTGTCTATGTTTTGAACCATTCCTGTGACTCTAGTTATAGATTCCGATGCTTCAGTTCAGGTTTACTGTATCCCTCTGAGCTTCTTATTGACGATGAAACACAGAAATTCCATCGGAATGATATACAAAAGGCACAATGCCGACTGAAGTACAAGAAGACTGGCTCTTCTTACTGTCTGTGTTTTGAACCATTTATGTGACACTAGTTATAGATTCCGATGCTTCACTTCAGGTTTACTGTATCCCTCTGACCGTCGTACTGACAATGAAACACAGAAATGGCATCGGAATTAAATACAAAATGCACAATGCCGACTTAAGTACAAGAAAACTGACTCATCTTACTGTCTATGTTTTGAACCATTCCTGTGACACTAGTTATAGATTCCGATGCTTCACTTCAGGTTTACTGTATCCCTCTGAGCTTCTTATTGACGATGAAACACAGAAATTGCATCGGAATTATATACAAAGGCCAATTGCCGACTGAAGTACAAGAAGACAGGCTCTTCTTACTGTCTATGTCTTGAACCATTTCTGTGACACTAGTTATAGATTCCGATGCTTCACTTCTGGTTTACTGTATCCCTCTGCCATTCTTATTGACGAAGAAACACAGATATTGCTTTGGAATTAAATACAAAAGGCACAATGCCGACTTAAGTACAAGAAGACTGACCCTTCTTACTGCCTATGTGCTGAACCAATCCTGTGACACTAGGTATAGATTCCGATGCTTAACTTCAGGTTTACTGTATCCCTCTGACCGTCGTACTGACGATGAAACAAAGAAATTGCATCGGAATTAAATACGAAAGGCACAATGCCGACTCAAGTACAAGAAGGCTGGCTCTTCTTACTGTCTATGTTTTGAACCTTTCCTGAGAGACCGGTTTTAGATTCCGATGTTTCACTTCAGGTTTACTGTTTCCCTTGGACCTTCTTATTGACGACGAAACACAGAAATTGCATCGGAATTCAATAGAAATGCACAATGCCGACTCAAGTACAAGAAAACAGACTCTTCTTTATATCTATGTTATGAACCATTCCTGTGACACTAGTTATAGATTCCGATGCTTCACTTCAGGTTTACTGTATCCCTGTGACCTTCGTATTGACGAAGAAACACAGATATTGCATCGGAATTAAATACAAAAGGAACAATACCGACTTATGTACAAGAAGACTAACCCTTCTTACTGTCTATGTTTGAACCATTCCTTTGACACTAGTTATAGATTCCGATGCTTCACTTCCGGTTTACTGTATCCCTCTGAGCTTCTTATTGACGATGAAACACAGAAATTGCATCGGAATTATATACAAAAGGCACAATGACGACATAAGTACAAGGTGACTGACTCTTCTTACTGTATATGTATTGAACCATTCCTGTGACACTAGTTATAGATTCCGATGCTTCACTTCAGGTTTACTGTATCCCTAGGACCTTCTTATTGAGACGAAACACAGAAATTGCATCGGAATGATATACAAAAGGCAAAATGCCGACTGAAGTACAAGAAGACAGGCTCTTCTTACTGTCTATGTCTTGAACCATTTCTGTGACACTAGTTATAGATTCCGATGCTTCACTTCTGATTTACTGTATCCCTCTGACCTTCGTATTGACGAAGAAACACAGATATTGCATCGGAGTTAAATACAAAAGGCACAATGCCGACTTAAGTACAAGAAGACTGACCCTTCTTACTGTCTATGTTTTGAACCAATCCTGTGACACTAATTATAGATTCCGATGCTTAGCTTCAGGTTTACTGTATCCCTCTGACCGTCGTACTGACGATGAAACACAGAAATTGCATCGGAATTAAATACAAAAGGCACAATGCCGACTCAAGTACAAGAAGACTGGCTCTTCTTACTGTCTATGTTTTGAACCTTTCCTGAGAGACCGGTTTTAGATTCTGATGTTTTACTTCAGGTTTACTGTTTCCCTTGGACCTTCTTATTGACGACGAAACACAGAAATTACATCGGAATTAAACAGAAATGCACAATGCCGACTCAAGTACAAGAAAACAGACTCTTCTTAATATCTATGTTATGAACCATTCCTGTGACACTAGTTATAGATTCCGATGCATCACTTCATGTTTACTGTATCCCTATGACCGTCGCATTGGCGATGAAACACAGAAATTGCATCGGAATTAAATACAAAAGGCACAATTCCGACTCAAGTACAAGAAGACTGGCTATACTTCCTGTCTATGATTTGAACCATTCCTGTGATACTAGTTATAGATTCCGATGCTTCACTTCAGGTTTACTGTATCCCTCTGACCTTCTTATTGACGATGAAACACGTAAATTGCATCGGAATAAAATACAAGAGGCACAATGCCGACTTAAGTACAAGAAGACTGACTCTTCTTACAGTCTATGTTTTGAACCATTCCTGTGACACTAGTTATAGTTTACGATGCTTCACTTCAGGTTTACTGAATCCCTCTGACCTTCTTATTGACGATGAAACACACAAATAGCATCGGAATTAAATACAAAAGGCACAATGCCGACTCAAGTACAAGGAGACTGGCTCTTCTTACATTCTACGCTTTGAATCATTTCTGTGACACTAGTTATAGATTCCGATGCTTCACTTCAGGTTTTCTGTATCCCTCTGACCTTCTTATTGACGAAGAAACACAGATATTGCATCGGAATTAAATACAAAAAGCACAATACCGACTTATGTACAAGAAGACTAACCTTTCTTACTGTCTATGTTTGAACCATTCCTGTGACACTAGTTATAGATTCCGATGCTTCACTTCAGCTTTACTGTATCCCTCAGAGCTTCTTATTGACGATGAAACACAGAAATTGCATCGGAATTATATACAAAAGGCACAATGACGACTTAAGTACAAGAAGACTGACTCTTCTTACTGTCTATGTTTTGAACCATTCCTGTGACTCTAGTTATAGATTCCGATACTTCACTTCAGGTTTACTGTATCCCTCTGACATTATTATTGACGATGAAACACAGAAATTGCATCTTAATTAAATACAAAAGGCACAATGCCGACTTCAGTACAAGAACACTGACTCTTCTTACTGTCCATGGTTTGAACCATTCCTGTGACACTAGTTATAGATTCCAATCCTTCACTTCACGTTTACTGTATCCAGCTGACCTTCTTATTGACGATGCAACACAGAAATTGCATCGGAATTATATACAAAAAGCACAATGCCGACTTAAGTACAAGAAGACTGACTCTTCTTACTGTCTATGTTTTGAACCATTCCCGTGAACCTAGTTATAGATTCGGATACTTCACATCAGGTTTACTGTATCCCTCTGACCTTGTTATTGATGATGAAACACAGAAATTGCATCTTAATTAACTACAAAAGGCACAAAGCCGACTTCGGTACAAGAACACTGACTCTTCTTACTGTCAATGGTTTGAACCATTCCTGTGACACTAGTTATAGATTCCGATGCTTCACTTCAGGTTTACTGTATCCCTCTGACCTTCTTATTGACGATGAAGCACATAAATTGCGTCAGAATGAAATACAAAAGGCACAATGCCGACGATCAAACACAGAAAATTCATCGGAATTTTATACAAAAGGCACAATGCCGACTCAAGTACAAGAAGACTGCCTCTTGTTACTGTTTATGTTTTGAACCATTCGTGTGACACTAGTTATAGATTCCGATGGTCCACTTCAGGATTACTGTATCCAGCTGACCTTTTTATTGACGATGAAACACAGAAATTGCATAGGAATTAAATACATAAGGCACAATGCCGACTTAAGTACAAGAAAACCGACTCTTCTTACTGTCTATGTTCTAACCATTCCTGTGACACTAGTTATAGATTCCGATGCATCACTTGAGGTTTACTGTATCCTTCTGACCTTCTTATTGACGGTGAAACACAGAAATTGCATCGGAATTAAATACAAAAGGCACAATGCCCACTTAAGTACAAGAAGACTGACTCTTCTTACTGTCTATGTTTTGAACCATTCCTGTGACACTAGTTATAGATTCAGATGCTTCACTTCAGGTTTACTGTATCCCTCTGGCCTTCTTATTGACGATGAATCACAGAAATTGCATCCGAATTAAATACAAAAGGCACAATGCCGACTCAAGTACAAGAAGGCTGGCTCTTCTTACTGTATATGTTTTGAACCATTCCTTTGACACTAGTTATAGATTCCGATGCTTCACTTCAGGTTTACTGCATCCAGCTGACCTTGTTATTGACGATGAAACACAGATATTGCATCAGAATTATATACAAAAGGCACAATGCCGACTTAAGTACAAGAAGACTGACTCTTCTTACTGTCTATGTTTTGAACCATTCCTGTGACTCTAGTTATAGATTCCGATACTCCACTTCAGGTTTACTGTATTCCTCTGACCTTCTTATTGACGATCAAACACAGAAAATTCATCGGAATTAAATACAAGAGGCACAATGCCGACTAGAGTAATAGAAGACTGGCTCTTCTTACTGTCTATGTTTTGAACCATTCCTGTGACACTAGTTATAGATACCGATGCTTCACTTCAGGTTTACTGTATCCAGCTGACCTTCTTATTGTCGATGAAGCACATAAATTGCATCGGAATTAAATACAAAAGGCACAATGCCGACTTAAGTACAAGAAGACTGACTCTACTTACTGTTTATGTTTTGAACCATTCCTGTGACACTAGTTATAGATTCCGATGCTTCACTTCAGGTTTACTGTATCCAGCTGACCTTCTTATTGACGATGAAACACAGAAATTGCATCGGAATGATATACTAAAAGGCAAAATGCCGACTGAAGTACAAGACGACAGGCTCTTCTTACTGTCTATGTCTTGAACCATTTCAGTGACACTAGTTATAGATTCCGATGCTTCACTTCTGATTTACTGTATCCCTCTGACCTTCGTATTGACGAAGAAACACAGATATTGCATCGGAGTTAAATACAAAAGGCACAATGCCGACTTAAGTACAAGAAGACTGACCCTTCTTACTGTCTATGTTTTGAACCAATCCTGTGACACTAATTATAGATTCCGATGCTTAACTTCAGGTTTAGTGTATCCCTCTGACCGTCGTACTGACGATGAAACACAGAAATTGCATCGGAATTAAATACAAAAGGCACAATGCCGACTCAAGTACAAGAAGACTGGCTCTTCTTACTGTCTATGTTTTGAACCTTTCCTGAGAGACCGGTTTTAGTTTCTGATGTTTTACTTCAGGTTTACTGTTTCCCTTGGACCTTCTTATTGACGACGAAACACAGAAATTACATCGGAATTAAACAGAAATGCACAATGCCGACTCAAGTACAAGAAAACAGACTCTTCTTAATATCTATGTTTTGAACCATTCCTGTGACACTAGTTATAGATTCCGATGCATCACTTCATGTTTACTGTATCCCTATGACCGTCGCATTGGCGATGAAACACAGAAATTGCATCGGAATTAAATACAAAAGGCACAATTCCGACTCAAGTACAAGAAGACTGGCTATACTTCCTGTCTATGATTTGAACCATTCCTGTGATACTAGTTATAGATTCCGATGCTTCACTTCAGGTTTACTGTATCCCTCTGACCTTCTTATTGACGATGAAACACAGAAATAGCATCGGAATTACATACAAAACGCACAATGCCGACTTAAGTACAAAAAGACAGACTCTTCTTCCTGGCTATGTTTTGAACCATTCCTGTGCACTAGTTATAGATTCCGATGCTTCGCTTCAGGTTTACTGTATCTCTCTGACCTTCTTATTGACGATGACACACGTAAATTGCTTCGAAATTAAATACAAAAGGCACAATGCCGACTTAAGTACAAGAAGACTGGCTCTTCTTAATGTCTATGTTTTGAACCATTCCTGTGACACTAGTTATAGTTTACGATGCTTCACCTCAGGTTTACTGAATCCCTCTGACCTTCTTATTGACGATGAAACACACAAATAGCATCGGAATTAAATACAAAAGGCACAATGCCGACTCAAGTACAAGGAGACTGGCTCTTCTTACATTCTACGTTTTGAATCATTTCTGTGACACTAGTTATAGATTCCGATGCTTCACTTCAGGTTTTCTGTATCCCTCTGACCTTCTTATTGACGAAGAAACACAGATATTGCATCGGAATTAAATACAAAAAGCACAAAACCGACTTATGTAAAAGAAGACTAACCTTTCTTACTGTCTATGTTTGAACCATTCCTGTGACACAAGTTATAGATTCCGATGCTTCACTTCAGCTTTACTGTATCCCTCTGAGCTTCTTATTGACGATGAAACACAGAAATTGCATCGGAATTATATACAAAAGGCACAATGACGACATAAGTACAAGGTGACTGACTCTTCTTACTGTCTATGTATTGAACCATTCCTGTGACACTAGTTATAGATTTCGATGCTTCACTTCAGGTTTACTGTATCCAGCTGACCTTCTTATTGACGATGAAGCACAGAAATTGCATCGGAATTAAATACAAAAGGCACAATGCCGACTTAAGTACAAGAAGACTGACTCTACTTACTGTTTATGTTTTGAACCATTCCTGTGACACTAGTTAAAGATTCCGATGCTTCACTTCATGTTTACTGTATCCAGCTGACCTTCTTATTGACGATGAAGCACAGAAATTGCATCAGAATTATATACAAAAGGCACAATGCCGACTTAAGTACAAGAAGACTGACTCTTCTTACTGTCTATGTTTTGAACCATTCCTGTGACTCTAGTTATAGATTCCGATACTTCACTTCAGGTTTACTGTATCCCTCTGACATTATTATTGACGATGAAACACAGAAATTGCATCTTAATGAAATACAAAAGGCACAATGCCGACTTCAGTACAAGAACACTGACTCTTCTTACTGTCCATGGTTTGAACCATTCCTGTGACACTAGTTATAGATTCCAATCCTTCACTTCACGTTTACTGTATCCAGCTGACCTTCTTATTGACGATGCAACACAGAAATTGCATCGGAATTGTATACAAAAAGCACAATGCCGACTTAAGTACAAGAAGACTGACTCTTCTTACTGTCTATGTTTTGAACCATTCCCGTGAACCTAGTTATAGATTCGGATACTTCACATCAGGTTTACTGTATCCCTCTGACCTTGTTATTGATGATGAAACACAGAAATTGCATCTTAATTAACTACAAAAGGCACAAAGCCGACTTCGGTACAAGAACACTGACTCTTCTTACTGTCAATGGTTTGAACCATTCCTGTGACACTAGTTATAGATTCCGATGCTTCACTTCAGGTTTACTGTATCCCTCTGACCTTCTTATTGACGATGAAGCACATAAATTGCGTCAGAATGAAATACAAAAGGCACAATGCCGACGATCAAACACAGAAAATTCATCGGAATTTTATACAAAAGGCACAATGCCGACTCAAGTACAAGAAGACTGCCTCTTGTTACTGTTTATGTTTTGAACCATTCGTGTGACACTAGTTATAGATTCCGATGGTCCACTTCAGGATTACTGTATCCAGCTGACCTTTTTATTGACGATGAAACACAGAAATTGCATAGGAATTAAATACATAAGGCACAATGCCGACTTAAGTACAAGAAAACCGACTCTTCTTACTGTCTATGTTCTAACCATTCCTGTGACACTAGTTATAGATTCCGATGCATCACTTCAGGTTTACTGTATCCTTCTGACCTTCTTATTGACGATGAAACACAGAAATTGCATCGGAATTAAATACAAAAGGCACAATGCCCACTTAAGTACAAGAAGACTGACTCTTCTTACTGTCTATGTTTTGAACCATTCCTGTGACACTAGTTATAGATTCAGATGCTTCACTTCAGGTTTACTGTATCCCTCTGGCCTTCTTATTGACGATGAATCACAGAAATTGCATCCGAATTAAATACAAAAGGCACAATGCCGACTCAAGTACAAGAAGACTGGCTCTTCTTACTGTCTATGTTTTGAACCATTCCTTTGACACTAGTTATAGATTCCGATGCTTTACTTCAGGTTTACTGTATCCCTCTGAGCTTCTTATTGACGATGAAACACAGAAATTGCATCTTAATTAAATACAAAAGGCACAATGCCGACTTAAGTACAAGAAGACTGACTCTTCTTACTGTCTATGATTTGAACCATTCCTGTGACACTACTTATAGATTCCGATGGTTCACTTCAGGTTTACCGTATCCAGCTACCTTCTTATTGACAGTGAAGCACATAAATTGCATCGGAATTAAATACAAAAGACACAATGCCGACTTCAGTACAACAAGCCTGACTCTACTTACTGTTTATGTTTGAACCATTCCTGTGACACTAGTTATAGATTCCGATGCTTCACTTCAGGTTTACTGTATCCAGCTGACCTTCTTATTGACGATGAAGCACAGAAATTGCATCGGAATTATATACAAAAGGCACAATGCCGACTTAAGTACAAGAAGACTGACTCTTCTTACTGTCTATGTTTGAACCCTTCCTGTGACTCCAGTTATAGATTCCGATACTTCACTTCAGGTTTACTGTATCCCTCTGACCTTATTATTGACGATGAAACACAGAAATTGCATCTTAATTAAATACAAAAGGCACAATGCCGACATCAGTACAAGAACACTGACTCTTCTTACTGTCTATGGTTTGAACCATTCCTGTGACACTAGTTATAGATTCCAATGCTTCACTTCAGTTTTACTGTATCTAGCTGACCTTCTTATTGACGATGCAACACAGAAATTGCATCGGAATTATATACAAAAGGTACATTGCCAATTAAGTACAAGAAGACTGACTCATCTCACTGTCTATGTTTTGAACCATTCCTGTGAAACTAGTTATAGATTCCGATACTTCACTTCAGGTTTAATGTATCCCTCTGACCTTATTATTGATGATGAAACACAGAAATTGCATCTTAATTAAATACAAAAGGCTCAAAGCCGACTTCGGTACAAGAACACTGACTCTTCTTACTGTCAATGGTTTGAACCATTCCTGTGACACTAGTTATAGATTCCGATGCTTCACTTCAGGTTTACTGTATCCAGCTGACCTTCTTATTGACGATGAAGCTCATAAATTGCATCGGAATTAAATACAAAAGGCACAATGCCGACTTAAGTACAAGAAGACCGACTCTACTTACAGTTTATGTTTTCAACCATTCCTGTGACACTAGTTATAGATTCCGATGCTTCACTTCAGGTTTACTGTAACCAGCTGACCTTCTTATTGACGATGAAACACAGAAATTGCATCGGAATTAAATACATAAGTCACAATGCCGACTTAAGTACAAGAAAACTGACCCTTCTTTTTGTCTATGCTTTGAACCATTCGTGTGACACTAGTTATAGATTCCGATGCTTCACTTCAGGTTTGCTGTAGCCCTCTGACCTTCTTATTGACGATGAAACACAGAAATTGCATCCGAATTAAATACAAAAGGCACAATGCGGACTCAAGTACAAGAAGACTGGCTCTTCTTACTGTCTATGTTTTGAACCATTCCTGCGACACTAGTTATACATTCCGATGCTTCACTTCAGGTTTACTGTATCCCTCTGACCTTCGTATTGACGAAGAAACACAGAAAATTCATCGGAATTTTATACAAAAGGCACAATGCCGACTCAAGTACAAGAAGACTGCCTGTTGTTACTGTTTATGTTTTGAACCATTCGTGTAACACTAGTTATAGATTCCGATGGTCCACTTCAGGATTACTGTATCCAGCTGACCTTTTTATTGACGATGAAACACAGAAATTGCATAGGAATTAAATACATAAGGCACAATGCCGACTTAAGTACAAGAAAACCGACTCTTCTTACTGTCTATGTTCTAACCATTCCTGTGACACTAGTTATAGATTCCGATGCATCACTTCAGGTTTACTGTATCCTTCTGACCTTCTTATTGACGATGAAACACAGAAATTGCATCGGAATTAAATACAAAAGGCACAATGCCCACTTAAGTACAAGAAGACTGACTCTTCTTACTGTCTATGTTTTGAACCATTCCTGTGACACTAGTTATAGATTCAGATGCTTCACTTCAGGTTTACTGTATCCCTCTGGCCTTCTTATTGACGATGAATCACAGAAATTGCATCCGAATTAAATACAAAAGGCACAATGCCGACTCAAGTACAAGAAGACTGGCTCTTCTTACTGTCTATGTTTTGAACCATTCCTTTGACACTAGTTATAGATTCCGATGCTTTACTTCAGGTTTACTGTATCCCTCTGAGCTTCTTATTGACGATGAAACACAGAAATTGCATCTTAATTAAATACAAAAGGCACAATGCCGACTTAAGTACAAGAAGACTGACTCTTCTTACTGTCTATGATTTGAACCATTCCTGTGACACTACTTATAGATTCCGATGGTTCACTTCAAGTTTACCGTATCCAGCTACCTTCTTATTGACAGTGAAGCACATAAATTGCATCGGAATTAAATACAAAAGACACAATGCCGACTTCAGTACAAGAAGCCTGACTCTACTTACTGTTTATGTTTGAACCATTCCTGTGACACTAGTTATAGATTCCGATGCTTCACTTCAGGTTTACTGTATCCAGCTGACCTTCTTATTGACGATGAAGCACAGAAATTGCATCGGAATTATATACAAAAGGCACAATGCCGACTTAAGTACAAGAAGACTGACTCTTCTTACTGTCTATGTTTGAACCCTTCCTGTGACTCCAGTTATAGATTCCGATACTTCACTTCAGGTTTACTGTATCCCTCTGACCTTATTATTGACGATGAAACACAGAAATTGCATCTTAATTAAATACAAAAGGCACAATGCCGACATCAGTACAAGAACACTGACTCTTCTTACTGTCTATGGTTTGAACCATTCCTGTGACACTAGTTATAGATTCCAATGCTTCACTTCAGTTTTACTGTATCTAGCTGACCTTCTTATTGACGATGCAACACAGAAATTGCATCGGAATTATATACAAAAGGTACATTGCCAATTAAGTACAAGAAGACTGACTCATCTCACTGTCTATGTTTTGAACCATTCCTGTGAAACTAGTTATAGATTCCGATACTTCACTTCAGGTTTAATGTATCCCTCTGACCTTATTATTGATGATGAAACACAGAAATTGCATCTTAATTAAATACAAAAGGCTCAAAGCCGACTTCGGTACAAGAACACTGACTCTTCTTACTGTCAATGGTTTGAACCATTCCTGTGACACTAGTTATAGATTCCGATGCTTCACTTCAGGTTTACTGTATCCAGCTGACCTTCTTATTGACGATGAAGCTCATAAATTGCATCGGAATTAAATACAAAAGGCACAATGCCGACTTAAGTACAAGAAGACCGACTCTACTTACAGTTTATGTTTTCAACCATTCCTGTGACACTAGTTATAGATTCCGATGCTTCACTTCAGGTTTACTGTAACCAGCTGACCTTCTTATTGACGATGAAACACAGAAATTGCATCGGAATTAAATACATAAGTCACAATGCCGACTTAAGTACAAGAAAACTGACCCTTCTTTTTGTCTATGCTTTGAACCATTCGTGTGACACTAGTTATAGATTCCGATGCTTCACTTCAGGTTTGCTGTAGCCCTCTGACCTTCTTATTGACGATGAAACACAGAAATTGCATCCGAATTAAATACAAAAGGCACAATGCGGACTCAAGTACAAGAAGACTGGCTCTTCTTACTGTCTATGTTTTGAACCATTCCTGCGACACTAGTTATACTTTCCGATGCTTCACTTCAGGTTTACTGTATCCCTCTGACCTTCGTATTGACGAAGAAACACAGAAATAGCATCGGAATTAAATACAAAAGGCACAATGCCGACTCAAGTACAATAAGACTGGCTCTTCTTATTGTCTATGTTTTGAAGCATTTCTGTGACACTAGTTATAGATTCCGATGCTTTACTTCAGGTTTACTGTATACCTCTGACCTTCTTATTGACGATGAAACACAGAAATGGCGTCGGAAATCAAATACAAAAGGCACAACGCCAACCTAAGTACAAGAAATCTGACTCTTCTTACTGTTTATGTTTGAACCATTCCTGTGACACTAGTTATAGATTCCGATGCTTCACTTCAGATTAACTGTATCCCTGTGACCTTCGTATAGACGATGAAACACAGAAATTGCATCGGAATTAAATACAAAATGCACAATGCCGACTTAAGTACAACAAGATTGACTCTTCTTACTGTCTATGTTATGAACCATTCCTGTGACCCTAGTTATAGATTCCGATGCTTCACTTCAGCTTTACTGTATACCTCTGACCTTCTTATTGACGATGAAACACAGAAATTGCATCGGAATTAAATACAAAAGGCACAAGCCGACTTAAGTACAAGAAAACTGACTCTTCTTACTGTCTATGTTTTGAACCATTCCTGTGACACGAGTTATAGATTCCGATGCTTCACTTCAGGTTTACTGTATCCCTCTAAGCTTCTTATTGACGATGAAACACAGAAATTGCATCGGAATTATATACAAAAGGCACAATGCCGACATAAGTACAAGAAGACTGACTCTTCTTACTGTCTATGTTTTGAACCATTCCTGTGACACTAGTTATAGATACCGATGCTTCACTTCAGGTTTACTGTATCCAGCTGACCTTCTTATTGTCGATGAAGCACATAAATTGCATCGGAATTAAATACAAAAGGCACAATGCCGACTTAAGTACAAGAAGACTGACTCTACTTACTGTTTATGTTTTGAACCATTCCTGTGACACTAGTTATAGATTCCGATGCTTCACTTCAGGTTTACTGTATCCAGCTGACCTTCTTATTGACGATGAAACACAGAAATTGCATCGGAATGATATACTAAAAGGCAAAATGCCGACTGAAGTACAAGACGACAGGCTCTTCTTACTGTCTATGTCTTGAACCATTTCAGTGACACTAGTTATAGATTCCGATGCTTCACTTCTGATTTACTGTATCCCTCTGACCTTCGTATTGACGAAGAAACACAGATATTGCATCGGAGTTAAATACAAAAGGCACAATGCCGACTTAAGTACAAGAAGACTGACCCTTCTTACTGTCTATGTTTTGAACCAATCCTGTGACACTAATTATAGATTCCGATGCTTACCTTCAGGTTTAGTGTATCCCTCTGACCGTCGTACTGACGATGAAACACAGAAATTGCATCGGAATTAAATACAAAAGGCACAATGCCGACTCAAGTACAAGAAGACTGGCTCTTCTTACTGTCTATGTTTTGAACCTTTCCTGAGAGACCGGTTTTAGTTTCTGATGTTTTACTTCAGGTTTACTGTTTCCCTTGGACCTTCTTATTGACGACGAAACACAGAAATTACATCGGAATTAAACAGAAATGCACAATGCCGACTCAAGTACAAGAAAACAGACTCTTCTTAATATCTATGTTTTGAACCATTCCTGTGACACTAGTTATAGATTCCGATGCATCACTTCATGTTTACTGTATCCCTATGACCGTCGCATTGGCGATGAAACACAGAAATTGCATCGGAATTAAATACAAAAGGCACAATTCCGACTCAAGTACAAGAAGACTGGCTATACTTCCTGTCTATGATTTGAACCATTCCTGTGATACTAGTTATAGATTCCGATGCTTCACTTCAGGTTTACTGTATCCCTCTGACCTTCTTATTGACGATGAAACACAGAAATAGCATCGGAATTACATACAAAACGCACAATGCCGACTTAAGTACAAAAAGACAGACTCTTCTTCCTGGCTATGTTTTGAACCATTCCTGTGCACTAGTTATAGATTCCGATGCTTCGCTTCAGGTTTACTGTATCTCTCTGACCTTCTTATTGACGATGACACACGTAAATTGCTTCGAAATTAAATACAAAAGGCACAATGCCGACTTAAGTACAAGAAGACTGGCTCTTCTTAATGTCTATGTTTTGAACCATTCCTGTGACAATAGTTATAGTTTACGATGCTTCACCTCAGGTTTACTGAATCCCTCTGACCTTCTTATTGACGATGAAACACACAAATAGCATCGGAATTAAATACAAAAGGCACAATGCCGACTCAAGTACAAGGAGACTGGCTCTTCTTACATTCTACGTTTTGAATCATTTCTGTGACACTAGTTATAGATTCCGATGCTTCACTTCAGGTTTTCTGTATCCCTCTGACCTTCTTATTGACGAAGAAACACAGATATTGCATCGGAATTAAATACAAAAAGCACAAAACCGACTTATGTAAAAGAAGACTAACCTTTCTTACTGTCTATGTTTGAACCATTCCTGTGACACTAGTTATAGATTCCGATGCTTCACTTCAGCTTTACTGTATCCCTCTGAGCTTCTTATTGACGATGAAACACAGAAATTGCATCGGAATTATATACAAAAGGCACAATGACGACATAAGTACAAGGTGACTGACTCTTCTTACTGTCTATGTATTGAACCATTCCTGTGACACTAGTTATAGATTTCGATGCTTCACTTCAGGTTTACTGTATCCAGCTGACCTTCTTATTGACGATGAAGCACAGAAATTGCATCGGAATTAAATACAAAAGGCACAATGCCGACTTAAGTACAAGAAGACTGACTCTACTTACTGTTTATGTTTTGAACCATTCCTGTGACACTAGTTAAAGATTCCGATGCTTCACTTCATGTTTACTGTATCCAGCTGACCTTCTTATTGACGATGAAGCACAGAAATTGCATCAGAATTATATACAAAAGGCACAATGCCGACTTAAGTACAAGAAGACTGACTCTTCTTACTGTCTATGTTTTGAACCATTCCTGTGACTCTAGTTATAGATTCCGATACTTCACTTCAGGTTTACTGTATCCCTCTGACATTATTATTGACGATGAAACACAGAAATTGCATCTTAATGAAATACAAAAGGCACAATGCCGACTTCAGTACAAGAACACTGACTCTTCTTACTGTCCATGGTTTGAACCATTCCTGTGACACTAGTTATAGATTCCAATCCTTCACTTCACGTTTACTGTATCCAGCTGACCTTCTTATTGACGATGCAACACAGAAATTGCATCGGAATTATATACAAAAAGCACAATGCCGACTTAAGTACAAGAAGACTGACTCTTCTTACTGTCTATGTTTTGAACCATTCCCGTGAACCTAGTTATAGATTCGGATACTTCACATCAGGTTTACTGTATCCCTCTGACCTTATTATTGATGATGAAACACAGAAATTGCATCTTAATTAACTACAAAAGGCACAAAGCCGACTTCGGTACAAGAACACTGACTCTTCTTACTGTCAATGGTTTGAACCATTCCTGTGACACTAGTTATAGATTCCGATGCTTCACTTCAGGTTTACTGTATCCCTCTGACCTTCTTATTGACGATGAAGCACATAAATTGCGTCAGAATGAAATACAAAAGGCACAATGCCGACGATCAAACACAGAAAATTCATCGGAATTTTATACAAAAGGCACAATGCCGACTCAAGTACAAGAAGACTGCCTCTTGTTACTGTTTATGTTTTGAACCATTCGTGTGACACTAGTTATAGATTCCGATGGTCCACTTCAGGATTACTGTATCCAGCTGACCTTTTTATTGACGATGAAACACAGAAATTGCATAGGAATTAAATACATAAGGCACAATGCCGACTTAAGTACAAGAAAACCGACTCTTCTTACTGTCTATGTTCTAACCATTCCTGTGACACTAGTTATAGATTCCGATGCATCACTTCAGGTTTACTGTATCCTTCTGACCTTCTTATTGACGATGAAACACAGAAATTGCATCGGAATTAAATACAAAAGGCACAATGCCCACTTAAGTACAAGAAGACTGACTCTTCTTACTGTCTATGTTTTGAACCATTCCTGTGACACTAGTTATAGATTCAGATGCTTCACTTCAGGTTTACTGTATCCCTCTGGCCTTCTTATTGACGATGAATCACAGAAATTGCATCCGAATTAAATACAAAAGGCACAATGCCGACTCAAGTACAAGAAGACTGGCTCTTCTTACTGTCTATGTTTTGAACCATTCCTTTGACACTAGTTATAGATTCCGATGCTTTACTTCAGGTTTACTGTATCCCTCTGAGCTTCTTATTGACGATGAAACACAGAAATTGCATCTTAATTAAATACAAAAGGCACAATGCCGACTTAAGTACAAGAAGACTGACTCTTCTTACTGTCTATGATTTGAACCATTCCTGTGACACTACTTATAGATTCCGATGGTTCACTTCAGGTTTACCGTATCCAGCTACCTTCTTATTGACAGTGAAGCACATAAATTGCATCGGAATTAAATACAAAAGACACAATGCCGACTTCAGTACAAGAAGCCTGACTCTACTTACTGTTTATGTTTGAACCATTCCTGTGACACTAGTTATAGATTCCGATGCTTCACTTCAGGTTTACTGTATCCAGCTGACCTTCTTATTGACGATGAAGCACAGAAATTGCATCGGAATTATATACAAAAGGCACAATGCCGACTTAAGTACAAGAAGACTGACTCTTCTTACTGTCTATGTTTGAACCCTTCCTGTGACTCCAGTTATAGATTCCGATACTTCACTTCAGGTTTACTGTATCCCTCTGACCTTATTATTGACGATGAAACACAGAAATTGCATCTTAATTAAATACAAAAGGCACAATGCCGACATCAGTACAAGAACACTGACTCTTCTTACTGTCTATGGTTTGAACCATTCCTGTGACACTAGTTATAGATTCCAATGCTTCACTTCAGTTTTACTGTATCTAGCTGACCTTCTTATTGACGATGCAACACAGAAATTGCATCGGAATTATATACAAAAGGTACATTGCCAATTAAGTACAAGAAGACTGACTCATCTCACTGTCTATGTTTTGAACCATTCCTGTGAAACTAGTTATAGATTCCGATACTTCACTTCAGGTTTAATGTATCCCTCTGACCTTATTATTGATGATGAAACACAGAAATTGCATCTTAATTAAATACAAAAGGCTCAAAGCCGACTTCGGTACAAGAACACTGACTCTTCTTACTGTCAATGGTTTGAACCATTCCTGTGACACTAGTTATAGATTCCGATGCTTCACTTCAGGTTTACTGTATCCAGCTGACCTTCTTATTGACGATGAAGCTCATAAATTGCATCGGAATTAAATACAAAAGGCACAATGCCGACTTAAGTACAAGAAGACCGACTCTACTTACAGTTTATGTTTTGAACCATTCCTGTGACACTAGTTATAGATTCCGATGCTTCACTTCAGGTTTACTGTAACCAGCTGACCTTCTTATTGACGATGAAACACAGAAATTGCATCGGAATTAAATACATAAGTCACAATGCCGACTTAAGTACAAGAAAACTGACCCTTCTTTTTGTCTATGCTTTGAACCATTCGTGTGACACTAGTTATAGATTCCGATGCTTCACTTCAGGTTTGCTGTAGCCCTCTGACCTTCTTATTGACGATGAAACACAGAAATTGCATCCGAATTAAATACAAAAGGCACAATGCGGACTCAAGTACAAGAAGACTGGCTCTTCTTACTGTCTATGTTTTGAACCATTCCTGCGACACTAGTTATACATTCCGATGCTTCACTTCAGGTTTACTGTATCCCTCTGACCTTCGTATTGACGAAGAAACACAGAAATAGCATCGGAATTAAATACAAAAGGCACAATGCCGACTCAAGTACAAGAAGACTGGCTCTTCTTATTGTCTATGTTTTGAAGCATTTCTGTGACACTAGTTATAGATTCCGATGCTTTACTTCAGGTTTACTGTATACCTCTGACCTTCTTATTGACGATGAAACACAGAAATGGCGTCGGAAATCAAATACAAAAGGCACAACGCCAACCTAAGTACAAGAAATCTGACTCTTCTTACTGTTTATGTTTGAACCATTCCTGTGACACTAGTTATAGATTCCGATGCTTCACTTCAGATTAACTGTATCCCTGTGACCTTCTTATAGACGATGAAACACAGAAATTGCATCGGAATTAAATACAAAATGCACAATGCCGACTTAAGTACAACAAGATTGACTCTTCTTACTGTCTATGTTATGAACCATTCCTGTGACACTAGTTATAGATTCCGATGCTTCACTTCAGCTTTACTGTATACCTCTGACCTTCTTATTGACGATGAAACACAGAAATTGCATCGGAATTAAATACAAAAGGCACAAGCCGACTTAAGTACAAGAAAACTGACTCTTCTTACTGTCTATGTTTTGAACCATTCCTGTGACACTAGTTATAGATTCCGATGCTTCACTTCAGGTTTACTGTATCACTCTGAGCTTCTTATTGATGATGAAACACAGAAATTGCATCGGAATGATATACAAAAGGCACAATGCCGACTGAAGTACAAGAAGACTGGCTCTTCTTACTGTCTGTGTTTTGAACCATTTATGTGACACTAGTTATAGATTCCGATGCTTCACTTCAGGTTTACAGTGTCCCTCTGACCGTCGTACTGACGATGAAACACAGAAATGGCATCGGAATTAAATACAAAAGGCACAATGCCGACTTAAGTACAAGAAAACTGACTCAGCTTACTGTCCATGTTTTGAACCATTCCTGTGACACTAGTTATAGATTCCGATGCTTCACTTCAGGTTTACTGTATCCCTCTGAGCTTCTTTTTGACGATGAAACACAGAAATTGCATCGGAATTATATACAAAAGGCAAAATGCCGACTGAAGTACAAGAAGACAGGCTCTTCTTACTGTCTATGTCTTGAACCATTTCTGTGACACTAGTTAAAGATTCCGATGCTTCACTTCAGGTTTACTGTATCCCTCTGACCTTCTTATTGACGAAGAAACACAGATATTGCATCGGAATTAAATACAAAAGGCACAATGCCGACTTAAGTGCAAGAAGACTGAGCCTTCCTACTGTCTATGTTTTGAACCAATCCTGTGACACTAGTTATAGATTCTGATGCTTAACTTCAGGTTTACTGTATCCCTCTGACCGTCGTACTGACGATGAAACACAGAACTTGCATCGGAATTAAATACAAAAGGCACAATGCCGACTCAAGTACAAGAAGACTGGCTCTTCTTACAGTCTATGTTTTGAACCTTTCCTGAGAGACCGGTTTTAGATTCCGATGTTTCACTTCAGGTTTACTGATTCCCTTGGACCTTCTTATTGACGACGAAACACATAAATTGCATCGGAATTAAATAGAAATGCACAATGCCGACTCAAGTACGAGAAAACAGACTCTTCTTAATATCTATGCTATGAACCATTCCTGTGACACTAGTTATAGATTCCGATGCATCACTTCAGGTTTACTGTATCCCTATGACCGTCGCAGTGGCGATGAAACACAGAAATTGCATCGGAATTAAATACAAAAGGCACAATGCCGACAAAAGTACAAGAAGACTGGCTATACTTCCTGTCTATGACTTGAACCATTCCTGTGATACTAGTTATAGATTCCGATGCTTCACTTCAGGTTTACTGTATCCCTGTGACCTTCTTATTGACGATGAAACACAGAAATTGCATCGGAATTAAATACAAAAAGCCCAATGCCCACTTAAGTACAAGAAAACTGATTCTTCTTACTGCCTATGTTTTGAACCATTCCTGTGACACTAGTAATAGATTCCGATGCTTCACTTCAGGTTTACTGTATCCCTCTGACCTTCTTATTGACGATGAAACACGTAAATTGCATCGGAATTAAATACAAAAGGCACAATGCCGACTTAAGTACAAGAAGACTGACTCTTCCTACAGTCTATGTTTTGAACCATTCCTGTGTCACTAGTTATCGATTCCGATGCTTCACTTTAGGATTACTGAATCCCTCAGACCTTCTTATTGACGATGAAACACAGAAATAGCATCGGAATTACATACGAAAGGCACAATGCCGACTTAAGTACCAAAAGACTGACTTTTCTTACTGTCTATGTTTTGAACCATTCCTGTGACACTAGTTATAGATTCCGATGCATCACTTCAGGTTTACTGTATCCTTCTGACCTTCTTATTGACGATGAATTACAGAAATTGCATCGGAATTAAATACAAAAGTCACAATGCCCACTTAAATACAAGAAGACTGATTCTTCTTACTGTCTATGATTTGAACCATTCCTGTGACACTAATTATAGATTCCGATGCTTCTCTTCAGGTTTACGGTATCCCTCTGGCCTTCTTATTGACGATGAATCACAGAAATTGTATCAGAATTAAATACCAAAATCACAATGCCGACTCAAATACGAGAAGACTGGCTCTTCTTACTGTCTATGTTTTGAAACATTCCGGTGACACTAGTTATAGATTCCGATGCTTTGCTACAGGTTTACTGTATCCCTCTGAGCTTCTTATTGACGATGAAACACAGAAATTGCATATTAATTAAATGCAAAAGGGACAATGCCGACTTAAGTACAAGAAGACTGACTCTTCTTACTGTCTATGCTTTGAACCATTCCAGTGACACTAGTTATAGATTCCGATGCATCACTTCAGGTTTACTGTATCCCACTGACCTTCTTATTGACGATGAAACACAGAAATGGCATCGGAATTAAATACAAAAGGCACAATGCCGACTTAAGTACAAGAAAACTGACTCAGCTTACTGTCCATGTTTTGAACCATTCCTGTGACACTAGTTATAGATTCCGATGCTTCACTTCAGGTTTACTGTATCCCTCTGAGCTTCTTTTTGACGATGAAACACAGAAATTGCATCGGAATTATATACAAAAGGCAAAATGCCGACTGAAGTACAAGAAGACTGACTCTTCTTACTGTCTATGATTTGAACCATTAATGTGACACTACTTATAGATTCCGATGGTTCACTTCAGGTTTACTGTATCCAGCTACCTTCTTATTGACGATGAAGCACATAAATTGCATCCGAATTAAATACAAAAGACACAATGCCGACTTAAGTACAAGAAGCCTGAGTCTTCTTACTGTCTATGTTTTGAACCATTCTTGTGACACTAGTTATAGATTCCGATACTTCACTTCAGGTTTACTGTATCCCTCTGACCTTATTATTGATGATGAAACACAGAAATTGCATCTTCATTAAATACAAAAGGCACAAAGCCGACTTCGGTACAAGAACACTGACTCTTCTTACTGTCAATGGTTTTAACCATTCCTCTGACACTAGTTATGGATTCCGATGCTTCACTTCAGGTTTACTGTATCCCTGTGACCTTCTTATTGACGATGAAACACAGAAAATTCATCGGAATTAAATACAAGAGGCACAATGCCGACTAGAGTACTAGAAGACTGGCTCTTCTTACTGTCTATGTTTTGAACCATTCCTGTGACACTAGTTATAGATTCCGATGCTTCACTTCAGGTTTACTGTATCCAGCTGATCTTCTTATGGACGATGAAGCACATAAATTGCATCGGAATTAAATACAAAAGGCACAATGCTGACTTAAGTACAAGAAGACTGACTCGACTTACTGTTTATGTTTGAACCACTCCTGTGACACTAGTTATAGATTTCGATGCTTCACTTCAGGTTTACTGTATCCAGCTGACCTTCTTATTGACGATGAAACACAGAAATTGCATCGGAATTAAATACATAAGGCACAATGCCGACTTAAGTACAAGAAAACTGACTCTTGTTACTGTCTATGCTTTGAACCATTCCAGTGACACTAGTTATAGATTCCGATGCATCACTTCAGGTTTACTGTATCCCTCTGACCTTCTTATTGACGATGAAACACAGAAATTGCATCGGAATTAAAAACATAAGGCACAATGCCGACTTAAGTACAAGAAAACTGACTCTTGTTACTGTCTATGTTTTGAACCATTTCTGTGACACTAGTTATAGATTCCGATGCTTCACTTCAGGTTTACTGTACCCCTCTGACCTTCTTATTGACGATGAAACACAGAAATTGCGTCGGAAATTAAATACAAAAGGCACAACACCAACCTAAGTACAAGAAAACTGATTCTTCTTACTGTTTATGTTTGAACCATTCCTGTGACACTAGTTATAGATACCGATGCTTCACTTCAGGTTTACTGTATCCCAGTGACCTTCTTATTGACGATGAAACACAGAAATTGCATCGGAATTAAATACAAAATGCACAATGCCGACTTAAGTACAAGAAGATTGACTCTTCTTACTGTCTATGTTTTGAACCATTCCTGTGACACTAGTTATAGACTCCGATGCTTCACTTCAGCTTTACTGTATACCTCTGACCTTCTTATTGACGATGAAACACAGAAATTGCATCGGAACTAAATACAAAAGGCACAAGCCGACTTAAGTACTAGAAAACTGACTCTTCTTACTGTCTATGATTTGATCCATTCCTGTGACACTAGTTATAGATTCCGATGCTTCACTTCAGGTTTACTGTATCCCTCTGAGCTTCTTATTGACGATGAAACACAGATATTGCATCGGAAAGATATACAAAAGGCACAATGCCGACTGAAGTACAAGAAGACTGGCTCTTCTTACTGTCTGTGTTTTGAACCATTTATGTGACACTAGTTATAGATTCCGATGCTTCACTTCAGGTTTACTGTATCCCTCTGACCGTCGTACTGACGATGAAACACAGAAATGGCATCGGAATTAAATACAAAAGGCACAATGCCGACTTAAGTACAAGAAAACTGAGTCATCTTACTGTCTATGTTTTCAACCATTCCTGTGACACAAGTTATAGATTCCGATGCTTCACTTCAGGTTTACTGTATCCCTCTGAGCTTCTTTTTGACGATGAAACACAGAAATTGCATCGGAATTATATAGAAAAGGCAAAATGCCGACTGAAGCACAAGAAGACAGGCTCTTCTTACTGTCTATGCCTTGAACCATATCTGTGACACTAGTTATAGATTCCGATGCTTCACTTCTGTTTTACTGTATCCCTCTGACCTTCTTATTGACGAAGAAACACAGATATTGCAACGGAATTAAATACAAAAGGCACAATGCCGACTTAAGTACAAGAAGACTGACCCTTCTTACTGTCTATGTTTTGAACCAATCCTGTGACACTAGTTATAGATTCCGATGCTTAACTTCAGGTTTACTGCATCCCTCTGACCGTCGTACTGACGATGAAACAGAGAAATGGCATCGGAATTAAATACAAGAGGCACAATGCCGACTCAAGTACAAGAAGACTGGCTCTTCTTACAGTCTATGTTTTGAACCTTTCCTGAGAGACCGGTTTTAGATTCCGATGTTTCACTTCAGGTCTACTGTTTCCCTTGGACCTTCTTATTGACGACGAAACACAGAAATTGCATCGGAATTAAATAGAAATGCACAATGCCGACTCAAGTACAAGAAAACAGACTCTTCTTAATATCTATGTTATGAACCATTCCTGTGACACTAGTTATAGATTCCGATGCAACACTTCAGGTTAACTGTATCCCTATGACCGTCGCATTGGCGATGAAACACAGAAATTGCATCGGAATTAAATACAAAAGGCACAATGCCGACTCAAGTACAAGAAGACTGGCTATACTTCCTGTCTATGATTTGAACCATTCCTGTGATACTAGTTATAGATTCCGATGCTTCACTTCAGGTTTACTGTATCCCTGTGACGTTCTTATTGACGATGAAACACAGAAATTGCATCGGAATTAAATACAAAAGGCCCAATGCCGACTTAAGTACACGAAAACTGATTCTTCTTACTGTCTATGTTTGAACCATTCCTGTGACACTAGTTATCGATTCCGATGCTTCACTTCAAGTTTACTGTATCCCTCTGACCTTCTTATTGACGATCAAACACGTAAATTGCATCGGAATTAAATACAAAAGGCACAATGCCGACATAAGTACAAGAAGACTGACTCTTCTTACAGTCTATGATTTGAACCATTCCTGTGTCACTAGTTATCGATTCCGATGCTTCACTTTAGTATTACTGAATCCCTCTGACCTTCTTATTGACGATAAAACACAGAAATAGCATCGGAATTAAATACAAAAGGCACAATGCCGACTTAAGTACAAAAAGACTGACTCTTCTTACTGTCTATGTTTTGAACCATTCCTGTGACACTAGTTATAGATTCCGATGCTTCGCTTCAGGTTTACTGTATCCCACTGACCTTCTTATTGACGATGAAACACGTAAATTGCTTCGGAATTAAATACAAAAGGCACAATGCCGACTTAAGTACAAGAAGACTGACTCTTCTTACTGTCTATGTTTTGAACCATTCCTGTGACACTAGTTATAGTTTACGATGCTTCACTTCAGGTTTACTGAATCCCTCTGACCTTCTTATTGACGATGAAACACACAAATAGCATCGGAATTAAATACAAAAGGCACAATGCCGACTCAAGTACAAGAAGACTGGCTCTTCTTACATTCTATGTTTTGAATCATTTCTGTGACACTAGTTATAGATTCCGATGCTTCACTTCAGGTTTACTGTATCCCTCTGACCTTCTTATTGACGAAGAAACACAGATATTGCATCGGAATTAAATACAAAAGGCACAATACCGACTTATGTACAAGAAGACTAACCCTTCTTACTGTCTATGTTTGAACCATTCCTGTGACACTAGTTATAGATTCCGATGCTTCACTTCAGGTTTACTGTATCCATCTGACCTTTTTATTGACGATGAAACACAGAAATTGCATCGGAATTAAATACATAAGGCACAATGCCGACTTAAGTACATGAAAACTGACTCTTCTTACTGTCTATGTTTTGAACCATTCCTGTGACACTAGTTATAGATTCCGATGCATCACTTCTGGTTTACTGTATCCTTCTGACCTTCTTATTGACGATGAAACACAGAAATTGCATCGGAATTAAATACAAAAGGCACAATGCCCACTTAAGTACAAGAAGACTGACTCTTCTTACTGACTATGATTTGAACCATTCCTGTGACACTAGTTATAGATTCCGATGCTTCACTTCAGGTTTACGGTATCCCTCTGGCCTTCTTATTGACGATGAATCACAGAAATTGCATCAGAATTAAATACAAAAGGCACAATGCCGACTCAAGTACAAGAAGACTGGCTCTTCTTACTGTCTATGTTTTGAACCATTCCTGCGACACTAGTTAGAGATTCCGATTCTTCACTTCAGGTTTACTGTATCCCTCTGACCTTCTTATTGACGAAGAAACACAGATATTGCATCGGAATTAAATACAAAAGGCACAATGCCGATTCAAGTACAAGAAGACTGGCTCTTCTTACTGTCTATGTTTTGAACCATTTCTGTGACACTAGTTATAGCTTCCGATGCTTCACTTCAGGTTTACTGTATCCCTCTGACCTTCTTATTGACGATGAAACACAGAAATTGCGTCGGAATTAAATACAAAAGGCTCAATGCCAACCTAAGTACAAGAAAACTGACTCTTCTTACTTTTTATGTTTGAACCATTCCTGTGACACTAGTTATAGATTCCGATGCTTCACTTCAGGTTTACAGTATCCCTGTGACCTTCTTATTGACGATGAAACACAGAAATTGCATCGGAATTAAATACAAAAGGCACAATGCCGACTTAAGTACAAGAAGACTGACTCTTCTTACTGTCTATGTTTTGAACCATTCCTGTGACACAAGTTACAGATTCCGATGCTTCACTTCAGCCCTACTGTATCCCTCTGACCTTCTTATTGACGATGAAACACAGAAATTGCATCGGAAATAAATACAAAACGCACAATGCCGTCTCAAGTACAAGAAGACTGGCTCTTCTTACTGTCTATGTTTTGAACCATTTCTGTGACACTAGTTATTGATTCCGATGCTTCATTTCAGGTTTACCGTATCCCTCTGACCTTCTTATTGACGATGAAACCAAGAAATTGCATCGGAATTAAATACAAAAGGCACAATGCCGACTTAAGTACAAGAAAACTGACTCTTCTTACTGTCTATGTTTTGAACCATTCCTGTGACACTAGTTATAGATTCCGATGCTTCACTTCAGGTTTACTGTATCCCTCTGACCTTCTTATTGATGATGAAACACAGAAATTTCATCGGAATTAAATACAAAAGGCACAATGCTGACTCAAGTACAAGAAGACTTGCTCTTCTTACTGTCTATGTTTTGAACCTTTCCCGTGAGACCGGTTTTGATTCCGATGCTTCACTTCAGGTTTACTGTATCCCTTGGAACTTCTTATTGACGACGAAACACAGAAATTGCATCGGAATTAAATACAAAAGGCACAATGCCGACTCAAGTACAAGAAAACAGACTCTTCTTAATATCTATGTTTTGAACCCTTCCTGTGACACCAGTTATAGATTCCGATGTATCACTTCAGGTTTACTGTATCCCTCTGACCGTCGTATTGGCGATGAAACACAGAAATTGCATCGGAATTAAATACAAAAGGCACAATGCCGACTCAAGTACAAGTAGACAGGCTATACTTCCTGTCTATGTTTTGAACCATTCCTGTGATACTAGTTATAGATTCCGATGCTTCACTTCAGGTTTACTGTATCCCTCTGAGCTTCTTATTGACGATGAAACACAGAAATTGCATCGGAATTATATACAAAAGGCACAATGCCGACTTAAGTACAAGAAGACTGGCTCTTCTTACTGTCTATGCTTTGAACCATTTCTGTGACACTAGTTATAGATTCCGATGCTTCACTTCAGGTTTACTATATCCCTCTGACCTTCGTATTGACGAAGAAACACAGATATTGCATCGGAATTAAAAACAAAAGGCACAATGCCGACTTAAGTACAAGAAGACTGACCCTTCTTACTGTCTATGTTTTGAACCATTCCTGTGACACTAGTTATAGATTCCGACGCTTCACTTCAGGTTTACTGTATCCCTCTGACCGTCGTACTGACGATGAAACACAGAAATTGCATCGGAATTAAATACAAAAGGCACAAAGCCGACTCAAGTACAAGAAGACTGGCTCTTCTTCTTGTCTATGTTTTGAACCTTTCCTGTGAGACCGGTTTTAGATTCCGATGCTTCACTTCAGGTTTACTGTATCCCTTGGACCTTCTTATTGACGACGAAACCCTGAAATTGCATCGGAATTAAATAGAAAAGGCACAATGCTCACTCAAGTACAAGAAAACAGATTCTTCTTAATATCTATGTTTTGAACCATTCCTGTGACACCAGTTATAAATTCCGATGTATCACTTCAGGTTTACTGTATCCCTCTGTCCGTCGTATTGGCGATGAAACACAGAAATTGCATCGGAATTAAATACAAAAGGCACAATGCCGACTCAAGTACAAGAAGACTGGCTATACTTCCTGTCTATGTTTTGAACCATTCCTGTGATACTAGTTATAGATTCCAAAGCTTCATTTCAGGTTTATTGTATCCCTGTGACCTTCTTATTGACGATGAAACACAGAAATTGCATCGGAATTAAATACAAAAGGCACAATGCCGACTTAAGTACAAAAAGACTGACTCTTCTTACAGTCTATGTTTTGAACCATTCCTGTGACACTAGTTATAGATTCCGATGCTTCACTTCAGGATTACTGAATCCCTCTGACCTTCTTATTGACGATGAAACACAGAAATAGCATCGGAATTACATACAAAAGGCACAATGCCGACATAAGTACAAAAAGACTGACTCTTCTTACTGTCTATGATTTGAACCTTTCCTGTGACACTAGTTATAGATTCCAATGCTTCACTTCAGGTTTAATGTATCCCTCCGAACTTCTTATTGACGATGAAGCACATAAATTGCATCGGAATTAAATGCAAAAAGTACAATGCCGACATAAGTACAAGACGACTGACTCTACTTACTGTTTATGTTCTGAACCATTCCTGTGACACTAGTTATAGATTCCGATGCTTCACTTCAGGTCTACTGAATCCCTCTGACCTTCTTATTGACGATGAAACACAGAAATAGCATCGGAATTAAAAACAAAAGGCCCAATGCCGACTCAAGTACAAGAAGACTGGCTCTTAATACTGTCTATGTTTTGAACCATTTCTGTGACACTAGTTATAGATTCCGATGCTTCACTTCAGTCTTACTGTATGCCTCTGACCTTCTTATTGACGAAGAAACACAGATATTGCATCGGAATTAAATACACATGGCACAATGCCGACTTAAGTACAAGAAGACTGACCCTTCTTACTGTCTATGTTTTGAACCATTCCTGTGACTCTAGTCATAGATTCCGATGCTTCACTTCAGGTTTACTGTATCCCTCTGACCTTCTTATTGACGATGAAACACAGAATTTGCATCGGAATTAAATACAAAAGGCACAATGCCGACTTAAGTACAAGAAAACAGTCTCTTCTTACTGTCTGTGTTTTGAACCATTTCTGAGACACTAGTTATAGATTCCGATGCTTCACTTCAGGTTTACTGTATCCAGCTGACTTTCTTATTGACGATGAAACACAGAAATTGCATCGGAATTATCTTCAAAAGGCACAATGCCAACTTAAGTACAAGTAGACTGACTCTTCTTACTCTCTATGTTTTGAACCATTCCTGTGACACTAGTTATAGATTCCGATACTTCACTTCAGGTTTACTGTATCCCTCTGACCTTAATATTGACGATGAAACACAGAAATTGCATCTTAATTAAATACAAAATTCACAATGCCGACTTCAGTACAAGAACACTGACTCTTCTAACTGTCTATGGTTTGAACCATTCCTGTGACACTAGTTATAGATTCCGATGCTTCACTTCAGGTTTACTGTATCCCTCTGACCTTCGTATTGATGATGAAACACAGAAATTGCATCGGAATTAATTACAAAAGGCACAATGCCGACTTAAGTACAAGAAAACTGTCTCTTCTTACTGTCTATGTTTTGAACCATTTCTGAGACACTAGTTATAGATTCCGATGTTTCACTTTAGGTTTACTGTATCCCTCTGACCTTCGTATTGACGATGAAACTCAGAAATTGCATCGGAATTAAATACAAAAGGCATAATGCCGACTTAATTCAAAAAGACTGACTCTTCTTACTGTCTACGTTTTGAACCATTCCTGTGACACTAGTTATAGATTCCGATGCTTCACTTCAGGTTTACTGTATCCCTCTGACCTTCTTATTGACGATGAAACACAGAAATTGCATCCGAATTAAATACAAATGGCACAATGCCGACTTAAGTACAAGAAAACTGACTCTTGTTACTGTCTATGTTTGAACCATTCCTGTGACACTTGTTATAGATTCCGATGCTTCACTTCAGGTTTACTGTATCCCTCTGAGCTTCTTATTGACGATGAAACACAGAAATTGCATCGGAATTATATACAAAAGGCACAATGCCGACTTAAGTACAAGAAGACTGACTCTTCTTACTGCCTATGTTTTGAACCATTCCTGTGACATTAGTTATAGATTCCGATGCTTCACTTCAGGTTTACTGAATCCCTCTGACATTCTTATTGATGATGAAGCACAGAAATAGCATCGGAATGAAATACAAATTGCACAATGCCGACTTAAGTACAAGAAGACTGGCTCTTCTTACAGTCTATGTTTTGAACCATTCCTGTGACACTTGTTATAAATTCCGATGCTTCACTTCTGGTTTACTGTGTCCATCTGACCTTTTTATTGACGATGAAACACAGAAATTGCATCGGAATTGTATACAAAATGCACAATGCCGGCTTAAGTACAAGAAGACTGACTCTTTTTACTGTCTATGTTTTGAACCATTCCTGTGACAATAGTTATAGATTCCGATGCTTCACTTCAGGTTTGCTATATCCCTTTGACCTTCTTATTGATGATGAAGCACAGAAATTGCATCTTAATTAAATACAAAAGGCACAATGCCGACTTAAGTACAAGAAGACTAACTATTCTAACTGTCTATAATTTGAACCATTCCTGTGACAATAGTTATAGATTCCGATGCTTCACTTCAGGTTTATTGTATCATTCTGACCTTCTTATTGACGATGAAACACAGAAATTGCATCGGAATTAAATACAAACGAAGCAATGCCGACTTAAGTACAAGAAAACTGATACATCTTATTGTCTATGTTTTGAACCATTCCTGTGACACCAGTTATAGATTCCTATGTTTCACTTCAGGTTTACTGTATCCCTCTGAACTTCTTATGGACGATGAATCACAAAAATTGCATCGGAATTAAATACAAAAGGCACAATGCCGACTTAAGTACAAGAAGACTGACTCTTCTTACCGTCTATGTTTTGACCCATTCCTGTGACACTAGTTATAGATTCCGATGCTTCACTTCAGGTCTACTGAATCCCTCTGACCTTCTTATTGACGATGAAACACAGAAATAGCATCGGAATTAAAAACAAAAGGCACAATGCCGACTCAAGTACAAGAAGACTGGCTCTTAATACTGTCTATGTTTTGAACCATTTCTGTGACACTAGTTATAGATTCCGATGCTTCACTTCAGGCTTACTGTATGCCTCTGACCTTCTTATTGACGAAGAAACACAGATATTGCATCGGAATTAAATACAAATGGCACAATGCCGACTTAAGTACAAGAAGACTGACCCTTCTTACTGTCTATGTTTTGAACCATTCCTGTGACTCTAGTCATAGATTCCGATGCTTCACTTCAGGTTTATTGTATCATTCTGACCTTCTTATTGACGATGAAACACAGAAATTGCAACGGAATTATATTCAAAAGGCACAATGCCGACTCAAGTACAAGAAGACTGGCTCTTATTACTGTCTATGTTTTGAACCATTCCTGTGACACTTGTTATAGATTCCAACGCTTCACTTCAGTTTTATGGAATCCCTCTGACCTACTTATTGACGATGAAACACAGAAATAGCATCAGAATTAAATACAAAAGGCACAATGCCGACTCAAGTACAAGAAGACTGCCTCTTATTACTGTCTATGTTTTGAACCATTTCTGTGACACTAGTTATAGATTCCGATGCTTCACTTCAGGCTTACTGTATGCCTCTGAGCTTCTAATTGACGAAGAAACACAGATATTGCTTCGGAATTAAATACAAAAGGCACACTGCCTACTTAAGTACAAGAAGACTGACCCTTCTTACTGTCTATGTTTTGAACCGTTCCTGTGACACTAGTTTTAGATTCCGATGCGTAACTTCAGGTTTACTGTATCCCTCTGACCGTCGTATTGACGATGAAACACAGAAATTGCATCAGAATTAATTACAAAAGGCAAAATGCCGACTTAAGTACAAAAAGACAGACTCTTCTTACTGTCTATGTTTTGAACCATTCCTGTGACACTAGTTATAGATTCCGATACTTCACTTCAGGTTTACTGTATCCCTCTGACCTTATTATTGACGATGAAACACAGAAATTGCATCTTAATTAAATACAAAAGGCACAATGCCGACTTCAGTACAAGAACACTGACTTTCTTACTGTCTATGGTCTGAACCATTCCTGTGACACTAGTTATAGATTCCGATGCTTCACTTCAGGTTTACTGTATCCCTCTGACCTTCGTATTGATGATGAAACACAGAAATTGCATCGGAATTAATTACAAAAGGCACAATACCGACTTAAGTACAAGAAAACTGTCTCTTCTTACTGTCTATGTTTTGAACCATTTCTGAGACACTAGTTATAGATTCCGATGCTTCACTTCAGGTTTACTGTATCCAGCTGACTTTCGTATTGACGATGAAACACAGAAATTGCATCGGAATTATATTCAAAAGGCACAATGCCGACTTAAGTACAAGAAGACTGACTCTTCTTACGGTCTATGTTTTGCACCATTCCTGTGACACTAGTTATAGATTCCGATGCTTCACTTCAGGATTACTGTATCCCTTTGACCTTATTATTGACGATGAAACACAGAAATCGCATCTTAATTGAATACAAAAGACACAATGCCGACTTAAGTACAAGAAGACTGACTCATCTTACTGTCTATGATTTGAACCATTCCTGTGACACTAGTTATAGATTCCGATGCTTCACTTCAGGTTTACTGTATCCCTCTGACCTTCTTATTGACGATGAAGCACATAAATTGCATTGGAATTAAATACAAAAAGCACAATGCCGACATAAGTACAAGAAGACTGACTCTACTTACTGTTTATGTTCTGAACCATTCCTGTGACACTAGTTATAGATTCCGATGCTTCACTTCAGGCTTACTGTATACCTCTGACCTTCGTATTGACGACGAAACACAGAAATTGCATCGGAATTAAATACAAAAGCCACAATGCCGACTTAAGTACAAGAAGACTGACTCCTCTTACTGTCTATGTTTTGATCCATTCCTGTGACACTAGTTATAGATTCCGATGGTTCACTTCAGGTTTACTGTATCATTCTGACCTTCTTATTGACGATGAAACACAGAAATAGCATCGGAATTCAATACAAAAGGCACAATGCCGGCTCAAGTACAAGAAGACTGGCTCTTATTACTGTCTATGTTTTGAACCATTTCTGTGACACTAGTTATAGATTCCGATGCTTCACTTCAGGCTTACTGTATGCCTCTGACCTTCTTATTGACAACGAAACACAGATATTGCATCGGAATTAAATACAAAAGGGACAATGCCGACTTAAGTACAAGAAGACTGACCCTTCTTACTGTCTATGTTTTGAACCATTCCTGTGACACTAGTTACAGATTCCGATGTTTCACTTTAGGTTTACTTTATCCCTCTGACCTTCTTATTGACGATGAAACACAGAAATTGCATCCGAATTAAATACAAATGGCACAATGCCGACTTAAGTACAAGAAAACTGAGTCTTGTTACTGTCTATGTTTGAACCATTCCTGTGACACTAGTTATAGATTCCGATGCTTCACTTCAGGTTTACTGTATCCCTTTGACCTTCTTATTGATGATGAAACACAGAAATAGCATCGGAATTAAAAACAAAAGGCACAATGCCGATTCAAGTACAAGAAGACTGGCTCTTAATACTGTCTATGTTTTGAACCATTTCTGTGACACTAGTTATAGATTCCGATGCTTCACTTCAGGCTTAATGTATGCCTCTGACCTTCTTATTGACGAAGAGACACAGATATTGCATCGGAATTAAATACAAATGGCACAATGCCGACTTAAGTACAAGAAGACTGACCCTTCTTACTGTCTATGTTTTGAACCATTCCTGTGACTCTAGTCATAGATTCCGATGCTTCACTTCAGGTTTACTGTATCCTGCTGACCTTCTTATTGACGATGAAACACAGAATTTGCATCGGAATTAAATACAAAAGGCACAATGCCGACTTAAGTACAAGAAAACAGTCTCTTCTTACTGTCTATGTTTTGAACCATTTCTGAGACACTAGTTATAGATTCCGATGCTTCACTTCGGGTTTACTTTATCCAGCTGACTTTCTTATTGACGATGAAATACAGAAATTGCATCGGAATTATCTTCAAAAGGCACAATGCCAACTTAAGTAAAAGAAGACTGACTCTTCTTACTCTCTATGTTTTGAACCATTCCTGTGACACTAGTTATAGATTCTGATACTTCACTTCAGGTTACTGTATCCCTCTGACCTTATTATTGACGATGAAACACAGAAATTGCATCTTAATTAAATTCAAAAGGCACAATGCCGACTTCAGTACAAGAAGACTGACTATTCTAACTGTCTATAATTTGAACCATTCCTGTGACAATAGTTATAGATTCCGATGCTTCACTTCAGGTTTACTGTATCCCTCTGACCTTCTTATTGACGATGAAACACAGAAATTGCATCGGAATTAAATACAAAAGAAGCAATGCCGACTTAAGTACAAGAAAACTGATACTTCTTACTGTCTATGTTTTGAACCATTCCTGTGACACCAGTTATAGGTTCCTATGCTTCACTTCAGGTTAACTGTATCCCTCTGAACTTCTTATTGACGATGAAACACGTAAATTGCATCGGAATTAAATACAAAAGGCACAATGCAGACTTAAGTACAAGAAGACTGACTCTTCTTACTGTCTATGTTTTGAACCATTCCTGTGACACTAGTTATAGATTCCGATGCTTCACTTCAGGTCTACTGAATCCCTCTGACCTTCTTATTGACGATGAAACACAGAAATAGCATCGGAATTAAAAACAAAAGGCACAATGCCGACTCAAGTACAAGAAGACTGGCTCTTAATACTGTCTATGTTTTGAACCATTTCTGTGACACTAGTTATAGATTCCGATGCTTCACTTCAGGCTTACTGTATGCCTCTGACCTTCTTATTGACGAAGAAACACAGATAATGCATCGGAATTAAATACAAATGGCACAATGCCGACTTAAGTACAAGAAGACTGACCCTTCTTACTGACTATGTTTTCAACCATTCCTGTGACTCTAGTCATAGATTCCGATGCTTCACTTCAGGTTTACTGTATCCCTCTGACCTTATTATTGACGATGAAACACAGAAATTGCATCTTAATTAAATACAAAAGGCACAATGCCGACTTCAGTACAAGAACACTGACTCTTCTTACTGTCTATGGTTTGAACCATTCCTGTGACACTAGTTATAGATTCCGATGCTTCACTTCAGGTTTACTTTATCCAGCTGACTTTCTTATTGACGATGGAACACAGAAATTGCATCGGAATTATCTTCAAAAGGCACAATGCCAACTTAAGTACACGAAGACTGACTCTTCTTACTGTCTATGTTTTGAACCATTTCTGAGACACTAGTTATAGATTCCGATACTTCACTTCAGGTTTACTGTATCCAGCTGACTTTCTTATTGACGATGGAACACAGAAATTGCATCGGAATTATCTTCAAAAGGCACAATGCCGACTCAAGTACAAGAAGACTGGCTCTTATTACTGTCTATGTTTTGAACCATTCCTGTGACACTAGTTATAGATTCCGACGCTTCACTTCAGTTTTATGGAATCCCTCTGACCTTCTTATTGACGATGAAACACAGAAATAGCATCAGAATTAAATACAAAAGGCACAATGCCGACTCAAGTACAAGAAGACTGCCTCTTATTACTGTCTATGTTTTGAACCATTTCTATGACACTAGTTATAGATTCCGATGCTTCACTTCAGGCTTACTGTATGCCTCTGAGCTTCTAATTGACGAAGAAACACAGAGATTGCTTCCGAATTAAATACAAAAGGCACACTGCCTACTTAAGTACAAGAAGACTGACCCTTCTTCATGTCAATGTTTTGAACCGTTCCTGTGACACTAGTTATAGATTGCGATGCGTAACTTCAGGTTTACTGTATCCCTCTGACCTTATTATTGACGATGAAACACAGAAATTGCATCTTAATTAAATACAAAAGGCACAATGCCGACTTCAGTACAAGAACACTGACTCTTCTTACTGTCTATGGTTTGAACCATTACGGTGACACTAGTTATAGATTCCGATGCTTCACTTCAGGTTTACTGTATCCCTCTGACCTTCGTATTGATGATGAAACACAGAAATTGCATCGGAATTAATTACAAAAGGCACAATGCCGATTTAAGTACAAGAAAACTGTCTCTTCTTACTGTCTATGTTTTGAACCATTTCTGAGACACTAGTTATAGATTCCGATACTTCACTTCAGGTTTACTGTATCCAGCTGACTTTCATATTGACGATGAAACACAGAAATTGCATCGGAATTATATTCAAAAGGCACAATGCCGACTTAAGTACAAGAAGACTGACTCTTCTTACTGTCTATGTTTTGAACCATTCCTGTGACACTAGTTATTGATTCCGATGCTTCACTTCAGGTTTACTGTACCCCTTTGACCTTCTTATTGACGATGAAACACAGAAATCGCATTTTAATTGAATACAAAAGGCACAATGCCGACTTAAGTACAAGAAGACTGACTCTTCTTACTGTCTATGATTTGAACCATTCCTGTGACACTAGTTATAGGTTCCCATGCTTCACTTCAGGTTTACTGTATCCCTCTGACCTTCTTATTGACGATGAAGCACATAAATTGCATCGGAATTAAATACAAAAAGCACAATGCCGACATAAGTACAAGAAGACTGACTCTACTTACTGTTTATGTTCTGAACCATTCCTGTGACACTAGTTATAGATTCCGATGCTTCACTTCAGGCTTACTGTATACCTCTGACCTTCGTATTGACGACGAAACACAGAAATTGCATCGGAATTAAATACAAAAGCCACAATGCCGACTTAAGTACAAGAAGACTAACTCCTCTTACTGTCTATGTTTTGATCCATTCCTGTGACACTAGTTGTAGATTCCGATGCTTCACTTCAGGTTTACTGTATCCCTCTGACCTTCTTATTGACGATGAAACACAGAAATAGCATCGGAATTAAACACAAAAGGCACAATGCCGGCTCAAGTACATGAAGACTGGCTCTTATAACTGTCTATGTTTTGAACCATTTCTGTGACACTAGTTATAGATTCCGATGCTTCACTTCAGGCTTACTGTTGGCCTCTGACCTTCTTATTGACAACGAAACACAGATATTGCATCGGAATAAATACAAAAGGGACAATGCCGACTTAAGTACAAGAAGACTGACCCTTCTTACTGTCTATGTTTTGAACCATTCCTGTGACACTAGCTATAGATTCCGATGTTTCACTTTAGGTTTACTGTATCCCTCTGACCTTCGTATTGACGATGAAACTCAGAAATTGCATCGGAAATAAATACAAAAGGTATAATGCCGACTTAATTCAAAAAGACTGACTCTTCTTACTGTCTACGTTTTGAACCATTCCTGTGACACTAGTTATAGATTCCGATGCTTCACTTCATGTTTACTGTATCCCTCTGACCTTCTTATTGACGATGAAACACAGAAATTGCATCCGAATTAAATACAAATGGCACAATGCCGACTTTAGTACAAGAAAATTGACTCTTGTTACTGTCTATAATTGAACCATTCCTGTGACACTAGTTATAGATTCCGATGCTTCACTTCAGGTTTACTGTATCCCTCTGAGCTTCTTATTGACGATGAAACACAGAAATTGCATCGGAATTATATACAAAAGGCACAATGCCGACTTAAGTACAAGAAGACTAACTCATCTTACTGTCTATATTTTCAACCATTCCTGTGACACTAGTTATAGATTCCGATGCTTCACTTCAGGTTTACTGAATCCCTCTGACCTTCATATTGACCATGAAACACAGAAATAGCATCGGAATTAAATACAAAATGCACAATGCCGACTCAAGTACAAGAAGACGGGCTCTTCTTACTGTCTATGTTTTGAACCATTCCTGTGACACTAGTTTTAGATTCCGATGAATCACTTCAGGTTTACTGTATTCCGCTGACCTTCTTATTGACGATGAAGCACATAAATTGCATTGGAATTAAATACAAAAGGCACAATACCGTCTTAAGAACAAGAAGACTGTCTCTACTTACTGTTTATGTTTTGAACCATTCCGGTGACACTAGTTATAGATTCCTATGCTTCACTTCAGGATTACTGAATCCCTCTGACCTTCTTATTGACGATGAAACTCAGAAATTTCATCGGAATTACATACAAAAGGCACAATGCCGTCTTAAGTACAAAAAGACTGACTATTCTTACTGTCTATGTTTTGAACCATTCCTGTGACACTAGTTATAGATTCCGATGCTTCACTTCAGGTTTACTCTATCCAGCTGACCTTCTTATTGACGATGAAGCACAGAAATTGCATCGGAATTAAATACAAAAGGCACAAAGCTGGCTTCGGTACAAGAACACTGACTCTTCTTACTGTCAATGGTTTGAACCATTCCTGTGACACTAGTTATAGATTCCGATGTTTCACTTCAGGTTTACTGTATCTCTCTGACCTTCTTGTTGACGATCAAACACAGAAAATTCATCGGAATTAAATACAAAAGGCACAATGCCGACTCTAGTACAAGAAGACCGGCTCTTCTTACTGTCTATGTTTTGAACCATTCCTGTGACACTAGTTATAGATTCCGATGCTTCACTTCAGGTTTACTCTATCCAGCTGACATTCTTATTGACGATGAAGCACAGAAATTGCATCGGAATTAAATACAAAAGGCACGATGCCGACTTAGGTACAAGAAAACTGATACTTCTTACTGTCTATGTTTTGAACCATTCCTGTGACACTAGTTATAGATTCCGATGCTTCACTTCAGGTTTACTGTATTCCTCTGACCTTCTTATTGACGATGAAACACAGAAATGGCATCGGAATTAAATACAAAAGGCACAATGCCGACTCAAGTACAAGAAGACTGGCTCTTATTACTGTCTATGTTTAGAACCATTTCTGTGACACTAGCTATAGATTCCGATGCTTCACTTCAGGCTTACTGTATGCCTCTGACATTCTTATTGACGAAGAAATACAGATATTGCATCGGAATTAAATACAAAAGGCACAATGCCGACTTAAGTACAAGAAGACTGACCCTTCTTACTGTCTATGATTTGAACCATTCCTGTGACACTAGTTATAGATTCCGATGCTTCACTTCAGATTTACTGTATCCCTCTGACCTTCTTATTGACGATGAAACACAGAAATTGCATCCCAATTAAATACAAATGTCACAATGCCGACTTAAGTATAAGAAAACTGACTCTTGTTAATGTCAATGTTTTGAACCATTCCTGTGATACTAGTTATAGATTCCGATGCTTCACTTCAGGTTTACTGTATCCCTCTGAGGTTCTTATTGACTATGAAACACAGAAATTGCATCGGAATTATATACAATAGGCACAATGCCGACTTAAGTACAAGAAGACTGACTCTCCTTACTGTCTATGTTTTGAACCATTCCTGTGACACTAGTTATAGATTCCGATGCTTCACTTCAGGTTTACTGTATCCCTTTGACCATCTTATTGACGATGAAACACAGATATCGCATCTTAATTGAATACAAAAGACACAATGCCGACTTAAGTACAAGAAGACTGACTCTTCATACTGTCTATGATTTGAACCATTCCTGTAACACTAGTTGTATATTCCGATGCTTCACTTCAGGTTTACTGTATCCCTCTGACCTTCTTATTGACGATGAAGCACATAAATTGCATCGGAATTAAATACAAAAGGCACTATGCCGACATAAGTACAAGAAGACTGACTCTACTTACTGTTTATGTTCTGAACCATTCCTGTGACACTAGTTATAGATTCCGATGCTTCACTTCAGGTTTACTGTATACCTGTGACCTTCGTATTGACGATGAAACACAGAAATTGCATCGGAATTAAAGACAAAATGCACAATGCCGACTTAAGTACAAGAAAACTGATTCTTCTTACTGTCTATGTTTAGAACCGTTCCTGTGACACTAGTTATAGATTCCCCGATGCTTCACTTCAGGTTTACTGTATCCCTCTGACTTTCTTGTTGACGATGATACACGTAAATTGCATCGGAATTAAATACAAAAGGCACAATGCCGACTTAAGTACAAGAAGACTGACTCTTCTTACTGGCTATGTTTTGAACCATCCCTGTGACATTAGTTATAGATTCCCATGCTTCACTTCAGGTTTACTGAATCCCTCTGACCTTCTTATTGATGATAAAACACAGAAATAGCATCGGAATGAAATACAAAAGGCACAATGCCGACCTAAGTACAAGAAGACTGGCTCTTCTTACTCTCTATGTTTTGAACAATTTCTGTGACACTAATTATAGATTCCGATGCTTCACTTCAGGTTTACTGTATCCCTCTGACCTTCTCATTGACGAAGAAACACAGGTATTGCATCGGAATTAAATACAAAAGGCACAATGCCGACTTAAGTACAAGAAGACTGATCCTTCTTACTGTCTATGTTTTGAACCATTCCTGTGACACTAGTTATAGATTCCGATGCTTCACTTCAGGTTTACTGTATCCCTCTGACCTTCGTATTGACGATGAAACACAGAAATTGCATCGGAATTAAATATCAAAGGCACAATGTCGACTTAAGTTCAAAAAGACTGACCCTTCTTATTGTCTATGTTTTGAACCATTCCTGTGACACTAGTCATAGATTCCGATGCTTCACTTCAGGTTTACTGCATCCCTCTGACCTTCTTATTCACGATGAAACACAGAAATTGCATCGGAATTAAATACAAAAGGCACAATGCCGACTTAAGTACAAGAAAACTGTCTCTTCTTACTGTCTGTGTTTTGAACCATTTCTGTGACACTAGTTATAGATTCCGATGCTTCATTTCAGGTTTACTGTATCCAGCTGACTTTCTTATTGACGATGAAACACAGAAATTGCATCGGAATTATATTCAAAAGGCACAATGCCGACATAAGTACAAGAAGACTGACTCTTCTTACTGTCTATGTTTTGAACCATTCCTGTGACACTAGTTATAGATTCCGATACTTCACTTCAGGTTTACTGTATCCTTCTGACCTTATTATTGACGATGAAACACAGAAATTGCATCTTAATTAAATATAAAAGCCTACATGCCGACTACAGTACAAGAACACCGACTCTTCTTACTGTCTATGGTTTGAACCATTCCTGTGACACTAGTTATAGATTCCAATGCTTCACTTCAGGTTTACTGTATACCTCTGACCTTCTTATTGACGATCAAACACAGAAAATTCCTCGGAATTAAATACAAAAGGGACAATGCCGACTCAAGTACAAGAAGACTTTCTCTTCTTACTGTCTATGTTTTGAACCATTCCTGTGACACTAGTTTTAGATTCCGATGCTTCACTTCAGGTTTACTGTATCCAGCTGACCTTCTTATTGACGATGAGGCACATAAATTGCATCGGAATTAAATACAAAAGGCACAATGCCGACTTAAGTACAAGAAAACTGACTCTTCTTACTGTCTATGTTTTGAACCATTCCTGTGACACTAGTTATAGATTCCGATGCTTCACTTCAGGTTTACTGTATCCCTCTGACCTTCTTATTGACCAAGAAACACAGGTTTTGCATCGGAATTAAATACATAAGGCACAATGCCGACTTAAGTACAAGAAGACTGACTCTTCCTACTGTCTATGTTTTGAACCATTCCTGTGCCACTAGTTATAGATTCCGACGCTTCACTTCAGCTTTATTGAATCTCTCTGACCTTCTTATAGACGATGAAACACATAAATAGCATCGGAATTAAATACAAAAGGCACAATGCCGACTTAAGTAGAAGAAAAATTGACTCTTCTTACTGTCTATGCTTTGAACCATTTCTGTGAAACTAGTTATAGATTTCGATGCTTCACTTCAGGTTTACTGTATCCAACTGACTTTCTTATTGACGATGAAACACAGAAATTGCATCGGAATTATATACAAAAGGCACAATGCCGACTTAAGTACAAGAAGACTGACTCTTCTTACTGTCTATGTTTTGAACCATTCCTGTGACACAAGTTATAGATTCCGATACTTCACTTCAGGTTTACTGTATCCCTCTGACCTTATTATTGACGTTGAAACACAGAAATTGCATTTTAATTAAATACAAAAGGCACAATGCCGACTTCAGTACAAGAACACTGACTCTTCTTACAGTCTTTGGTTTGAACCATTCCTGTGACACTAGTTATAGATTCCAATGCTTCACTTCAGGTTTACTGTATATCTCTGACCTTCTTATTGACGATGAAACACAGAAAATTCCTCGGAATTATATACAAAAGGCACAATGCCGACTCAAGTACAAGAGGACTTTCTCTTCTTACTGTCTATGTTTTGAACCATTCCTGTGACACTAGTTTTAGATTCCGATGCTTCACTTCAGGTTTACTGTATCCAGCTGACCTTATTGACGGTGAAACACAGAAATTGCATCGGAATTAAATACATAAGGCACAATGCCGACTTAAGTACAAGAAAACTGACTCTTCTTACTGTCTATGTTTTGAACCATTCCTGTGACACTAGTTATAGATTCCGATGCTTCACTTCATGATTACTGTATCCCTCTGACCTTCTTATTGACGATGAAACACAAAAATTGCATCGGAATTAAATACAAAAGGCGGAGTGCCGACTTAAGTACAAGAAACTGATTCTTCTTACTGTCTATGTTTTGAGCCATTCCTGTGACACTAGTTATAGATTCCTATGCTTCACTTCAGATTTACTGTATCCCTCTGACCTTCTTATTGACGATGAAACACAGAAATAGCATCGGAAATAAATACAAAAGGCACAATGCCGACTTAAGTTCAAAAAGACTGACCCTTATTACTGTCTATGTTTCGAACCATTCCTGTGACACTAGTCATAGATTCCGATGCTTCACTTCAGGTTTACTGTATCCCTCTGACCTTCTTATTGACGATGAAACACAGAATTTGCATCGGAATTAAATACAAAAGGCACAATGCCGACTTAAGTACAAGAAAACTGTCTCTTTTTACTGTCTATGATTTGAACCATTTCTGTGACACTAGTTATAGATTCCGATGCTTCACTTCAGGTTTACTGTATCCAGCTGACTTTCTTATTGACGATGAAACACAGAAATTGCATCGGAATTATATTCAAAAGGCACAATGCCGACTTAAGTACAAGAAGACTGACTCTTCTTACTGTCTGTGTTTTGAACCATTCCTGTGACACTAGTTATAGATTCCGATACTTCACTTCAGGTTTACTGTATCCCTCTGACCTTATTATTGACGATGAAGCACAAAAATTGCATCTTAATTAAATACAAAAGGCACAATGCCGACTTCAGTACAAGAACACTGACTCTTCTTACTGTCTATGGTTTGAACCATTCCTGTGACACTAGTTATAGATTCCGATGCTTCACTTCAGGTTTACTGTATCCCTCTGACCTTCGTATTGACGATGAAACAGAGAAATTGCATCGGAATTAAATACAAAAGGCACAATGCCGACTTCAGTACAAAAAGACTGATTCTTCTTACTGTCTATGTTTTGAAACATTCCTGTGACCCTAGTTATAGATTCCGACGCTTCACTTCAGGTTTATTGAATCCCTCTGACCTTCTTATTGACGATGAAACACGGAAATAGCATCGCAATTAAATACAAAAGGCACAATGCCGACTCAAGTACAAGAAGACTGGCTCTTATTACTGTCTATGTTTTGAACCATTTCTGTGACACTAGTTATAGATTCCGGTGCTTCACTTTAGGCTTACTGTTTACCTCTGACCTTCTATTGACGAAGAAACAGAGATATTGCATCGGAATTAAATACAAATGGCACAATGCCGACTTAAGTACAAGAAGACTGACCCTCCTTACTGTCTATGTTTTGAACCATTCCTGTGACACTAGTTATAGATTCCGATGCTTCACTTCAGGTTTACTGTATCCAGCTGACCTTCTTACTGACGATGAAACACAGAAATTGCATCGCAATTAAATACATAAGTCACAATGCCAGACTTAAGTACAAGAAAACTGACTCTTCTTACTGTCTATGATTTGAACCATTCCTGTGACACTAGTTATAGTTTCCGATACTTCACTTCAGGTTTACTGTATCCCTCTGACCTTCTTATTGACGATGAAACACATAAATTGCATCGGAATTAAATAAAAAAGGCGGAATGCAGACTTAAGTACAAGAAAACTGATTCTTCTTACTGTCTATGTTTTGAACCATTCCTGTGACCCTAGTTATAGATTCCTATGCTTCACTTCAGGTTTACTGTATCCCTCTGACCTTATTATTGACGATGAAACACGTAAATTGCATCGGAATTAAATACAAAAGGCACAATGCCGACTTAAGTACAAGAAGACTAACTCATCTTACTGTCTATATTTTGAACCATTCCTGTGACACTAGTTATAGATTCCGACGCTTCACTTCAGCTTTACTGAATCCCTCTGACCTTCTTATTGACGATGAAACACAGAAATAGCATCGGAATTAAATACAAAAGCACAATGCCGACTCAAGTACAAGAAGACGGGCTCTTCTTACTGTCTATGCTTTGAACCTTTCCTGTGACACTAGTTTTAGATTCCGATGAATCACTTCAGGTTTACTGTATTCCGCTGACCTTCTTATTGACGATGAAGCACATAAATTGCATCGGAATTAAATACAAAAGGCACAATACCGACTTAAGTACAAGAAGACTGACTCTACTTACTGTTTATGTTTTGAACCATTCCTGTGACACTAGTTATAGATTATGATGCTTCACTTCAGGTTTACTGTATACCTCTGATCTTCGTTTTGACGATGAAACACAGAAATTGCATCGGAATTTAATACAAAATGCACAATTCCGACCTAAGTACAAGAAATCTAATTCTTCTTACTGTCTATGTTTTGTACCATTCCTGTGACACTAGTTATAGATTCCCCGATGCTTCACTTCAGGTTTACTGTATCCCTCTGACAATCTTATTGACGATGAATCACAGAAATTGCATCGGAATTAAATACAAAAGGCGGAATGCCGTCTTAAGTACAAGAAAACTGATTCTTCTTACTGTCTATGTTTTGAACCATTCCTGTGACACTAGTTATAGATACCTATGCTTCACTTCAGGATTACTGAATCCCTCTGACCTTCTCATTGACGATGAATCACAGAAATTGCATCGGAATTACATACAAAAGGCACAATGCCGACTTAAGTACAAAAAGACTGACTATTCTTATTGTCTATGTTTTGAACCATTCCTGTGACACTAGTTATAGATTCCGATGCTTCACTTCAGGTTTACTCTATCCACCTGACCTTCTTATTGACGATGAAGCACAGAAATTGCATCGGAATTAAATACAAAAGGCACAAAGCTGGCTTCGTTACAAGAACACTGACTCTTCTTACTGTCAATGGTTTGAACCATTCCTGTGACACTAGTTATAGATTCCGATGTTTCACTTCAGGTTTACTTTATCTCTCTGACCTTCTTGTTGACGATCAAACACAGAAAATTCATCGGAATTAAATACAAAAGGCACAATGCCGACTCTAGTACAAGAAGACCGGCTCTTCTTACTGTCTATGTTTTGAACCATTCCTGTGACACTAGTTATAGATTCCGATGCTTCACTTCAGGTTTACTCTATCCAGCTGACCTTCTTATTGACGATGAAGCACAGAAATTGCATCGGAATTAAATACAAAAGGCACGATGCCGACTTTGGTACAAGAAAACTGATACTTCTTACTGTCTATGTTTTGAACCATTCCTGTGACACTAGTTATAGATTCCTATGCTTCATTTCGGGTTTACTGTATCCCTCTGACCTTCTTATTGACGATGAAACACGTAAATTGCATCGGAATTAAATACAAAAGGCACATTGCCGACATAAGTACAAGAAGACTGACTCTTCTTACTGTCTATGTTTTGAACCATTCCTGTGACACTAGTTATAGATTCCGATGCATCACTTCAGGTTTACTGTATCCCTCTGACCTTCTTATTGACGATGAAACACAGAAATCGCATCCCAATTAAATACAAATGGCACAATGCCGACTTAAGTACAAGAAAACTGACTCTTGTTACTGTCAATGTTTTGAACCATTCCTGTGACACTAGTTATAGATTCCGATGCTTCACTTCAGGTTTACTGCATCCCTCTGAGCTTCTTATTGACGATGAAGCACATAAATTGCGTCGGAATTAAATACAAAAGGCACAATGCCGACGTAAGTACAAGAAGACTGACTCTACTTACTGTTTATGTTCTGAACCATTCCTGTGACACTAGTTATAGATTCCGATGCTTCACTTCAGGTTTACTGTATACCTGTGACCTTCGTATTGACGATGAAACACAGAGATTGCATCGGAATTAAATACAAAATGCACAATGCCGACTTAAGTACAAGAAAACTGATTCTTCTTACTGTCTATGTTTTGTACCGTTCCTGTGACACTAGTTATAGATTCCCCGATGCTTCACTTCAGGTTTACTGTATCCCTCTGACTTTCTTGTTGACGATGAAACACGTAAATTGCATCGGAATTAAATACAAAAGGCACAATGCCGACTTAAGTACAAGAAGACTAACTCTTCTTAATGGCTATGTTTTGAACCATTCCTGTGACATTAGTTATAGATTCCCATGCTTCACTTCAGGTTCACTAAATCCCTCTGACCTTCTTATTGATGATAAAACACAGAAATAGCATCGGAATGAAATACAAAAGGCACAATGGCGACTCAAGTGCAAGAAGACTGGCTGTTATTACTGTCTAATTTGAACCATTTCTGTGACACTAGTTATAGATTCCGATGCTTCACTTCAGGCTTACTGTATGCCTCTGACCATCTTATTGACGAAGAAACACAGATATTGCATCGGAATTAAATACAAAAGGCACAATGCCTACTTAAGTACAAGAAGACTGACCCTTCTTACTGTCTATGCTTTGAACCGTTCCTGTGACACTAGTTATAGATTCCGATGCTTCACTTCAGGTTTACTGTATCCCTCTAACCGTCTTATTGACGATGAAACACAGAAATTGCATCGGAATTAAATACAATAGGCACAATGCCGACTTAAGTACAAGAAAACTGACTCTTTTTACTGTCTATGTTTTGAACCATTTCTGTGAAACTAGTTATAGATTTCGATGCTTCACTTCAGGTTTACTGTATCCAACTGACTTTCTTATTGACGATGAAACACAGAAATTGCATCGGAATTAAATATCAAAGGCACAATGCCGACCTAAGTTCAAAAAGACTGACACTTCTTACTGTCTATGTTTTGAACCATTCCTGTGACACTAGTCATAGATTCCGATGCTTCACTTCAGGTTTACTGTATCCCTCTGACCTTCTTATTGACGATGAAACACAGAATTTGCATCGGAATTAAATACAAAAGGCACAATGCCGACATAAGTACAAGAAAACTGTCTCTTCTTACTGTCTATGTTTTGAACTATTTCTGTGACACTAGTTATAGATTCCGATGCTTCACTTCAGGTTTACTGTATCCACCTGAATTTCTTATTGACGATGAAACACAGAATTTGCATCGGAATTATATTCAAAAGGCACAATGCCGACTTAAGTACAAGAAGACTGACTCTTCTTACCGTCTATGTTTTGAACCATTCCTGTGACACTAGTTATAGATTCCGATACTTCACTTCAGGTTTACTGTATCCCTCTGACTTATTATTGACGATGAAACACAGAAATTGCATTTCAATTAAATATAAAAGCCCCAATGCCGACCACAGTACAAGAACACCGACTCTTCTTACTGTCTATGGTTTGAACCATTCCTGTGACACTAGTTATAGATTCCGATGCCTCACTTCAGGTTTACTGTATCCCTCTGACCTTCGTATTGACGATGAAACACAGAAATTGCATCGGAATGAAATACAAAAGGCACAATGCCGACTTAAGTACAAAAAGTCTGACTCTTCTTACTGTCTATGTTTTGAACCATTCCTGTGACACTAGTTATAGATTCCGACGCTTCACTTCAGGTTTATTGAATCCCTCTGACCTTCTTATTGACGATGAAACACAGAAATTGCATCTTAATTAAATATAAAAGCCTCAATGCCGACTACAGTACAAGAACACCGACTCTTCTTACTGTCTATGGTTTGAACCATTCCTGTGACACTAGTTCTAGATTCCGATGCCTCACTTCAGGTTTACTGTATCCCTCTGACCTTCGTATTGACGATGAAACACAGAAATAGCATCGGAATTAAATACAAAAGGCACAATGCCGACTCAAGTACAAGAAGACTGGCTCTTATTACTGTCTATGTTTTGAACCATTTCTGTGACACTAGTTATAGATTCCGATGCTTCACTTCAGGCTTACTGTAGTCTCTGACCTTCTTATTGACGAAGAAACACAGATATTGCATCGGAATTAAATACAAATGGCACAATGCCTACTTAAGTACAAGAAGACTGACCCTTCTTACTGTCTATGATTTGAACCGTTCCTGGGACACTAGTTATAGATTCCGATGCTTCACTTCAGGTTTACTTTATCCCTCTGACCTTCTTATTGACGATGAAACACAGAAATTGCATCCGAATTCTATACAAAAGGCACAATGCCGACTTAAGTACAAGAAGACTGACTCTTCTTACAGTCTATGATTTGAACCATTCCTGTGACACTAGTTATAGATTCTGATACTTCAATTCAGGTTTACTCTATCACTCTGACCTTATTATTGACGATGAGACACAGAAATTGGATTTTAATTAAATACAAAAGTCACAATGCCGACTTCAGTACAAGAACACTGACTCTTCTTACTGTCTATGGTTTGAACCATTCTTGTGACACTAGTTTAAATTCCGATGCTTCACTTCAGGTTTACTGTATCCAGCTGACCTTCTTATTGACGATGAAACACAGAAATTGCATCGGAATTAAATACATAAGGCACAATGCCGACTTAAGTACAAGAAAACTGACTCTTCTCACTGTCTATGATTTGAACCATTCCAGTGACACTAGTTATAGATTCCGATGCTTCACATTAGGTTTACTGTATACCTCTGACCTTCTTATTGACGATCAAACACAGAAAACTCCTCGGAATTAAATACAAAAGGCACAATGCCGACTCAAGTACAAGAAGACTTTCTCTTCTTACTGTCTATGTTTTGAACCATTCCTGTGACACTAGTTTAAATTCCGATGCTTCACTTCAGGTTTACTGTATCCAGCTGACCTTCTTATTGACGATGAAGCACATAAATTGCATCGGAATTAAATACAAAAGGCACAATGCCGACTTAAGTACAAGAAGACTGACTCTACTTACCGTTAATGTTTGGAACTATTCCTGTGACACTAGTTATAGATTCCGATGCTTCACTTCAGGTTTACTGTATCCAGCTGACCTTCTTATTGACGATGAAACACAGAAATTGCATCGGAATTAAATACATAAGGCACAATGCCGACTTAAGTACAAGAAAACTGACTCTTCTCACTGTCTATGATTTGAACCATTCCAGTGACACTAGTTATAGATTCCGATGCTTCCCTTCAGGTTTACTGTATCCCTCTGACCTTCTTATTGGCGATGAAATACAGAAATTGCATCGGAATAAAATACAAACGGCGGAATGCCGACTTAAGTACAAGAAACTGATTCTTCTTACTGTCTATGTTTTGAACCATTCCTGTGACACTAGTTATAGATTCCTAAGCTTCACTTCAGGTTTACTGTATCCCTCTGACCTGATTATTGACAATGAAACACAGATATAGCATCGGAATTAAATACAAAAGGCACAATGCCGACTTAAGTACAAGAAAACTGACTCTTCTTACTGTCTATATTTTGAACCATTCCTGTGACACTAGTTATAGATTCCGATGCTTCACTTGAGGTTTACTGAATCCCTCTGACCTTCTTATTGACGATGAAACACAGAAATGGCATCGGAAATAAATACAAAAGGCACAATGCCGACTTAAGTTCAAAAAGACTGACCCTTCTTACTGTTTTTTGTTTTGAACCATTCCTGTGACACTAGTCATAGATTCCGATGCTTCACTTCTGGTTTACTGTATCCCTCTGAGCTTCTTATTGACGATGACACACAGAAATTTCATCGGAATTATATACAAAAGGCACAATGCCGACTTAAGTACAAGAAGACTGAGTCTTCCTACTGTCTATGTTTTGAACCATTCCTGTGCCACTAGTTATAGATTCCGTCGCTTCACTTCAGGTTTATTGAATCCCTCTGACCTTCTTATAGACGATGAAACACATAAATAGCATCGGAATTAAATAAAAAAGGCACAATGCCGACTCAAGTGCATGAAGACTGGCTCTTATTACTGTCTAATTTGAACCATTTCTGTGACACTAGTTATAGATTCCGATGCTTCACTTCAGGCTTACTGTATGCCTCTGACCTTCTTATTGACAAAGAAACACAGATATTGCATCGGAATTAAATACAAAAGGCACAATGCCTACTTAAGTACAAGAAGACTGACCCTTCTTACTGTCTATGCTTTGAACCGTTCCTGTGACACTAGTTATAGATTCCGATGCTTCACTTCAGGTTTACTGTATCCCTCTAACCGTCTTATTGACGATGAAACACAGAAATTGCATCGGAATTAAATACAATAGGCACAATGCCGACTTAAGTACAAGAAAACTGACACTTTTTACTGTCTATGTTTTGAACCATTTCTGTGAAACTAGTTATAGATTTCGATGCTTCACTTCAGGTTTACTGTATCCAACTGACTTTCTTATTGACGATGAAACACAGAAATCGCATCGGAATTAAATATCAAAGGCACAATGCCGACTTAAGTTCAAAAAGACTGACCCTTCTTACTGTCTATGTTTTGAACCATTCCTGTGGCACTAGTCATAGATTCCGATGCTTCACTTCAGGTTTACTGTATCCCTCTGACCTTCTTATTGACGATGAAACACAGAATTTGCATCGGAATTAAATACAAAAGGCACAATGCCGACATAAGTACAAGAAAACTGTCTCTTCTTCCTGTCTATGTTTTGAACTATTTCTGTGACACTTGTTATAGATTCCGATGCATCACTTCAGGTTTACTGTATCCAGCTGAATTTCTTATTGACGATGAAACACAGAATTTGCATCGGAATTATATTCAAAAGGCACAATGCCGACTCAAGTACAAGAAGACTGGCTCTTATTACTGTCTATGTTTTGAACCATTTCTGTGACACTAGTTATAGATTCCGATGCTTCACTTCAGGCTTACTGTAGTCTCTGACCTTCTTATTGACGAAGAAACACAGATATTGCATCGGAATTAAATACAAAAGGCACAATGCCTACTTAAGTACAAGAAGACTGACCCTTCTTACTGTCTATGATTTGAACCATTCCTGTGACACTAGTTATAGATTCTGATACTTCACTTCAGGTTTACTCTATCACTCTGACCTTATTATTGACGATGAGACACAGAAATTGGATTTTAATTAAATACAAAAGTCACAATGCCGACTTCAGTACAAGAACACTGACTCTTCTTACTGTCTAAGATTTGAACCATTCCTGTGACACTAGTTATAGATTCCGATGCTTCCCTTCAGGTTTACTGTATCCCTCTGACCTTCTTATTGACGATGAAACACAGAAATTGCATCGGAATAAAATACAAAAGGCGGAATGCCGACTTAAGTACAAGAGAACTGACTCTTCTTACTGTCTATATTTTGAACCATTCCTGTGACACTAGTTATAGATTCCGATGCTTCACTTCAGGTTTACTGAATCCCTCTGACCTTCTTATTGACGATGAAACACAGAAATAGCATCGGAAATAAATACAAAAGGCACAATGCCGACTTAAGTTCAAAAAGACTGACCCTTCTTACTGTTTTTTGCTTTGAACCATTCCTGTGACACTAGTCATAGATTCCGATGCTTCACTTCTGGTTTACTGTATCCCTCTGAGCTTCTTATTGACGATGACACACAGAAAGTTCATCGGAATTATATACAAAAGGCACAATGCCGACTTAAGTACAAGAAGACTGAGTCTTCCTACTGTCTATGTTTTGAACCATTCCTGTGCCACTAGTTATTGATTCCGTCGCTTCACTTCAGGTTTATTGAATCCCTCTGACCTTCTTATAGACGATGAAACACATAAATAGCATCGGAATTAAATAAAAAAGGCACAATGCCGACTCAAGTGCAAGAAGACTGGCTCTTATTACTGTCTAATTTGAACCATTTCTGTGACACTAGTTATAGATTCCGATGCTTCACTTCAGGCTTACTGTATGCCTCTGACCTTCTTATTGACGAAGAAACACAGATATTGCATCGGAATTAAATACAAAAGGCACAATGCCTACTTAAGTACAAGAAGACTGACCCTTCTTACTGTCTATGCTTTGAACCGTTCCTGTGACACTAGTTATAGATTCCGATGCTTCACTTCAGGTTTACTGTATCCCTCTAACCGTCTTATTGACGATGAAACACAGAAATTGCATCGGAATTAAATACAATAGGCACAATGCCGACTTAAGTACAAGAAAACTGACTCTTTTTACTGTCTATGTTTTGAACCATTTCTGTGAAACTAGTTATAGATTTCGATGCTTCACTTTAGGTTTACTGTATCCAACTGACTTTCTTATTGACGATGAAACACAGAAATTGCATCGGAATTATATACAAAAGGCACAATGCCGACTTAAGTACAAGAATACTGACTCTTCTTACTGTCTATGTTTTGAACCATTCCTGTGACACTAGTTATAGATTCCGATACTTCACTTCAGGTTTACTGTATCCCTCTGACCTTATTATTGACGATCAAACACAGAAAATTCCTCGGAAGTAAATACAAAAGGCACAATGCCGACTCAAGTACAAGAAGACTTTCTCTTCTTACTGTCTATGTTTTGAACCATTCCTGTGACACTAGTTATAGATTCCGATGCTTCACTTCAGGATTACTGTATCCCTCTGACCTTCTTATTGACGATGAAGCACCGAAATTGCATCGGAATTAAATACAAAAGGCGGAGTCCGACTTAAGTACAAGAAACTGATTCTTCTTACTGTCTATGTTTAGAACCATTCCTGTGACACTAGTTATAGATTCCGATGTTTCACTACAGGTTTACTGTATCCCTCTGACCTTCGTATTGACGATGAAACACAGAAATAGCATCGGAATTAAATACAAATGGCATAATGCCGACTTAAGTACAAAAAGACTGACTCTTCTTACTGTCTACGTTTTGAACCATTCCTGTGACACTAGTTATAGATACCGATGCTTCACTTCAGGTTTACTGTATTCCTCTGACCTTCTTATTGACGATGAAACACAGAAATTGCATCCCAATTAAATACAAATGGCACAATGCCGACTTAAGTACAAGAAAACTGGCTCTTGTTACTGTCTATGTTTTGAACCATTCCTGTGACACTAGTTATAGATTCCGATGCTTCACTTCAGGTTTACTGTATCCCTCTGAGCTTCTTATTGACGATGAAACACAGAAATTTCATCGGAATTATATACAAAAGGCACAATGCCGACTTAGGTACAAGAAGACTGACTCTTCCTATGGTCTATGTTTTGAACCATTCCTGTGCCACTAGTTATAGATTCCGACGCTTCACTTCAGGTTTTTGAATCCCTCTGACCTTCTTATAGACGATGAAACACATAAATAGCTTCGGAATTAAATACAAAAGGCACAATGCCGACTCAAGTGCAAGAAGACTGGCTCTTATTACTGTCTATGATTTGAACCATTTCTGTGACACTAGTTATATATTCCGATGCTTAAATGCAGGCTTACTGTATGCCTCTGACCCTCTTATTGACAAAGAAACACAGATATTGCATCGGAATTAAATACAAAAGGAACAATGCCTACTTAAGTACAAGAAGACTGACCCTTCTTACTGTCTATGCTTTGAACCGTTCCTGTGACACTAGTTATAGATTCCGATGCTTCACTTCAGGTTTACTGTATCCCTCTGACCGTCTTATTGACGATGAAACACAGAAATTGCATCGGAATTAAATACGAAAGGCACAATGCCGACTTAAGTACAAGAAAACTGACTCTTCTTACTGTCTATGTTTTGAACCATTTATGTGAAACTAGTTATAGATTTCGATGATTCACTACAGGTTTACTGTATCCTACTGACTTTCTTATTGACGATGAAACACAGAAATTGCATCGGAATTATATACAAAAGGCACAATGCCGACTTAAGTACAAGAAGACTGACTCGTCTTACTGTCTACGTTTTGAACCATTCCTGTGACACTAGTTATAGATTCCGATGCTTCACTTCAGGTTTACTGTATCCCTCTGACCTTCTTATTGACGATGAAACACAGAAATTGCATCCCAATTAAATACAAATGGCACAATGCCGACTTAAGTACAAGAAAACTGACTCTTGTTACTGTCTATGTTTTGAACCATTCCTGTGACACTAGTTATAGATTCCGATGCTTCACTTCAGGTTTACTGTATCCCTCTGAGCTTCTAATTGACGATGAAACACAGAAATTTCATCGGAATTGTATACAAAAGGCACAATGCCGACTTAGGTACAAGAAGACTGACTCTTCCTACTGTCTATGTTTTGAACCATTCCTGTGCCCCTAGTTATAGATTCCGACGCTTCACTTCAGGTTTTTGAATCCCTCTGACCTTCTTATAGACGATGAAACACATCAATAGCATCGGAATTAAATACAAAAGGCACAATGCCGACTCAAGTGCAAGAAGACTGGCTCTTATTACTGTCTATGATTTGAACCATTTCTGTGACACTAGTTATAGATTCCGATGCTTAACTGCAGGCTTACTGTATGCCTCTGACCTTCTTATTGACGAAGAAACACAGATATTGCATCGGAATTAAATACAAAAGGCACAATGCCTACTTAAGTACAAGAAGACTGACCTTTCTTACTGTCTATGCTCTGAACCGTTCCTGTGACACTAGTTATAGATTCCGATGCTTCACTTCAGGTTTACTGTATCCCTCTGACCGTCATATTGACGATGAAACACAGAAATTGCATCGGAATTAAATACGAATGGCACAATGCCGACTTAAGTACAAGAAAACTGACTCTTCTTACTGTCTATGTTTTGAACCATTCCTGTGACACTAGTTGTAGATTCCGATGCTTCACTTCAGGATTACTGTATCCCTCTGACCTTCTTATTGACGATGAAACACAGAAATTGCATCGGAATTAAATACAAAAGGCGGAGTGCCGACTTAAGTACAAGAAACTGATTCTTCTTACTGTCTATGTTTTGAACCATTCCTGTGACACTAGTTATAGATTCCGATGTTACACTTCAGGTTTACTGTATCCCTCTGACCTTCGTATTGACGATGAAACACAGCAATAGCATCGGAAATAAATACAAAAGGCATAATGCCGACTTAAGTACAAAAAGACTGACTCTTCTTACTGTCTACGTTTTGAACCATTCCTGTGACACTAGTTATAGGTTCCGATGCTTCACTTCAGGTTTACTGTATCCCTCTGACCTTCTTATTGACGATGAAACACAGAAATTGCATCCCAATTAAGTACAAATGGCACAATGCCGACTTAAGTACAAGAAAACTGACTCTTGTTACTGTCTATGTTTTGAACCATTCCTGTGACACTAGTTATAGATTTCGATGCTTCACTTCAGGTTTACTGTATGAAACTGACTTTCTTATTGACGATGAAACACAGAAATTGCATCGGAATTATATACAAAAGGCACAATGCCGACTTAAGTACAAGAAGACTGACTCTTCTTACAGTCTATGTTTTGAACCATTCCTGTGACACTAGTTATAGATTCCGATACTTCACTTCAGGTTTACTGTATCCCTCTGACCTTATTATTGACGATGAAACACAGAAATTGCATTTTCATTAAATACAAAAGGCACAATGCCGACTTCAGTACAAGAGCACTGACTCTTCTTACTGTCTATGGTTTGACCCATTCCTGTGACACTAGTTATAGATTCCAATGCTTCACTTCAGATTTACTGTATATCTCTGACCTTCTTATTGACGATCAAACACAGAAAATTCCTCGGAATTAAATACAAGAGGCACAATGCCGACACAAGTACAACAAGACTTTCTCTTCTTACTTTCTATGTTTTGAACCATTCCTGTGACACTAGTATTAGATTCCGATGCTTCACTTCAGTTTTACTGTATCCAGCTGACCTTATTGACGATGAAATACAGAAATTGCATCGGAATTAAATACATAAGGCACAATGCCGACTTAAGTACAAGAAAACTGACTCTTCTTACTGTCTATGTTTTGAACCATTCCTGTGACACTAGTTATAGATTCCGATGCTTCACTTCAGGATTACTGTATCCCTCTGACCTTCTTATTGACGAAGAAACACAGAAAATGCATCGGAATTAATTACAAAAGGCGGAGTGCCGACTTAAGTACAAGAAACTGATTCTTCTTACTGTCTATGTTTTGAACCATTCCTGTGACACTAGTTATAGATTCCTATGCTTCACTTCAGATTTACTGTATCGCTCTGACCTTCGTATTGACGATGAAACACAGAAATAGCATCGGAAATAAATACAAAAGGCACAATGCCGACTTAAGTACAAGAAAACTGTCTCTTTTTACTGTCTATGTTTTGAACCATTTCTGTGACAATAGTTATAGATTCCGATGCTTCACTTCAGGTTTACTGTATCCAGCTGACTTTCTTATTGTCGATGAAACACAGAAATTGCATCGGAATTATATTGAAAAGGCACAATGCCGACTTAAGTACAAGAATTCTGACTCTTCTTACTGTCTGTGTTTTGAACCATTCCTGTGACACAAGTTATAGATTCCGATACTTCACTTCAGGTTTACTGTATCCCTCTGACCTTATTATTGACGATGAAGCACAAAAATTGCATCTTAATTAAATACAAAAGGCACAATGCCGACTTCAGTACAAGAACACTGACTCTTCTTACTGTCTATGGTTTGAACCATTCCTGTGACTCTAGTTATAGATTCCGATGCTTCACTTCAGGTTTACTGTATCCCTCTGACCTTATTATTGACGATGAAACACAGATATTGCATTTTAATTAAATACAAAAGGCACAATGCCGACTTCAGTACGAGAACACTGACTCTTCTTACTGTCTATGGTTTGAACCATTCCTGTGGCACTAGTTATAGATTCCAATGCTTCACTTCAGGTTTACTGTATATCTCTGACCTTCTTATTGACGATCAAACACAGAAAATTCCTCGGAAGTAAATACAAAAGGCACAATGCCGACTCAAGTACAAGAAGACTTTCTCTTCTTACTGTCTATGTTTTGAACCATTTCTGTGACACTAGTTTTAGATTCCGATGCTTCACTTCAGGTTTACTGTATCCAGCTGACCTTATTGACGATGAAACACAGAAATTGCATCGGAATTAAATACATAAGGCACAATGACGACTTAAGTACAAGAAACTGATTCTTCTTACTGTCTATGTTTTGAACCATTCCTGTGACACTAGTTATAGATTCTGATGCTTCACTTCAGGATTACTGTATCCCTCTGACCTTCGTATTGACGATGAAACACAGAAATAGCATTGGAATTAAATACAAAAGGCATAATGCCGACTTAAGTACAAAAAGACTGACTCTTCTTACTGTCTACGTTTTGAACCATTCCTGTGACACTAGTTATAGATTCCGATGCTTCACTTCAGGTTTACTGTATCCCTCTGACCTTCTTATTGACGATGAAACACAGAAATTGCATCCCAATTAAATACAAATGGCACAATGCCGACTTAAGTACGAGAAAACTGACTCTTGTTACTGTCTATGTTTTGAACCATTCCTGTGACACTAGTTATAGATTCCGATGCTTCACTTCAGGTTTACTGTATCCCTCTGGGCTTCTTAATGACGATGAAACACAGAAATTTCATCGGAATGATATACAAAAGGCACAATGCCGACTTAGGTACAAGAAGACTGACTCTTCCTACTGTCTATGTTTTGAACCATTCCTGTGCCACTAGTTATAGATTCCGACGCTTCACTTCAGGTTTATTGAATCCCTCTGACCTTCTTATAGACGATGAAACACATAAATAGCATCGGAATTAAATACAAAAGGTACATTGCCGACTCAAGTGCAAGAAGACTGGCTCTTATTACTGTCTATGATTTGAACCATTTCTGTGACACTAGTTATAGATTCCGATGCTTAACTGCAGGCTTACTGTATGCCTCTGACCTTCTTATTGACGAAGAAACACAGATATTGCATCGGAATTAAATACAAAAGGCACAATGCCTACTTAAGTACAAGAAGACTGACCCTTCTTACTGTCTATGCTTTGAACCGTTCCTGTGACACTAGTTATAGATTCCGATGCTTCACTTCAGGTTTACTGTATCCCTCTGACCGTCTTATTGACGTTGAAACACAGAAATTGCATCGGAATGAAATACAAAAGGCACAATGCCGACTTAAGTACAAGAAAACTGACTCTTCTTACTGTCTATGTTTTGAACCATTTATGTGAAACTAGTTATAGACTTCGATGATTCACTTCAGGTTTACTGTATCCAACTGACTTTCTTATTGACGATGAAACACAGAAATTGCATCGGAATTATATACAAAAGGCACAATGCCGACTTAAGTACAAGAAGACTGACTCTTCTTACTGTCTATGTTTTGAACCATTCCTGTGACACTAGTTATAGATTCCGATACTTCACTTCAGGTTTACTGTAACCCTCTGACCTTATTATTGACGATGAAACACTGAAATTGCGTTTTAATTAAATACAAAAGGCACAATGCCGACTTCAGTACAAGAACACTGACTCTTCTTACTGTCTATGGTTTGAACCATTCCTGTGACACTAGTTATAGATTCCAATGCTTCACTTCAGGTTTACTGTATATCTCTGACCTTCTTATTGACGATCAAACACAGAAAATTCCTCGGAATTAAATACAAAAGGCACAATGCCGACTCAAGTACAAGAAGACTTTCTCTTCTTACTGTCTATGTTTTGAACCATTCCTGTGTCACTAGTTTTAGATTCCGATGCTTCACTTCAGGTTTACTGTATCCAGCTGACGTTATTTACGATGAAACACAGAAATTGCATCGGAATTAAATACATAAGGCACAATGCCGACTTAAGTACAAGAAAACTGACTCTTCTTACTGTCTATGTCTTGAACCATTCCTGTGACACTAGTTATAGATTCCGATGCTTCACTTCAGGATTACTGTATCCCTCTGACCTTCTTATTGACGATGAAACACAGAAATAGCATCGGAATTAAATACAAAAGGCATAATGCCGACTTAAGTACAAAACGACTGACTCTTCTTACTGTCTACGTTTTGAACCATTCCTGTGACACTAGTTATAGATTCCGATGCTTCACTTCAGGTTTACTGTATCCCTCTGACCTTCCTATTGACGATGAAACACAGAAATTGCATCCCAATTAAATACAAATGGCACAATGCCGACTTAAGTACAAGATAACTGACTCTTGTTACTGTCTATGTTTTGAACCATTCCTGTGACACTAGTTATAGATTCCGATGCTTCACTTCAGGTTTACTGTATCCCTCTGACCTTCTTATTGACGATGAAACACAAAAATTTTATCGGAATTATATACAAAAGGCATAATGCTGACTTAAGTACAAAAAGACTGACTCTTCTTACTGTCTATGTTTGAACCATTTCTGTGACACTACTTATAGATTCCAATGCTTCACTTCAGGTTTACTGTATATCTCTGACCTTCTTATTGACGATCAAACACAGAAAATTCCTCGGAATTAAATACAAAAGGCACAATGCCGACTCAAGTACAAGAAGACTTTCTCTTCTTACTGTCTATGTTTTGAACCATTCCTGTGCCACTAGTTATAGATTCCGACGCTTCACTTCAGGTTTATTGAATCCCTCTGACCTTCTTATAGACGATGAAACACATAAATAGCATCGGAATTAAATACAAAAGGCACAATGCCGACTCAAGTGCAAGAAGACTGGCTCTTATTACTGTCTATGATTTGAACCATTTCTGTGACACTAGTTATAGATTCCGATGCCTAACTGCAGGCTTACTGTATGCCTCTGACCTTCTTATTGACGAAGAAACACAGATATTGCATCGGAATTACATACAAAAGGCACAATGCCGACTTAAGTACAAGAAAACTGACTCTTCTTACTGTCTATGTTTTGAAGCATTTATGTGAAACTAGTTATAGATTTCGATGATTCACTTCAGGTTTACTGTATCCAACTGACTTTCTTATTGACGATGAAACACAGAAATTGCATCGGAATTATATACAAAAGGCACAATGCCGACTTAAGTACAAGAAGACTGACTCTTCTTACTGTCTATGTTTTGAACCATTCCTGTGACACTAGTTATAGATTCCGATACTCCATTTCAGATTTACTGTAACCCTCTGACCTTATTATTGACGATGAAACACTGAAATTGCATTTTAATTAAATACAAAAGGCACAATGCCGACTTCAGTACAAGAACACTGACTCTTCTTACTGTCTATGGTTTGAACCATTCCTGTGACACTAGTTATAGATTCCAATGCTTCACTTCAGGTTTACTGTATATCTCTGACCTTCTTATTGACGATCAAACACAGAAAATTCCTCGGAATTAAATACAAAAGGCACAATGCCGACTCAAGTACAAGAAGACTTTCTCTTCTTACTGTCTATGTTTTGAACCATTCCTGTGACACTAGTTTTAGATTCCGATGCTTCACTTCAGGTTTACTGTATCCGGCTGACGTTATTTACGATGAAACACAGAAATTGCATCGGAATTAAATACATAAGGCACAATGCCGACTTAAGTACAAGAAAACTGACTCTTCTTACTGTCTATGTTTTGAACCATTCCTGTGACACTAGTTATAGATTCCGATGCTTCACTTCAGGATTACTGTATCCCTCTGACCTTCTTATTGACGATGAAACACAGAAATTGCATCGGAATTAAATACAATAGGCGGAGTGCCGACTTAAGTACAAGAAACTGATTCTTCTTACTGTCTATGTTTTGAACCATTCCTGTGACATTAGTTATAGATTCCGATGTTTCACTTCAGGTTTACTGTATCCCTCTGACCTTCGTATTGACGATGAAACACAGAAATAGCATCGGAATTAAATACAAAAGGCATAATGCCGACTTAAGTACAAAAAGACTGACTCTTCTTACTGTCTACGTTTTGAACCATTCCTGTGACACTGGTTATAGATTCCGATGCTTCACTTCAGGTTTACTGTATCCCTCTGACCTTCCTATTGACGATGAAACACAGAAATTGCATCCCAATTAAATACAAATGGCACAATGCCGACTTAAGTACAAGAAAACTGACTCTTGTTACTGTCTATGTTTTGAACCATTCCTGTGACACTAGTTATAGATTCCGATGCTTCACTTCAGGTTTACTGTATCCCTCTAAGCTTCTTATTGACGATGAAACACAAAAATTTCGTCGGAATTATATACAAAAGGCATAATGCCGACTTAAGTACAAAAAGACTGACTCTTCTTACTGTGTATGTTTTGAACCATTTCTGTGACACTAGTTATAGATTCCAATGCTTCACTTCAGGTTTACTGTATATCTCTGACCTTCTTATTGACGATCAAACACAGAAAATTCCTCGGAATTAAATACAAAAGGCACAATGTCGACTCAAGTACAAGAAGACATTCTCTTCTTACTGTCTATGTTTTGAACCATTCCTGTGACACTAGTTATAGATTCCGACGCTTCACTTCAGGTTTATTGAATCCCTCTGACCTTCTTATAGACGATGAAACACATAAATAGCATCGGAATTAAATACAAAAGGCACAATGCCGACTCAAGTGCAAGAAGACTGGCTCTTATTACTGTCTATGATTTGAACCATTTCTGTGACTCTAGTTATAGATTCCGATGCTTCACTTCAGGCTTACTGTATGCCTCTGACCTTCTTATTGACGAAGAAACACAGATATTGCATCGGAATTAAATACAAAAGGCACAATGCCTACTTAAGTACAAGACGACTGACCTTTCTTACTGTCTATGCTTTGAACCGTTCCTGTGACCCTAGTTATAGATTCCGATGCTTCACTTCAGGTTTACTGTATCCCTCTGACCGTCTTATTGACGATGAAACACAGAAATTGCATCGGAATTAAATACAAAAGGCACAATGCCGAATTAAGTACAAGAAAACTGACTCTTCTTACTGTCTATGTTTTGAACCATTTCTGTGAAACTAGTTATAGATTTCGATGCTTCACTTCAGGTTTACTGTATCCAACTGACTTTCTTATTGACGATGAAATACAGAAATTGCATCGGAATTATATACAAAAGGCACAACGCCGACTTCAGTACAAGAACACAGACTCTTCTAACTGTCTATGGTTTGAACCATTCCTGTGACACTAGTTATAGATTCCAATGCTTCACTTCAAGTTTACTGTATATCTCTGACCTTCTTATTGACGATCAAACACAGAAAATTCCTCGGAATTAACTACAAGAGGCACAATGCCGACTCAAGTGCAAGAAGACTTTCTCTTCTTACTGTCTATGTTTTGAACCATTCCTGTGACACTAGTATTAGATTCCGATGCTTCACATCAGGTTTACTGTATCCAGAATACAGATATTGCATCGGAATTAAATACATAAGGCACAATGCCGACTTAAGTACAAGAAACATGACTCTTCTTACTGTCTATGTTTTGAACCATTTCTGTGACACTAGTTATAGATTCCGATGCTTCACTTCAGGATTACTGTATCCCTCAGACCTTCTTATTGACGATGAAACACAGAAATTGCATCGGAATTAAATACAAAAGGCGGAATGCCGACTTAAGTACAAGAAACTGATTCTTCTTACTGTCTATGTTTTGAACCATTCCTGTGACACTAGTTATAGATTCCTATGCTTCACTTCAGATTTACTGTATCCCTCTGACCTTCTTATTGACGATAAAACACAGAAATAGCATCGGAAAAAAATACAAAAGGCACAATGCCGACTTAAGTACAAGAAAACTGTCTCTTTTTACTGTCTATGTTTTGAACCATTTCTGTGACAATAGTTATAGATTCCGATGCTTCACTTCAGGTTTACTGTATCCAGCTGACTTTCTTATTGACGATGAAACACAGAAATTGCATCGGAATTATATTCAAAAGGCACAATGCCGACTTAAGTACAAGAATACTGACTCTTCTTACTGTCTATGTTTTGAAACATTCCTGTGACACTAGTTATAGATTCCGATGCTTCACTTCAGGTTTACTGTATCCCTCTGAGCTTCTTATTGACGATGAAACACAAAAATTTCATCGGAATTATATACAAAAGGCATAATGCCGACTTCAGTACAAAAAGACTGACTCTTCTTACTGACTATGTTTTGAACCATTTCTGTGACACTAGTTATAGATTCCAATGCTTCACTTCAGGTTTACTGTATATCTCTGACCTTCTTATTGACGATCAAACACAGAAAATTCCTCGGAATTAATTACAAAAGGCACAATGCCGACTCAAGTACAAGAAGACTTTCTCTTCTTACTGTCTATGTTTTGAACCATTCCTGTGCCACTAGTTATAGATTCCGACGCGTCACTTCAGGTTTATTGAATCCCTCTGACCTTATTATAGACGATGAAACACATAAATAGCATCGGAATTAAATACAAAAGGCACAATGCCGACTCAAGTGCAAGAAGACTGGCTCTTATTACTGTCTATGACTTGAACCATTTCTGTGACACTAGTTATAGATTCCGATGCTTCACTTCAGGCTTACTGTATGCCTCTGACCTTCTTATTGACGAAGAAACACAGATATTGCATCGGAATTAAATACAAAAGGCACAATGCCTACTTAAGTACAAGACGACTGACCCTTCTTACTGTCTATGCTTTGAACGGTTCCTGTGACACTAGTTATAGATTCCGATGCTTCACTTCAGGTTTACTGTATCCCTCTGACCGTTTTATTGACGATGAAACACAGAAATTGCGTCGGAATTAAATACAAAAACACAATACCGACTTAAGTACAAGAAAACTGACTCTTCTTACTGTCTATGTTTTGAACCATTTCTGTGAAACCAGTTATAGATTTCGATGCTTCACTTCAGGTTTACTGTATCCAACTGACTTTCTTATTGACGATGAAACACAGAAATTGCATCGGAATTATATACAAAAGGCACAATGCCGACTTAAGTAAAAGAAGACTGACTCTTCTTACTGTCTATGTTTTGAACCATTCCTGTGACACTAGATATAGATTCCGATACTTCACTTCAGGTTTACTGTATCCCTCTGACCTTATTATTGACGATGAAACACAGAAATTGCATTTTCATTAAATACAAAAGGCACAATGCCGACTTCAGTACAAGAACACTGACTCTTCTTACTGTCTATGGTTTGAACCATTCCTGTGACACTAGTTATAGATTCCAATGCTTCACTTCAGGTTTACTGTATATCTCTGACCTTCTTATTGACGATCAAACACAGAAAATTCCTCGGAATTAAATACAAGAGGCACAATGACGACTTAAGTACAAGAAGACTTTCTCTTCTTACTGTCTATGTTTTGAACCATTCCTATGACACTAGTATTAGATTCCGATGCTTCACTTCAGGTTTACTGTATCCAGCTGACCTTATTGACGATGAAATACAGAAATTGCATCGGAATTAAATACATAAGGCACAATGCCGACTTAAGTACAAGAAAACTGACTCTTCTTACTGTCTATGTTTTGAACCATTCCTGTGACACTAGTTATAGATTCCGATGCTTCACTTCAGGATTACTGTATCCCTCTCACCTTCTTATTGACGATGAAACACAGAAATTGCATCGGAATTAAATACAAAGGGCGGAGTGCCGACTTAAGTACAAGAAACTGATTCTTCTTACTGTCTATGTTTTGAACCATTCCTGTGACACTAGTTATAGATTCCTATGCTTCACTTCAGATTTACTGTATCCCTCTGACCTTCTTATTGACGATAAAACACAGAAATAGCATCGAAAATAAATACAAAAGGCACAATACCGACTTAAGTACAAGAAAACTGTCTCTTTTTACTGTCTATGTTTTGAACCATTTCTGTGACAATAGTTATAGATTCCGACGCTTCACTGCAGGTTTACTGTATCCAGCTGACTTTCTTATTGACGATGAAACAAAGAAATTGCATCGGAATTATATTCAAAAGCCACAATGCCGACTTAAGTACAAGTATACTGACTCTTCTTACTGTCTGTGTTTTGAACCATTCCTGTGACACAAGTGATAGGTTCCGATACTTCCCTTCAGGTTTACTGTATCCCTCTGACCTTATTATTGACGATGAAGCACAAAAATTGCATCTTAATTAAATACAAAAGGCACAATGCCGACTTCAGTACAAGAACACTGACTCTTCTTACTGTCTATGGTTTGAACAATTCCTGTGACACAAGTTATAGATTCCGATGCTTCACTTCAGGTTTACTGTATCCCTCTGACCTTCGTATTGACGATGAAACACAGAAATTGCATCGGAATTAAATACAAAAGGCACAATGCCGACTTCAGTACAAAAAGACTGAATCTTCTTACTGTCTATGTTTTGAACCATTCCTGTGACACTAGATATAGATTCCGACGCTTCACTTCAGGTTTATTGAATCCCTCTGACCTTCTTATTGACGATGAAACACAGAAATAGCATCGGAATTAATTACAAAAGGCACAATGCCGACTCAAGTACAAGAAGACTGGCTCTTATTACTGTCTATGTTTTGAACCATTTCTGTGACACTAGTTATAGATTCCGATGCTTCACTTTAGGCTTACTGTATGCCTCTGACCTTCTATTGACGAAGAAACACAGATATTGCATCGGAATTAAATACAAAAGGCACAATGCCGACTTAAGTACAAGAAGACTGACCTCCTAACTGTCCATGTTTTGAACCATTCCTGTGACACTAGTTATAGATTTCGATGCTTCACTTCAGGTTTACTGTATCCCTCTGACCTTCGTATTGACGATGAAACACAGAAATTGCATCGGAATTAAATATAAAAGGCACAATGCCGACTTAAGTTCAAAAAGACTGACCCTTCTTACTGTCTATGCTTTGAACCATTCCTGAGACACTAGTCATAGATTCCGATGCTTCACTTCAGGTTTGCTGTATCACTCTGACCTTCTTATTGACGATGAAACACAGAATTTGCATCGGAATTAAATACAAAAGGCACAATGCCGACTTAGGTACAAGAAAACTGTCTCTTCTTACTGTCTATGTTTAGAACCATTTCTGTGACACTAGTTATAGATTCCGATGCTTCACTTCAGGTTTACTGTATCCAGCTGACTTTCTTATTGACGATGAAACACAGAAATTGCATCGGAATTATATTCAAAAGGCACAATGCCGACTTAAGTACAAGAAGCCTGACCCTTCTTACTGTCTATGCTTTGAACCGTTCCTGTGACACTAGTTATAGATTCCGATGCTTCACTTCAGGTTTACTGTATCCCTTTGACCTTCTTATTGACGATGAAACACAGAAATTGCATCTTAATTAAATACAAAAGGCACATTGCTGACTTAAGTACTAGAAGACTGACTCTTCGTACTGTCTATGTTTTGAACCATTTCTGTGACACTAGTTATAGAATCCGATTCTTCACTTCAGGTTTACTGTATCCAGCTGACTTTCTTATTGACGATGAAACACAGAATTTGCATCGGAATTATATTCAAAAGGCACAATGCCGACTTAAGTACAAGAAGACTGACTCTTCTTACTGTCTATGTTTTGAACCATTCCTGTGACACTAGTTAAAGATTCCGATACTTCACTTCAGGTTTACTGTATCCCTCTGACCTTCTTATCGACGATGAAACACAGAAATAGCATCGGAATTAAATACAAAAGGCACAATGGCGACTCAAGTACAAGAAGACTGGCTCTTATTACTGTCTATGTTTTGAACCATTTCTGTGACACTAGTTATAGATCCGATGCTTCACTTCAGGCTTACTGTATGCCTCTGACCTTCTTATTGACGAAGATACACAGATATTGCATCGGAATTAAATACAAAAGGCACAATGCCTACTTAACTACAAGAAGACTGACCCTTCTTACTGTCTATGTTTTGAACCGTCCCTGTGACACTAGTTATAGATTCCGATGCTTCACTTCAGGTTTACTGTATCCCTCTGACCTTCTTATTGACGATGAAACACAGAAATTGCATTGGAATTAAATACAAAAGGCACAATGCCGACTTAAGTACAAGAAAACTGACTCTTCTTACTGTCTATGTTATGAACCATTACTGTGAAACTAGTTATAGATTTCGATGCTTCACTGCAGGTTTACTGTATCCAGCTGACTTTCTTATTGACGATGAAACACAGAAATTGCATCGGAATTATATACAAAAGGCACAATGCCGACTTAAGTACAAGAAGACTGACTCTTCTTACTGTCTATGCTTTGAACCATTCCTGTGACACTAGTTATAGATTCCGATACTTCACTTCAGGTTTACTGTATCCCTCTGACCTTATTATTGACGATGAAACACAGAAATTGCATTTTAATTAAATACAAAAGGCACAATACCGACTTAAGTACAAGAACACTGACTCTTCTTACAGTCTATGGTTTGAACCATTCCTGTGACACTAGTTATAGATTCCAATGCTTCACTTCAGGTTTACTGTATACCTCTGACCTTCTTATTGACGAACAAACACGTAAATTGCATCGGAATTAAATACATAAGGCACAATGCCGACTTAAGTACAAGAAGACTGACTCTTCTTACTGTCTATATTTTGAACCATTCCTGTGACACTAGTTATTGATTCCGATGCTTCACTTCAGGTTTACTGAATCCCTCTGACCTTCTTATTGACGATGAAACACAGAAATAGCATCGGAATTAAATACAAAAGGCACAATGCCGACTCAAGTACAAGAAGACGGGCTCTTCTTACTGTCTATGTTTTGAACCATTCCTGTGACACTAGTTTTAGATTCCGATGCTTTACTTCAGATTTACTGTATCCAGCTGACCTTCTTATTGACGATGAAGCACATTAATTGCATCGGAATTAAATACAAAAGGCACAATCCCGACTTAAGTACAAGAAGACTGACTCTACTTACTGTTTACGTTTTGAACCATTCCTGTGGCACTAGTTATAGATTCCGATGCTTCACTTCAGGTTTACTGTATCCCTCTGACCTTCTTATTGACGATGAAACACAGAAATTGCATCGGAATTAAATACAAAAGGCGGAGTGCCGACTTAAGTACAAGAAACTGATTCTTCTTACTGTCTATGTTTTGAACCATTCCTGTGACACTAGTTATAGATTCCTATGCTTCACTTCAGATTTACTGTATCCCTCTGACCTTCTTATTGACGATAAAACACAGAAATAGCATCGAAAATAAATACAAAAGGCACAATGCCGACTTAAGTACAAGAAAACTGTCTCTTTTTACTGTCTATGTTTTGAACCATTTCTGTGACAATAGTTATAGATTCCGACGCTTCACTGCAGGTTTACTGTATCCAGCTGACTTTCTTATTGACGATGAAACAAAGAAATTGCATCGGAATTATATTCAAAAGGCACAATGCCGACTTAAGTACAAGAATACTGACTCTTCTTACTGTCTGTGTTTTGAACCATTCCTGTGACACAAGTGATAGGTTCCGATACTTCCCTTCAGGTTTACTGTATCCCTCTGACCTTATTATTGACGATGAAGCACAAAAATTGCATCTTAATTAAATACAAAAGGCACAATGCCGACTGCAGTACAAGAACACTGACTCTTCTTACTGTCTATGGTTTGAACAATTCCTGTGACACAAGTTATAGATTCCGATGCATCACTTCAGGTTTACTGTATCCCTCTGACCTTCGTATTGACGATGATACACAGAAATTGCATCGGAATTAAATACAAAAGGCACAATGCCGACTTCAGTACAAAAAGACTGAATCTTCTTACTGTCTATGTTTTGAACCATTCCTGTGACACTAGATATAGATTCCGACGCTTCACTTCAGGTTTATTGAATCCCTCTGACCTTCTTATTGACGATGAAACACAGAAATAGCATCGGAATTAAATACAAAAGGCACAATGCCGACTCAAGTACAAGAAGACTGGCTCTTATTACTGTCTATGTTTTGAACCATTTCTGTGACACTAGTTATAGATTCCGATGCTTCACTTTAGGCTTACTGTATGCCTCTGACCTTCTATTGACGAAGAAACACAGATATTGCATCGGAATTAAATACAAAAGGCACAATGCCGACTTAAGTACAAGAAGACTGACCTCCAAACTGTCCATGTTTTGAACCATTCCTGTGACACTAGTTATAGATTCCGATGCTTCACTTCAGGTTAACTGTATCCCTCTGACCTTCGTATTGACGATGAAACACAGAAATTGCATCGGAATTAAATATAAAAGGCACAATGCCGACTTAAGTTCAAAAAGACTGACCCTTCTTACTGTCTATGCTTTGAACCATTCCTGAGACACTAGTCATAGATTCCGATGCTTCACTTCAGGTTTGCTGTATCCCTCTGACCTTCTTATTGACGATGAAACACAGAATTTGCATCGGAATTAAATACAAAAGGCACAATGCCGACTTAGGTACAAGAAAACTGTCTCTTCTTACTGTCTATGTTTAGAACCATTTCTGTGACACTAGTTATAGATTCCGATGCTTCACTTCAGGTTTACTGTATCCAGCTGACTTTCTTATTGACGATGAAACACAGAAATTGCATCGGAATTATATTCAAAAGGCACAATGCCGACTTAAGTACAAGAAGCCTGACCCTTCTTACTGTCTATGCTTTGAACCGTTCCTGTGACACTAGTTATAGATTCCGATGCTTCACTTCAGGTTTACTGTATCCCTTTGACCTTCTTATTGACGATGAAACACAGAAATTGCATCTTAATTAAATACAAAAGGCACATTGCTGACTTAAGTACTAGAAGACTGACTCTTCGTACTGTCTATGTTTTGAACCATTTCTGTGACACTAGTTATAGATTCCGATTCTTCACTTCAGGTTTACTGTATCCAGCTGACTTTCTTATTGACGATGAAACACAGAATTTGCATCGGAATTATATTCAAAAGGCACAATGCCGACTTAAGTACAAGAAGACTGACTCTTCTTACTGTCTATGTTTTGAACCATTCCTGTGACACTAGTTAAAGATTCCGATACTTCACTTCAGGTTTACTGTATCCCTCTGACCTTCTTATAGACGATGAAACACAGAAATAGCATCGGAATTAAATACAAAAGGCACAATGGCGACTCAAGTACAAGAAGACTGGCTCTTATTACTGTCTATGTTTTGAACCATTTCTGTGACACTAGTTATAGATCCGATGCTTCACTTCAGGCTTACTGTATGCCTCTGACCTTCTTATTGACGAAGATACACAGATATTGCATCGGAATTAAATACAAAAGGCACAATGCCTACTTAACTACAAGAAGACTGACCCTTCTTACTGTCTATGTTTTGAACCGTTCCTGTGACACTAGTTATAGATTCCGATGCTTCACTTCAGGTTTACTGTATCCCTCTGACCTTCTTATTGACGATGAAACACAGAAATTGCATTGGAATTAAATACAAAAGGCACAATGCCGACTTAAGTACAAGAAAACTGACTCTTCTTACTGTCTATGTTTTGAACCATTACTGTGAAACTAGTTATAGATTTCGATGCTTCACTGCAGGTTTACTGTATCCAGCTGACTTTCTTATTGACGATGAAACACAGAAATTGCATCGGAATTATATACAAAAGGCACAATGCCGACTTAAGTACAAGAAGACTGACTCTTCTTACTGTCTATGTTTTGAACCATTCCTGTGACACTAGTTATAGATTCCGATACTTCACTTCAGGTTTACTGTATCCCTCTGACCTTATTATTGACGATGAAACACAGAAATTGCATTTTAATTAAATACAAAAGGCACAATACCGACTTAAGTACAAGAACACTGACTCTTTTTACTGTCTATGGTTTGAACCATTCCTGTGACACTAGTTATAGATTCCAATGCTTCACTTCAGGTTTACTGTATACCTCTGACCTTCTTATTGACGATCAAACACGTAAATTGCATCGGAATTAAATACAAAAGGCACAATGCCGACTTAAGTACAAGAAGACTGACTCTTCTTACTGTCTATATTTTGAACCATTCCTGTGACACTAGTTATTGATTCCGATGCTTCACTTCAGGTTTACTGAATCCCTCTGACCTTCTTATTGACGATGAAACACAGAAATAGCATCGGAATTAAATACAAAAGGCACAATGCCGACTCAAGTACAAGAAGACGGGCTCTTCTTACTGTCTATGTTTTGAACCATTCCTGTGACACTAGTTTTGGATTCCGATGCTTTACTTCAGATTTACTGTATCCAGCTGACCTTCTTATTGACGATGAAGCACATTAATTGCATCGGAATTAAATACAAAAGGCACAATCCCGACTTAAGTACAAGAAGACTGACTCTACTTACTGTTTACGTTTTGAACCATTCCTGTGGCACTAGTTATACATTCCGATGCTTCACTTCAGGATAACTGTATCCCTCTGACCTTCTTATTGACGATGAAACACAGAAATTGCATCGGAATTAAATACAAAAGGCGGAGTGCCGGCTTAAGTACAAGAAACTGATTCTTCTTACTGTCTATGTTTTGAACCATTCCTGTGACACTAGTTATAGATTCCTATGCTTCACTTCAGATTTACTGAATCCCTCTGACCTTCTTATTGACGATAAAACACAGAACTAGCATCGGAAATAAATACAAAAGGTACAATGCCGACTTAAGTACAAGAAAACTGTCTCTTTTTACTGTCTATGTTTTGAACCATTTCTGTGACAATAGTTATAGATTCCGATGCTTCACTTCAGGTTTACTGTATCCAGCTGACTTTCTTATTGACGATGAAACACAGAAATTGCATCGGAATTATATTCAAAAGGCACAATGCCGACTTAAGTACAAGAATACTGACTCTTCTTACTGTCTGTGTTTTGAACCATTCCTGTGACACAAGTGATAGATTCCGATACTTCACTTCAGGTTTACTGTATCCCTCTGTCCTTCTTATTGACGATGAAGCACAAAAATTGCATCTTAATTAAATACAAAAGGCACAATGCCGACTTAAGTACAAGAACACTGACTCTTCTTACTGTCTATGTTTTGAACCATTCCTGTGACACTAGTTATAGATTCTGATGCTTCACTTCAGGTTTACTGTATCCCTTTGACCTTCTTATTGACGATGAAACACAGAAATCGCATCTTAATTGAATACAAAAGGCACAATGCCGACTTAAGTACAAGAAGACTGACTCTCCTTACTGTCTATGTTTTGAACCATTCCTGTGACACTAGTTATAGATTCCGATGCTTCACTTCAGGTTTACTGTATCCCTCTGACCTTCTTATTGAGGATGAAGCACATAAATTGCATCGGAATTAAATACAAAAGGCACAATGCCGACATAAGTACAAGAAGACTGACTCTACTTACTGTTAATGTTCTGAACCATTCCTGTGACACTAGTTATAGATTCCATTGCTTCACTTCAGGTTTACTGTATACCTCTGACCTTCGTATTGACGATGAAACACAGAAATTGCATCGGAATTAAATACAAAATGCACAATGCCGACTTAAGTACAAGAAAACTGTTTCTTCTTACTGTCTATGTTTCGAACCATTCCTGTGACACTAGTTATAGATTCCCCGATGCTTCACTTCAGGTTTACTGTATCCCTCTGACCTTCTTGTTGACGATGAAACACGTAAATTGCATCGGAATTAAATACAAAACGCACCATGCCGAGTTAAGTATAAGAAGACTGACTCTTCTTACTGTCTATGTTTTGAACCATTCCTGTGACATTAGTTATAGATTCCGATGCTTCACTTCAGGTTTACTGAATCCCTCTGACCTTCTTATTGATGATGAAACACAGAAATAGCATCGGAATGACATACAACAGGCACAATGCCGACTTAAGTACAAGAAGACTGGCTCTTCTTACTGTCTATGTTTTGAACCATTCCTGAGACACTAGTTACAGATTCCGATGCCTCATTTCAGGTTTACTGTATCCCTTTGACCTTCCTATTGACGATGAAACACAGAAATTGCATCTTAATTAAATACAAAAGGCACAATGCCGACTTAAGTACAAGAAAACTGATCCTTCTTACTGTCTATGTTTTGAACCATTCCTGTGACACTAGTTACAGATTCCCCGATGCTTCACTTCAGGTTTCCTGTATCCCTCTGACCATCGTATTGACGAAGAAACACAGAAATTGCATCGGAATTAAATACAAAAGGCGGAATGCTGACGTAAGTACAAGAAAACTGATTCTTCTTACTGTCTATGTTTTGAACCATTCCTGTGACACTAGTTATTGATTCCGATGCTTCACTTCAGGTTTACTGTATCCCTCTGACCTTCTTATTGACGATGAACCACAGAAATTGCATCGGAATTAAATACATAAGGCACAATTCCGACTTAAGTACAAGAAAACTGACTCTTCTTACTGTCTATGTTTTGAACCATTCCTGTGACACTAGTTATAGATTCCGATGCTTCACTTCAGGTTTACTGTATCCCTCTGACCTTCTTATTGACGATGAAACACAGAAATTGCATCGGATCTAAATACAAAAGGCGGAATGCCGACTTAAGTACAAGAAACTGATTCTTCTTACTGTCTATGTTTTGAACCATTCCTGTGACACTAGTTATAGATTCCTATGCTTCACTTCAGGTTTACTGTATCCCTCTGACCTTCTTAATGACGATGAAACACAGTAATAGCATCGGAATTAAATACAAAAGGCACAATGCCGACTTAAGTACAAGAAAACTGACTCTTCTTACTAACTATATTTTGAACCATTCCTGTGACACTAGTCATAGATTCCGATGCTTCACTTCAGGTTTACTAAATCCCTCTGACCTTCTTATTGACGATGAAACACATAAATAGGATCGGAATTAAATACAAAAGGCACAATGCCGACTCAAGTACAAGAAGAGTGGCCCTTATTACTGTCTATGATTTGAACCATTTCTGTGACACTAGTTATAGATTCCGATGCTTCACTTCAGGTTTGCTGTATCTCTCTGACCTTCTTATTGACGATGAAACACAGTAATTGCATCCCATTTAAATACAAATGGCACAATGCCGACTTAAGTACAAGAAAACTGACTCTTGTTACTGTCTATGTTTTGAACCATTCCTATGACACTAGTTATAGATTCCGATGCTTCACTTCACGTTTATTGTATCCCTCTGAGCTTCTTATTGACGATGAAACACAGAAATTTCATCGGAATTGTTTACAAAAGGCACAATGCCGACTTAAGTACAAGAAGACTGACTCTTCCTACTGTCTATGTTTTGAACCATTCCTGTCCAACTAGTTATAGATTCCGACGCTTCACTTCAGGTTTATTGAATCCCTCTGACCTTCTTATAGACGATGAAACACATAAATAGGATCTTAATTAAATACAAAAGGCACAATGCCGACTCAAGTACAAGAAGACTGGCTCTTATTACTGTCTATGATTTGAACCATTTCTGTGACACTAGTTATAGATTCCGATGCTTCACTTCAGGCTTACTGTATGCCTCTGACCTTCTTATTGACGAAGAAACACAGATATAGCATCGGAATTAAATACAAAAGGCACAATGCTTACTTAAGTACAAGAAGACTGACCCTTCTTACTGTCTATGCTTTGAACCGTTCCTGTGACACTAGTTAAAGATTCCGATGCTTCACTTCAGGTTTACTGTATCCCTCTGACCGTCTTATTGACGATGAAACACAGAAATTGCATCGGAATTAAATACAAAAGGCACATTGCCGACTTAAGTTCAAAAAGACTGACCCTTCTTACTGTCTATGTTTTGAACCATTCGTGTGACACTAGTTATAGATTCCGATGCTTCACTTCAGGTTTACTAAATCCCTCTGACCTTCTTATTGACGATGAAACACAGAAATAGCATCGGAAATAAATACAAAATGCACAATGCCGACTTAAGTTCAAAAAGACTGACCCTTCTTACTGTCTATGTTTTGAACCATTCCTGTGACACTAGTTATAGATTCCGATGCTTCACTTCAGGCTTACTGTATGCCTCTGACCTTCTTATTGACGAAGAAACACAGATATTGCATCGGAATTAAATACAAAAGGCACAATGCCTACTTAAGTACAAGAAGACTGACCCTTCTTACTGTCAATGTTTTGAACCATTCCTGTGACACTAGTTATAGATTCCGATGTTTCACTTCTGGTTTACTGTATCCCTCTGACCTTCGTATTGACGATGAAACACAGAAATAGCATCGGAATTAAATACAAAAAGGCATAATGCCGACTTAAGTACAAAAAGACTGACTCTTCTTACTGTCTACGTTTTGAACCATTCCTGTGACACTAGTTATAGATTCCGATGCTTCACTTCAGGTTTGCTGTATCCCTCTGACCTTCTTACTGACGATGAAACACAGAAATTGCATCCCATTTAAATACAAATGGCACAATGCCGACTAAAGTACAGGAAAACTGACTCTTGTTACTGTCTATGTTTTGAACCATTCCTGTGACACTAGTTATAGATTCCGATGCTTCACTTCACGTTTATTGTATCCCTCTGAGCTTCTTATTGACGATGAAACACAGAAATTTCATCGGAATTGTATACAAAAGGCACAATGCCGACTTAAGTACAAGAAGACTGACTCTTCCTACTGTCTATGTTTTGAACCATTCCTGTGCCACTAGTTATAGATTCCGACGCTTCACTTCAGGTTTATTGAATTCCTCTGACCTTCTTATAGACGATGAAACACATAAATAGGATCGGAATTAAATACAAAAGGCACAATGCCGACTCAAGTACAAGAAGACTGGCTCTTATTACTGTCTACGATTTGAACCATTTCTGTGACACTAGTTATAGATTCCGATGCTTCACTTCAGGCTTACTGTATGCCTCTGACCTTCTTATTGACAAAGAAACACTGATATTGCATCGGAATTAAATACAAAAGGCACAATGCCTACTTAAGTACAAGAAGACTGACCCTTCTTTCTTTCTATGCTTTGAACCGTTCCTGTGACACTAGTTATAGATTCTGATGCTTCACTTCAGGTTTACTGTATCCCTCTGACCGCCTTATTGACGATGAAACACAGAAATTGCATCGGAATTAAATACAAAAGGAACAATGCCGACTTAAGCACAAAAAAACTGACTCTTCTTACTGTCTATGGTTTGAACCATTCCTGCGACACTAGTTATAGATTCCAATGCTTCACTTCAGGTTTACTGTATATCTCTGACCTTCTTATTGACGATCAAACACAGAAAATTCCTCGGAATTAAATACAAAAGGCACATTGCCGACTCAAGTACAAGAAGACTTTCTCTTCTTACTGTCTATGTTTTGATCCATTCCTGTGACACTAGTTTTAGATTCCGATGCTTCACTTCAGGTTTGCTGTATACCTCTGACCTTCTTATTGACGATGAAACACAGAAATTGCATCGGAATTAAATACAAAAGGCGGAGTGCCGACTTAAGTACAAGAAACTGATTCTTCTTACTGTCTATGTTTCGAACCATTCCTGTGACACTAGTTATAGATTCCTATGCTTCACTTCAGATTTACTGTATCCCTTTGACCTTCTTATTGACGATGAAACACAGAAATAGCATCGGAAATAAATACAAAAGGCACAATGCCGACTTAAGTTCAAAAAGACTGACCGTTCATACTGTCTATGTTTTGAACCATTCCTGTGACACTAGTAATAGATTCCGATGCTTCACTTCAGGTTTACTGTATCCCTCTGACCTTCTTATTGGCGATGAAGCACAGAATTTGCATCGGAATTAAATACAAAAGGCACTATGCCGACTTAAGTACAAGAAAACTGTCTCTTTTTACTGTCTATGTTTTGAACCATTTCTGTGACACTAGTTATAGATTCAGATGCTTCACTTCAGGTTTACTGTATCCAGCTGACTTTCTTATTGACGATGAAACACAGAAATTGCATCGGAATTATATTCAAAAGGCACAATGCCGACTTAAGTACAAGAAGACTGACTCTTCTTACTGTCTGTGCTTTCAACCATTCCTGTGACACTAGTTATGGATTCTGATACTTCACTTCAGGTTTACTGTATCCCTCTGACCTTATTATTGACGATGAAGCACAGAAATTGCATCTTAATTAAATACAAAAGGCACAATGCCGACTCAGTACAAGAACACTGACTCTTGTTACTGTCTATGCTTTGAACCATTCCTGTGACACTAGTTATAGATTCCGATGCTTCACTTCACGTTTATTGTATCCCTCTGAGCTTCTTATTGACAATGAAACACAGAAATTTCATCGGAATTGTATACAAAAGGCACAATGCCGACTTAAGTACAAGAAGACTGACTCTTCCTACTGTCTATGTTTTGAACCATTCCTGTGCCACTAGTTATAGATTCCGACGCTTCACTTCAGGTTTATTCAATCCCTCTGACCTTCTTATAGACGATGAAACACATAAATGGGATCGGAATTAAATACAAAAGGCACAATGCCGACTCAAGTACAAGAAGACTGGCTCTTATTACTGTCTATGATTTGAACCATTTCTGTGAAACTAGTTATAGATTCCGATGCTTCACTTCAGGTTTACTGTAGCCAGCTGACTTTATTACTGACGATGAAACACAGAAATTGCATCGGAATTATATTCAAAAGGCACAATGCCGACTTGAGTACAAGAACACTGTCTCTTTTTACTATCTATGTTTTGAACCATTCCTGTGACACTAGTTATAGATTCCGATGCTTCACTTCAGGTTTACTGTATCCCTCTGACCTTCGTATTGACGATGAAACACAGAGATTGCATCAGAATTAAATATAAAAGGCACAATGCCGACTTAAGTTCAAAAAGACTGACCCTTCGTACTGTCTATGCTTTGAACCATTCCTGTGACACTAGTCATAGATTCCGATGCTTCACTTCAGGTTTACTGTATCCCTCTGACCTTCTTATTGACGATGAAACACAGAATTTGCATCGGAATTAAATACAAAACGCACAATGCTGACTTAGGTACAAGAAAACTGTCTCTTCTTACTGCCTATGTTTAGAACCATTTCTGTGACACTAGTTATAGATTCCGATGCTTCACTTCAGGTTTACTGTAGCCAGCTGACTTTCTTACTGACGATGAAACACAGAAATTGCATCGGAATTATATTCAAAAGGCACAATGCCGACTCAAGTACAAGAAGACTGGCTATACTTACTGTCTATGTTTTGAACCATTCCTGTGATACTAGTTATAGATTCCGATGCTTCACTTCAGGTTTACTGTATCCCTTTGACCTTCTTATTGACGATGAAACACAGAAATTGCATCTTAATTAAATACAAAAGGCACATTGCCGACTTAAGTACTAGAAGACTGACTCTTCGTACTGTCTATGCTTTGAACCACTTCTGTGACACTAGTTACCGATTCCGATTCTTCACTTCAGGTTTACTGTATCCAGCTGACTTTCTTATTGACGATGAAACACAGAATTTGCATCGGAATTATATTCAAAAGGCACAATGCCGACTTAAGTACAAGAAGACTGACCCTTCTTACTGTCTATGCTTTGAACCGTTCCTGTGACACTAGTTATAAATTCCGATGCTTCACTTCAGGTTTACTGTATCCCTCTGACCTTATTATTGACGATGAAACACAGAAATTGCATCTTAATTAAATACAAAAGCCTCAATGCCGACTTCAGTACAAGAACACTGACTCTTCTTACTGTCTATGGTTCGAACCATTCCTGTGACACTAGTTATAAATTCCGATGCTTCACTTCAGGTTTACTGTATCCCTCTGACCTTCGTATTGACGATGAAACACAGAAATTGCATCGGAATTAAATACAAAAGGCACAATGCCGACTTAAGTACAAAAAGGCTGACTCTTCTTACTGTCTATGTTTTGAACCATTCCTGTGACACTAGTCATAGATTCCGACGCTTCACTTCAGGTTTATTGAATCCCTCTGACCTTCTTCTTGACGATGAAACACAGAAATAGCATCGGAATTAAATACAAAAGGCACAATGCCGACTCATGTACAAGAAGATTGGCTCTTATTACTGTCTATGTTTTGAACCATTTCTGTGACACTAGTTATAGATTCCGATGCTTCACTTCAGGCTTACTGTATGCCTCTGACCTTCTTATTGACGAAGAAACACAGATATTGCATCGCAATTAAATACAAAAGGCACAATGCCTACTTAAGTACAAGAAGACTGAACCTTCTTACTGTCTATGCTTTGAACCGTTCCTGTGACACTAGTTATAGATTCCGATGCTTCACTTCAGGTTTACTGTATCCCTCTGACCTTCTTATTGACGTTGAAACACACAAATTGCATCGGAATTAAATACAAAAGGCACAATGCCGACTTAAGTACAAGAAAACTGACTCTTCTTACTGTCTATGTTTTGAACCATTTCTGTGAAACTAGTTATTGATTTCGAAGCTTCACTTCAGGTTTACTGTATCCAGCTGACTTTCTTATTGTCGATGAAACACAGAAATTCCATCGGAATTATATACAAAAGGCACAATGCCGACTTAAGTACAAGAAGACTGTTTCTTCTTACTGTCTATGTTTTGAACCATTCCTGTGACACTAGTTATAGATTCCGATACTTCACTTCAGGTTTACTGTATCCCTCTGACCTTATAATTGACAATGAATCACAGAAATTGCATTTTAATTAAATACAAAAGGCACAATGCCGACTTCAGTACAAGAACACTGACTCTTCTTACTGTCTATGGTTTGAACCATTCCTGTGACACTAGTTATAGATTCCAATGCTTCACTTCAGGTTTACTGTATACCTCTGACCTTCTTATTGACGATCAAACACATAAAACTCCTCGGAATTAAATACAAAAGGCGCAATGCCGACTCAAGTACAAGAAGACTTCCTCTTCTTACTGTCTTTGTTATGAACCATTCCTGTGACATTAGTTTATATTCCGATGCTTCACTTCAGGTTTACTGTATCCAGCTGACCTTCTTATTGACGATGAAGCACATAAATTGCATCGGAATTAAATACAAAAGGCACAATGCCGACTTAAGTACAAGAAGACTGACTCTACTTACTGTTAATGTTTTGAACTATTCCTGTGACACTAGTTATAGATTCCGATGCTTCACTTCAGGTTTACTGTATCCAGCTGACCTTCTTATTGACGATGAAAAACAGAAATTGCATCGGAATTAAATACATAAGGCACAATGCCGACTTAAGTACAAGAAAACTGACTCTTCTTACTGTCTATGTTTTGAACCATTCCTGTGACACTAGTTATTGATACCGATGCTTCCCTTCAGGTTTACTGTATCCCTCTGACCTTCTTATTGACGATAAAACACAGAAATTGCATCGGAATTAAATGCAAAAGGCGGAATGCCGACATAAGTACAAGAAACTCATTCTTCTTACTGTCTATGTTTTGAACCATTCCTGTGACACTAGTTATAGATTCCTATGCTTCACTTCAGGTTTACTGTATCCCTCTGACCTTCTTATTTTACGATGAAACACGTAAATTGCATCGGAAATAAATGCAAAAGGCACAATGCCGACTTAAGTACAAGAAGACTGACTCTTCTTACTGTCTATATTTTGAACCATTCCTGTGACACTAGTTATAGATTCCGATTCTTCACTTCAGGTTTACTGTATCCCTCTGACCTTCTTATTGACGATGAAACACAGAAATTGCATCGGAATTAAATACAAAAGGCACAATGCCGACTTCAGTACAAGAAAACAGACTCTTCTTACTGTCTATGTTTTGAACCATTTCTGTGTCACTAGTTATAGATTCCGATGCTTCACTTCAGGTTTACTGTATCCAGCTGACTTTCTTATTGACGATGAAACACAGAAATTGCATCGGAATTATATTCAAAAGGCACAATGCCGACTTAAGTACAAGAAGACTGACTCTACTTACTGTTTACGTTTTGAACCATTCCTGTGACACTAGTTATAGATTCCGATGCTTCACTTCAGGTTTACTGTATCCCTCTGACCTTATTAATGACAATGAAACACAGAAATTGCATTTTAATTAAATACAAAAGGCACAATGCCGACTTCAGTACAAGAACACTGACTCTTATAACTGTCTATGGTTTCAACCATTCCTGTGACACTAGTTATAGACTCCCATGCTTCACTTCAGGTTTAGTGTATCCCTCTGACCTTCGTATTAACGATGAAACACAGAAATTGCATCGGAATTAAATACAAAAGGCGGAATGCCGCCTTAAGTACAAGAAAACTGATTCTTCTTACTGTCTATGTATTGAACCATTCCAGTGACACTAGTTATAGATTCCTATGCTTCACTTCAGGTTTACTGTATCCCTCTGACCGTCTTATTGACGATGAAACACGTAAATTGCATCGGAATTAAATACAAAAGGCACAATGCCGACTTAAGTACAAGAAGACTGACTCTTCTTACTGTCTATATTTTGAACCATTCCTGTGACACTAGTTATTGATTCCGATGCTTCACTTCAGGTTTACTGCATGCCGCTGACCTTCTTATTGACGATGAAACAAAGAAATAGCATCGAAATTAAATACAAAAGGCACAATGCCGACCCAAGTACAAGAAGACGGGCTCTTCTTACTGTCTATGTTTTGAACCATTCCTGTGACACTAGTTTTAGATTCCGATGCTTCACTTCAGATTTACTGTATCCAGCTGACCTTCTTATTGACGATGAAGCACATTAATTGCATCGGAATGAAATACAAAAGGCACAATGCCGACTTAAGTACTAGAAGACTGACTCTACTTACTGTTTACGTTTTGAACCATTCCTGTGACACTAGTTATAGATTCCGATGCTTCACTTCAGGTTTACTGTATGCCTCTGACCTTCGTATTGACGATGAAACACAGAAATTGAATCGGAATTAAATACAAAAGGCACAATGCCGACTTAAGTACAAGAAGACTGACTCTTCTTACTGTCTCTATTTTGAACCATTCCTGTGACACTAGTTATTGATTCCGATGCTTCACTTCAGATTTACTGTACGCCTTTGACCTTCTTATTGACGATCAAACACAGAAATTGCATCTTAATTAAATACAAAAGGCACAATGCCGACTACAGTACAAGAAGACTGACTCTTCTTACTGTCTATGTTTTGAATAATTCCTGTGACACAAGTTATGGATTCCGATGCTTCACTACAGGTTTACTGTATCCCTCTGAGCTTCTTATTGACGATGAAACACAGAAATTGCATCGGAATTATATACAAAAGGCACAATGCCGACTTAAGTACAAGAAGACTGACTCTTCTTACTGTCTATGTTTTGAACCATTCCTGTGACACTAGTTATAGATTCTGATGCTTCACTTCAGGTTTACTGAATCCCTTTGACCTTCTTATTGACGATGAAACACAGAAATCGCATCTTAATTGAATACAAAAGGCACAATGCCGACTTAAGTACAAGAAGACTGACTCTTCTTACTGTCTATGATTTGAACCATTCCTGTGACATTAGTTATAGATTCCGATGCTTCACTTCAGGTTTACTGTATCCCTGTGACCTTCGTATTGACGATGAAACACAGAAATTGCATCGGAATTAAGTATAAAAGGCACAATGCCGACTTAAGTTCAAAAAGACTGACTCCTCTTACTGTCTATGTTTTGAACCATTCCAGTGACACTAGTCATAGATTCCGATGCTTCACTTCAGGTATACTGTATCCCTCTGACCTTCTTATTGACGATGAAACAGAGAATTTGCATCGGAATGAAATACAAAAGGCACAATGCCGACTTAAGTACAAGAAAACTGTCTCTTCTTACTGTCTATGTTTAGAACCATTTCTGTGACACTAGTTATAGATTCCGATGCTTCACTTCAGGTTTACTGTATCCAGCTGACTTTCTTATTGACGATGAAACACAGAATTTGCATCGGAATTATATTCTAAAGGCACAATGCCGACTTAAGTACAAGAAGACTGACTCTTCTTACTGTCTATGTTTTGAACCATTCCTGTGACACTAGTTAAAGATTCCGATACTTCACTTCAGGTTTACTGTATCCCTCTGACCTTATTATTGACAATGAAACACAGAAATTGCATCTTAATTAAATACAAAAGCCTCAATGCCGACTTCAGTGCAAGAACACTGACTCTTCTTACTGTCTATGGTGTGAACCATTCCTGTGACACTAGTTATAAATTCCGATGCTTCACTTCAGGTTTACTGTATCACTCTGACCTTCCTATTGACGATGAAACACAGAAATTGCATCGGAATTAAATACAAAAGGCACATTGCCGACTTAAGTACTAAAAGACTGACTCTTCTTACTGTCTATGTTTTGAACCATTGTTGTGACACTAGTTATAGATTCCGATGTTTCACTTCAGGTTTACTATATCCCTCTGACCTTCGTATTGACGATGAAACACAGAAATAGCATCGGAATTAAATACAAAAGACATAATGCCGACTTAAGTACAAAAAGACTGACTCTTCTTACTGTCTACGTTTTGAACCATTCCTGTGACACTAGTTATAGATTCCGATGCTTCACTTCAGGTTTGCTGTATCTCTCTGACCTTCTTATTGACGATGAAACACAGAAATTGCATCCCATTTAAATACAAATGGCACAATGCCGACTTAAATACAAGAAAACTGACTCTTCTTACTGTCTATGTTTTGAACCATTCTTGTGACACTAGTTATAGAATCCGATGCTTTACTTCACGTTTATTGTATCCCTCTGAGCTTCTTATTGACGATGAAATACAGAAATTTCATCGGAATTGTTTACAAAAGGCACAATGCCGACTTAAGTACAAGAAGATTGACTCTTCCTACTGTCTACGTTTTGAACCATTCCTGTGCCACTAGTTATAGATTCCGACGCTTCACTTCAGGTTTATTGAATCCCTCTGACCTTCTTATAGACGATGAAACATATAAATAGGATCGGAATTAAATACAAAAGGCACAATGCCGACTCAAGTACAAGAAGACTGGCTCTTATTACTGTCTATGATTTGAACCATTTCTGTGACACTAGTTATAGATTCCGATGCTTCACTTCAGGCTTACTGTATGCCTCTGACCTTCTTATTGACGAAGAAACACAGATATTGCATCGGAATTAAATACAAAAGGCACAATGCCTACTTAAGTACAAGAAGACTGACCCTTCTTACTGTCAATGTTTTGAACCATTCCTGTGACACTAGTTATAGATTCCGATGCTTCACTTCAGGTTTGCTGTATCCCTCTGACCTTCTTATTGACGATGAAACACAGAAATTGCATCCCATTTAAATACAAATGGCACAATGCCGACTTAAGTACAAGAAAACTGACTCTTGTTACTGTCTATGTTTTGAACCATTCCTGTGACACTAGTTATAGATTCCGATGCTTCACTTCACGTTTATTGTATCCCTCTGAGCTTCTTATTGACGATGAAACACAGAAATTTCATCGGAATTGTATACAAAAGGCACAATGCCGACTTAAGTACAAGAAGACTGACTCTTCCTACTGCCTATGTTATGAAACATTCCTGTGCCACTAGTTATAGATTCCGACGCTTCACTTCAGGTTTATTGAATCCCTCTGACCTTCTTATAGACGATGAAACACATAAATAGGATCGGAATTAAATACAAAAGGCACAATGGCGACTCAAGTACAAGAAGACTGGCTCTTATTACTGTCTATGATTTGAACCTTTTCTGTGACACTAGTTATAGATTCCGATGCTTCACTTCAGGCTTACTGTATGCCTCTGACCTTCTTATTGACAAAGAAACACAGATATTGCATCGGAATTAAATACAAAAGGCACAATGCCTACTTAAGTACAAGAAGACTGACCCTTCTTACTGTCTATGGTTTGAACCATTCCTGCGACACTAGTTATAGATTCCAATGCTTCACTTCAGGTTTACTGTATATCTCTGACCTTCTTATTGACGATCAAACACAGAAAATTCCTCGGAATTAAATACAAAAGGCACAATGCCGACTCAAGTACAAGAAGACTTTCTCTTCTTACTGTCGATGTTTTGAACCACTCCTGTGACACTAGTTTTAGATTCCGATGCTTCACTTCAGGTTTACTGTATCCAGCTGACCTTATTGACGATGAAACACAGATATTGCATCGGAATTAAATACATAAGGCACAATGCCGACTTAAGTACAAGAAAACTGACTCTTCTTACTGTCTATGTTTTGAACCATTCCTGTGACACTAGTTATAAATTCCGATGCTTCACTTCAGGTTTACTGTATCCCTCTGACCTTCTTATTGACGATGAAACACAGAAATTGCATCGGAATTAAATACAAAAGGCGGAGTGCCTACTTAAGTACAAGAAACTGATTCTTCTTACTGTCTATGTTTTGAACCATTCCTGTGACACTAGTTATAGATTCCTATGCTTCACTTCAGATTTACTGTATCCCTCTGACCTTCTTATTGACGATGAAACACAGAAATAGCATCGGAAATAAATACAAAAGGCACAATGCCGACTTAAGTTCAAAAAGACTGACCGTTCATACTGTTTATGTTTTGAACCATTCCTGTGACACTAGTCATAGATTCCGATGCTTCACTTCAGGTTTACTGTATCCCTCTGACCTTCTCATTGGCGATGAAACACAGAATTTGCATCGGAATTAAATACAAAAGGCACATTGCCGACTTAAGTACAAGAAAACTGTCTCTTTTTACTGTCTATGTTTTGAATCATTTCTGTGACACTAGTTATAGATTCAGATGCTTCACTTCAGGTTTACTGTATCCAGCTGACTTTCTTATGGACGATGAAACACAGAAATTGCATCGGAATTATATACAAAAGGAACAACGCCGACTTAAGTACAAGAAGACTGACTCTTCTTACTGTCTATGTTTTGAACCATTCCTGTGACAATAGTTATAGATTCCGATATTTCACTTCAGGTTTACTGTATCCCTCTGGCCATATTATTGACGATGAAACACAGAAATTGCATTTTAATTAAATACAAAAGGCACAATGCCGACTTCAGTACAGGAACACTGACTCTTCTTACTTTCTATGGTTTGAACCATTCCTGCGACACTAGTTATAGATTCCAATGCTTCACTTCAGGTTTACTGTATATCTCTGACCTTCTTATTGACGATCAAACACAGAAAATTCCAAGGAATTAAATACAAAAGGCACAATGCCGACTCAAGTACAAGAAGACTTTCTCTTCTTACTGTCTATGTTTTGAACCATTCCTGTGACACTAGTTTTAGATTCCGATGCTTCACTTCACGTTTACTGTATCCAGCTGACCTTATTGACGATGAAACACAGAAATTGCATCGGAATTAAATACATAAGGCACAATGATGACTTAAGTACAAGAAAACTGACTCTTCTTACTGTCTATGTTTTGAACCATTCCTGTGACACTAGTTATAGATTCCGATGCTTCACTTCAGGTTTACTGTATCCCTCTGACCTTCTTATTGACGATGAAACACAGAAAGTGCATCGGAATTAAATACAAAAGGCGGAGTGCCGACTTAAGTACAAGAAACTGATTCTTCTTACTGTCTATGTTTTGAACCATTCCTGTGACACTAATTATAGATTCCTATGCTTCACTTCAGATTTACTGTATCCCTCTGACCTTCTTATTGACGATGAAACACAGAAATAGCATCGGAAATAAACACAAAAGGCACAATGCCGACTTAAGTTCAAAAAGACTGACCCTTCTTACTGTCTATGTTTTGAACCATTCCTGTGACACTAGTCATAGATTCCGATGCTTCACTTCAGGTTTACTGTATCCCTCTGACCTTCTTATTTACGATGAAACACAGAATTTGCATCGGAATTAAATACAAAAGGCACAATGCCGACTTAAGTACAAGAAAACTGTCTCTTTCTACTGTCTATGTTTTGAACCATTTCTGTGACACTAGTTTTGGATTCCGATGCTTCACTTCAGGTTTACTGTATCCATCTGACATTCTTATTTACGATGAAACACAGAATTTGCATCGGAATTATATTCAAAAGGCACAATGCCGACTTAAGTACAAGAAGACTGACTCTTCTTACTGTCTATGCTTTGAACCATTCCTGTGACACTAGTTATAGATTCCGATGCTTCATTTCAGGTTTACTGTATCCCTCTGACCTTCGTATTGACGATGAAACACAGAAATTGCATCGGAATTAAATATAAAAGGCACAATGCCGACTTAAGTTCAAAAAGACTGACCCTTCTAACTGTCTATGCTTTGAACCATACCTGTGACACTAGTCATAGATTCCGATGCTTCACTTCAAGTTTACTCTATCCCTCCGACCTTCTTATTGACGATGAAACACAGAATTTGCATCGGAATTAAATACAAAAGGCACAATGCCGACTTAAGTTCAAGAAAACTGTCTCTTCTTACTGTCTATGTTTAGAACCATTTCTGTGACACTAGTTATAGATTCCAATGCTTCACTTCAGGTTTACTGTATCCAGCTGACTTTCTTATTGACGATGAAACACAGAAATTGCATCGGAATTATATTCAAAAGGCACAATGCCGACTTAAGTACAAGAAGACTGACCCTTCTTACTGTCTATGCTTTGAACCGTTCCTGTGACACTAGTTATAGATTCCGATGCTTCACTTCAGGTTTTCTGTATCCCTTTGACCTTCTTATTGACGATGAAACACAGAAATTGCATCTTAATTAAATACAAAAGGCACATTGCCGACTTAAGTACTAGAAGACTTACTCTTCGTACTGTCTATGTTTTGAACCATTTCTGTGACACTAGTTATAGATTCCGATTCTTCACTTCAGGTTTACTGTATCCAGCTGACTTTCTTATTGACGATGAAACACAGAATTTGCATCGGAATTATATTCAAAAGGCACAATGACGACTTAAGTACTAGAAGACTGACTCTTCTTACTGTCTATGTTTTGAACCATTCCTGTGACACTAGTTAAGGATTCCGATACTTCACTTCAGGTTTACTGTATCCCTCTGACCTTATTATTGACGATGAAACACAGAAATTGCATCTTAATTAAATACAAAACCCTCAATGCCGACTTCAGTACAAGAACACTGACTCTTCTTACTGTCTATGGTTTGAACCATGCCTGTGACACTAGTTATAAATTCCGATGCTTCACTTCAGGTTTACTGTATCCCTCTGTCCTTCGTATTGACGATGAAACACAGAAATTGCATCGGAATTAAATACAAAAGGCACAATGCCGACTTAAGTACAAAAACACTGACTCTTCTTACTCTCTATGTTTTGAACCATTCCTGTGACACTAGTTGTAGATTCCGACGCTTCACTTAAGGTTTATTGAATCCCTCTGACCTTCTTCTTGACGATGAAACACAGAAATAGCATCGGAATTAAATACAAAAGGCACAATGCCGACTCATGTACAAGAAGATTGGCTCTTATTACTGCCTATGTTTTGAACCATTTCTGTGACACTAGTTATAGATTCCGATGCTTCACTTCAGGCTTACTGTATGCCTCTGACCTTCTTATTGACGAAGAAACACAGATATTGCATCGGAATTAAATACAAAAGGCACAATGCCTACATAAGTACAAGAAGACTGAACCTTCTTACTGTCTATGCTTTGAACCGTTCCTGTGACACTAGTTATAGATTCCGATGCTTCACTTCAGGTTTACTGTATCCCTCTGACCTTCTTATTGACGATGAAACACAGAAATAGCATCGGAATTAAATACAAAAGGCACAATGCCGACTTAAGTACAAGAAAACTGACTCTTCTTACTGTCTATGTTTTGAACCATTTCTGTGAAACTAGTTATAGATTTCGATGCTTCACTTCAGGATTACTGTATCCAGCTGACTTTCTTATTGACGATGAAACACAGAAATTCCATCGGAATTATATACAAAAGGCACAATGCCGAGTTAAGTACAAGAAGACTGACTCTTCTTACAGTCTATGTTTTGAACCATTCCTGTGACACTAGTTATAGATTCCGATACTTCACTTCAGGTTTACTGTATCCCTCTGACCTTATTATTGACGATGAAACACAGAAATTGCATTGTAATTAAATACAAAAGGCACAATGCCGACTTAAGTTCAAGAACACTGACTCTTCTTACTGTTTATGGTTTGAACCATTCCTGTGACACTAGTTATAGATTCCAATGCTTCACTTCAGGTTTTCTGTATACCTCTGACCTTCTTATTGACGATCAAACACAGAAAACTCCTCGGAATTAAATACAAAAGGCGCAATGCCGACTCAAGTACAAGAAGACTTTCTCTTCTTACTGTCTATGTTTTGAACCATTCCTGTGACACTAGTTATAATTCCGATGCTTCATTTCAGGTTTACTGTATCCAGCTGACCTTCTTATTGACGATGAAGCACATAAATTGCATCGGAATTAAATACAAAAGGCACAATGCCGACTTAAGTACAAGAAGACTGACTCTACTTACTGTTAATGTTTTGAACTATTCCTGTGACACTAGTTATAGATTCCGATGCTTCACTTCAGGTTTACTGTATCCAGCTGACCTTCTTATTGACGATGAAAAACAGAAATTGCATCGGAATTAAATACATAAGGCACAATGCCGACTTAAGTACAAGAAAACTGACTCTTCTTACTGTCTATGTTTTGAACCATTCCTGTGACACTAGTTATTGATTCCGATGCTTCACTTTAGGTTTACTGCATGCCTCTGACCTTCTTATTGACGATGAAACACAGAAATAGCATCGGAATTAAATACAAAAGGCACAATGCCGACTCAAGTACAAGAAGACGGGCTCTTCTTACTGTCTATGTTGTGAAGCATTCCTGTGACACTAGTTTTAGATTCCGATGCTTCACTTCAGATTTACTGTATCTAGCTGACCTTCTTATTGACGATGAAGCACATTAATTGCATCGGAATGAAATACAAAAGGCACAATGCCGACTTAAGTACAAGAAGACTGACTCTACTTACTGTTTACGTTTTGAACCATTCCTGTGACACTAGTTATAGATTACGATGCTTCACTTCAGGTTTACTGTATGCCTCTGACCTTCGTATTGACGATGAAACACAGAAATTGAATCGGAAATAAATGCAAAAGGCACAATGCCGACTTAAGTACAAGAAGACTGACTCTTCTTACTGTCTCTATTTTGAACCATTCCTGTGACACTAGTTATTGATTCCGATGCTTCACTTCAGATTTACTGTATGTCTTTGACCTTCGTATTGACGATGAAACACAGAAATTGCATCTTAATTAAATACAAAAGGCACAATGCCGACTACAGTACAAGAAGACTGACTCTTCTTACTGTCTATGTTTTGAATAATTCGTGTGACACAAGTTATGGATTCCGATGCTTCACTTCAGGTTTACTGTATCCCTCTGAGCTTCTTATTGACGATGAAACACAGAAATTGCATCGGAATTATATTCAAAAGGCACAATGCCGACTTAAGTACAAGAAGACTGACTCTTCTTACTGTCTATGTTTTGAACCATTCCTGTGACACTAGTTAAAGATTCCGATACTTCACTTCAGGTTTACTGTATCCCTCTGACCTTATTATTGACGATGAAACTCAGAAATTGCATCTTAATTAAATACAAAAGCCTCAATGCCGACTTCAGTTCAAGAACACTGACTCTTCTTACTGTCTATGGTGTGAACCATTCCTGTGACACTAGTTATAAATTACGATGCTTCACTTCAGGTTTACTGTATCACTCTGACCTTCCTATTGACGATGAAACACAGAAATTGCATCGGAATTAAATACAAAAGGCACAATGCCGACTTAAGTACAAAAAGACTGACTCTTCTTACTGTCTATGTTTTGAACCATTCCTGTGACACTAGTTATAGATTCCGACGCTTCACTTCAGGTTTATTGAATCCCTCTGACCTTCTTCTTGACGATGAAACACAGAAATAGCATCGGAATTAAATACAAAAGGCACAATGCCGACTCATGTACAAGAAGACTGGCTCTTATTACTGTCTATGTTTGAACCATTTCTGTGACACTAGTTATAGATTCCGATGCTTCACTTCAGGCTTACTGTATGCCTCTGACCTTCTTATTGACGAAGAAACACAGATATTGCATCGGAATTAAATACAAAAGGCACAATGCCTACTTAAGTACAAGAAGACTGAACTTTTTTACTGTCTATGTTTTGAACCGTTCCTGTGACACTAGTTATAGATTCCGATGCTTCACTTCAGGTTTACTGTATCCCTCTGACCTTCTTATTGACGATGAAACACAGAAATTGCATCGGAATTAAATACAAAAGGCACAATGCCGACTTAAGTACAAGAAAACTGACTCTTCTTACTGTCTATGTTTTGAACCATTTTTGTGAAACTAGTTATAGATTTCGATGCTTCACTTCAGGTTTACTGTATCCAGCTGACTTTCTTATTGACGATGAAACACAGAAATTGCAGCGGAATTATATACAGAAGGCACAATGCCGACTTAAGTACAAGAAGACTGACTCTTTTTACTGTCTATGTTTTGAACCATTCCTGTGACACTAGTTATAGATTCCGATACTTCACTTCAGGTTTACTGTATCCCTCCGACCTTATTATTGACAATGACACACAGAAATTGCATTTTAATTAAATACAAAAGGCACAATGCCGACTTCAGTACAAGAACACTGACTCTTCTTACTGTCTATGGTTTGAACCATTCCTGTGACACTAGTTGTAGATTCCAATGCTTCACTTCAGGTTTACTGTATACCTCTGACCTTCGTATTGACGATCAAACACAGAAAAATCCTGGGAAAAAAAAAGGCACAATGCCGACTCAAGTACAAGAAGACTTTCTCTTCTTACTGTCTATGTTTTGAACCATTCCTGTGACACTAGTTTAAATTCCGATGCTTCACTTCAGGTTTACTGTATCCAGCTGACCTTCTTATTGACGATGAAGCACATAAATTGCATCGGAATTAAATACAAAAGGCACAATGCCGACTTAAGTACAAGAAGACTGACTCTACTTACTGTTAATGTTTTGACCTATTCCTGTGACACTAGTTATAGATTCCGATGCTTTACTTCAGGTTTACTGTATTCAGCTGACCTTCTTATTGACGATGAAACACAGAAATTGCATCGGAATTAAATACATAAGGCACAATGCCGACTTAAGTACAAGAAGACTGACCCTTCTTACTGTCTATGCTTTGAACCGTTCCTGTGACACTAGTTATAGATTCCGATGCTTCACTTCAGGTTTTCTGTATCCCTTTGACCTTCTTATTGACGATGAAACACAGAAATTGCATCTTAATTAAATACAAAAGGCACATTGCCGACTTAAGTACTAGAAGACTTACTCTTCGTACTGTCTATGTTTTGAACCATTTCTGTGACACTAGTTATAGATTCCGATTCTTCACTTCAGGTTTACTGTATCCAGCTGACTTTCTTATTGACGATGAAACACAGAATTTGCATCGGAATTATATTCAAAAGGCACAATGACGACTTAAGTACTAGAAGACTGACTCTTCTTACTGTCTATGTTTTGAACCATTCCTGTGACACTAGTTAAGGATTCCGATACTTCACTTCAGGTTTACTGTATCCCTCTGACCTTATTATTGACGATGAAACACAGAAATTGCATCTTAATTAAATACAAAACCCTCAATGCCGACTTCAGTACAAAAACACTGACTCTTCTTACTGTCTATGGTTTGAACCATGCCTGTGACACTAGTTATAAATTCCGATGCTTCACTTCAGGTTTACTGTATCCCTCTGTCCTTCGTATTGACGATGAAACACAGAAATTGCATCGGAATTAAATACAAAAGGCACAATGCCGACTTAAGTACAAAAACACTGACTCTTCTTACTCTCTATGTTTTGAACCATTCCTGTGACACTAGTTGTAGATTCCGACGCTTCACTTAAGGTTTATTGAATCCCTCTGACCTTCTTCTTGACGATGAAACACAGAAATAGCATCGGAATTAAATACAAAAGGCACAATGCCGACTCATGTACAAGAAGATTGGCTCTTATTACTGCCTATGTTTTGAACCATTTCTGTGACACTAGTTATAGATTCCGATGCTTCACTTCAGGCTTACTGTATGCCTCTGACCTTCTTATTGACGAAGAAACACAGATATTGCATCGGAATTAAATACAAAAGGCACAATGCCTACATAAGTACAAGAAGACTGAACCTTCTTACTGTCTATGCTTTGAACCGTTCCTGTGACACTAGTTATAGATTCCGATGCTTCACTTCAGGTTTACTGTATCCCTCTGACCTTCTTATTGACGATGAAACACAGAAATAGCATCGGAATTAAATACAAAAGGCACAATGCCGACTTAAGTACAAGAAAACTGACTCTTCTTACTGTCTATGTTTTGAACCATTTCTGTGAAACTAGTTATAGATTTTGATGCTTCACTTCAGGATTACTGTATCCAGCTGACTTTCTTATTGACGATGAAACACAGAAATTCCATCGGAATTATATACAAAAGGCACAATGCCGAGTTAAGTACAAGAAGACTGACTCTTCTTACAGTCTATGTTTTGAACCATTCCTGTGACACTAGTTATAGATTCCGATACTTCACTTCAGGTTTACTGTATCCCTCTGACCTTATTATTGACGATGAAACACAGAAATTGCATTGTAATTAAATACAAAAGGCACAATGCCGACTTAAGTTCAAGAACACTGACTCTTCTTACTGTTTATGGTTTGAACCATTCCTGTGACACTAGTTATAGATTCCAATGCTTCACTTCAGGTTTTCTGTATACCTCTGACCTTCTTATTGACGATCAAACACAGAAAACTCCTCGGAATTAAATACAAAAGGCGCAATGCCGACTCAAGTACAAGAAGACTTTCTCTTCTTACTGTCTATGTTTTGAACCATTCCTGTGACACTAGTTATAATTCCGATGCTTCATTTCAGGTTTACTGTATCCAGCTGACCTTCTTATTGACGATGAAGCACATAAATTGCATCGGAATTAAATACAAAAGGCACAATGCCGACTTAAGTACAAGAAGACTGACTCTACTTACTGTTAATGTTTTGAACTATTCCTGTGACACTAGTTATAGATTCCGATGCTTCACTTCAGGTTTACTGTATCCAGCTGACCTTCTTATTGACGATGAAAAACAGAAATTGCATCGGAATTAAATACATAAGGCACAATGCCGACTTAAGTACAAGAAAACTGACTCTTCTTACTGTCTATGTTTTGAACCATTCCTGTGACACTAGTTATTGATTCCGATGCTTCACTTTAGGTTTACTGCATGCCTCTGACCTTCTTATTGACGATGAAACACAGAAATAGCATCGGAATTAAATACAAAAGGCACAATGCCGACTCAAGTACAAGAAGACGGGCTCTTCTTACTGTCTATGTTGTGAAGCATTCCTGTGACACTAGTTTTAGATTCCGATGCTTCACTTCAGATTTACTGTATCTAGCTGACCTTCTTATTGACGATGAAGCACATTAATTGCATCGGAATGAAATACAAAAGGCACAATGCCGACTTAAGTACAAGAAGACTGACTCTACTTACTGTTTACGTTTTGAACCATTCCTGTGACACTAGTTATAGATTACGATGCTTCACTTCAGGTTTACTGTATGCCTCTGACCTTCGTATTGACGATGAAACACAGAAATTGAATCGGAAATAAATGCAAAAGGCACAATGCCGACTTAAGTACAAGAAGACTGACTCTTCTTACTGTCTCTATTTTGAACCATTCCTGTGACACTAGTTATTGATTCCGATGCTTCACTTCAGATTTACTGTATGTCTTTGACCTTCGTATTGACGATGAAACACAGAAATTGCATCTTAATTAAATACAAAAGGCACAATGCCGACTACAGTACAAGAAGACTGACTCTTCTTACTGTCTATGTTTTGAATAATTCGTGTGACACAAGTTATGGATTCCGATGCTTCACTTCAGGTTTACTGTATCCCTCTGAGCTTCTTATTGACGATGAAACACAGAAATTGCATCGGAATTATATTCAAAAGGCACAATGCCGACTTAAGTACAAGAAGACTGACTCTTCTTACTGTCTATGTTTTGAACCATTCCTGTGACACTAGTTAAAGATTCCGATACTTCACTTCAGGTTTACTGTATCCCTCTGACCTTATTATTGACGATGAAACACAGAAATTGCATCTTAATTAAATACAAAAGCCTCAATGCCGACTTCAGTTCAAGAACACTGACTCTTCTTACTGTCTATGGTGTGAACCATTCCTGTGACACTAGTTATAAATTACGATGCTTCACTTCAGGTTTACTGTATCACTCTGACCTTCCTATTGACGATGAAACACAGAAATTGCATCGGAATTAAATACAAAAGGCACAATGCCGACTTAAGTACAAAAAGACTGACTCTTCTTACTGTCTATGTTTTGAACCATTCCTGTGACACTAGTTATAGATTCCGACGCTTCACTTCAGGTTTATTGAATCCCTCTGACCTTCTTCTTGACGATGAAACACAGAAATAGCATCGGAATTAAATACAAAAGGCACAATGCCGACTCATGTACAAGAAGACTGGCTCTTATTACTGTCTATGTTTGAACCATTTCTGTGACACTAGTTATAGATTCCGATGCTTCACTTCAGGCTTACTGTATGCCTCTGACCTTCTTATTGACGAAGAAACACAGATATTGCATCGGAATTAAATACAAAAGGCACAATGCCTACTTAAGTACAAGAAGACTGAACTTTTTTACTGTCTATGTTTTGAACCGTTCCTGTGACACTAGTTATAGATTCCGATGCTTCACTTCAGGTTTACTGTATCCCTCTGACCTTCTTATTGACGATGAAACACAGAAATTGCATCGGAATTAAATACAAAAGGCACAATGCCGACTTAAGTACAAGAAAACTGACTCTTCTTACTGTCTATGTTTTGAACCATTTTTGTGAAACTAGTTATAGATTTCGATGCTTCACTTCAGGTTTACTGTATCCAGCTGACTTTCTTATTGACGATGAAACACAGAAATTGCAGCGGAATTATATACAGAAGGCACAATGCCGACTTAAGTACAAGAAGACTGACTCTTCTTACTGTCTATGTTTTGAACCATTCCTGTGACACTAGTTATAGATTCCGATACTTCACTTCAGGTTTACTGTATCCCTCCGACCTTATTATTGACAATGACACACAGAAATTGCATTTTAATTAAATACAAAAGGCACAATGCCGACTTCAGTACAAGAACACTGACTCTTCTTACTGTCTATGGTTTGAACCATTCCTGTGACACTAGTTGTAGATTCCAATGCTTCACTTCAGGTTTACTGTATACCTCTGACCTTCGTATTGACGATCAAACACAGAAAAATCCTGGGAAAAAAAAGGCACAATGCCGACTCAAGTACAAGAAGACTTTCTCTTCTTACTGTCTATGTTTTGAACCATTCCTGTGACACTAGTTTAAATTCCGATGCTTCACTTCAGGTTTACTGTATCCAGCTGACCTTCTTATTGACGATGAAGCACATAAATTGCATCGGAATTAAATACAAAAGGCACAATGCCGACTTAAGTACAAGAAGACTGACTCTACTTACTGTTAATGTTTTGACCTATTCCTGTGACACTAGTTATAGATTCCGATGCTTTACTTCAGGTTTACTGTATTCAGCTGACCTTCTTATTGACGATGAAACACGTGAATTGCATCGGAAAAAAATGCAAAAGGCACAATGCCGACTTAAGTACAAGAAGACTGACTCTTCTTACTGTCTATATTTTGAACCATTCCTGTGACACTAGTTATAGATTCCGATACTTCACATCAGGTTTACTGTATCCCTCTGACCTTCGTATCAACGATGAAACACAGAAAATTCATCGGAATTAAATACAAAAGGCGGAATGCTGACTTAAGTACAAGAAAACTGATTCTTCTTACTGTCTATGTATTGAACCATTCCAGTGACACTAGTTATGGATTCCGATGCTTCACTTCAGGTTTACTGTATCCAGCTGATCTTCTTATTGACGATGATGCACATAAATTGCATCGGAATTAAATACAAAAGGCACAATGGCGACTTCAGTACAAGAACACTGACTCTTCTTACTGTCTATGGTTTGAACCATTCCTGTGACACTAGTTATAGATTCCGATGCTTCACTTCAGGTTTACTGTATCCCTCACACCTTCTTATTGACGATGAAGCACATAAATTGCATCGGAATTAAATACAAAAGGCACAATGCCGACATAAGTACAAGAAGACTGACTCTACTTACTGTTTATGATCTGAACCATTCCTGTGACACTAGTTATAGTTTCCGATGCTTCACTTCAGGTTTACTGTATCCCTCTGACCTTCGTATCGACGATAAAACACAGAAAATTCATCGGAATTAAATACAAAAGGCACAATGCTGACTTAAGTACAAGAAAACTGTTTCTTCTTACTGTCTATATTTCGAACCATTCCTGTGACACTAGTTATAGATTCCCCGATGCTTCACTTCAGGTTTACTGTATCCCTCTGACCTTCTTGTTGACGATGAAACACGTAAATTGCATCGGAATTAAATACAAAAGGCACAATGCCGATTTAAGTATAAGAAGACTGACTCTTCTTACTGTCTATGTTTTGAACCATTCCTGTGACATTAGTTATAGATTCCGATGCTTCACTTCAGGTTTACTGAATCCCTCTGACCTTCTTATTGATGATGAAACACAGAAATAGCATCGGAATGTAATACAAAAAGCACATTGCCGACTTAAGTACAAGAAGACTGGCTCTTCTTACTGTCTATGTTTTGAACCATTTCTGTTACACTATTTATAGATTCCGATGCTTCACATCAGGTTTACTGTATCCCTCTGACCTTCTTATTGACGAAGAAACACAGGTATTGCATCGGAATTAAATACAAAAGGCACAATGCCGACTTAAGTACAAGTAGACTGACCCTTCTTACTGTCTATGTTTTGAAATATTCCTGAGACACTAGTTATAGATTCCGATGCTTCACTTCAGGTTTACTGTATCCCTTTGACCTTCTTATGGACGATGAAACACAGAAATTGCATCTTAATTAAATACAAAAGGCACAATGCCGACTTAAGTACAAGAAGACTGACTCTTCATACTGTCTATGTTTTGAACCATTCCTGTGACACTAGTTATAGATTCCGATGCTTCACTTCAGGTTTACTGTATGCCTCTGACCTTCGTATTGACGATGAAACACAGAAATTGCATCGGAATTAAATACAAAATGCACAATGCCAACTTAAGTACAAGAAAACTGATTCTTCTTACTGTCTATGTTTTGAACCATTCCTGTGACACTAGTTATAGATTCCTATGCTTCACTTCAGGTTTACTGTATCCCTCTGACCATCTTATTGACGATGAAACACGTAAATTGAATCGGAATTAAATACAAAAGGCACAATGCCGACTTAGGTACAAGAACACTGACTCTTCTTACTGTCTATGTTTTGAACCATTCCTGTGACACTAATTATAGATTTCGATGCATCACTTCAGGTTTACTGAATACCTCTGCCCTTCTTATTGACGATGAAACACAGAAATAGCATCGGAATTAAATACAAAAGGCACAATGCCGACTCAGGTACAAGAAGACTGGCTCTTCTTACTGTCTATGTTTTGAACCTTTTCTGTGACACTAGTTATAGATTCCGATGCTTCACTTCAGGTTTACTGTATCCCTTTGACCTTCTTATAGACGAAGAAACACAGATATTGCATCGGAATTAAATACAAAAGGCACAATGCCGACTTAAGTACTAGAAGACTGACCCTTCTTACTCTCTATGTTTTGAACCATTCCTGTGACACTAGTTATAGATTCCGATGCTTCACTTCAGGTTTACTGTATCCCTCTGACCTTCGTAACGACGATGAAACACAGGAAATTCATCGGAATTAAATACAAAAGGCACAATGCCGACTCAAGTACAAGGAGACTGGCTCTTCTTACTGTCTATGTTTTGAACCATTCCTATGACACTAGTTACAGATTCCGATGCTTCACTTCAGGTTTACTGTATCCCCTTGACCTTCTTATTGAAGATGAAACACAGAAATCGCATTTTAATTGAATACAAAAGGCACAATGCCGACTTAAGTACAAGAAGACTGACTCTTCTTACTGTCTATGATTTGAACCATTCCTGTGACACTAGTTATAGATTCCGATGCTTCACTTCAGGTTTACTGATTCCCTCTGACCTTCTTATTGATGATGAAACACAGAAATAGCATCGGAATGAAATACAAAAGGCACAATGCCGACTCAAGTACAAGAAGACTTCTCTTCTTACTGTCTATGTTTTGAACCATTCCTGTGACACTAGTTTTAGATTCCGATGCTTCACTTCAGGTTTACTGTATCCAGCTGACCTTCTTATTGACGATGAAGCACATAAATTGCATCGGAATTAAATACAAAAGGCACAATGCCGACTTAAGTACAAGAAGACTGACTCTACTTACTGTTTATGTTTTGAACTATTCCTGTGACACTAGTTATAGATTCCGATGCTTCACTTCAGGTTTCCTGTATCCAGCTGACCTTCCTATTGACGATGAAACACAGAAATTGCATCGGAATCAAATACATAAGGCACAATGCCGACTTAAGTACAAGAAAACTGACTCTTCTTACTGCCTATGTTTTGAAACATTCCTGTGAAACTAGTTATAGATTCCGATGCTTCACTTCAGGTTTACTGTATCCCTCTGACCTTCTTATTGACGATAAAACACAGAAATTGCATCCGAATTAAATACAAAAGGCGGAATGCCGACTTAAGTTCAAGAAACTGATTCTTCTTACTGTCGATATTTTGAACCATTCCTGTGACACTAGTTACAGATTCCCATGCTTCACTTCAGGTTTACTGTATGCCTCTGACATTCGTATTGTCGATGAAACACAGAAATTGCATCGGAATTAAATACAAAAGGCACAATGCCGACTTAAGTACAAGAAGACTGACTCTTCTTACTGTCTATACTTTGAAGCATTCCTGTGACACTAGTTATTGATTCCGATGCTTCACTTCAGATTTACTGTATGCCTTTGACCTTCTTGTTGACGATGAAACACAGAAATTGCATCTTAATTAAATACATAAGGCACAATGCCGACTTAAGTAGAAGAAAACAGACCCTTCTTACTGTCTATGTTTTGAACCATTCCTGTGACACTAGTTATAGATTCCTATGCTTCACTTCAGGTTTACTGAATCCCTCTGCCCTTCTTACTGACGATGAGACACAGAAATAGCATGGGAATTAAATGCAAATGGCACAATGCCGACTCAGGTACAAGAAGACTGGCTCTTCTTACTGTCTATGTTTTGAACCATTTCTGAGGCACTAGTTATAGATTCCGATGCTTCACTTCAGGTTTACTGTATCCCTTTGACCTTCTTATTGACGAAGAAACACAGAAAATTCATCGGAATTTAATACAAAAGGCACAATGCCGACTCAAGTACAAGAAGACTGGCTCTTCTTACTGTCTATGTTTTGAACCATTCCTATGACACTAGTTATAGATTCCGATGCTTCACTTCAAATTTACTGTATCCAGCTGACCTTCTTATTGACGAAGATGCACATAAATTGCATCGGAATTAAATACAAAAGGCACAATGTCGACTTAAGTACGAGAAAACTGACTCTTCTTACTGTCTATGTTTGAACCATTCCTGTGACACTAGTTATAGATTCCGATGCTTCACTTCTGGTTTCCTGTATCCCTCTGAGCTTCTTATTGGCGATGAAACTAAGAAATTGCATCGGAATTATATACAAAAAGCACAATGCCGACTCAAGTACAAGAAGACGGGCTCTTCTTACTGTCTATGTTTTGAACCATTCCTGTGACACTAGTTTTAGATTCCAATGCTTCACTTCAGATTTACTGTATCCAGCTGACCTTCTTATTGACGATGAAGCACATTAATTGCATTGGAATTAAATACAAAAGGCACAATGCCGACTAAAGTACAAGAAGACTGACTCTACTTACTGTTTACGTTTTGAACCATTCCTGTGACACTAGTTACAGATTCCGATGCTTCACTTCAGGTTTACTGTATGCCTCTGACATTCGTATTGTCGATGAAACACAGAAATTGCATCGGAATTAAATACAAAAGGCACAATGCCGACTTAAGTACAAGAAGACTGACTCTTCTTACTGTCTATACTTTGAAGCATTCCTGTGACACTAGTTATTGATTCCGATGCTTCACTTCAGATTTACTGTATGCCTTTGACCTTCTTGTTGACGATGAAACACAGAAATTGCATCTTAATTAAATACAAAAGGCACAATGCCGACTACAGTAGAAGAACACTGACTTTTCCTACTGTCTATTTTTGAATAATTCCTGTGACACAAGTTATGGATTCCGATGCTTCACTTCAGGTTTACTGTATCCCTCTGAGCTTCTTATTGACGATGAAACACAGAAATTGCATCGGAATTATATACAAAAGGCACAATGCCCACTTAAGTACAAGAAGACTGCCTCTTCTTACTGTCTATGTTTTGAACCATTCCTGTGACACTAGTTATAGATTCTGATGCTTCACTTCAGGTTTACTGTATCCCTTTGACCTTCTTATTGACGATGAAACACAGAAATCGCATCTTAATTGAGTACAAAAGGCACAATGCCGACTTAAGTACAAGAAGACTGACTCTTCTTACTGTCTATGATTTGAACCATTCCTGTGACACTAGTTATAGATTCCGATGCTTCACTTCAGGTTTACTGTATCCCTCTGACCTTCTTATTGACGATGAAGCACATAAATTGCATCGGAATTAAATACAAAAGGCACAATGCCGACATAAGTACAAGAAGACTGATTCTACATACTGTTTATGTTCTGAACCATTCCTGTGACACTAGTTATAGATTCCGATGCTTCACTTTAGGTTTACTGTATACCTCTGACCTTCGTATTGACGATGAAACACAGAAATTGCATCGGAATTAAATACAAAATGCACAATGCCGACTTAAGTACAAGAAAACGGTTTCTTCTTACTGTCTATGTCTCGAACCATTCCTGTGACACTAGTTATAGATTCCCCGATGCTTCACTTCAGGTTTACTGTATCCCTCAGACCTTCTTGTTGACGATGAAGCACGTAAATTGCATCGGAATTAAATACAAAACGCACAATGCCGAGTTAAGTATAAGAAGACTGAGTCTTCTTACTGTCTATGTTTTGAACCATTCCTGTGACATTAGTTATAGATTCCGATGCTTCACTTTAGGTTTACTGAATCCCTCTGACCTTCTTATTGATGATGAAACACAGAAATAGCATCGGAATGACATACAAAAGGCACAATGCCGACTTAAGTACAAGAAGACTGGCTCTTCTTACTGTCTATGTTTTGAACCATTCCTGAGACACTAGTTACAGATTCCGATGCCTCACTTCAGGTTTACTGTATCCCTTTGACCTTCTTATTGACGATGAAACACAGAAATTGCATCTTAATTAAATACAAAAGGCACAAAGCCGACATAAGTACAAGAAGACTGACTCTTCTTACTGTCTATGTTTTGAACCATTCCTGTGACGCTAGTTATAGATTCCGATGCTTCACTTCAGGTTTACTGTATGCCTCTGACCTTCGTATTGACGATGAAACACAGAAATTGCATCGGAATTAAATACAAAACGCACAATGCCGACTTAAGTACAAGAAAACTGTTTCTTCTTACTGTCTATGTCTCGAACCATTCCTGTGACACTAGTTATAGATTCCCCGATGCTTCACTTCAGGTTTACTGTATCCCGCAGACCTTCTTGTTGACGATGAAACACGTAAATTGCATCGGAATTAAATACAAAACGCACAATGCCGAGTTAAGTATAAGAAGACTGAGTCTTCTTACTGTCTATGTTTTGAACCATTCCTGTGACATTAGTTATAGATTCCGATGCTTCACTTCAGGTTTACTGTATCCCTCTGACCTTCTTATTGACGATGAAACACGTAAATTGAATCGGAATTAAATACAAAAGGCACAATGCCGACTTCAGTACAAGAACACTGACTCTTCTTACTGTCTATTGTTTGAACCATTCCTGTGACACTAGTTATAGATTCCTATGCTTCACTTCAGGTTTACTGTATACCTCTGACCTTCGTATTGACGATGAAACACAGAAATAGCATCGGAATTAAATACAAAAGGCACAATGCCGACTCAAGTACAAGGAAACTGAATCTACTTACTGTTTATGTTTTGAACCATTCCTGTGACACTAGTTATAGATTCCGATGCTTCACTTCATGTTTACTGTATGCCTCTGACCTTCGTATTGACGATGAAACACAGAAATAGCATCGGAATTAAATACAAAATGCACAATGCCGACTTAAGTACAAGAAAACTGATTCTTCTTACTGTCTATGTTTTGAACCATTCCTGTGACACTAGTTATTGATTTCGATGCTTCACTTCAGGTTTACTGAATCCCTCTGCCCTTCTTATTGACGATGAAACACAGAAATAGCATCGGAATTAAATACAAAAGGCACAATGCCGACTTATGTACAAGAAGACTGACCCTTCTTACTGTCTATTTTTTGAACCATTCCTGTGCCACTAGTTATGGATTCCGATGCTTCACTTCAGGTTTACTGTATCCCTCTGACCTTCGTATCAACGATGAAACACAGAAAATTCATCGGAATTAAATACAAAAGGCACACTGCCGACTCAAGTACAAGAAGACTGGCTCTTCTTACTGTCTATGTTTTGAACCATTGCTATGACACTAGTTATAGATTCCGATGCTTAACTTCAGGTTTACTGTATCCAGCTGATCTTCTTATTGACGATGATGCACATAAATTGCATAGGAATTAAATACAAAAGGCACAATGGCGACTTCAGTACAAGAACACTGACTCTTCTTACTGTCTATGGTTTGAACCATTCCTGTGACACTAGTTATAGATTCCGATGCTTCATTTCAGGTTTACTGTATCCCTCACACCTTCTTATTGACGATGAAGCACATAAATTGCATCGGAATTAAATACAAAAGGCACAATGCCGACATATGTACAAGAAGACTGACCCTTCTTACTGTCTATGTTTTGAACCATTCCTGTGACACTAGTTATAGATTCCGATGCTTCACTTCAGGTTTACTGTATCCCTCTGACCTTCGTATCGACGATGAAACACAGAAAATTCATCGGAATTAAATACAAAAGGCACAATGCCGACTCAAGTACAAGAAGACTGGCTCTTCTTACTGTCTATGTTTTGAACCTTTCCTATGACACTAGTTACAGATTCCGATGCTTCACTTCAGGTTTACTGTATCCAGCTGACCTTCTTATTGACGATGAAGCACGTAAATTGCATCGGAATTAAGTACAAAAGGCACAATGCCGACTTAAGTACGAGAAAACTGACTCTTCTTACTGTCTATGTTTTGAACCATTCCTGTGACACTAGTTATAGATTCCGATGCTTCACTTCTGCTTTACTGTATCCCTCTGAACTTCTTATTGACGATGAAACACAGAAATTGCATCGGAATTATATACAAAAAGCGCAATGCCGACTTAAGTACAAGAAGACTGACTCTTCTTACTTTCTATGATTTGAACCATTCCTGTGACAATAGTTATAGATTCCGATGCTTCACTTCAGGTTTAATGTATCCCTTTCACCTTCTTATTGACGATGAAACACAGAAATTGCAACTTAATTAAATACAAAAGGCACAATGCCGACTTAAGTACAAGAACACTGACTCTTCTTCCTGTCTATGATTTGAACCATTCCTGTGACACTAGTTATAGATTCCGCTGCTTCACTTCAGGTTTACTGTATCCAGCTGAACTTCTTATTGACGATGAAGCACATAAATTGCATCGGAATTAAATACAAAAGGCACAATGCCGACTTAAGTACAAGAAGACTGACTGTACTTACTGTTTATGTTTTGAACTATTCCTGTGACACTAGTTATAGATTCCGATGCTTCACTTCAGGTTTACTGTATCCAGCTGACCTTCCTATTGACGATGAAACACAGAAATTGCATCGGAATTAAATACATAAGGCGGAATGCCGACTTAAGTACAAGAAAACTGATACTTCTTACTGTCTATGTTTTGAACCATTCCTGTGACACTAGTTATAGATTCCTACGCATCACTTCAGGTTTACTGTATCCCTCTGACCTTCTTATTGACGATGAAACACGTAAATTGCATCGGAATTAAATACAAAAGGCACAATGCCGACTTAAGTACAAGAAGACTGACTCTTCTTACTGTCTATATTTTGAACCCTTCCTGTGACCCTAGTTATAGATTCCGATGCATCACTTCAGGTTTACTGTATCCCTCTGACCTTCGTATTGCCGATGAAACACAGAAATAGCATCGGAATTAAATACAAAAGGCACAATGCCGACTCAAGTACAAGAAGACGGACTCTTCTTACTGTCTATGTTTTGAACCATTCCTGTGACACTAGTTTTAGATTCCGATGCTTCACTTCAGGTTTACTGTATCCAGCTGATCTTCTTATTGACGATGATGCACATAAATTGCATAGGAATTAAATACAAAAGGCACAATGGCGACTTCAGTACAAGAACACTGACTCTTCTTACTGTCTATGGTTTGAACCATTCCTGTGACACTAGTTATAGATTCCGATGCTTCATTTCAGGTTTACTGTATCCCTCACACCTTCTTATTGACGATGAAGCACATAAATTGCATCGGAATTAAATACAAAAGGCACAATGCCGACATATGTACAAGAAGACTGACCCTTCTTACTGTCTATGTTTTGAACCATTCCTGTGACACTAGTTATAGATTCCGATGCTTCACTTCAGGTTTACTGTATCCCTCTGACCTTCGTATCGACGATGAAACACAGAAAATTCATCGGAATTAAATACAAAAGGCACAATGCCGACTCAAGTACAAGAAGACTGGCTCTTCTTACTGTCTATGTTTTGAACCTTTCCTATGACACTAGTTACAGATTCCGATGCTTCACTTCAGGTTTACTGTATCCAGCTGACCTTCTTATTGACGATGAAGCACGTAAATTGCATCGGAATTAAGTACAAAAGGCACAATGCCGACTTAAGTACGAGAAAACTGACTCTTCTTACTGTCTATGTTTTGAACCATTCCTGTGACACTAGTTATAGATTCCTACGCATCACTTCAGGTTTACTGTATCCAGCTGACCTTCCTATTGACGATGAAACACAGAAATTGCATCGGAATTAAATACATAAGGCGGAATGCCGACTTAAGTACAAGAAAACTGATACTTCTTACTGTCTATGTTTTGAACCATTCCTGTGACACTAGTTATAGATTCCTACGCATCACTTCAGGTTAACTGTATCCCTCTGACCTTCTTATTGACGATGAAACACGTAAATTGCATCGGAATTAAATACAAAAGGCACAATGCCGACTTAAGTACAAGAAGACTGACTCTTCTTACTGTCTATATTTTGAACCCTTCCTGTGACCCTAGTTATAGATTCCGATGCATCACTTCAGGTTTACTGTATCCCTCTGACCTTCGTATTGCCGATGAAACACAGAAATAGCATCGGAATTAAATACAAAAGGCACAATGCCGACTCAAGTACAAGAAGACGGACTCTTCTTACTGTCTATGTTTTGAACCATTCCTGTGACACTAGTTTTAGATTCCGATGCTTCACTTCAGGTTTACTGTATCCAGCTGACCTTCTTATTGACGATGAAGCACATAAATTGCATTGGAATTAAATACTAAAGGCACAATGCCGACTTAAGTACAAGAAGCCTGACTCTACTTACTGTTTATGTTTTGAACCATTCCTGTGACACTAGTTATGGATTCCGATGCTTCACTTCAGGTTTACTGTATGCCTCTGACCTTCGTATTGACGATGAAACACAGAAATTGCATCGGAAATAAATACAAAATGCACAATGCCGACATAAGTACAAGAAAACTGTTTCTTCTTACTGTCTATGTTCTGAACCATTCCTGTGACACTAGTTATAGATTCCCCGATGCTTCACTTCAGGTTTACTGTATCCCTCTGACCTTCGTATCGACGATAAAACACAGAAAATTCATCGGAATTAAATACAAAAGGCACAATGCCGACTCAAGAACAAGAAGACTGGCTCTTCTTACTGTCCATGTTTTGAACCATTCCTATGACACTAGTTATAGATTCCGATGCTTCACTTCAGGTTTACTGTATCCAGCTGACCTTCGTATTGACGATGAAGCACATAAATTGCATCGGAATTAAATACAAAAGGCACAATGCCGACTTAAGTACGAGAAAACTGACTAAACTTACTTTCTATGTTTTGAACCATTCCTGTGACACTAGTTATAGATTCCGATGCTTCACTTCAGCATTACTGTATCCCTCTGAGCTTCTTATTGACGATGAAACACAGGAATTGCATCGGCATTATATACAAAAAGCACAATGCCGACTTAAGTACAAGAAGACTGACTCTTCTTACTGTCTATGTTTTGAACCATTCCTGTGACAATAGTTATAGATTCCGATGCTTCACTTCAGGTTTACTGTATCCCTTTGACCTTCTTATTGACGATGAAAAACAGAAATCGCATCATAATTGAATACAAAAGGCACAGTGCCGACTTAAGTACAAGAAGACTGACTCTTCTTACTGTCTATGATTTGAACCAATCCTGTGACACTAGTTATAGATTCCGATGCTTCACTTCAGGTTTACTGAATCCCTCTGACCTTCTTATTGATGATGTAACACAGAAATAGCATCGGAATGAAATACAAAAGGCACAATGCCGACTCAAGTACAAGAAGACATCTCTTCTTACTGTCTATGATTTGAACCATTCCTGTTACACTAGTTTTAGTTTCCGCTGCTTCGCTTCAGGTTTACTGTATCCAGCTGACCTTCTTATTGACGATGAAGCACATAAATTGCAACGGAATTAAATACAAAAGGCACAATACCGACTTAAGTACAAGAAGACTGACTCTACTTACTGTTTATGTTTTGAACTATTCCTGTGACACTAGTTATAGATTCCGATGCTTCACTTCAGGTTTACTGTATCCAGCTGACCTTCCTATTGACGATGAAACACAGAAATTGCATCGGAATTAAATACATACGGCACAATGCCGACTTAAGTACAAGAAAACTGACTCTTCTTACTGTCTATGTTTTGAACCATTCCTATGAAACTAGTTATAGATTCCGATGCTTCACTTCAGGTTGACTGTATCCCTCTGACCTTCTTATTGACGATGAAACACAGAAATTGCATCGGAATTAAATACAAAAGGCGGAATGCCGACTTAAGTACAAGAAAACTGATTCTTCTTACTGTCTATGTTTTGAACCATTACTGTGACGCTAGTTATAGATTCCGATGCTTCACTTTAGGTTTACTGAATCCCTCTGACCTTCTTATTGACGATGAAACACAGAAATAGCATCGGAATTAAATGCAAAATGCACAATGCCGACTCAGGTACATGAAGACTGGCTCTTCTTATTGTCTATGTTGTGAACCATTTCTGTGACTCTAGTTATAGATTCCGATGCTTCACTTCAGGTTTACTGTATCCCTTTGACCTTCTTATTGACGAAGAAACACAGACATTGCATCGGAATTAAATAAAAAAGGCACAATGCCGACTTAAGTACAAGAAGACTGACCCTTCTTACTCTCTATGTTTTGAACCATTCCTGTGACACTAGTTATAGATTCCGATTCTTCACTTCAGGTTTACTGTATCCCTCTGACCTTCGTATCGACGATAAAACACAGAAAATTCATCGGAATTAAATACAAAAGGCACAATGCCGACTCAAGTACAAGAAGACTGGCTCTTCTTACTATGTTTTGAACCATTCCTATGACACTAGATATAGATTCCGATGCTTTACTTCAAATTTACTGTATCCAGCTGACCTTCGTATTGACGAAGAAGCACATAAATTGCATCGGAATTGTATACAAAAAGCACAATGCCGACTTAAGTACAAGAAGACTGACTCTTCTTACTTTCAATGTTTTGAACCATTCCTGTGACAATAGTTATAGATTACGATGCTTCACTTCAGGTTTAGTGTATCCCTCTGAGCTTCTTATTGACGATGAAACACAGAAATTGCATCGGAATTGTATACAAAAAGCACAATGCCGACTTAAGTACAAGAAGACTGACTCTTCTTACTTTCAATGTTTTGAACCATTCCTGTGACAATAGTTATAGATTACGATGCTTCACTTCAGGTTTAGTGTATCCCTTTGACCTTCTTGTTGACGATGAAACACAGAAATTGCTTCGGAATTAAATACAAAGGGCGGAATGCCGACTTAAGTACAAGAAAACTGATTCATCTTACTGTCTATGTTTTGAACCATTCCCGTGACACTAGTTGTAGATTCCTATGCTTCACTTCAGGTTTACTGTATCCAGCTGACCTTCTTATTGACGATGAAACACGTAAATTGAATCGGAATTAAATACAAAAGGCACAATGCTGACTTAAGTACAAGAAGACTGACTCTTCTTACTGTATACGTTTTGAACCATTCCTGTGACACTAGTTATAGATTTCGATGCATCACTTCAGGTTTACTGAATACCTCTGCCCTGCTTATTGACGATGAAACACAGAAATAGCAACGGAATTAAATACAAAAGCACAATGCCGACTCAGGTACATGAAGACTGGATCTTCTTACTGTCTATGTTTTGAACCATTTCTGTGGCACTAGTTATAGATTCCGATGCTTCATTCAGGTTTACTGTATCGCTTTGACCTTCTTATTGACGAAGAAACACAGATATTGCATCGGAATTCAATACAAAAGGCACAATGCCGACTTAAGTACAAGAAGACTGACCCTTCTTACTCTCTATGTTTTGAACCATTCCTGTGACACTAGTTATAGATTCCGATGCTTCACTTCAGGTTAACTGTATCCCTCTGACCTTCGAATCGACGATAAAACACAGAAAGTTCATCGGAATTAAATACAAAATGCACAATGCCGACTCAAGTACAAGAAGACTGTTTCTTCTTACTGTCTATGTTTTGAACCACTCCTATGACACTAGTTATAGATTCCGATGCTTTACTTCAGGTTTACTGTATCCAGCTGACCTTCTTATTGACGATGAAACACAGGAATTGCATCGGAATTATATACAAAAAGCACAATGCCGACTTAAGTACAAGAAGACTGACTCTTCTTACTGTCTATGTTTTGAACCATCCCTGTGACAATAGTTATAGATTCCGATGCTTCAATTCAGGTTTACTGTATCCCTTTGACCTTCTTATTGACGATGAAAAACAGAAATGGCATCATAATTGAATACAAAAGGCACAATGCCGACTCAAGTACAAGAAGACTTCTCTTCTTACTGTCTATGTTTTGAACCATTCCTGTGACACAAGTTTTAGATTCCGCTGCTTCACTTCAGGTTTACTGTATCCAGCTGACCTTCTTATTGACGATGAAGCACATAAATTGCATCGGAATTAAATACAAAAGGCACAATGCCGACTTAAGTACAAGAAGACTGACTCTACTTACTGTTTATGCTTTGAACTATTCCTGTGACACTAGTTATAGATTCCGATGCTTCACTTCAGGTTTACTGTATCCAGCTGACCTTCCTATTGACGATGAAACACAGAAATTGCATCGGAGTTAAATACATAAGGCACAATGCCGACTTAAGTACAAGAAGACTGACTCTTCTTACTGTCTATATTTTGAACCCTCCCTGTGACCCTAGTTATAGATTCCGTTGCTTCACTTTAGGTTTACTGAATCCCTCTGACCTTCTTATTGACGATGAAACACAGAAATAGCATAGGAATTAAATACAAAAGGCACAATGCCGACTCAAGTACAAGAAGACGGACTCTTCTTACTGTCTATGCTTTGAACCATTCCTGTGACACTAGTTTTAGATTCCGATGCTTCACTTCATGTTTACTGTATCCAGCTGACCTTCTTATTGACGATGAGGCACATAAATTGCATCGGAATTAAATACAAAAGGCACAATGCCGACTTAAGTACGAGAAAACTGACTCTTCTTACTGTCTATGTTTTGAACCATTCCTGTGACACTAGTTATAGATTCCGATGCTTCACTTCAGCTTTACTGTATCCCTCTGAGCTTCTTATTGACGATGAAACACAGAAATTGCATCGGAATTATATACAAAAAGCACAATGCCGACTTAAGTACAAGAAGACAGACTCTTCTTACTGTCTATGTTTTGAACCATTCCTGTGACAATTGTTATAGATTCCGATGCTTCACTTCAGGTTTAATGTATCCCTTTGACCTTCTTATTGACGATGAAACACAGAAATTGCAACTTAATTAAATACAAAAGGCACAATGCCGACTTAAGTACAAGAAGACTGACTCTTCTCACTGTCTATGATTTGAACCATTCCTGTGACACGAGTTATAGATTAGGATGCTTCACTTCAGGTTTACTGTATCCCTCTGAGCTTCTTATTGACGATGAAACACAGAAATTGCATCGGAATTATATACAAAAGGCACAATGCCGACATAAGTACAAGAAGACTGACTCTTCTTACTGTCTATGTTTTGAACCATTCCTGTGACACTAGTTATAGATTCTGATGCTTCACTTCAGGTTTACTGTATCCCTTTGACCTTCTTATTGACGATGAAACACAGAAATCGCATCTTAATTGAATACAAAAGGCACAATGCCGACTTAAGTACAAGAAGACTGACTCTTCTTACTGTCTATGATTTGAACCATTCATGTGACACTAGTTATAGATTCCGATGCTTCACTTCAGGTTTACTGAATCCCTCTGACCTTCTTATTGATGATGAAACACAGAAATAGCATCGGAATGAAATACAAAAGGCACAATGCGGACTCAAGTACAAGAAGACTTCTCTTCTTACTGTCTATGTTTTGAACCATTCCTGTGACACTAGTTTCAGATTCCGATGCTTCACTTCAGGTTTACTGTATCCAGCTGACCTTCTTATTGACGATGAAGCACATAAATTGCATCGGAATTAAATACAAAAGGCACAATGCCGACTTAAGTACAAGAAGACTGACTCTACTTACTGTTTATGTTTTGAACTATTCCTGTGACACTAGTTATAGATTCCGATGCTTCACTTCAGGTTTACTGAATCCCTCTGACCTTCTTATTGACGATGAAACACAGAAATAGCATCGGAATTAAATACAAAAGGCACAATGCCGACTCAAGTACAAGAAGACGGACTCTTCTAACTGTCTATGTTTTGAACCATTCCTGTGTTACTAGTTTTAGATTCCGATGCTTCACTTCAGGTTTACTGTATCCAGCTGTACTTCTTATTGACGATGAAGCACATAAATTACATCGGAATTAAATACAAAAGGCACAATGCCGACTTAAGTACAAGAAGACTGACTCTACTTACTGTTTATGTTTTGAACCATTCCTGTGACACTAGTTATAGATTCCGACGCTTCACTTCAGGTTTACTGTATTCCTCAGACCTTCGAATTGACGATGATACACAGAAATTGCATCGGAATTAAATACAAAATGCACAATGCCGACTTAAGTACAAGAAAACTGATTCTTCTTACTGTCTATGTTCTGAACCATTCCTGTGACACTAGTAATAGATTCCCCGATGCTTCACTTCAGGTTTACTGTATCCCTCTAACCTTCTTATTGACGATGAAACACAGAAATTGCATCGGAATTAAATACAAAAGGCGGAATGCCGACTTAAGAACAAGAAAACTGATCCTTCTTACTGTCTATGTTTTGAACCATTTCTGTGACACTAGTTATAGATTCCGATGCTTCACTTCAGGTTTACTGTATCCCTCTGACCTTCTTATTGACGATAAAACACGTAAATTGAATCGGAATTAAATACAAAAGGCACAATGCCTACTTAAGTACAAGAAGATTGACTCTTCTTACTGTCTATGTTTTGAACCATTCCTGTGACACTAGTTATAGATTTCGATGCTTCACTTCAGGTTTACTGAATCCCTCTGCCCTTCTTATTGACGATGAAACACAGAAATAGCATCGGAATTAAATGCAAAAGGCACAATGCCGACTCAGGTACAAGAAGACTGACTCTTCTTACTGTCTATGATTTGAACCATTCCTGTGACAATAGTTATAGATTCCGATGCTTCACTTCAGGTTTAATGTATCCCTTTGACCTTCTTATTGACGATGAAACACAGAAATTGCAACTTAATTAAATACAAAAGGCACAATGCCGACTTAAGTACAAGAAGACTGACTCTTCTCACTGTCTATGATTTGAACCATTCCTGTGACACTAGTTTTAGATTCCAATGCTTCACTTCAGGTTTACTGTATCCAGCTGACTTTCTTATTGACGATGAAGCACATAAATTGCATCGGAATTAAATACAAAAGGCAAAATGCCGACTTAAGTACAAGAAGACTGACTCTACTTACTGTTTATGTTTGAACTATTCCTGTGACACTAGTTATAGATTCCGATGCTTCACTTCAGGTTTACTGTATCCAGCTGACCTTCCTATTGACGATGAAACACAGATATTGCATCGGAATTAAATACATAAGGCACAATGCCGACTTAAGTACAAGAAAACTGACTCTTCTTACTGTCTATGTTTTGAAACATTCCTGTGAAACTAGTTATAGATTCCGATGCTTCACTTCAGGTTTACTGTATCCCTCTGACCTTCTTATTGACGATGAAACACAGAAATAGCATCGGAATTAAATACAAAAGGCACAATGCCGAGTCAAGTACAAGAAGACGGACTCTTCTTACTGTCTATGTTTTGAACCATTCCTGTGACACTAGTTTTAGATTCCGATGCTTCACTTCAGGTTTACTGTATCCAGCTGACCTTCTTATTGACGATGAAGCACATAAATTGCATCGGAATTAAATACAAAAGGCACAATGCCGACTTAAGTACAAGAAGCCAGACTCCACTTACTGTTTATGTTTTGAACCATTCCTGTGACATTTGTTATAGATTCCGATGCTTCACTTCAGGTTTACTGTATGCCTCTAACCTTCGTATTGACGATGAAACACAGAAAATGCATCGGAATTAAATACAAAATGAACAATGCCGACTTAAGTACAAGGAAACTGATTCTTCTTACTGTCTATGTTCTGAACCATTCCTGTGACACTAGTTATAGATTCCCCGATGCTTCACTTCAGGTTTACTGTATCCCTCTGACCTTCGTATTGACGATGAAACACAGAAATTGCATCGGAATTAAATACAAAAGGCGGAATGCCTACTTAAGTACAAGAAAACTGAACCTTCTTACTGTCTATGTTTTGAACCATTTCTGTGACACTAGTTATAGATTCCTATGCTTCACTTCAGGTTTACTGTATCCCTCTGACCTTCTTATTGACGATGAAACACGTAAATTGAATCGGAATTAAATACAAAAGGCACATTGCCGACTTAAGTACAAGAAGACTGACTCTTCTTACTGTCTATGTTTTGAACCATTCCTGTGACACTAGTTACAGATTTCGATGCTTCACTTCAGGTTTACTGAATCCCTCTGCCCTTCTTATTGACGATGAAACACAGAAATAGCATCGGAATTAAATGCGCAAGGCACAATGCCGACTCAGGTACAAGAAGACTGGCTCTTCTTTCTCTCTATGTTTTGAACCATTTCTGTGGCACTAGTTATAGATTCCGATGCTTCACTTCAGGTTTACTGTATCCCTTTGACCTTCTTATTGACGAAGAAACACAGATATTGATCGGAATTAAATACAAAAGGCACAATGCCGACTTAAGTACAAGAAGACTGACCCTTCTTACTGTCTATGTTTTTAACCTTTCCTGTGAGACTAGGTATAGATTCCGATGCTTCACTTCAGGTTTACTGTATCCCTCTGACCTTCGTATCGACGATGAAACACAGAAAATTCATCGGAATTAAATACAAAAGGCACAATGCCGACTCAAGTACAAGAAGACTGGCTCTTCTTACTGTCTATGTTTTGAACCATTCCTATGACACTAGTTACAGATTCCGATGCTTCACTTCAGGTTTACTGTATCCAGCTGACCTTCTTATTGACGATGAAGCACATAAATTGCATCGGAATTAAATACAAAAGGCACAATGCCGACTTAAGTAAGAGAAAACTGACTCTTCTACTGTCTATGCTTTGAACCATTCCTGTGACACTAGTTATAGATTCCGATGCTTCACTTCAGCTTTACTGTATCCCTCTGAGCTTCTTATTGACGATGAAACACAGAAATTGCATCGGAATTATATACAAAAAGCACAATGCCGACTTAAGTACAAGAAGACTGACTCTTCTTACTGTCTATGATTTGAACCATTCCTGTGACAATAGTTATAGATTCCGATGCTTCACTTCAGGTTTAATGTATCCCTTTGACCTTCTTATTGACGATGAAACACAGAAATTGCAACTTAATTAAATACAAAAGGCACAATGCCGACTTAAGTACAAGAAGACTGACTTTTCTCACTGTCTATGATTTGAACCATTCCTGTGACACGAGTTATAGATTCCGATGCTTCACTTCAGGTTTACTGTATCCCTCTAAGCTTCTTATTGACGATGAAACACAGAAATTGCATCGGAATTATATACAAAAGGCACAATGCCGACTTAAGTACAAGAAGACTGACTCTTCTTACTGTCTATGTTTTGAACCATTCCTGTGACACTAGTTATAGATTCTGATGCTTCACTTCAGGTTTACTGTATCCCTTTGACCTCCTTATTGACGATGAAACACAGAAATCGCATCTTAATTGAATACAAAAGGCACAATCCCGACTTAAGTACAAGAAGACTGACTCTTATTACTGTCTATGATTTGCACCATTCCTGTGACACTAGTTATAGATTCCGATGCTTCACTTCAGGTTTACTGAATCCCTCTGACCTTCTTATTGATGATGAAACACAGAAATAGCTTCGGAATGAAGTACAAAAGGCACAATGCCGACTCAAGTACAGGAAGACTTCTCTTCTTACTGTCTATGTTTTGAACCATTCCTGTGACACTAGTTTTAGATTCCAATGCTTCACTTCAGGTTTACTGTATCCAGCTGACTTTCTTATTGACGATGAAGCACATAAATTGCATCGGAATTAAATACAAAAGGCACAATGCCGACTTAAGTACAAGAAGACTGACTCTACTTACTGTTTATGTTTGAACTATTCCTGTGACACTAGTTATAGATTCCGATGCTTCACTTCAGGTTTACTGTATCCAACTGACCTTCCTATTGACGATGAAACACAGAAATTGCATCGGAATTAAATACATAAGGCACAATGCCGACTTAAGTACAAGAAAACTGACTCTTCTTACTGTCTATGTTTTGAACCATTCCTGTGAAACTAGTTATAGATTCCGATGCCTCACTTCAGGTTTACTGTATGCCTCTGACCTTCTTATTGACGATGAAACACAGAAATAGCATCGGAATTAAATACAAAAGGCACAATGCCGAGTCAAGTACAAGAAGACGGACTCTTCTTACTGTCTATGTTTTGAACCATTCCTGTGACACTAGTTTTAGATTCCGATGCTTCACTTCAGGTTTACTGTATCCAGCTGACCTTCTTATTGACGATGAAGCACATAAATTGCATCGGAATTAAATACAAAAGGCACAATGCCGACTTAAGTACAAGAAGCCAGACTCTACTTACTGTTTATGTTTTGAACCATTCCTGTGACATTTGTTATAGATTCCGATGCTTCACTTCAGGTTTACTGTATGCCTCTAACCTTCGTATTGACGATGAAACACAGAAAATGCATCGGAATTAAATACAAAATGAACAATGCCGACTTAAGTACAAGAAAACTGATTCTTCTTACTGTCTATGTTCTGAACCATTCCTGTGACACTAGTTATAGATTCCCCGATGCTTCACTTCAGGTTTACTGTATCCCTCTGACCTTCGTATTGACGATGAAACACAGAAATTGCATCGGAATTAAATACAAAAGGCGGAATGCCTACTTAAGTACAAGAAAACTGAACCTTCTTACTGTCTATGTTTTGAACCATTTCTGTGACACTAGTTATAGATTCCTATGCATCACTTCAGGTTTACTGTATCCCTCTGACCTTCTTATTGACGATGAAACACGTAAATTGAATCGGAATTAAATACAAAAGGCACATTGCCAACTTAAGTACAAGAAGACTGACTCTTCTTACTGTCTATGTTTTGAACCATTCCTGTGACACTAGTTACAGATTTCGATGCTTCACTTCAGGTTTACTGAATCCCTCTGCCCTTCTTATTGACGATGAAACACAGAAATAGCATCGGAATTAAATGCGAAAGGCACAATGCCGACTCAGGTACAAGAAGACTGGCTCTTCTTTCTGTCTATGTTTTGAACCATTTCTGTGGCACTAGTTATAGATTCCGATGCTTCACTTCAGGTTTACTGTATCCCTTTGACCTTCTTATTGACGAAGAAACACAGATATTGATCGGAATTAAATACAAAAGGCACAATGCCGACTTAAGTACAAGAAGACTGACCCTTCTTACTGTCTATGTTTTTAACCATTCCTGTGAGACTAGGTATAGATTCCGATGCTTCACTTCAGGTTTACTGTATCCCTCTGACCTTCGTATCGACGATGAAACACAGAAAATTCATCGGAATTAAATACAAAAGGCACAATGCCGACTCAAGTACAAGAAGACTGGCTCTTCTTACTGTCTATGTTTTGAACCATTCCTATGACACTAGTTACAGATTCCGATGCTTCACTTCAGGTTTACTGTATCCAGCTGACCTTCTTATTGACGATGAAGCACATATATTGCATCGGAATTAAATACAAAAGGCACAATGCCGACTTAAGTAAGAGAAAACTGACTCTTCTACTGTCTATGCTTTGAACCATTCCTGTGACACTAGTTATAGATTCCGATGCTTCATTTCAGCTTTACTGTATCCCTCTGAGCTTCTTATTGACGATGAAACACAGAAATTGCATCGGAATTATATACAAAAAGCACAATGCCGACTTAAGTACAAGAAGACTGACTCTTCTTACTGTCTATGATTTGAACCATTCCTGTGACAATAGTTATAGATTCCGATGCTTCACTTCAGGTTTAATGTATCCCTTTGACCTTCTTATTGACGATGAAACACAGAAATTGCAACTTAATTAAATACAAAAGGCACAATGCCGACTTAAGTACAAGAAGACTGACCCATCTCACTGTCTATGATTTGAACCATTCCTGTGACACGAGTTATAGATTCCGATGCTTCACTTCAGGTTTACTGTATCCCTCTAAGCTTCTTATTGACGATGAAACACAGAAATTGCATCGGAATTATATACAAAAATCACAATGCCGACTTAAGTACAAGAAGACTGACTCTTCTTACTGTCTATGTTTTGAATCATTCCTGTGACACTAGTTATAGATTCTGATGCTTCACTTCAGGTTTACTGTATCCCTTTGACCTTCTTATTGACGATGAAACACAGAAATCGCATCTTAATTGAATACAAAAGGCACAATCCTGACTTAAGTACAAGAAGACTGACTCTTCTTACTGTCTATGATTTGCACCATTCCTGTGACACTAGTTATAGATTCCGATGCTTCACTTCAGGTTTACTGAATCCCTCTGACCTTCTTATTGATGATGAAACACAGAAATAGCATCGGAATGAAGTACAAAAGGCACAATGCCGACTCAAGTACAAGTAGACTTCTCTTCTTACTGTCTATGTTTTGAACCATTCCTGTGACACTAGTTTTAGATTCCAATGCTTCACTTCAGGTTTACTGTATCCAGCTGACTTTCTTATTGACGATGAAGCACATAAATTGCATCGGAATTAAATACAAAAGGCACAATCCCGACTTAAGTACAAGAAGACTGACTCTACTTACTGTTTATGTTTGAACTATTCCTGTGACACTAGTTATAGATTCCGATGCTTCACTTCAGGTTTACTGTATCCAGCTGACCTTCCTATTGACGATGAAACACAGAAATTGCATCGGAATTAAATACATAAGGCACAATGCCGACTTAAGTACAAGAAAACTGACTCTTCTTACTGTCTATGTTTTGAACCATTCCTGTGAAACTAGTTATAGATTCCGATGCTTCACTTCAGGTTTACTGTATCCCTCTGACCTTCTTATTGACGATGAAACACAGAAATAGCATCGGAATTAAATACAAAAGGCACAATGCCGAGTCAAGTACAAGAAGACGGACTCTTCTTACTGTCTATGTTTTAAACCATTCCTGTGACACTAGTTTTAGATTCCGATGCTTCACTTGAGGTTTACTGTAACCAGCTGACCTTCTTATTGACGATGAAGCACATAAATTGCATCGGAATTAAATACAAAAGGCACAATGCCGACTTAAGTACAAGAAGCCAGACTCTACTTACTGTTTATGTTTTGAACCATTCCTGTGACATTTGTTATAGATTCCGATGCTTCACTTCAGGTTTACTGAATGCCTCTAACCTTCGTATTGACGATGAAACACAGAAAATGCATCGGAATTAAATACAAAATGAACAATGCCGACTTAAGTACAAGAAAACTGATTCTTCTTACTGTCTATGTTCTGAACCATTCCTGTGACACTAGTTATAGATTCCCCGATGCTTCACTTCAGGTTTACTGTATCCCTCTGACCTTCGTATTGACGATGAAACACAGAAATTGCATCGGAATTAAATACAAAAGGCGGAATGCCTACTTAAGTACAAGAAAACTGAACCTTCTTACTGTCTATGTTTCGAACCATTTCTGTGACACTAGTTATAGATTCCTATGCTTCACTTCAGGTTTACTGTTTCCCTCTGACCTTCTTATTGACGATGAAACACGTAAATTGAATCGGAATTAAATACAAAAGGCACATTGCCGACTTAAGTACAAGAAGACTGACTCTTCTTACTGTCTATGTTTTGAACCATTCCTGTGACACTAGTTACAGATTTCGATGCTTCACTTCAGGTTTACTGAATCCCTCTGCCCTTCTTATTGACGATGAAACACAGAAATAGCATCGGAATTAAATGCGAAAGGCACAATGCCGACTCAGGTACAAGAAGACTGGCTCTTCTTTCTGTCTATGTTTTGAACCATTTCTGTGGCACCAGTTATAGATTCCGATGCTTCACTTCAGGTTTACTGTATCCCTTTGACCTTCTTATTGACGAAGAAACACAGATATTGATCGGAATTAAATACAAAAGGCACAATGCCGACTTAAGTACAAGAAGACTGACCCTTCTTAATGTCTATGTTTTTAACCATTCCTGTGAGACTAGGTATAGATTCCGATGCTTCACTTCAGGTTTACTGTATCCCTCTGACCTTCGTATCGACGATGAAACACAGTAAATTCATCGGAATTAAATACAAAAGGCACAATGCCGACTCAAGTACAAGAAGACTGGCTCTTCTTACTGTCTATGTTTTGAACCATTCCTATGACACTAGTTACAGATTCCGATGCTTCACTTCAGGTTTACTGTATCCAGCTGACCTTCTTATTGACGATGAAGCACATAAATTGCATCGGAATTAAATACAAAAGGCACAATGTCGACTTAAGTAAGAGAAAACTGACTCTTCTACTGTCTATGCTTTGAACCATTCCTGTGACACTAGTTATAGATTCCGATGCTTCACTTCAGCTTTACTGTATCCCTCTGAGCTTCTTATTGACGATGAAACACAGAAATTGCATCGGAATTATATACAAAAAGCACAATGCCGACTTAAGTACAAGAAGACTGACTCTTCTTACTGTCTATGATTTGAACCATTCCTGTGACAATAGTTATAGATTCCGATGCTTCACTTCAGGTTTAATGTATCCCTTTGACCTTCTTATTGACGATGAAACACAGAAATTGCAACTTAATTAAATACAAAAGGCACAATGCCGACTTAAGTACAAGAAGACTGACTCTTCTCACTGTCTATGATTTGAACCATTCCTGTGACACGAGTTATAGATTCCGATGCTTCACTTCAGGTTTACTGTATCCCTCTAAGCTTCTTATTGACGATGAAACACAGAAATTGCATCGGAATTATATACAAAAGGCACAATGCCGACTTAAGTACAAGAAGACTGACTCTTCTTACTGTCTATGTTTTGAACCATTCCTGTGACACTAGTTATAGATTCTGACGCTTCACTTCAGGTTAGGCACAATCCCGACTTAAGTACAATAAGACTGACTCTTCTTACTGTCTATGATTTGCACCATTCCTGTGACACTAGTTATAGATTCCGATGCTTCACTTCAGGTTTACTGAATCCCTCTGACCTTCTTATTGATGATGAAACACAGAAATAGCATCGGAATGAAGTACAAAAGGCACAATGCCGACTCAAGTACAAGAAGACTTCTCTTCTTAATGTCTATGTTATGAACCATTCCTGTGACACTAGTTTTAGATTCCAATGCTTCACTTCAGGTTTACTGTATCCAGCTGACTTTCTTATTGACGATGAAGCACATAAATTGCATCGGAATTAAATACAAAAGGCACAATGCCAACTTAAGTACAAGAAGACTGACTCTACTTACTGTTTATGTTTGAACTATTCCTGTGACACTAGTTATAGATTCCGATGCTTCACTTCAGGTTTACTGTATCCAGCTGACCTTCCTATTGACGATGAAACACAGAAATTGCATCGGAATTAAATACATAAGGCACAATGCCGACTTAAGTACAAGAAAACTGACTCTTCTTACTGTCTGTGTTTTGAACCATTCCTGTGAAACTAGATATAGATTCCGATGCTTCACTTCAGGTTTACTGTATCCCTCTGACCTTCTTATTGACGATGAAACACAGAAATAGCATCGGAATTAAATACAAAAGGCACAATGCCGAGTCAAGTACAAGAAGACGGACTCTTCTTACTGTCTATGTTTTGAACCATTCCTGTGACACTAGTTTTAGATTCCGATGCTTCACTTCAGGTTTACTGTATCCAGCTGACCTTCTTATTGACGATGAAGCACATAAATTGCATCGGAATTAAATACAAAAGGTACAATGACGACTTAAGTACAAGAAGCCAGACTCTACTTACTGTTTATGTTTTGAACCATTCCTGTGACATTTGTTATAGATTCCGATGCTTCACTTCAGGTTTACTGTATGCCTCTAACCTTCGTATTGACGATGAAACACAGAAAATGCATCGGAATTAAATACAAAATGAACAATGCCGACTTAAGTACAAGAAAACTGATTCTTCTTACTGTCTATGTTCTGAACCATTCCTGTGACACTAGTTATAGATTCCCCGATGCTTCACTTCAGGTTTACTGTATCCCTCTGACCTTCTTATTGACGATGAAACACAGAAATGGCATCGGAATTAAATACAAAAGGCGGAATGCCTACTTAAGTACAAGAAAACTGAACCTTCTTACTGTCTATGTTTTGAACCATTTCTGTGACACTAGTTATAGATTCCTATGCTTCACTTCAGGTTTACTGTATCCCTCTGACCTTCTTATTGACGATGAAACACGTAAATTGAATCGGAATTAAATACAAAAGGCACATTGCCGACTTAAGTACAAGAAGACTGACTCTTCTTACTGTCTATGTTTTGAACCATTCCTGTGACACTAGTTACAGATTTCGATGCTTCACTTCAGGTTTACTGAATCCCTCTGCCCTTCTTATTGACGATGAAACACAGAAATAGCATCGGAATTAAATGCAAAAGGCACAATGCCGACTCAGGTACAAGAAGACTGGCTCTTCTTTCTGTCTATGTTTTGAACCATTTCTGTGGCACTAGTTATAGATTCCGATGCTTCACTTCAGGTTTACTGTATCCCTTTGACCTTCTTATTGACGAAGAAACACAGATATTGGATCGGAATTAAATACAAAAGGCACAATGCCGACTTAAGTACAAGAAGACTGACGCTTCTTACTGTCTATGTTTTAAACCATTCCTGTGAGACTAGGTATAGATTCCGATGCTTCACCTCAGGTTTACTGTATCCCTCTGACCTTCGTATCGACGATGAAACACAGAAAATTCATCGGAATTAAATACAAAAGGCACAATGCCGACTCAAGTACAAGAAGACTGGCTCTTCTCCCTGTCTATGATTTGAACCATTCCTATGACACTAGTTACAGATTCCGATGCTTCACTTCATGTTTACTGTATCCAGCTGACCTTCTTATTGACGATGAAGCACAGAAATTGCATCGGAATTAAATACAAAAGGCACAATGCCGACTTAATTACGAGAAAACTGACTCTTCTTACTGTCTATGATTTGAACCATTCCTGTGACACGAGTTATAGATTCCGATGCTTCACTTCAGGTTTACTGTATCCCTCTGAGTTTCTTATTGACGATGAAACACAGAAATTGCATCGGAATTATATACATAAAGCACAATGCCGACTTAAGTACAAGAAGACTGACTCTTCTTACTGTCTATGTTTTGAACCATTCCTGTGACACTAGTTATAGATTCTGTTGCTTCACTTCAGGTTTACTGTATCCCTTTGACCTTCTTATTGACGATGAAACACAGAAATCGAATCTTAGTTGAATACAAAAGGCACAATCCCGACTTAAGTACAAGAAGACTGACTCTTCTTACTGTCTATGATTTGCACCATTCCTGTCACACTAGTTATAGATTCCGATGCTTCACTTCAGGTTTACTGAATACCTCTGACCTTCTTATTGATGATGAAACACAGAAATAGCATCGGAATGAAGTACAAAAGGCACAATGCCGACTCAAGTACAAGAAGACTTCTCTTCTTACTGTCTATGTTTTGAACCATTCCTGTGACACTAGTTTTAGATTCCAATGCTTCACTTCAGGTTTACTGTATCCAGCTGACCTGCTTATTGACGATGAAGCACATAAATTGCATCGGAATTAAATACAAAAGGCACAATACCGACTTAAGTACAAGAAGACTGACTCTACTTACTGTTTATGATTTGAACTATTCCTGTGACACTAGTTATAGATTCAGATGCTTCACTTCAGGTTTACTGTATCCAGCTGACCTTCCTATTGACGATGAAACACAGAAATTGCATCGGAATTAAACACATAAGGCACAATGCCGACTTAAGTACAAGAAAACTGACTCTTCTTACTGTCTATGTTTTGAACCATTCCTGTGAAACTAGTTATAGATTCCGATGCTTCACTTCAGGTTTACTGTATCCCTCTGACCTACGTATCCACGATGAAACACAGAAAATTCATCGGAATTAAATACAAAAGGCACAATGCCGACTCAAGTACAAGAAGACTGGCTCTTCTTACTGTCTATGTTTTGAACCATTCCTATGACACTAGTTACAGATTCCGATGCTTCACTTCAGGTTTACTGTATCCAGCTGACCTTTTTATTGACGATGAAGCACATAATTTGCATCGGAATTAAATACAAAAAGCACAATGCCGACTTAAGTACGAGAAAACTGACTCTTCTTACTGTCTATGCTTTGAACCATTCCTGTGACACTAGTTATAGCTTCCGATGCTTCACTTCAGGTTTACTGAATCCCTCTGACCTTCTTATTGATGATGAAACACAGAAATAGCATCGGAATGAAGTACAAAAGGCACAATGCCGACTCAAGTACAAGAAGACTTCTCTTCTTACTGTCTATGTTTTGAACCATTCCTGTGACACTAGTTTTAGATTCCGCTGCTTCACTTCAGGTTTACTGTATCCAGCTGACCTTCTTATTGACGATGAAGCACATAAATTGCATCGTAATTAAATACAAAAGGCACAATGCCGACTGAAGTACAAGAAGACTGACTCTACTTACTGTCTAAGTTTTGAACCATTCCTGTGAAACTAGTTATAGATTCCGATGCTTCACTTCAGGTTGACTGTATCCCTGTGACCTTCTTATTGACGATGAAACACAGAAATTGCATCGGAATTAAATACAAAAGGCGGAATGCCGACTTAAGTACAAGAAAACTGAGTCTTCTTACTGTCTATGTTTGAACCATTACTGTGACACTAGTTATAGATTCCGATGCATCACTTCAGGTTTACTGTATCCCTCTGACCTTCTTATTGACGATGAAACACGTAAATTGCATCGGAATTAAATACAAAAGGCACAAAGCCGACTTCAGTACGAGAAAACTGACTCTTCTTACTGTCTATGTTTTGAACCATTCCTGTGAAACTAGTTATAGATTCAAATGCTTCACTTCAGGTTTACTGCATCCCTCTGACCTTCTAATTGACGATGAAACACAGAAATTGCATCGGAATTAAATACAAAAGGGGGAATGCCGACTTAAGTACAAGAAAACTGATTCTTCTTACTGTCTATGTTTGAACCATTACTGTGACACTAGTTATAGATTCCGCTGCATTACTTCAGGTTTACTGTATCCCTCTGACCTTCTTATTGACGATGAAACACGTAAATTGCATCGGAATTAAATACAAAAGGCACAATGCCGACTTAAGTACGAGAAAACTGGCTCTTCTTACTGTCTATGTTTTGAACCATTTCTGTGACACTAGTTATAGATTCCGATGCTTCACTTTGTGTTTACTGTATCCCTTTGTCCTTCTTATTGACGAAGAAACACAGATATTGCATCGGAATTAAATACAAAAGGCACAATGCCGACTCATGTACAAGAAGACTGGCTCTTCTTACTGTCTATGTTTTGAACCATTCCTATGACACTAGTTACAGATTCCGATGCTTCACTTCAGGTTTACTGTATCCAGCTGACCGTCTTATTGACGATGAAGCACATAAATTGCATCGTAATTAAATACAAAAGGCACAATGCCGACTTAAGTAAGAGAAAACTGACTCTTCTACTGTCTATGTATTGAACCATTCCTGTGACACTAGTTATAGATTCCGATGCTTCACTTCAGCTTTACTGTATCCCTCTGAGCTTCTTATTGACGATGAAACACAGAAATTGCATCGGAATTATATACAAAAAGCACAATGCCGACTTAAGTACAAGAAGACAGACTCTTCTTACTGTCTATGATTTGAACCATTCCTGTGACAATAGTTATAGATTCCGATGCTTCACTTCAGGTTTAATGTATCCCTTTGACCTTCTTATTGACGATGAAACACAGAAATTGCAACTTAATTAAATACAAAAGGCACAATGCGGACTTAAGTACAAGAAGACTGACTCTTCACACTGTCTATGATTTGAACCATTCCTGTGACACGAGTTATAGATTCCGATGCTTCACTTCAGGTTTACTGTATCCTTCTAAGCTTCTTATTGACGATGAAACACAGAAATTGCATCGGAATTATATACAAAAGGCACAATGCCGACTTAAGTACAAGAAGACTGACTCTTCTTACTGTCTATGTTTTGAACCATTCCTGTGACACTAGTTATAGATTGTGATGCTTCACTTCAGGTTTACTGTATCCCTTTGACCTTCTTATTGACGATGAAACACAGAAATCGCATCTTAATTGAATACAAAAGGCACAATCCCGACTTAAGTACAAGAAGACTGACTCTTCTTACTGTCTATGATTTGCACCATTCCTGTGACACTAGTTATAGATTCCGATGCTTCACTTGAGGTTTACTGAATCCCTCTGACCTTCTTATTGATGATGAAACACAGAAATAGCATCGGAATGAAGTACAAAAGGCACAATGCCGACTCAAGTACAAGTAGACTTCTCTTCTTACTGTCTATGTTTTGAACCATTCCTGTGACACTAGTTTTAGATTCCAATGCTTCACTTCAGGTTTACTGTATCCAGCTGACCTTCTTATTGACGATGAAGCACATAAATTGCATCGGAATTAAATACAAAAGGCACAATGCCGACTTAAGTACAAGAAGACTGACTCTACTTACTGTTTATGTTTTGAACTATTCCTGTGACACTAGTTATAGATTTTGATGCTTCACTTCAGGTTTACTGTATCCCTTTGACCTTCTTATTGACGATGAAACACAGAAATCGCATCTTAATTGAATACAAAAGGCACAATCCCGACTTAAGTACAAGAAAACTGACTCTTCTTACTGTCTATGATTTGCACCATTCCTGTGACACTAGTTATAGATTCCGATGCTTCACTTCGGGTTTACTGAATACCTCTGACCTTCTTATTGATGATGAAACACAGAGATAGCATCGGAATGAAGTACAAAAGGCACAATGCCGACTCAAGTACAAGAAGACTCCTCTTCTTACTGTCTATGTTTTGAACCATTCCTGTGACACTAGTTTTAGATTCCAATGCTTCACTTCAGGTTTACTGTATCCAGCTGACCTTCTTATTGACGATGAAGCACATAATTTGCATCGGAATTAAATACAAAAAGCACAATGCCGACTTAAGTACGAGAAAACTGACTCTTCTTACTGTCTATGCTTTGAACCATTCCTGTGACACTAGTTACAGCTTCCGATGCTTCACTTCAGGTTTACTGAATCCCTCTGACCTTCTTATTGATGATGAAACACAGAAATAGCATCGGAATGAAGTACAAATGTCACAATGCCGACTCAAGTACAAGAAGACTTCTCTTCTTACTGTCTATGTTTTGAACTATTCCTGTGACACTAGTTTTAGATTCCGCTGCTTCACTTCAGGTTTACTGTATCCAGCTGACCTTCTTATTGACGATGAAGCACATAAATTGCATCGTAATTAAATACAAAAGGCACAATGCCGACTTAAGTACAAGAAGACTGACTCTACTTACTGTCTATGTTTTGAACCATTCCTGTGAAACTAGTTATAGATTCCGATGCTTCACTTCAGGTTGACTGTATCCCTGTGACCTTCTTATTGACGATGAAACACAGAAATTGCATCGGAATTAAATACAAAAGGCGGAATGCCGACTTAAGTACAAGAAAACTGATTCTTCTTACTGTCTATGTTTGAACCATTACTGTGACACTAGTTATAGATTCCGATGCATCACTTCAGGTTTACTGTATCCCTCTGACCTTCTTATTGACGATGAAACACGTAAATTGCATCGGAATTAAATACAAAAGGCACAAAGCCGACTTAAGTACGAGAAAACTGACTCTTCTTACTGTCTATGTTTTGAACCATTCCTGTGAAACTAGTTATAGATTCAAATGCTTCACTTCAGGTTTACTGTATCCCTCTGACCTTCTTATTGACGATGAAACACAGAAATTGCATCGGAATTAAATACAAAAGGGGGAATGCCGACTTAAGTACAAGAAAACTGATTCTTCTTACTGTCTATGTTTGAACCATTACTGTGACACTAGTTACAGATTCCGATGCTTCACTTCAGGTTTACTGTATCCAGCTGACCTTCTTATTGACGATGAAGCACATAAATTGCTTCGGAATTAAATACAAAAGGCACAATACCGACTTAAGTAAGAGAAAACTGACTCTTCTACTGTCTATGCTTTGAACCATTCCTGTGACACTAGTTATAGATCCGATGCTTCACTTCAGCTTTACTGTATCCCTCTGAGCTTCTTATTGACGATGAAACACAGAAATTGCATCGGAATTATATACAAAAAGCACAATGCCGACTTAAGTACAAGAAGACTGACTCTTCTTACTGTCTATGATATGAACCATTCCTGTGACAATAGTTATAGATTCCGATGCTTCACTTCAGGTTTAATGTATCCCTTTGACCTTCTTATTGACGATGAAACACAGAAATTGCAACTTAATTAAATACAAAAGGCACAATGCCGACTTAAGTACAAGAAGACTGACTCTTCTCACTGTCTATGATTTGAACCATTCCTGTGACACGAGTTATAGATTCCGATGCTTCACTTCAGGTTTACTGTATCCCTCTAAGCTTCTTATTGACGATGAAACACAGAAATTGCATCGGAATTATATACAAAAGGCACAATGCCGACTTAAGTACAAGAAGACTGACTCTTCTTACTGTCTATGTTTTGAACCATTCCTGTGACACTAGTTATAGATTCTGATGCTTCACTTCAGGTTTACTGTATCCCTTTGACCTTCTTATTGACGATGAAACACAGAAATCGCATCTTAATTGAATACAAAAGGCACAATCCCGACTTAAGTACAAGAAGACTGACTCTTCTTACTGTCTATGATTTGCACCATTCCTGTGACACTAGTTATAGATTCCGATGCTTCACTTGATGTTTACTGAAGCCCTCTGACCTTCTTATTGATGATGAAACACAGAAATAGCATCGGAATGAAGTACAAAAGGCACAATACCGACTCAAGTACAAGAAGACTTCTCTTCTTACTGTCTATGTTTTGAACCTTTCCTGTGACACTAGTTTTAGATTCCAATGCTCCACTTCAGGTTTACTGTATCCAGCTGACCTTCTTATTGACGATGAAGCACATAAATTGCATCGGAATTAAATACAAAAGGCACAATGCCGACTTAAGTACAAGAAGACTGACTCTACTTACTGTTTATGTTTTGAACTATTCCTGTGACACTAGTTATAGATTCCGATGCTTCACTTCAGGTTTACTGTATCCAGCTGACCTTCCTATTGACGATGAAACACAGAAATTGCATCGGAATTAAATACATAAGGCACAATGCCGACTTAAGTACAAGAAAACTGACTCTTCTTACTGTCTATGTTTTGAACCATTCCTGTGAAACTAGTTATAGATTCCGATGCGTCACTTCAGGTTTACTGTATCCCTCTGACCTTCTTATTGACGATGAAACACAGAAATAGCATCGGAATTAAATACAAAAGGCACAATGCCGAGTCCAGTACAAGAAGACGGACTCCTCTTACTGTCTATGTTTTGAACCATTCCTGTGACACTAGTTTTAGATTCCGATGCTTCACTTCAGGTTTACTGTATCCAGCTGACCTTCTTATTGACGATGAAGCACATAAATTGCATCGGAATTAAATACAAAAGGCACAATGCCGACTTAAGTACAAGAAGCCAGACTCTACTTACTTTTTATGTTTTGAACCATTCCTGTGACATTTGTTATAGATTCCGATGCTTCACTTCAGGTTTACTGTATGCCTCTGACCTTCGTATTGACGATGAAACACAGAAAATGCATCGGAATTAAATACAAAATGAACAATGCCGACTTAAGTACAAGAAAACTGATTCTTCTTACTGTCTATGTTCTGAACCATTCCTGTGACACTAGTTATAGATTCCCCGATGCTTCACTTCAGGTTTACTGTATCCCTCTGACCTTCTTATTGACGATGAAACACAGAAATTGCATTGGAATTAAATACAAAAGGCGGAATGCCTACTTAAGTACAAGAAAACTGAACCTTCTTACTGTCTATGTTTTGAACCATTTCTGTGACACTAGTTATAGATTCCTATGCTTCACTTCAGGTTTACTGTATCCCTCTGACCTTCTTATTGACGATGAAACACGTAAATTGAATCGGAATTAAATACAAAAGGCACCTTGCCGACTTAAGTACAAGAAGACTGACTCTTCTTACTGTCTATGTTTTGAACCATTCCTGTGACACTAGTTACAGATTTCGATGCTTCACTTCAGGTTTACTGAATCCCTCTGCCCTTCTTATTGACGATGAAACACAGAAATTGCATCGGAATTAAATACAAAAGGCGGAATGCCGACTTAAGTACAAGAAAACTGATTCTTCTTACTGTCTATGTTTGAACCATTACTGTGACACTAGTTATAGATTCCGATGCATCACTTCAGGTTTACTGTATCCCTCTGACCTTCTTATTGACGATGAAACACGTATATTGCATCGGAATTAAATACAAAAGGCACAATGCCGACTCAAGTACAAGAAGACTGGCTCTTCTTACTGTCTATGTTTTGAACCATTCCTATGACACTAGTTACAGATTCCGATGCTTCACTTCAGGTTTACTGTATCCAGCTGACCTTCTTATTGACGATGAAGCACATAATTTGCATCGGAATTAAATACAAAAAGCACAATGCCGACTTAAGTACGAGAAAACTGACTCTTCTTACTGTCTATGCTTTGAACCATTCCTGTGACACTAGTTACAGCTTCCGATGCTTCACTTCAGGTTTACTGAATCCCTCTGACCTTCTTATTGATGATGAAACACAGAAATAGCATCGGAATGAAGTACAAAAGGCACAATGCCGACTCAAGTACAAGAAGACTTCTCTTCTTACTGTCTATGTTTTGAACTATTCCTGTGACACTAGTTTTAGATTCCGCTGCTTCACTTCAGGTTTACTGTATCCAGCTGACCTTCTTATTGACGATGAAGCACATAAATTGCATCGTAATTAAATACAAAAGGCACAATGCCGACTTAAGTACAAGAAGACTGACTCTACTTACTGTCTATGTTTTGAACCATTCCTGTGAAACTAGTTATAGATTCCGATGCTTCACTTCAGGTTGACTGTATCCCTGTGACCTTCTTATTGACGATGAAACACAGAAATTGCATCGGAATTAAATACAAAAGGCGGAATGCCGACTTAAGTACAAGAAAACTGATTCTTCTTACTGTCTATGTTTGAACCATTACTGTGACACTAGTTATAGATTCCGATGCATCACTTCAGGTTTACTGTATCCCTCTGACCTTCTTATTGACGATGAAACACGTAAATTGCATCGGAATTAAATACAAAAGGCACAAAGCCGACTTAAGTACGAGAAAACTGACTCTTCTTACTGTCTATGTTTTGAACCATTCCTGTGAAACTAGTTATAGATTCAAATGCTTCACTTCAGGTTTACTGTATCCCTCTGACCTTCTTATTGACGATGAAACACAGAAATTGCATCGGAATTAAATACAAAAGGGGGAATGCCGACTTAAGTACAAGAAAACTGATTCTTCTTACTGTCTATGTTTGAACCATTACTGTGACACTAGTTACAGATTCCGATGCTTCACTTCAGGTTTACTGTATCCAGCTGACCTTCTTATTGACGATGAAGCACATAAATTGCTTCGGAATTAAATACAAAAGGCACAATACCGACTTAAGTAAGAGAAAACTGACTCTTCTACTGTCTATGCTTTGAACCATTCCTGTGACACTAGTTATAGATTCCGATGCTTCACTTCAGCTTTACTGTATCCCTCTGAGCTTCTTATTGACGATGAAACACAGAAATTGCATCGGAATTATATACAAAAAGCACAATGCCGACTTAAGTACAAGAAGACTGACTCTTCTTACTGTCTATGATATGAACCATTCCTGTGACAATAGTTATAGATTCCGATGCTTCACTTCAGGTTTAATGTATCCCTTTGACCTTCTTATTGACGATGAAACACAGAAATTGCAACTTAATTAAATACAAAAGGCACAATGCCGACTTAAGTACAAGAAGACTGACTCTTCTCACTGTCTATGATTTGAACCATTCCTGTGACACGAGTTATAGATTCCGATGCTTCACTTCAGGTTTACTGTATCCCTCTAAGCTTCTTATTGACGATGAAACACAGAAATTGCATCGGAATTATATACAAAAGGCACAATGCCGACTTAAGTACAAGAAGACTGACTCTTCTTACTGTCTATGTTTTGAACCATTCCTGTGACACTAGTTATAGATTCTGATGCTTCACTTCAGGTTTACTGTATCCCTTTGACCTTCTTATTGACGATGAAACACAGAAATCGCATCTTAATTGAATACAAAAGGCACAATCCCGACTTAAGTACAAGAAGACTGACTCTTCTTACTGTCTATGATTTGCACCATTCCTGTGACACTAGTTATAGATTCCGATGCTTCACTTGATGTTTACTGAAGCCCTCTGACCTTCTTATTGATGATGAAACACAGAAATAGCATCGGAATGAAGTACAAAAGGCACAATACCGACTCAAGTACAAGAAGACTTCTCTTCTTACTGTCTATGTTTTGAACCTTTCCTGTGACACTAGTTTTAGATTCCAATGCTCCACTTCAGGTTTACTGTATCCAGCTGACCTTCCTATTGACGATGAAACACAGAAATTGCATCGGAATTAAATACATAAGGCACAATGCCGACTTAAGTACAAGAAAACTGACTCTTCTTACTGTCTATGTTTTGAACCATTCCTGTGAAACTAGTTATAGATTCCGATGCGTCACTTCAGGTTTACTGTATCCCTCTGACCTTCTTATTGACGATGAAACACAGAAATAGCATCGGAATTAAATACAAAAGGCACAATGCCGAGTCCAGTACAAGAAGACGGACTCCTCTTACTGTCTATGTTTTGAACCATTCCTGTGACACTAGTTTTAGATTCCGATGCTTCACTTCAGGTTTACTGTATCCAGCTGACCTTCTTATTGACGATGAAGCACATAAATTGCATCGGAATTAAATACAAAAGGCACAATGCCGACTTAAGTACAAGAAGCCAGACTCTACTTACTTTTTATGTTTTGAACCATTCCTGTGACATTTGTTATAGATTCCGATGCTTCACTTCAGGTTTACTGTATGCCTCTGACCTTCGTATTGACGATGAAACACAGAAAATGCATCGGAATTAAATACAAAATGAACAATGCCGACTTAAGTACAAGAAAACTGATTCTTCTTACTGTCTATGTTCTGAACCATTCCTGTGACACTAGTTATAGATTCCCCGATGCTTCACTTCAGGTTTACTGTATCCCTCTGACCTTCTTATTGACGATGAAACACAGAAATTGCATTGGAATTAAATACAAAAGGCGGAATGCCTACTTAAGTACAAGAAAACTGAACCTTCTTACTGTCTATGTTTTGAACCATTTCTGTGACACTAGTTATAGATTCCTATGCTTCACTTCAGGTTTACTGTATCCCTCTGACCTTCTTATTGACGATGAAACACGTAAATTGAATCGGAATTAAATACAAAAGGCACCTTGCCGACTTAAGTACAAGAAGACTGACTCTTCTTACTGTCTATGTTTTGAACCATTCCTGTGACACTAGTTACAGATTTCGATGCTTCACTTCAGGTTTACTGAATCCCTCTGCCCTTCTTATTGACGATGAAACACAGAAATTGCATCGGAATTAAATACAAAAGGCGGAATGCCGACTTAAGTACAAGAAAACTGATTCTTCTTACTGTCTATGTTTGAACCATTACTGTGACACTAGTTATAGATTCCGATGCATCACTTCAGGTTTACTGTATCCCTCTGACCTTCTTATTGACGATGAAACACAGAAATAGCATCGGAATTAAATACAAAAGGCACAATGCCGACTTAAGTAAGAGAAAACTGACTCATCTACTGTCTATGCTTTGAACCATTCCTGTGACACTAGTTATAGATTCCGATGCTTCACTTCAGCTTTACTGTATCCCTCTGAGCTTCTTATATACGATGAAACACAGAAATTGCATCGGAATTATATAAAAAAAGCACAATGCCGACTTAAGTACAAGAAGACTGACTCTTCTTACTGTCTATGATTTGAACCATTCCTGTGACAATAGTTATAGATTCCGATGCTTCACTTCAGGTTTAATGTATCCCTTTGACCTTCTTATTGACGATGAAACACAGAAATTGCAACTTAATTAAATACAAATGCACAATGCCGACTTAAGTACAAGAAGGCTGACTCTTCTCACTGTCTATGATTTGAACCATTCCTGTGACACGAGTTATAGATTCCGATGCTTCACTTCAGGTTTACTGTATCCCTCTAAGCTTCTTATTGACGATGAAACACAGAAATTGCATCGGAATTATATACAAAAGGCACAATGCCGACTTAAGTACAAGAAGACTGACTCTTCTTACTGTCTATGTTTTGAACCATTCCTGTGACACTAGTTATAGATTCTGATGCTTCACTTCAGGTTTACTGTATCCCTTTGACCTTCTTATTGACGATGAAACACAGAAATCGCATCTTAATTGAATACAAAAGGCACAATCCCGACTTAAGTACAAGAAGACTGACTCTTCTTACTGTCTATGATTTGCACCATTCCTGTGACACTAGTTATAGATTCCGATGCTTCACTTGAGGTTTACTGAAGCCCTCTGACCTTCTTATTGATGATGAAACACAGAAATAGCATCGGAATGAAGTACAAAAGGCACAATACCGACTCAAGTACAAGAAGACTTCTCTTCTTACTGTCTATGTTTTGAACCATTCCTGTGACACTAGTTTTAGATTCCAATGCTCCACTTCAGGTTTACTGTATCCAGCTGACCTTCTTATTGACGATGAAGCACATAAATTGCATCGGAATTAAACACATAAGGCACAATGCCGACTTAAGTACAAGAAAACTGACTCTTCTTACTGTCTATGTTTTGAAAGATTCCTGTGAAACTAGTTATAGATTCCGATGCTTCACTTCAGGTTTACTGTATCCCTCTGACCTACGTATCCACGATGAAACACAGAAAATTCATCGGAATTAAATACAAAAGGCACAATGCCGACTCAAGTACAAGAAGACTGGCTCTTCTTACTGTCTATGTTTTGAACCATTCCTATGACACTAGTTACAGATTCCGATGCTTCACTTCAGGTTTACTGTATCCAGCTGACCTTCTTATTGACGATGAAGCACATAATTTGCATCGGAATTAAATACAAAAAGCACAATGCCGACTTAAGTACGAGAAAACTGACTCTTCTTACTGTCTATGCTTTGAACCATTCCTGTGACACTAGTTACAGCTTCCGATGCTTCACTTCAGGTTTACTGAATCCCTCTGACCTTCTTATTGATGATGAAACACAGAAATAGCATCGGAATGAAGTACAAAAGGCACAATGCCGACTCAAGTACAAGAAGACTTCTCTTCTTACTGTCTATGTTTTGAACTATTCCTGTGACACTAGTTTTAGATTCCGCTGCTTCACTTCAGGTTTACTGTATCCAGCTGACCTTCTTATTGACGATGAAGCACATAAATTGCATCGTAATTAAATACATAAGGCACAATGCCGACTTAAGTACAAGAAGACTGACTCTACTTACTGTCTATGTTTTGAACCATTCCTGTGAAACTAGTTATAGATTCCGATGCTTCACTTCAGGTTGACTGTATCCCTGTGACCTTCTTATTGACGATGAAACACAGAAATTGCATCGGAATTAAATACAAAAGGCGGAATGCCGACTTAAGTACAAGAAAACTGATTCTTCTTACTGTCTATGTTTGAACCATTACTGTGACACTAGTTATAGATTCCGATGCATCACTTCAGGTTTACTGTATCCCTCTGACCTTCTTATTGACGATGAAACACGTAAATTGCATCGGAATTAAATACAAAAGGCACAAAGCCGACTTAAGTACGAGAAAACTGACTCTTCTTACTGTCTATGTTTTGAACCATTCCTGTGAAACTAGTTATAGATTCAAATGCTTCACTTCAGGTTTACTGTATCCCTCTGACCTTCTTATTGACGATGAAACACAGAAATTGCATCGGAATTAAATACAAAAAGGGGAATGCCGACTTAAGTACAAGAAAACTGATTCTTCTTACTGTCTATGTTTGAACCATTACTGTGACACTAGTTACAGATTCCGATGCTTCACTTCAGGTTTACTGTATCCAGCTGACCTTCTTATTGACGATGAAGCACATTAATTGCTTCGGAATTAAATACAAAAGGCACAATACCGACTTAAGTAAGAGAAAACTGACTCTTCTACTGTCTATGCTTTGAACCATTCCTGTGACACTAGTTATAGATTCCGATGCTTCACTTCAGCTTTACTGTATCCCTCTGAGCTTCTTATTGACGATGAAACACAGAAATTGCATCGGAATTATATACAAAAAGCACAATGCCGACTTAAGTACAAGAAGACTGACTCTTCTTACTGTCTATGATATGAACCATTCCTGTGACAATAGTTATAGATTCCGATGCTTCACTTCAGGTTTAATGTATCCCTTTGACCTTCTTATTGACGATGAAACACAGAAATTGCAACTTAATTAAATACAAAAGGCACAATGCCGACTTAAGTACAAGAAGACTGACTCTTCTCACTGTCTATGATTTGAACCATTCCTGTGACACGAGTTATAGATTCCGATGCTTCACTTCAGGTTTACTGTATCCCTCTAAGCTTCTTATTGACGATGAAACACAGAAATTGCATCGGAATTATATACAAAAGGCACAATGCCGACTTAAGTACAAGAAGACTGACTCTTCTTACTGTCTATGTTTTGAACCATTCCTGTGACACTAGTTATAGATTCTGATGCTTCACTTCAGGTTTACTGTATCCCTTTGACCTTCTTATTGACGATGAAACACAGAAATCGCATCTTAATTGAATACAAAAGGCACAATCCCGACTTAAGTACAAGAAGACTGACTCTTCTTACTGTCTATGATTTGCACCATTCCTGTGACACTAGTTATAGATTCCGATGCTTCACTTGATGTTTACTGAAGCCCTCTGACCTTCTTATTGACGATGAAACACAGAAATTGCATTGGAATTAAATACAAAAGGCGGAATGCCTACTTAAGTACAAGAAAACTGAACCTTCTTACTGTCTATGTTTTGAACCATTTCTGTGACACTAGTTATAGATTCCTATGCTTCACTTCAGGTTTACTGTATCCCTCTGACCTTCTTATTGACGATGAAACACGTAAATTGAATCGGAATTAAATACAAAAGGCACCTTGCCGACTTAAGTACAAGAAGACTGACTCTTCTTACTGTCTATGTTTTGAACCATTCCTGTGACACTAGTTACAGATTTCGATGCTTCACTTCAGGTTTACTGAATCCCTCTGCCCTTCTTATTGACGATGAAACACAGAAATTGCATCGGAATTAAATACAAAAGGCGGAATGCCGACTTAAGTACAAGAAAACTGATTCTTCTTACTGTCTATGTTTGAACCATTACTGTGACACTAGTTATAGATTCCGATGCATCACTTCAGGTTTACTGTATCCCTCTGACCTTCTTATTGACGATGAAACACGTATATTGCATCGGAATTAAATACAAAAGGCACAAAGCCGACTTAAGTACGAGAAAACTGACTCTTCTTACTGTCTATGTTTTGAACCATTCCTGTGAAACTAGTTATAGATTCAAATGCTTCACTTCAGGTTTACTGTATCCCTCTGACCTTCTTATTGACGATGAAACACAGAAATTGCATCGGAATTAAATACAAAAGGGGGAATGCCGACTTAAGTACAAGAAAACTGATTCTTCTTACTGTCTATGTTTGAACCATTACTGTGACACTAGTTACAGATTCCGATGCTTCACTTCAGGTTTACTGTATCCAGCTGACCTTCTTATTGACGATGAAGCACATAAATTGCTTCGGAATTAAATACAAAAGGCACAATGCCGACTTAAGTAAGAGAAAACTGACTCTTCTACTGTCTATGCTTTGAACCATTCCTGTGACACTAGTTATAGATTCCGATGCTTCACTTCAGCTTTACTGTATCCCTCTGAGCTTCTTATATACGATGAAACACAGAAATTGCATCGGAATTATATAAAAAAAGCACAATGCCGACTTAAGTACAAGAAGACTGACTCTTCTTACTGTCTATGATTTGAACCATTCCTGTGACAATAGTTATAGATTCCGATGCTTCACTTCAGGTTTAATGTATCCCTTTGACCTTCTTATTGACGATGAAACACAGAAATTGCAACTTAATTAAATACAAATGCACAATGCCGACTTAAGTACAAGAAGACTGACTCTTCTCACTGTCTATGATTTGAACCATTCCTGTGACACGAGTTATAGATTCCGATGCTTCACTTCAGGTTTACTGTATCCCTCTAAGCTTCTTATTGACGATGAAACACAGAAATCGCATCTTAATTGAATACAAAAGGCACAATCCCGACTTAAGTACAAGAAGACTGACTCTTCTTACTGTCTATGATTTGCACCGTTCCTGTGACACTAGTTATAGATTCCGATGCTTCACTTGAGGTTTACTGAAGCCCTCTGACCTTCTTATTGATGATGAAACACAGAAATAGCATCGGAATGAAGTACAAAAGGCACAATACCGACTCAAGTACAAGAAGACTTCTCTTCTTACTGTCTATGTTTTGAACCATTCCTGTGACACTAGTTTTAGATTCCAATGCTCCACTTCAGGTTTACTGTATCCAGCTGACCTTCTTATTGACGATGAAGCACATAAATTGCATCGGAATTAAATACAAAAGGCACAATGCCGACTTAAGTACAAGAAGACTGACTCTACTTACTGTTTATGTTTTGAACTATTCCTGTGACACTAGTTATAGATTCCGATGCTTCACTTCAGGTTTACTGTATCCAGCTGACCTTCCTATTGACGATGAAACACAGAAATTGCATCGGAATTAAATACATAAGGCACAATGCCGACTTAAGTACAAGAAAACTGACTCTTCTTACTGTCTATGTTTTGAACCATTCCTGTGAAACTAGTTATAGATTCCGATGCGTCACTTCAGGTTTACTGTATCCCTCTGACTTTCTTATTGACGATGAAACACAGAAATAGCATCGGAATTAAATACAAAAGGCACAATGCCGAGTCCAGTACAAGAAGACGGACTCTTCTTACTGTCTATGTTTTGAACCATTCCTGTGACACTACTTTTAGATTCCGATGCTTCACTTCAGGTTTACTGTATCCAGCTGACCTTCTTATTAACGATGAAGCACATAAATTGCATCGGAATTATATACATAAGGCACAATGCCGACTTAAGTACAAGAAGCCAGACTCTACTTACTTTTTATGTTTTAAACCATTCCTGTGACATTTGTTATAGATTCCGATGCTTCACTTCAGGTTTACTGTATGCCTCTGACCTTCGTATTGACGATGAAACACAGAAAATGCATCGGAATTAAATAAAAAATGAACAATGCCGACTTAAGTACAAGAAAACTGATTCTTCTTACTGTCTATGTTCTGAACCATTCCTGTGACACTAGTTATAGATTCCCCGATGCTTCACTTCAGGTTTACTGTATCCCTCTGACCTTCTTATTGACGATGAAACACAGAAATTGCATTGGAATTACATACAAAAGGCGGAATGCCTACTTAAGTACAAGAAAACTGAACCTTCTTACTGTCTATGTTTTGAACCATTTCTGTGACACTAGTTATAGATTCCTATGCTTCACTTCAGGTTTACTGTATCCCTCTGACCTTCTTATTGACGATGAAAGACGTAAATTGAATCGGAATTAAATACAAAAGGCACCTTGCCGACTTAAGTACAAGAAGACTGACTCTTCTTACTGTCTATGTTTTGAACCATTCCTGTGACACTAGTTACAGATTTCGATGCTTCACTTCAGGTTTACTGAATCCCTCTGCCCTTCTTATTGACGATGAAACACAGAAATAGCATCGGAATTAAATGCAAAAGGCACAATGCCGACTCAGGTACAAGAAGACTGGCTCTTCTTGCTGTCTATGTTTTGAACCATTTCTGTGGCACTAGTTATAGATTCCGATGCTTCACTTCAGGATTTACTGTATCCCTTTGACCTTCTTATTGACAAAGAAACACAGATATTGGATCGGAATTAAATACAAAAGGCACAATGCCGACTTAAGTACAAGATGACTGACGCTTCTTACTGTCTATGTTTTAAACCATTCCTGTGAGACTAGGTATAGATTCCGATGCTTCACTTCAGGTTTACTGTATCCCTCTGACCTTCGTATCGACGATGAAACACAGAAAATTCATCGGAATTAAATACTAAAGGCACAATGCCGACTCAAGTACAAGAAGACTGGCTCTTCTTCCTGTCTATGATTTGAACCATTCATATGACACTAGTTACTGATTCCGATTCTTCACTTCATGTTTACTGTATCCAGCTGACCTTCTTATTGACGATGAAGCACATAAATTGCATCGGAATTAAATACAAAAGGCACAATGCCGACTTAAGTACGAGAAAACTGACTCTTCTTACTGTCTATGCTTTGAACCATTCCTGTGACACTAGTTATAGATTCCGATGCTTCACTTCAGCTTTACTGTATCCCTCTGAGCTTCTTATTGACGATGAAACATAGAAATTGCATCGGAATTATATACAAAAAGCACAATGCCGACTTAAGTACAAGAAGACTGACTCTTCTTACTGTCTATGTTTTGAACCATTCCTGTGACAATAGTTATAGATTCCGATGCTTCACTTCAGGTTTAATGTATCCCTTTGACTTTCTTATTGACGATGAAACACAGAAATTGCAACTTAATTAAATACAAAAGGCACAATGCCGACTTAAGTACAAGAAGACTGACTCTTCTCACTGTCTATGATTTGAACCATTCATGTGACACGAGTTATAGATTCCGATGCTTCACTTCAGGTTTACTGTATCCCTCTGAGTTTCTTAATGACGATGAAACACAGAAATTGCATCGGAATTATATACAAAAGGCACAATGCCGACTTAAGTACAAGAAGACTGACTCTTCTTACTGTCTATGTTTTGAACCATTCCTGTGACACTAGTTACAGATTCTGATGCTTCACTTCAGGTTTACTGTATCCCTTTGACCTTCTTATTGACGATGAAACACAGAAATCGCATCTTAATTGAATACAAAAAGCACAATCCCGACTTAAGTACAAGAAGACTGACTCTTCTTACTGTCTATGATTTGCACCATTCCTGTGACACTAGTTATAGATTCCGATGCTTCACTTCAAGTTTACTGAATCCCTCTGACCTTCTTATTGATGATGAAACACAGAAATAGCATCGGAATGAAGTACAAAAGGCACAATGCCGACTCAAGTACAAGAAGACTTCTCTTCTTACAGTCTATGTTTTGAACCATTCCTGTGACACTAGTTATAGATTCCGATGCTTCACTTCAGGTTTACTGTATCCAGCTGACCTTCCTATTGACGATGAAACAAAGAAATTGCATCGGAATTAAACACATAAGGCACAATGCCGACTTAAGTACAAGAAAACTGACTCTTCTTACTGTCTATGTTTTGAACCATTCCTGTGAAACTAGTTATAGATTCCGATGCTTCACTTCAGGTTTACTGTATCCCTCTGACCTACGTATCCACGATGAAACACAGAAAATTCATCGGAATTAAATACAAAAGGCACAATGCCGACTCAAGTACAAGAAGACTGGCTCTTCTTACTGTCTATGTTTTGAACCATTCCTATGACACTAGTTACAGATTCCGATGCTTCACTTCAGGTTTACTGTATCCAGCTGACCTTCTTATTGACGATGAAGCACATAATTTGCATCGGAATTAAGTACAAAAAGCACAATGCCGACTTAAGTACGAGAAAACTGACTCTTCTTACTGTCTATGCTTTGAACCATTCCTGTGACACTAGTTATAGCTTCCGATGCTTCACTTCAGGTTTACTGAATCCCTCTGACCTTCATATTGATGATGAAACACAGAAATAGCATCGGAATGAAGTACAAAAGGCACAATGCCGACTCAAGTACAAGAAGACTTCTCTTCTTACTGTCTATGTTTTGAACCATTCCTGTGACACTAGTTTTAGATTCCGCTGCTTCACTTCAGGTTTACTGTATCCAGCTGACCTTCTTATTGACGATGAAGCACATAAATTGCATCGTAATTAAATACAAAAGGCATAATGCCGACTTAAGTACAAGAAGACTGACTCTACTTACTGTCTATGTTTTGAACCATTCCTGTGAAACTAGTTATAGATTCCGATGCTTCACTTCAGGTTGACTGTATCCCTGTGACCTTCTTATTGACGATGAAACACAGAAATTGCATCGGAATTAAATACAAAAGGCGGAATGCCGACTTAAGTACAAGAAAACTGATTCTTCTTACTGTCTATGTTTGAACCATTACTGTGACACTAGTTATAGATTCCGATGCATCACTTCAGGTTTACTGTATCCCTCTGACCTTCTTATTGACGATGAAACACGTAAATTGCATCGGAATTAAATACAAAAGGCACAAAGCCGACTTAAGTACGAGAAAACTGACTCTTCTTACTGTCTATGTTTTGAACCATTCCTGTGAAACTAGTTATAGATTCAAATGCTTCACATCAGGTTTACTGTATCCCTCTGACCTTCTTATTGACGATGAAACACAGAAATTGCATCGGAATTAAATACAAAAGGCGGAATGCCGACTTAAGTACAAGAAAACTGATTCTTCTTACTGTCTATGTTTGAACCATTACTGTGACACTAGTTATAGATTCCGTTGCATTACTTCAGGTTTACTGTATCCCTCTGACCTTCTTATTGACGATGAAACACGTAAATTGCATCGGAATTAAATACAAAAGGCACAATGCCGACTTAAGTACGAGAAAACTGACTCTTCTTACTGTCCCTGTTTTGAACCATTCCTGTGACACTACTTATAGATTCTGATGCTTCACTTCAGGTTTACTGTATCCCTTTGACCTTCTTATTGACGATGAAACACTGAAATCGCATCTTAATTGAATACAAAAGGCACAATGCCGACTTAAGTACAAAAAGACTGACTCTTCTTACTGTCTATGATTTGAACCATTCCTGTGACACTAGTTATAGATTCCGATGCTTCACTTCAGGTTTACTGAATCCCTCTGACCTTCTTATTGATGATGAAACACAGAAATAGCATCGGAATGAAATACAAAAGGCACAATGCCGACTCAAGTACAAGAAGACTTCTCTTCTTACTGTCTATGTTTTGAACCATTCCTGTGACACTAGTTTTAGATTCCGATGCTTCACTTCAGGTCTAATGTATCCAGCTTACCTTCTTATTGACGATGAACCACATTAATTGCATCGGAATTAAATACAAAAGGCACAATGCCGACTTAAGTACAAGAAGACTGACTCTACTTACTGTTTATGTTTTGAACTATTAATGTGACACTAGTTATAGATTCCGATGCTTCACTTCAGGTTTACTGAATCCCTCTGACCTTCTTATTGACGATGAAACACAGAAATAGCATCGGAATTAAATACAAAAGGCACAATGCCGACTCAAGTACAAGAAGACGGACTCTTCTAACTGTCTATGTTTTGAACCATTCCTGTGACACTAGTTTTAGATTCCGAAGCTTCACTTCAGGTTTACTGTATCCAGCTGACCTTCTTATTGACGATAAAGCACATAAATTACATCGGAATTAAATGCAAAAGGCACAATGCCGACTTAAGTACAAGAAGACTGACTCCACTTACTGTTTATGCTTTGAACCATTCCTGTGACACTAGTTATAGATTCCGATGCTTCACTTCAGGTTTACTGTATGCCTGAGACCTTCGAATTGACGATGATACACAGAAATTGCATCGGAATTAAATACAAAATGCACAATGCCGACTTAAGTACAAGAAAACTGATTCTTCTTACTGTCTATGTTCTGAACCATTCCTGTGACACTAGTTATAGATTACCCGATGCTTCACTTCAGGTTTACTGTATCCCTCTGACCTTCTTATTGACGATGAAACACAGATATTGCATCGGAATGAAATACAAAAGGCGGAATACCGACTTAAGTACAAGAATACTGATCCTTCTTACTGTCTATGTTTTGAACCATTTCTGTGACACTAGTTATAGATTCCGATGCTTCACTTCAGGTTTACTGTATCCCTCTGACCTTCTTATTGACGATGAAACACGTAAATTGAATCGGAATTAAATACAAAAGGCACAATGCCGACTTAAGTACAAGAAGACTGACTCTTCTTACTGTCTATGTTTTGAACCATTCCTGTGACACTAGATATAGATTTCGATGCTTCACTTCAGGTTTACTGAATCCCTCTGCCCTTGTTATTGACGATGAAACACAGAAATAGCATCGGAATTAAATGCAAAAGGCACAATGCCGACTCAGGTACAAGAAGACTGGCTCTTCTTACTGTCTATGTTTTGAACCATTTCTGTGGCACTAGTTATAGATTCCGATGCTTCACTTCAGGTTTACTGTATCCCTTTGACCTTTTTATTGACGAAGAAACACAGATATTGCATCGGAATTAAATACAAAAGGCACAATGCCGACTTAAGTACAGGAAGACTGACCCTTCTTACTGTCTATGCTTTGAACCATTCCTGTGAGACTAGGTATAGATTCCGATGCTTCACTTCAGGTTTACTGTATCCCTCTGACCTTCGTATCGACGATGAAGCACAGAAAATTCATCGGAATTAAATACAAAAGGCACAATGCCGACTCAAGTACAAGAAGCCTGGATCTTCTTACTGTCTATGTTTTGAACCATTCCTATGACACTAGTTACAGATTCCGATGCTTCACTTCAGGTTTACTGTATCCAGCTGACCTTCTTATTGACGATGAAGCACATAAACTGCATCGGAATTAAATACAAAAGGCACAATGCCGACTTAAGTACGAGAAAACTGACTCTTCTTACTGTCTATGTTTTGAACCATTCCTGTGACACTAGTTATAGATTCCGATGCTTCACTTCAGCTTTACTTTATCCCTCTGAGCTTCTTATTGACGATGAAACACAGAAAATGCATCGGAATTATATACAAAAAGCACAATGCCAACTTAAGTACAAGAAGACTGACTCTTCTTACTGTCTATGTTTTGAACCATTCCTGTGACAATAGTTATAGATTCCGATGCTTCACTTCAGGTTTAATGTATCACTTTGACTTTCTTATTGACGATGAAACACAGAAAATGCAACTTAATTAAATACAAAAGGCACAATGCCGACTTAAGTACAAGAAGACTGACTCTTCTCACTGTCTATGATTTGAACCATTCCTGTGACACGAGTTATAGATTCCGATGCTTCACTTCAGGTTTACTGTATCCCTCTGAGCTTCTTATTGACGATGAAACACAGAAATTGCATCGGAATTATATACAAAAGGCACAATGCCGACTTAAGTACAAGAAGACTGACTCTTCTTATTGTCTATGTTTTGAACCATTCCTGTGACACTAGTTATAGATTCTGATGCTTCACTTCAGGTTTAATGTATCCCTTTGACCTTCTTATTGACGATGAAACACAGAAATCGCATCTTAATTGAATACAAAAGGCACAATGCCGACCTAAGTACAAGAAGACTGACCCTACTTACTGTTTATGTTTTAAACTATTCCTGTGACACTAGTTATAGATTCCGATGCTTCACTTCAGGTTTACTGTATCCAGCTGACCTTCTTATTGACGATGAAGCACATAAATTGCATCGGAATTAAATACAAAAGGCACAATGCCGAGTTAAGTACAAGAAGACTGACTCTACTTACTGTTTATGTTTTGAACTATTCCTGTGACACTAGTTATAGATTCCGATGCTTCACTTCAGGTTTACTGTATCCAGCTGACCTTCCTATTGACGATGAAACACAGAAATTGCATCGGAATTAAATACATAAGGCACAATGCCGACTTAAGTACAAGGAAACTGACTCTTCTTACTGTCTATGCTTTGAACCATTCCTGCGAAACTAGTTATAGATTCCGATGCTTCACTTCAGGTTTACTGTATCCCTCTGAACTCCTTATTGACGATGAAACACAGAAATAGCATCGGAATTAAATAGAAAAGGGACAATGCCGACTCAAGTACAAGAAGACGGACTCTTCTTACTGTCTATGTTTTGAACCATTCCTGTGACACTAGTTTTAGATTCCGATGCTTCACTTCAGGTTTACTGTATCCAGCTGACCTTCTTATTGACGATGAAGCACATAAATTGCATCGGAATTAAATACAAAAGGCACAATGCCGACTTAAGTACAAGAAGCCAGACTCTACTTACTGTTTATGTTTTGAACCATTCCTCTGACACTAGTTATAGATTCCGATGCTTCACTTCAGGTTTACTGTATGCCTGAGACCTTCGAATTGACGATGATACACAGAAATTGCATCGGAATTAAATACAAAATGCACAATGCCGACTTAAGTACAAGAAAACTGATTCTTCTTACTGTCTATGTTCTGAACCATTCTTGTGACACTAATTATAGATTCCCCGATGCTTCACTTCAGGTTTGCTGTATCCCTCTGACCTTCTTATTGACGATGAAACACAGAAATTGCATCGGAATGAAATACAAATGGCGGAATACCGACTTAAGTACAAAAAAACTGATCCTTCTTACTGTCTATTTTTTGAACCATTTCTCTGACACTAGTTATAGATTCCGATGCTTCACTTCAGGTTTACTGTATCCCTCTGACCTTCTTATTGACGATGAAACACGTAAATTGATTCGGAATTAAATACAAAAGGCACAATGCCGACTTAAGTACAAGAAGACTGACCCTTCTTACTGTCTATGTTTTGAACCATTCCTGTGACACTAGTTATAGATTTCGATGCTTCACTTCAGGTTTACTGAATCCCTCTGCCCTTCTTATTGACGATGAAACACAGAAATAGCATCGGAATTAAATGCAAAAGGCACAATGTCGACTCAGGTACAAGAAGACTGGCTCTTCTTACTGTCTATGTTTTGAACCATTTCTGTGGCACTAGTTATAGATTCCGATGCTTCACTTCAGGTTTACTGTATCCCTTTGACCTTTTTATTGACGAAGAAACACAGATATTGCATCGGAATTAAATACAAAAGGCACAATGCCGACTTAAGCACAAGAAGACTGACCCTTCTTACAGTCTATGCTTTGAACCATTCCTGTGGGACTAGGTATAGATTCCGATGCTTCACTTCAGGTTTACTGTATCCCTCTGACCTTCGTATCGACGATGAAACACAGAAAATTCATCGGAATTAAATACAAAAGGCACAATGCCGACTCAAGTACAAGAAGCCTGGATCTTCTTACTGTCTATGTTTTGAACCATTCCTATGACACTAGTTACAGATTCCGATGCTTCACTTCAGGTTTACTGTATCCAGCTGACCTTCTCATTGACGATGAAGCACATAAATTACATCGGAATTAAATACAAAAGGCACAATGCCGACTTAAGTACGAGAAAACTGACTCTTCTTACTGTCTATGCTTTGAACCATTCCTGTGACACTAGTTATAGATTCCGATGCTTCACTTCAGCTTTACTTTATCCCTCTGAGCTTCTTATTGACGATGAAACACAGAAATTGCATCGGAATTATATACAAAAAGCACAATGCCAACTTAAGTACAAGAAGACTGACACTTCTTACTGTCTATGATTTGAACCATTCCTGTGACAATAGTTATAGATTCCGATGCTTCACTTCAGGTTTAATGTATCACTTTGACCTTCTTATTGACGATGAAACACAGAAAATGCAACTTAATTAAATACAAAAGGCACAATGCCGACTTAAGTACTAGAAGACTGACTCTTCTCACTGTCTATGATTTGAACCATTCCTGTGACACGAGTTATAGATTCCGATGCTTCACTTCAGGTTTACTGTATCCCTCTGAGCTTCTTATTGACGATGAAACACAGAAATTGCATCGGAATTATATACAAAAGGCACAATGCCGACTTAAGTACAAGAAGACTGACCCTTCTTACTGTCTATGTTTTGAACCATTCCTGTGACACTAGTTATAGATTCTGATGCTTCACTTCAGGTTTAATGTATCCCTTTGACCTTCTTATTGACGATGAAACACAGAAATCGCATCTTAATTGAATACAAAAGGCACAATGCCGACTTAAGTACAAGAAGACTGACTCTACTTACTGTTTATGTTTTGAACTATTCCTGTGACACTAGTTATAGATTCCGATGCTTCACTTCAGGTTTACTGAATCCAGCTGACCTTCTTATTGACGATGAAGCACATAAATTGCATCGGGATTAAATACAAAAGGCACAATGCCGACTTAAGTACAAGAAGACTGACTCTACTTACTGTTTATGTTTTGAACTATTCCTGTGACACTAGTTATAGATTCCGATGCTTCACTTCAGGTGTACTGTATCCAGCTGACCTTCCTATTGACGATGAAACACAGAAATTGCATCGGAATTAAATACATAAGGCACAATGCCGACTTAAGTACAAGGAAACTGACTCTTCTTACTGTCTATGTTTTAAACCATTCCTGTGAAACTAGTTATAGATTCCGATGCTTCACTTCAGGTTTACTGTATCCCTCTGAACTTCTTATTGACGATGAAACACAGAAATAGCATCGGAATTAAATAGAAAAGGGACAATGCCGACTCAAGTACAAGAAGACTGACTCTTCTTACTGTCTATGTTTTGAACCATTCCTGTGACACTAGTTTTAGATTCCGATGCTTCACTTCAGGTTTACTGTATCCAGCTGACCTTCTTATTGACGATGAAGCACATAAATTGCATCGGAATTAAATACAAAAGGCACAATGCCGACTTAAGTACAAGAAGCCAGACTCTACTTACTGTTTATGTTTTGAACCATTCCTGTGACAATAGTTATAGATTCCGATGCTTCACTTCAGGTTTACTGTATGCCTCTGACCTTCGTATTGACGATGAAACACAGAAAATGCATCGGAATTAAATACAAAATGCACATTGCCGACTTAAGTACAAGAAAACTGATTCTTCTTACTGTCTATGTTCTGAACCATTCCTGTGACACTAGTTATAGATTCCCCGATGCTTCACTTCAGGTTTACTGTCTCCCTCTGACCTTCTTATTGACGATGAAACACAGAAATTGCATCGGAATTAAATACAAAAGGCGGAATGCCTACTTAAGTACAAGAAAACTGAACCTTCTTACTGTCTATGTTTTGAACCATTTCTGTGACACTAGTTATAGATTCCTATGGTTCACTTCAGGTTTACTGTATCCCTCTGACCTTCTTATTGACGATGAAACACGTAAATTGAATCGGAATTAAATACAAAAGGCACAATGCCGACTTAAGTACAAGAAGACTGACTCTTCTTACTGTCTATGTTTTGAACCATTCCTGTGACACTAGTTACAGATTTCGATGCTTCACTTCAGGTTTACTGAATCCCTCTGCCCTTCTTATTGACGATGAAACACAGAAATAGCATCGGAATTAAATGCAAAAGGCACAATGCCGACTCAGGTACAAGAAGACTGGCTCTTCTTGCTGTCTATGTTTTGAACCATTTCTGTGGCACTAGTTACAGATTCCGATGCTTCACTTCAGGTTTACTGTATGCCTCTGACCTTCGTATTGACGATGAAACACAGAAAATGCATCGGAATTAAATACAAAATGCACATTGCCGACTTAAGTACAAGAAAACTGATTCTTCTTACTGTCTATGTTCTGAACCATTCCTGTGACACTAGTTATAGATTCCCCGATGCTTCACTTCAGGTTTACTGTATCCCTCTGACCTTCTTATTGACGATGAAACACAGAAATTGCATCGGAATTAAATACAAAAGGCGGAATGCCTACTTAAGTACAAGAAAACTGAACCTTCTTACTGTCTATGTTTTGAACCATTTCTGTGACACTAGTTATAGATTCCTATGCTTCACTTCAGGTTTACTGTATCCCTCTGACCTTCTTATTGACGATGAAACACGTAAATTGAATCGGAATTAAATACAAAAGGCACAATGCCGACTTAAGTACAAGATGACTGACCCTTCTTACTCTCTATGTTTTAAACCATTCCTGTGACACTAGTTATAGATTCCGATGCTTCACTTCAGGTTTACTGTATCCCTCTGACCTTCGTATCGACGATTAAACACAGAAAATTCATCGGAATTAAATACAAAAGGCACAATGCCGACTCAAGTACAAGAAGACTGGCTCTTCTTACTGTCTATGTTTTGAACCATTCCTATGACACTAGTTATAGATTCCTATGCTTCACTTCAAATTTACTGTATCCAGCTGACCTTCTTATTGACGAAGAAGCACATAAATTGCATCGGATATAAATACAAAAGGCACAATGCCGACTTAAGTACGAGAAAACTGACTCTTCTTACTGTCTATGTTTTGAACCATTCCTGTGACACTAGTTATAGATTCCGATGCTTCACTTCGGGTTTCCTGTATCCCTCTGAGCTTCTTATTGACGATGAAACACAGAAATTGCATCGGAATTATATACAAAAAGCACAATGCCGACTTAAGTACAAGAAGACTGACTCTTCTTACTGTCTATGTTTTGAACCATTCCTGTGACACTAGTTATAGATTTCGATGCATCACTTCAGGTTTACTGAATACCTCTGCCCTTCTTATTGACGATGAATCACAGAAATAGCATCGGAATTAAATACAAAAGGCACAATGCCGACTCAGGTACAAGAAGACTGGCTCTTCTTACTGTCTATGTTTTGAACCATTTCTGTGACACTAGTTATAGATTCCGATGCTTCACTTTGTGTTTACTGTATCCCTTTGTCCTTCTTATTGTCGAAGAAACACAGATATTGCATCGGAATTAAATACAAAAGGCACAATGCCGACTTAAGTACAAGAAGACTGACCCTTCTTACTGTCTATGTTTTGAACCATTCCTGTGAGACTAGGTATAGATTCCGATGCTTCACTTCAGGTTTACTGTATCCCTCTGACCTTCATATCGACGATGAAACACAGAAAATTCATCGGAATTAAATACAAAAGGCACAATGCCGACTCAAGTACAAGAAAACTGGCTCTTCTTACTGTCTATGTTTTGAACCATTCCTATGACACTAGTTACAGATTCCGATGCTTCACTTCAGGTTTACTGTATCCAGCTGACCTTCTTATTGACGATGAAGCACATAAATTGCATCGGAATTAAATACAAAAGGCAAAATGCCGACTTAAGTACTAGAAAACTGACTCTTCTTACTGTCTATGTTTTGAACCATTCCTGTGACACTAGTTATAGATTCCGATGCTTCACTTCAGCTTTACTGTATCCCTCTGAGCTTCTTATTGACGATGAAACACAGAAATTGCATCGGAATTATATACAAAAAGCACAATGCCGACTTAAGTACAAGAAGACTGACTCTTTTTACTGTCTATGTTTTGAACCATTCCTGTGACAATAGTTATAGATTCCGATGCTTCACTTCAGGTTTAATGTATCCCTTTGACCTCTTATTGACGATGAAACACAGAAATTGCAACTTAATTAAATACAAAAGGCACAATGCCGACTTAAGTACAAGAAGACTGACTCTTCTCACTCTCTATGATTTGAACCATTCCTGTGACACTAGTTATAGATTCTGATGCTTCACTTCAGGTTTACTGAATCCCTCTGACCATCTTATTGATGATGAAACACAGAAATAGCATCGGAATGAAATACAAAAGGCACAATGCCGACTCAAGTACAAGAAGACTTCTCTTCTTACTGTCTATGTTTTGAACCATTCCTGTGACACTAGTTTTAGATTCCGATGCTTCACTTCAGGTTTACTGTATCCAGCTGACCTTCTTATTGACGATGAAGCACAGAAATTGCATTTTAATTAAATACAAAAGGCACAATGCCGACTTCAGTACATGAACACTGACTCTTCTTACTGTCTATGGTTTGAACCATTCCTGTGACACTAGTTATAGATTCCAATGCTTCACTTCAGGTTTACTGAATACCTCTGACCTTCTTATTGACGATCAAACACAGAAAACTCCTCGGAATTAAATACATAAGGCACAATGCCGACTTAAGTACAAGAAAACTGACTCTTCTTACTGTCTATGTTTTGAACCATTCCTGTGAAACTAGTTATAGATTCCGATGCTTCACTTCAGGTTTACTGTATCCCTCTGACCTTCTTATTGACGATGAAACACAGAAATAGCATCGGAATTAAATACAAAAGGCACAATGCCGACTCAAGTACAAGAAGACGGACTCTTCTTACTGTCTATGTTTTGAACCATTCCTGTGACACTAGTTTTAGATTCTGATGTTTCACTTCAGGTTTACTGTATCCAGCTGACCTACTTATTGACGATGAAGCACATAAATTGCATCGGAATTAAATACAAAAGGGACAATGCTGACTTAAGTACAAGAAGCCTTACTCTACTTACTGTTTATGTTTTGAACCATTCCTGTGACATTAGTTATAGATTCCGATGCTTCACTTCAGGTTTACTGTATCCCTCTGACCTTCTTATTGACGATGAAACACAGAAATTGCATCGGAATTAAATACAAAAGGCGGAATGCCTACTTAAGTACAAGAAAACTGAACCTTCTTACTGTCTATGTTTTGAACCATTTCTGTGACACTAGTTATAGATTCCTATGCTTCACTTCAGGTTTACTGTATCCCTCTGACCTTCTTATTGACGATGAAACACGTCAATTGAATCGGAATTAAATACAAAAAGCACAATGCCGACTTAAGTACAAGAAGACTGACTCTTCTTACTGTCTATGTTTTGAACCATTCCTGTGACACTAGTTATAGATTTCGATGCTTCACTTCAGGTTTACTGAATCCCTCTGCCCTTCTTATTGACGATGAAACACAGAAATAGCATCGGAATTAAATAAAAAAGCCCAATGCCGACTCAGGTACAAGAAGACTGGCTCTTCTTACTGTCTATGTTTGAACCATTTCTGTGGCACTAGTTATAGATTCCGATGCTTCACATCAGGTTTACTGTATCCCTTTGACCTTCTTATTGACGAAGAAACACAGATATTGCATCGGAATTAAATACAAAAGGCACAATGCCGACTTAAGTACAAGAAGACTGACCCTTCTTACTCTCTATGTTTTGAACCATTCCGGTGACACTAGTTATAGATTCCGTTGCTTCACTTCAGGTTTACTGTATCCCTCGCACCTTCGTATCGACGATAAAACACAGAAAATTCATCGGAATTAAATACAAAAGGCACAATGCCGACTCAAGTACAAGAAGACTGGCTCTACTTTATGTCTATGTTTTCAACCGCTCCTATGACACTAGTTATAGATTCCGATGCTTCACTTCAGGTTTACTGTATCCAGCTGACCTTCTTATTGACGATGAAGCACATAAATTGCATCGGAAATAAATACAAAAGGCACAATGCCGACTTAAGTACGAGAAAACTGACTCTTCTTACTGTCTATGGTTTGAACCATTCCTGTGACACTAGTAATAAATTCCGATGCTTCACTTCAGCTTTACTGTATCCCTCTGAGCTTCTTATTGACGGTGAAACACAGTAATTGCATCCGAATTATATACAAAAAGCACAATGACGACTTAAGTACAAGAGGACTGACTCTTCTTACTGTCTATGTTTTGTACCATTCCTGTGACAATAGTTATAGATTCCGATGCTTCACTTCAGGTTTACTGTATCCCTTTGACCTTCTTATTGACGATGAAAACCAGAAATCGCATCATAATTGAATACAAAAGGCACAATGCCGACTTAAGTACAAGAAGACTGACTCTTCTTACTGTCTATGTTTTGAACCATTCCTGTGACACTAGTTATAGATTCCGATGCTTCACTTCAGGTTTACTGTATCCAGCTGACCTTCCTATTGACGATGAAACACAGAAATTGCATCGGAATTAAATACATAAGGCACAATGCCGACTTAAGTACAAGAAAACTGACTCTTCTTACTGTCTATGATTTGAACCATTCCTGTGAAACTAGTTATAGATTCCGATGCTTCACTTCAGGTTTACTGAATCCCTCTTACCTTCTTATTGATGATGAAACACAGAAATAGCATCGGAATGAAATACAAAAGGCACAATGCGGACTCAAGTACAAGAAGGCTTCTCTTCTTACTGTCTATGTTTAGAACCATTCCTGTGACACTAGTTTTAGATTCCGCTGCTTCACATAAGGTTTACTGTATCCAGCTGACCTTCTTATTGACGATGAAGCACATAAATTGCATCGGAATTAAATACAAAAGGCACAATGCCGATTTAAGTACAAGAAGACTGACTCTGCTTACTGTTTATGTTTTGAACTATTCCTGTGACACTAGTTATAGATTCCGATGCTTCACTTCAGGTTTACTGTATCCAGCTGACCTTCCTATTGACGATGAAACACAGAAATTGCATCGGAATTAAATACATAAGGCACAATGCCGACTTAAGTACAAGAAAACTGACTCTTCTTACTGTCTATGATTTGAACCATTCCTGTGAAACTAGTTATAGATTCCGATGCTTCACTTCAGGTTGACTGTATCCCTCTGACCTTCTTATTGATGATGAAACACAGAAATTGCATCGGAATTAAATACAAAAGGCGGAATGCCGACTTAAGTTTAAGAAAACTGATTCTTCTTACTGTCTATGTTTTGAACCATTACTGTGACACTAGTTATAAATTCCGATGTATCACTTCAGGTTTACTGTATCACTCTGACCTTCTTATTGACGATGAAACACGTAAATTGCATCGGAATTAAATACAAAAAGCACAATGCCGACTTAAGTACAAGAAGACTGACTCTTGTTACTGTCTATGTTCTGAACCATTCCTGTGACATTAGCTATAGATTCCCCGATGCTTCACTTCAGGTTTACTGTATCCCTCTGACCTTCTTATTGACGATGAAACACAGAAATTGCATCGGAATTAAATACAAAAGGCGGAATGCCGACTTAAGTACAAGAAAACTGGCTCTTCTTACTGTCTATGTTTTGAACCATTTCTGTGACACTAGTTATAGATTCCGATGCTTCACTTTGTGTTTACTGTATCCCTTTGTCCTTCTTATTGACGAAGAAACACAGATATTGCATCGGAATTAAATACAAAAGGCACAATGCCGACTTAAGTACAAGAAGACTGACCCTTCTTACTGTCTATGTTTTGAACCATTCCTGTGACACTAGGTATAGATTCCGATGCTTCACTTCTGGTTTACTGTATCCCTCTGACCTTCGTATCGACGATGAAACACAGATATATCATCGGAATTAAATACAAAAGGCACAATGCCGACTCAAGTACAAGAAGACTGGCTCTTCTTACTGTCTATGTTTTGAACCATTCCTATGACACTAGTTACAGATTCCGATGCTTCACTTCAGGTTTACTGTATCCAGCTGATCTTCTTATTGACGATGAAGCACATAAATTGCATCGGAATTAAATACAAAAGGCACAATGCCGACTTAAGTACGAGAAAACTGACTCTTCTTACTGTCTATGTTTTGAACCATTCCTGTGACACTAGTTATAGATTCCGATGCTTCACTTCAGCTTTACTGTATCCCTCTGAGCTTATTATTGACGATGAAACACAGAAATTGCATTGGAATTATATACAAAAAGCACAATGCCGACTTAAGTACAAGAAGACAGACTCTTCTTAGTGTCTATGTTTTGAACCATTCCTGTGACAATAGTTATAGATTCCGATACTTCACTTCAGGTTCAATGTATCCCTTTGACCTTCTTATTGATGATGAAACACAGAAATTGCAACTTAATTAAATACAAAAGGCTCAATGCCGACTTCAGTACAAGAAGACTGACTCTTCTCACTGTCTATGATTTGAACCATTCCTGTGACACGAGTTATAGATTCCGATGCTTCACTTCAGGTTTACTGTATCCCTCTGAGCTTCTTATTGACGATGAAACACAGAAATTGCATCGGAATTATATACAAAAGGCACAATGCCGACATAAGTACAAGAAGACTGACTCTTCTTACTGTCTATGTTTTGAACCATTCCTGTGACACTAGTTATAGATTCTGATGCTTCACTTCAGGTTTACTGTATCCCTTTGACCTTCTTATTGACGATGAAACACAGAAATCGCATCTTAATTGAATACAAAAGGCACAATGCCGACTTAAGTACAAGAAGACTGATTCTTCTTACTGTCTATGATTTGAACCATTCCTGTGACACTAGTTATAGATTCCGATGCTTCACTTCAGGTTTACTGAATCCCTCTGACCTTCTTATTGATGATGAAACACAGAAATAGCATCGGAATGAAATACAAAAGGCACAATGCCGACTCAAGTACAAGAAGACTTCTCTTCTTACTGTCTATGTTTTGAACCATTCCTGTGACACTAGTTTTAGATTCCGATGCTTCACTTCAGGTTTACTGTATCCAGCTGACCTTCTTATTGACGATGAAGCACATAAATTGCATCGGAATTAAATACAAAAGGCACAATGCCGACTTAAGTACAAGAAGACTGACTCTACTTACTGTTTATGTTTTGAACTATTAATGTGACACTAGTTATAGATTCCGATGCTTCACTTCAGGTTTACTGAATCCCTCTGACCTTCTTATTGACGATGAAACACAGAAATAGCATCGGAATTAAATACAAAAGGCACAATGCAGACTCAAGTACAAGAAGACGGACTCTTCTAACTGTCTATGTTCTGAACCATTCCTGTGACACTAGTTTTAGATTCCGATGCTTCACTTCAGGTTTACTGTATCCAGCTGACCTTCTTATTGACGATGAAGCACATAAATTGCATCGGAATTAAATACAAAAGGCACAATGCCGACTTAAGTACAAGAAGCCAGACTCTACTTACTGTTTATGTTTTGAACCATTCCTGTGACACTAGTTATAGATTCCGATGCTTCACTTCAGGTTCACTGTATGCCTGAGACCTTCGAATTGACGATGATACACAGAAATTGCATCGGAATTAAATACAAAATGCACACTGCCGACTTAAGTACAAGAAAACTGATTCTTCTTACTGTCTATGTTCTGAACCATTCCTGTGACACTAGTTATAGATTCCCCGATGCTTCACTTCAGGTTTACTGTATCCCTCTGACCTTCTTATTGACGATGAAACACAGAAATTGCATCGGAATGAAATACAAAAGGCGGAATACCGACTTAAGTACAAGAAAACTGATCCTTCTTGCTGTCTATGTTTGAACCATTTCTGTGACACTAGTTATAGATTCCGATGCTTCACTTCAGGTTTACTGTATCCCTCTGACCTTCCTATTGACGATGAAACACGTAAATTGAATCGGAATTAAATACAAAAGGCACAATGCCGACTTAAGTACAAGAAGACTGACTCTTCTTACTGTCTATGTTTTGAACCATTCCTGTGACACTAGTTATAGATTTCGATGCCTCACTTCAGGTTTACTGAATCCCTCTGCCCTTCTTATTGACGATGAAACACAGAAATAGCATCGGAATTAAATGCAAAAGGCACAATGCCGACTCAGGTACAAGAAGACTGGCTCTTCTTACTGTCTATGTTTTGAACCATTTCTGTGGCACTAGTTATAGATTCCGATGCTTCACTTCAGGTTTACTGTATCCCTTTGACCTTTTTATCGATGAAGAAACACAGATATTGCATCGGAATTAAATACAAAAGGCACAATACCGACTTAAGTACAAGAAGACTGACCCTTCTTACTGTCTAAGCTTTGAACCATTCCTGTGAGACTAGGTATAGATTCCGATGCTTCACTTCAGGTTTACTGTATCCCTCTGACCTTCGTATCGACGATGAAACACAGAAAATTCATCGGAATTAAATACAAAAGGCACAATGCCGACTCAAGTACAAGAAGCCTGGATCTTCTTACTGTCTATGCTTTGAACCATTCCTATGACACTAGTTACAGATTCCGATGCTTCACTTCAGGTTTACTGTATCCAGCTGACCTTCTTATTGACGATGAAGCACATAAATTGCATCGGAATTAAATACAAAAGGCACAATGCCGACTTAAGTACGAGAAAACTGACTCTTCTTACTGTCTATGCTTTGAACCATTCCTGTGACACTAGTTATAGATTCCGATGCTTCACTTCAGGTTTACTGAATCCCTCTGACCTTCTTATTGATGATGAAACACAGAAATAGCATCGGAATGAAATACAAAAGGCACAATGCCGACTCAAGTACAAGATGACTTCTCTTCTTACTGTCTATGTTTTGAACCATTCCTGTGACACTAGTTTTAGATTCTGATGCTTCACTTCAGGTTTACTGTATCCCTTTGACCTTCTTATTGACGATGAAACACAGAAATCGCATCTTAATTGAATACAAAAGGCACAATGCCGACTTAAGTACAAGAAGACTGATTCTTCTTACTGTCTATGATTTGAGCCATTCCTGTGACACTAGTTATAGATTCCGATGCTTCACTTCAGGTTTACTGAATCCCTCTGACCTTCTTATTGATGATGAAACACAGAAATAGCATCGGAATGAAATACAAAAGGCACAATGCCGACTCAAGTACAAGAAGACTTCTCTTCTTACTGTCTATGTTTTGAACCATTCCTGTGACACTAGTTTTAGATTCCGATGCTTCACTTCAGGTTTACTGTATCCAGCTGACCTTCTTATTGACGATGAAGCACATAAATTGCATCGGAATTAAATACAAAAGGCACAATGCCGACTTAAGTACAAGAAGACTGACTCTACTTACTGTTTATGTTTTGAACTATTAATGTGACACTAGTTATAGATTCCGATGCTTCACTTCAGGTTTACTGAATCCCTCTGACCTTCTTATTGACGATGAAACACAGAAATAGCATCGGAATTAAATACAAAAGGCACAATGCCGACTCAAGTACAAGAAGACGGACTCTTCTAACTGTCTATGTTCTGAACCATTCCTGTGACACTAGTTTTAGATTCCGATGCTTCACTTCAGGTTTACTGTATCCAGCTGACCTTCTTATTGACGATGAAGCACATAAATTGCATCGGAATTAAATACAAAAGCCACAATGCCGACTTAAGTACAAGAAGCCAGACTCTACTTACTGTTTATGTTTTGAACCATTCCTGTGACACTAGTTATAGATTCCGATGCTTCACTTCAGGTTTACTGTATGCCTGAGACCTTCGAATTGACGATGATACACAGAAATTGCATCGGAATTAAATACAAAATGCACACTGCCGACTTAAGTACAAGAAAACTGATTCTTCTTACTGTCTATGTTCTGAACCATTCCTGTGACACTAGTTATAGATTCCCCGATGCTTCACTTCAGGTTTACTGTATCCCTCTGACCTTCTTATTGACGATGAAACACAGAAATTGCATCGGAATGAAATACAAAAGGCGGAATACCGACCTAAGTACAAGAAAACTGATCCTTCTTGCTGTCTATGTTTGAAACATTTCTGTGACACTAGTTATAGATTCCGATGCTTCACTTCAGGTTTACTGTATCCCTCTGACCTTCTTATTGACGATGAAACACGTAAATTGAATCGGAATTAAATACAAAAGGCACAATGCCGACTTAAGTACAAGAAGACTGACTCTTCTTACTGTCTATGTTTTGAACCATTCCTGTGACACTAGTTATAGATTACGATGCCTCACTTCAGGTTTACTGAATCCCTCTGCCCTTCTTATTGACGATGAAACACAGAAATAGCATCGGAATTAAATGCAAAAGGCACAATGCCGACTCAGGTACAAGAAGACTGGCTCTTCTTACTGTCTATGTTTTGAACCATTTCTGTGGCACTAGTTATAGATTCCGATGCTTCACTTCAGGTTTACTGTATCCCTTTGACCTTTTTATTGATGAAGAAACACAGATATTGCATCGGAATTAAATACAAAAGGCACAATACCGACTTAAGTACAAGAAGACTGACCCTTCTTACTGTCTTAGCTTTGAACCATTCCTGTGAGACTAGGTATAGATTCCGATGCTTCACTTCAGGTTTACTGTATCCCTCTGACCTTCGTATCGACGATGAAACACAGAAAATTCATCGGAATTAAATACAAAAGGCACAATGCCGACTCAAGTACAAGAAGCCTGGATCTTCTTACTGTCTATGCTTTGAACCATTCCTATGACACTAGTTACAGATTCCGATGCTTCACTTCAGGTTTACTGTATCCAGCTGACCTTCTTATTGACGATGAAGCACATAAATTGCATCGGAATTAAATACAAAAGGCACAATGCCGACTTAAGTACGAGAAAACTGACTCTTCTTACTGTCTATGCTTTGAACCATTCCTGTGACACTAGTTATAGATTCCGATGCTTCACTTCAGCTTTACTTTATCTCTCTGAGCTTCTTATTGACGATGAAACACAGAAATTGCATCGGAATTATATACAAAAAGCACAATGCCGACTTAAATACAAGAAGACTGACTCTTCTTACTGTCTATGTTTTGAACCATTCCTGTGACAATAGTTATAGATTCCAAAGCTTCACTTCAGGTTTAATGTATCCCTGTGACCTTCTTATTGACGATGAAACACAGAAAATGCAACTTAATTAAATACAAAAGGCACAATGCCGACTTAAGTACAAGAAGACTGACTCTTCTCACTGTCTATGATTTGAACCATTCCTGTGACACGAGTTATAGACTCCGATGCTTCACTTCAGGTTTACTGTATCCCTCTTAGCTTTTTATTGACGATGAAACACAGAAATTGCATCGGAATTATATACAAAAGGCACAATGCCGACTTAAGTACTAGAAGACTGACTCTTCTTACTGTCTATGTTTTGAACCATTCCTGTGACACTAGTTATAGATTCTGATGCTTCACTTCAGGTTTAATGTATCCCTTTGACCTTCTTATTGACGATGAAACACAGAAATCGCATCTTAATTGAATACAAAAGGCACAATGCCGACTTAAGTACAAGAAGACTGACTCTACTTACTGTTTATGTTTTGAACTATTCCTGTGACAATAGTTATAGATTCCGATGCTTCACTTCAGGTTTACTGTATCCAGCTGACCTTCTTATTGACGATGAAGCACATAAATTGCATCGGAATTAAATACAAAAGGCACAATGCCGACTTAAGTACAAGAAGACTGACTCTACTTACTGTTTATGTTTTGAACTATTCCTGTGACACTAGTTATAGATTCCGATGCTTCACCTCAGGTTTACTGTATCCAGCTGACCTTCCTATTGACGATGAAACACAGAAATTGCATCGGAATTAAATACATAAGGCACAATGCCGACTTAAGTACAAGGAAACTGACTCTTCTTACTGTCTACGTTTTGAACCATTCCTGTGAAACTAGTTATAGATTCCGATGCTTCACTTCAGGTTTACTGTATCCCTCAGAACTTCTTATTGACGATGAAACACAGAAATAGCATCGGAATAAAATAGAAAAGGGACAATGCCGACTCAAGTACAAGAAGACGGACTCTTCTTACTGTCTATGTTTTGAACCATTCCTGTGACACTAGTTTTAGATTCCGATGCTTCACTTCAGGTTTACTGTATCCAGCTGACCTTCTTATTGACGATGAAGCACATAAATTGCATCAGAATTAAATACAAAAGGCACAATGCCGACTTAAGTACAAGAAGCCAGACTCTACTTACTGTTTATGTTTTGAACCATTCCTGTGACAATAGTTATAGATTCCGATGCTTCACTTCAGGTTTACTGTATGCCTCTGACCTTCGTATTGACGATGAAACACAGAAAATGCATCGGAATTAAATACAAAATGCGCAATGCCGACTTAAGTACAAGAAAACTGATTCTTCTTACTGTCTATGTTCTGAACCATTCCTGTGACACTAGTTATAGGTTCCCCGATGCTTCACTTCAGGTTTACTGTATCCCTCTGACCTTCTTATTGACGATGAAACACAGAAATTGCATCGGAATGAAATACAAAAGGCGGAATACCGACTTAAGTACAAGAAAACTGATCCTTCTTGCTGTCTATGTTTGAACCATTTCTGTGACACTAGTTATAGATTCCGATGCTTCACTTCAGGTTTACTGTATCCCTCTGACCTTGTTATTGACGATGAAACACGTAAATTGAATCGGAATTAAATACAAAAGGCACAATGCCGACTTAAGTACAAGAAGACTGACTCTTCTTACTGTCTATGTTTTGAACCATTCCTGTGACACTAGTTATAGATTTCGATGCCTCACTTCAGGTTTACTGAATCCCTCTGCCCTTCTTATTGACGATGAAACACAGAAATAGCATCGGAATTAAATGCAAAAGGCACAATGCCGACTCAGGTACAAGAAGACTGGCTCTTCTTACTGTCTATGTTTTGAATCATTTCTGTGGCACTAGTTATAGATTCCGATGCTTCACTTCAGGTTTACTGTATCCCTTTGACCTTTTTATTGATGAAGAAACACAGATATTGCATCGGAATTAAATACAAAAGGCACAATGCCGACTTAAGTACAAGAAGACTGACCCTTCTTACTGTCTAAGCTTTGAACCATTCCTGTGAGACTAGGTATAGATTCCGATGCTTCACTTCAGGTTTACTGTATCCCTCTGACCTTCGTATCGACGATGAAACACAGAAAATTCATCGGAATTAAATACAAAAGGCACAATGCCGACTCAAGTACAAGAAGCCTGGATCTTCTTACTGTCTATGCTTTGAACCATTCCTATGACACTAGTTACAGATTCCGATGCTTCACTTCAGGTTTACTGTATCCAGCTGACCTTCTTATTGACGATGAAGCACATAAATTGCATCGGAATTAAATACAAAAGGCACAATGCCGACTTAAGTACGAGAAAACTGACTCTTCTTACTGTCTATGCTTTGAACCATTCCTGTGACACTAGTTATAGATTCCGATGCTTCACTTAAGCTTTACTTTATCTCTCTGAGCTTCTTATTGACGATGAAACACAGAAATTGCATCGGAATTATATACAAAAAGCACAATGCCGACTTAAATACAAGAAGACTGACTCTTCTTACAGTCTATGTTTTGAACCATTCCTGTGACAATAGTTATAGATTCCAAAGCTTCACTTCAGGTTTAATGTATCCCTTTGACCTTCTTATTGACGATGAAACACAGAAAATGCAACTTAATTAAATACAAAAGGCACAATGCCGACTTAAGTACAAGAAGACTGACTCTTCTCACTGTCTATGATTTGAACCATTCCTGTGACACGAGTTATAGACTCCGATGCTTCACTTCAGGTTTACTGTATCCCTCTTAGCTTTTTATTGACGATGAAACACAGAAATTGCATCGGAATTATATACAAAAGGCACAATGCCGACTTAAGTACAAGAAGACTGACTCTTCTTACTGTCTATGTTTTGAACCATTCCTGTGACACTAGTTATAGATTCTGATGCTTCACTTCAGGTTTAATGTATCCCTTTGACCTTCTTATTGACGATGAAACACAGAAATCGCATCTTAATTGAATACAAAAGGCACAATGCCGACTTAAGTACAAGAAGACTGACTCTACTTACTGTTTATGTTTTGAACTATTCCTGTGACACTAGTTATAGATTCCGATGCTTCACTTCAGGTTTACTGTATCCAGCTGACCTTCTTATTGACGATGAAGCACATAAATTGCATCGGAATTAAATACAAAAGGCACAATGCCGACTTAAGTACAAGAAGACTGACTCTACTTACTGTTTATGTTTTGAACTATTCCTGTGACACTAGTTATAGATTCCGATGCTTCACTTCAGGTTTACTGTATCCAGCTGACCTTCCTATTGACGATGAAACACAGAAATTGCATCGGAATTAAATACATAAGGCACAATGCCGACTTAAGTACAAGGAAACTGACTCTTCTTACTGTCTACGTTTTGAACCATTCCTCTGAAACTAGTTATAGATTCCGATGCTTCACTTCAGGTTTACTGTATCCCTCTGAACTTCTTATTGACGATGAAACACAGAAATAGCATCGGAATAAAATAGAAAAGGGACAATGCCGACTCAAGTACAAGAAGACGGACTCTTCTTACTGTCTATGTTTTGAACCATTCCTGTGACACTAGTTTTAGATTCCGATGCTTCACTTCAGGTTTACTGTATCCAGCTGACCTTCTTATTGACGATGAAGCACATAAATTGCATCAGAATTAAATACAAAAGGCACAATGCCGACTTAAGTACAAGAAGCCAGACTCTACTTACTGTTTATGTTTTGAACCATTCCTGTGACAATAGTTATAGATTCCGATGCTTCACTTCAGGTTTACTGTATGCCTCTGACCTTCGTATTGACGATGAAACACAGAAAATGCATCGGAATTAAATACAAAATGCGCAATGCCGACTTAAGTACAAGAAAACTGATTCTTCTTACTGTCTATGTTCTGAACCATTCCTGTGACACTAGTTATAGGTTCCCCGATGCTTCACTTCAGGTTTACTGTATCCCTCTGACCTTCTTATTGACGATGAAACACAGAAATTGCATCGGAATTAAATACAAAAGGCGGAATGCCTACTTAAGTACAAGAAAACTGAACCTTCTTACTGTCTATGTTTTGAACCATTTCTGTGACACTAGTTATAGATTCCTATGCTTCACTTCAGGTTTACTTTATCCCTCTGACCTTCTTATTGACGATGAAACACGTAAATTGCATCGGAATTAAATACAAAATGCGGAATGCCGACTTAAGTACAAGAAAACTGATTCTTCTTACTGTCTATGTTTGAACCATTACTGTGACACTAGTTATAGATTCCGTTGCATTACTTCAGGTTTACTGTATCCCTCTGACCTTCTTATTGACGATGAAACACGTAAATTGCATCGGAATTAAATACAAAAGGCACAATGCCGACTTAAGTACGAGAAAACTGGCTCTTCTTACTGTCTATGTTTTGAACCATTTCTGTGACACTAGTTATAGATTCCGATGCTTCACTTTGTGTTTACAGTATCCCTTTGTCCTTCTTATTGACGAAGAAACACAGATATTGCATCGGAATTAAATACAAAAGGCACAATGCCGACTTAAGTACAAGAAGACTGACCCTTCTTACTGTCTATGTTTTGAACCATTCCTGTGACACTAGGTATAGATTCCGATGCTTCACTTCAGGTTTACTGTATCCCTCTGACCTTCGTATCGACGATGAAACTCAGAAATATCATCGGAATTAAATACAAAAGGCACAATGCCGACTCAAGTACAAGAAGACTGGCTCTTCTTACTGTCTATGTTTTGAACCATTCCTATGACACTAGTTACAGATTCCGATGCTTCACTTCAGGTTTACTGTATCCAGCTGACCTTCTTATTGACGATGAAGCACATAAATTGCATCGGAACTAAATACAAAAGGCACAATGCCGACTTAAGTACGAGAAAACTGACTCTTCTTACTGTCTATGCTTTGAACCATTCCTGTGACACTAGTTATAGATTCCGATGCTTCACTTCAGCTTTACTTTATCCCTCTGAGCTTCTTATTGACGATGAAACACAGAAATTGCATCGGAATTATATACAAAATGCACAATGCCGACTTAAGTACAAGAAGACTGACTCTTCTTACTGTCTATGTTTTGAACCATTCCTGTGACAATAGTTATAGATTCCGATGCTTCACTTCAGGTTTAATGTATCCCTTTGACCTTCTTATTGACGATGAAACACAGAAAATGCAACTTAATTAAATACAAAAGGCACAATGCCGACTTAAGTACAAGAAGACTGACTCTTCTCACTGTCTATGATTTGAACCATTCCTGTGACACGAGTTATAGATTCCGATGCTTCACTTCAGGTTTACTGTATCCCTCTGAGCTTCTTATTGACGATGAAACACAGAAATTGCATCGGAATTATATACAAAAGGCACAATGCCGACTTAAGTACAAGAAGACTTACTCTTCTTACTGTCTATGTTTTGAACCATTCCTGTGACACTAGTTATAGATTCTGATGCTTCACTTCAGGTTTAATGTATCCCTTTGACCTTCTTATTGACGATGAAACACAGAAATCGCATCTTAATTGAATACAAAAGGCACAATGCCGACTTAAGTACAAGAAGACTGACTCTACTTACTGTTTATGTTTTGAACTATTCCTGTGACACTAGTTATAGATTCCGATGCTTCACTTCAGGTTTACTGTATCCAGCTGACCTTCTTATTGACGATGAAGCACATAAATTGCATCGGAATTAAATACAAAAGGCACAATGCCGACTTAAGTACAAGAAGACTGACTCTACTTACTGTTTATGTTTTGAACTATTCCTGTGACACTAGTTATAGATTCCGATGCTTCACTTCAGGTTTACTGTATCCAGCTGACCTTCCTATTGACGATGAAACACAGAAATTGCATCGGAATTAAATACATAAGGCACAATGCCGACTTAAGTACAAGGAAACTGACTCTTCTTACTGTCTATGTTTTGAACCATTCCTGTGAAACTAGTTATAGATTCCGATGCTTCACTTCAGGTTTACTGTATCCCTCTGAACTTCTTATTGACGATGAAACACAGAAATAGCATCGGAATTAAATAGAAAAGGGACAATGCCGACTCAAGTACAAGAAGACGGACTCTTCTTACTGTCTATGTTTTGAACCATTCCTGTGACACTAGTTTTAGATTCCGATGCTTCACTTCAGGTTTACTGTATCCAGCTGACCTTCTTATTGACGATGAAGCACATAAATTGCATCGGAATTAAATACAAAAGGCACAATGCCGACTTAAGTACAAGAAGCCAGACTCTACTTACTGTTTATGTTTTGAACCATTCCTGTGACAATAGTTATAGATTCCGATGCTTCACTTCAGGTTTACTGTATGCCTCTGACCTTCGTATTGACGATGAAACACAGAAAATGCATCGGAATTAAATACAAATTGCACAATGCTGACTTAAGTACAAGAAAACTGATTCTTCTTACTGTCTATGTTCTGAACCATTCCTGTAACACTAGTTATAGATTCCCCGATGCTTCACTTCAGGTTTACTGTATCCCTCTGACCTTCTTATTGACGATGAAACACAGAAATTGCATCGGAATTAAATACAAAAGGCGGAATGCCTACTTAAGTACAAGAAAACTGAACCTTCTTACTGTCTATGTTTTGAACCATTTCTGTGACACTAGTTATAGATTCCTATGCTTCACTTCAGGTTTACTGTATCCCTCTGACCTTCTTATTGACGATGAAACACGTAAATTGAATCGGAATTAAATACAAAAGGCACAATGCCGACTTAAGTACAAGAAGACTGACTCTTCTTACTGTCTATGTTTTGAACCATTCCTGTGACACTAGTTACAGATTTCGATGCTTCACTTCAGGTTTACTGAATCATTCTGCCCTTCTTATTGACGATGAAACACAGAAATAGCATCGGAATTAAATGCAAAAGGCACAATGCCGACTCAGGTACAAGAACGCTGGCTCTTCTTGCTGTCTATGTTTTGAACCATTTCTGTGGCACTAGTTACAGATTCCGATGCTTCACTTCAGGCTTACTGTATCCCTTTGACCTTCTTATTGACGAAGAAACACAGATATTGCATCGGAATTCAATACAAAAGGCACAATGCCGACTTAAGTACAAGAAGACTGACCCTTCTTACTCTCTATGTTTTAAACCATTCCTGTGACACTAGTTATAGATTCCGATGCTTCACTTCAGGTTTACTGTATCCCTCTGATCTTCGTATCGACGATTAAACACAGAAAATTCATCGGAATTAAATACAAAAGGCACAATGCCGACTCAAGTACAAGAAGACTGGCTCTTCTTACTGTCTATGTTTTGAACCATTCCTATGACACTAGTTATAGAATCCTATGCTTCACTTCAAATTTACTGTATCCAGCTGACCTTCTTATTGACGAAGAAGCATATAAATTGCATCGGATATAAATACAAAAGGCACAATGCCGACTTAAGTACGAGAAAACTGACTCTTCTCACTGTCTATGCTTTGAACCATTCCTGTGACACTAGTTATAGTTTCCGATGCTTCACTTCGGGTTTCCTGTATCCCTCTGAGCTTCTTATTGACGATGGAACACAGAAATTGCATCGGAATTATATACAAAAATCACAATGCCGACTTAAGTACAAGAAGACTGACTCTTCTTACTGTCTATGTTTTGAACCATTCCTGTGACACTAGTTATAGATTTCGATGCATCACTTCAGGTTTACTGAATACCTCTGCCCTTCTTATTGACGATGAATCACAGAAATAGCATCGGAATTAAATACAAAAGGCACAATGCCGACTCAGGTACAAGAAGACTGGCTCTTCTTACTGTCTATGTTTTGAACCATTTCTGTGACACTAGTTATAGATTCCGAAGCTTCACTTTGTGTTTACTGTATCCCTTTGTCCTTCTTATTGACGAAGAAACACAGATATTGCATCGGAATTAAATACAAAAGGCACAATGCCGACTTAAGTACAAGAAGACTGACCCTTCTTACTGTCTATGTTTTGAACCATTCCTGTGAGACTAGGTATAGATTCCGATGCTTCACTTCAGGTTTACTGTATCCAGCTGACCTTCCTATTGACGATGAAGCACATAAATTGCATCGGAATTAAATACAAAAGGCACAATGCCGATTTAAGTACAAGAAGACTGACTCTACTAACTGTTTATGTTTTGAACTATTCCTGTGACACTAGTTATAGATTCCGATGCTTCACTTCAGGTTTACTGTATCCAGCTGACCTTCCTATTGACGAAGAAACACAGAAATTGCATCGGAATTAAATACATAAGGCACAATGCCGACTTAAGTACAAGAAAACTGACACTTCTAACTGTCTATGATTTGAACCATTCCTGTGAAACTAGTTATAGATTCCGATGCTTCACTTCAGGTTGACTGTATCCCTCTGACCTTCTTATTGACGATGAAACACAGAAATTGCATCGGAATTAAATACAAAAGGCGGAATGCCGAATTAATTTTAAGAAAACTGATTCTTCTTACTGTCTATGTTTTGAACCATTACTGTGACACTAGTTATAGATTCCGATGCATCACTTCAGGTTTACTGTATCACTCTGACCTTCTTATTGACGATGAAACACGTAAATTGCATCGGAATTAAATAGAAAAGGCACAATGCCGACTTAAGTACAAGAAGACTGACTCTTGTTACTGTCTCTATTTTGAACCCTTCCTGTGACCCTAGTTATAGATTCCGATGCTTCACTTTAGGTTTACTGAATCCCTCTGACCTTCTTATTGACGATGAAACACAGAAATAGCATCGCAATTAAATACAAAAGGCACAATGCCGACTCAAGTACAAGAAGACGGACTCTTCTTACTGTCTATGTTTTGAACCATTCCTGTGACACTAGTTTTAGAATCCGATGCTTCACTTCCGGTTTACTGTATCCAGCTGACCTTCTTATTGACGATGAAGCACATAAATTGCATCGGAATTAAATACAAAAGGCACATTGCCGACTTAAGTACAAGAAGCCTGACTCTACTTACTGTTTATGTTTTGCACCATTCCTGTGACACTAGTTATAGATTCCAATGCTTCACTTCAGGTTTACTGTATGCCTCTGACATTCGAATTGACGATGATACACAGAGATTGCATCGGAATTAAATACAATATGCACAATGCCGACTTAAGTACAAGAAAACTGATTCTTCTTACTGTCTATATTCTGAACCATTCCTGTGACATCAGCTATAGATTCCCCGATGCTTCACTTCAGGTTTACTGTATCCCTCTGACCTTCTTATTGACGATGAAACACAGAAATTGCATCGGAATTAAATACAAAAATCGGAATGCCGACTTAAGTACAAGAAAACTGATCCTTCTTACTGTCTATGTTTCGAACCATTTCTGTGACACTAGTTATAGATTCCGATGCTTCGCTTCAGGTTTACTGTATCCCTCTGACCTTCTTATTGACGATGAAACACAGAAATTGCATCGGAATTAAATACAAAAGGCGGAATGCCGACTTAAGTACAAGAAGACTGACCCTTCTTACTCTCCATGTTTTGAACCATTCCTGTGACACTAGTTATAGATTCCGATGCTTCACTTCAGGTTTACTGTATCCCTCTGACCTTCGTATCGACGATAAAACACAGAAAATTCATCGGAATTAAATCAAAAGGCACAATGCCGAATCAAGTACAAGAAGACTGGCTCTTCTTACTGTCTATGTTTTGAACCATTCCTATGACACTAGTTATAGATTCCGATGCTTCACTTCAAATTTACTGTATCCAGCTGACCTTCTTATTGACGAAGAAGCACATAAATTGCATCGGAATTTAATACAAAAGGCACAATGCCGACTTAAGTACAAGAAGACTGACTCTTCTTACTGTGTATGTTTCGAACCATCCCTGTGACAATAGTTATAGATTACGATGCTTCTCTTCAGGTTTAGTGTATCCCTTTGACCTCCTTGTTGACGATGAAACACAGAAATTGCATCGGAATTAAATACAAAAGTCACAATGCCGACTTAGGTACAAGAAGACAGACTCTTCTTACTGTCTTTGTTTTGAACCATTCCTGTGACACGAGTTATAGATTCCGATGCTTCACTTCAGGTTTACTCTATCCCTCTGTGCTTCTTATTGACGATGAAACACAGAAATTACATCGGAATTATATACAAAAGGCACAAAGCCGACTTAAGTACAAGAAGACTGACTCTTCTTACTGTCTATGTTTTGAACCATTCCTGTGACACTAGTTATAGATTCCCCGATGCTTCACTTCAGGTTTACTGTATCCCGCTGACCTTGTTGACAATGAAACACGTAAATTGCATCGGAATTAAATACAAAAGGCACAATGCCGACTTAAGTGTAAGAAGACTGACCCTTCTTACTGTCTATGTTTTGAACCATTCCTGTGACACTAGTTATAGATTCCCCGATGCTTCACTTCAGGTTTACTGTATCCCTCTGACCTTCTTATTGACGATGAAACACAGAAATTGCATCGGACTTAAATACGAAAGGCGGAATGCCGACTTAAGTACAAGAAAACTGATTCATCTTACTGTCTATGTTTTGAACCATTTCTGTGACACTAGTTATAGATTCCTATGCTTCACTTCAGGTTTACTGTATCCCTCTGACCTTCTTATTGACGATGAAACACGTAAATTGAATCGGAATTAAATACAAAAGGCACAATGCCGACTTAAGTACAAGAGGACTGACTCTTCTTACTGTCTATGTTCTAACCATTCCTGTGACACTAGTTATAGATTTCGATGCTTCACTTCAGGTTTACTGAATCCCTCTGCCCTTCTTATTGACGATTAAACACAGAAATAGCATCGGAATTAAATACAAAAGGCACAATGCCGACTCAGGTACAAGAAGACTGGCTCTTCTTACTGTCTATGTTTTGAACCATTTCTGTGGCACTAGTTATAGATTCCGATGTTTCACTTCAGGTTTACTGTATCCCTCTGACCTTCGTATCGACGATAAAACACAGAAAATTCATCGGAATTAAATACAAAAGGCACAATGCCGACTCAAGTACAAGAAGACTGGCTCTTCTTACTGTCTATGTTTTGAACCATTCCTATGACACTAGTTATAGATTCGGATGCTTCACTTCAGGTTTACTGTATCCCTCTGACCTTCGTATCGACGATAAAACACAGAAAATTCATCGGAATTAAATACAAAAGGCACAATGCCGACTCAAGTACAAGAAGACTGGCTCTACTTACTGTCTATGTTTTGAACCATTCCTATGACACTAGTTATTGATTTCGATGCTTCACTTCAGGTTTACTGTATCCAGCTGACCTTCTTATTGACGATGAAGCACATAAATTGCATCGGAATTAAATACAAAAGGCACAATGCCGACTTAAGTAGGAGAAAACTGACTCTTCTTACTGTCTATGTTTTGAACCATTCCTGTGACACTAGTTATAAATTTCGATGCTTCACTTCAGCTTTACTGTATCCCTCTGATCTTCTTATTGACGATGAAACACAGGAATTGCATCGGAATTATATACAAAAAGCACAATGACGACTTAAGTACAAGAAGACTGACTCTTATTACTGTCTATGTTTTGAACCATTCCTGTGACAATAGTTATAGATTCCGATGCTTCACTTCAGGTTTACAGTATCCCTTTGACCTTCTTATTGACGATGAAAACCAGAAATCGCATCATAATTGAATACAAAAAGCACAATGCCGACTTAAGTACAAGAAGACTGACTCTTCTTACTGTCTATGTTTTGAACCATTCCTGTGACAATAGTTATAGATTCCGATGCTTCACTTCTGGTTTACTGTATCCCTCTGACCTTCGTATCGACGATAATACACAGAAAATTCATCGGAATTAAATCAAAAGGCACAATGCCGACTCAAGTACAAGAAGACTGGCTCTTCTTACTGTCTATGTTTAGAACCACTCCTGTGACACTAGTTATAGATTCCGATGCTTCACTTCTCGTTTCCTGTATCCCTCTGAGCTTCTTATTGACGATGAAACACAGAAATTGCATCGGAATTATATACAAAAAGCACAATGACGACTTAAGTACAAGAAGACTGACTCTTCTTACTGTCTATGTTTGAACCATTCCTGTGACAATAGTTATAGATTACGATGCTTCTCTTCAGGTTTAGTGTATCCCTTTGACCTTCTTGTTGACGATGAAACACAGAAATTGCATCGGAATTAAATACGAAAGTCACAATGCCGACTTAGGTACAAGAAGACAGACTCTTCTTACTGTCCTTGTTTTGAACCATTCCTGTGACACGAGTTATAGATTCCGATGCTTCACTTCAGGTTTACTCTATCCCTCTGTGCATCTTATTGACGATTAAACACAGAAATTACATCGGAATTATATACAAAAGGCACAAAGCCGACTTAAGTACAAGAAGACTGACTCTTCTTACTGTCTATGTTTTGAACCATTCCTGTGACACTAGTTATAGATTCCCCGATGCTTCACTTCAGGTTTACTGTATCCCGCTGACCTTCTTGTTGACGATGAAACACGTAAATTGCATCGGAATTAAATACAAAAGGCACAATGCCGACTTAAGTGTAAGAAGACTGACTCTTCTTACTGTCTATGTTTTGAACCATTCCTGTGACACTAGTTATAGATTCCCCGATGCTTCACTTCAGGTTTACTGTATCCCTCTGACCTTCTTATTGACGATGAAACACAGAAAATGCATCGGAATTAAATACGAAAGGCGGAATGCCGACTTAAGTACAAGAAAACTGATTCATCTTACTGTCTATGTTTTGAACCATTTCTGTGACACTAGTTATAGATTCCTATGCTTCACTTCAGGTTTACTGTATCCCTCTGACCTTCTTATTGACGATGAAACACGTAAATTGAATCGGAATTAAATACAAAAGGCACAATGCCGACTTAAGTACAAGAAGACTGGCTCTTCTTACTGTCTATGTTTTGAACCATTTCTGTGGCACTAGTTATAGATTCCGATGTTTCACTTCAGGTTTACTGTATCCCTCTGACCTTCGTATCGACGATAAAACACAGAAAATTCATCGGAATTAAATACAAAAGGCACAATGCCGACTCAAGTACAAGAAGACTGACTCTTCTTACTGTCTATGTTTTGAACCATTCCTATGACACTAGTTATAGATTCGGGTGCTTCACTTCAGGTTTACTGTATCCAGCTGACCCTCTTATTGACGAAGAAGCACATAAATTGCATCGGAATTAAATACAAAAGGCACAATGCCGACTTAAGTATAAGAAGACTGACTCTTCTTACTGTCTATGTTTTGAACTATTCCTGTGACACTAGTTATAGATTCCGATGCTTCACTTCAGGTTTACTGTATCCAGCTGACCTTCCTATTGACGATGAAACACAGAAATTGCATCGGAATTAAATACATAAGGCACAATGCCGACTTAAGTACAAGAAAACTGACTCTTCTTACTGTCTATGTTTTCAACTATTCCTGTGAAACTAGTTATAGATTCCGATGCTTCACTTCAGGTTTACTGTATCCCTCTGACCTTCTTATTGACGATGAAACACAGAAATAGCATCGGAATTAAATACAAAAGGCACAATGCCGACTCAAGTACAAGAAAACGGACTCTTCTTACTGTCAATGCTTTGAACCATTCCTGTGACACTAGTTTTAGATTCCAATGCTTCACTTCAGGTTTACTGTATCCAGCTGACCTTCTTATTGACGATGAAGCACATAAGTTGCATCGGAATTAAATACAAAAGGCACAATGCCGACTTAAGTACAAGAAGCCTGACTCTACTTACTGTTTATGTTTTGAACCATTCCTGTGACATTAGTTATAGATTCCGATGCTTCACTTCAGGTTTACTGTATGCCTCTGACCTTCGTATTGACGATGAAACACAGAAAATGCATCGGAATTAAATACAAAATGCACAATGCCGACTTAAGTACAAGAAAACTGATTCTTCTTACTGTCAATGTTCTGAACCATTCCTGTGACACTAGTTATAGATTCCCCGATGCTTCACTTCAGGTTTACTGTATCCCTCTGACCTCCTTATTGACGATGAAACACAGAAATTTCATCGGAATTAAATACAAAAGGCGGAATGCCTACTTAAGTACAAGAAAACTGAACCTTCTTACTGTCTATGTTTTGAACCATTTCTGTGACACTAGTTATAGATTCCTATGCTTCACTTCAGGTTTACTGTATCCCTCTGACCTTCTTATTGACGATGAAACACGTAAATTGAATCGGAATTAAATACAAAAGGCACAATGCCGACTTAAGTACAAGAAGACTGACTCTTCTTACTGTCTATGATTTGAACCATTCCTGTGACACTAGTTATAGATTTCGATGCTTCACTTCAGGTTTACTGAATCCCTCTGCCCTTCTTATTGACGATGAAACACAGAAATAGCATCGGAATTAAATACAAAAGCACAATGCCGACTCAGGTACAAGAAGACTGGCTCTTCTTACTGTCTATGTTATGAACCATTTCTGTGGCACTAGTTATAGATTCCGATGCTTCACTTCAGGTTTACTGTATCCCTTTGACCTTCTTATTGACGAAGAAACACAGATATTGCATCGGAATTAAATACAAAAGGCACAATGCCGACTTAAGTACAAGAAGACTGACCCTTCTTACTCTCTATGTTTTGAACCATTCCGGTGACACTAGTTATAGATTCCGATGCTTCACTTCAGATTTACTGTATCCCTCTGTCCTTCGTATCGACGATAAAACACAGAAAATTCATCGGAATTAAATACAAAATGCACAATGAAGACTCAAGTACAAGAAGACTGGCTCTACTTACTGTCTATGTTTTGAACCATTCCTATGACACTAGTTATAGATTCCGATGCTTCACTTCAGGTTTACTGTATCCAGCTGATCTTCTTATTGACGAAGAAGCACATAAATTGCATCGGAATTTAATACAAAAGTCACAATGGCGACTTAAGTACGAGAAAACTGACTCTTCTTACTGTCTATGTTTTGAACCATTCCAGTGACACTAGTTATAGATTCCGATGCTTCACTTCTCGTTTCCTGTATCCCTCTGAGCTTCTTATTGACGATGAAACACAGAAATTGCATCGGAATTATATATAAAAAGCACAATGACGACTTAAGTACAAGAAGACTGACTCTTCTTACTGTCTATGATTTGAACCATTCCTGTGACAATAGTTATAGATTACGATGCTTCTCTTCAGGTTAGTGTATCCCTTTGACCTTCTTGTTGACGATGAAACACAGAAATTGCTTCGGAATTAAATACAAAAGTCACAATGCCGACTTAGGTACTAGAAGACAGACTCTTCTTACTGTCTTTGTTTTGAACCATACCTGTGACACGAGTTATAGATTCCGATGCTTCACTTCAGGTTTACTCTATCCCTCTGTGCTTCTTATTGACGATGAAACACAGAAATTACATCGGAATTATATTCAAAAGGCACAAAGCCGACTTAAGTACAAGAAGACTGACTCTTCTTACTGTCTATGTTTTGAACCATTCCTGTGACACTAGTTATAGATTTCGATGCTTCACTTCAGGTTTACTGAATCCCTCTGCCCTTCTTATTGACGATGAAACACAGAAATAGCATCGGAATTAAATACAAAAGCACAATGCCGACTCAGGTACAAGAAGACTGGCTCTTCTTACTGTCTATGTTTTGAACCATTTCTGTGGCACTAGTTATAGATTCCGATGCTTCACTTCAGGTTTACTGTATCCCTTTGACCTTCTTATTGACGAAGAAACACAGATATTGCATCGGAATTAAATACAAAAGGCACAATGCCGACTTAAGTACAAGAAGACTGACCCTTCTTACTCTCTATGTTTTGAACCATTCCGGTGACACTAGTTATAGATTCCGATGCTTCACTTCAGGTTTACTGTATCCCTCTGACCTTCGTATCGACGATAAAACACAGAAAATTCATCGGAATCAAATACAAAAGGCACAATGCCGACTCAAGTACAAGAAGACTGGCTCTACTAACTGTCTATGTTTTGAACCATTCCTATGACACTAGTTATAGATTCCGATGCTTCACTTCAGGTTTACTGTATCCAGCTGACCTTCATATTGACGATGAAGCACATAAATTGCATCGGAATTAAATACAAAAGGCACAATGCCGACTTAAGTACGAGAAAACTGACTCTTCTTACTGTCTATGTTTTGAACCATTCCTGTGACACTAGTTATAAATTTCGATGCTTCACTTCAGCTTTACTGTATCCCTCTGAGCTTCTTATTGACGATGAAACACAGGAATTGCATCGGAATTATATACAAAAAGCACAATGACGACTAAGTACAAGAAGACTGACTCTTCTTACTGTCTATGTTTTGTACCATTCCTGTGACAATAGTTATAGATTCCGATGCTTCACTTCAGGTTTACTGTATCCCTTTGACCTTCTTGTTGACGATGAAAACCAGAAATCGCATCATAATTGAATACAAAAGGCACAATGCCGATTTAAGTACAAGAAGACTGACTCTTCTTACTGTCTATGATTTGAACCATTCCTGTGACACTAGTTATAGATTCCGATGCTGCACTTCAGGTTTACTGAATCCCTCTGACCTTCTTATTGATGATGAAACACAGAAATAGCATCGGAATGAAATACAAAAGGCACAATGCCGACTCAAGTACAAGAAGGCTTCTCTTCTTACTGTCTATGTTTTGAACCATTCCTGTGACACTAGTTTTAGATTCCGCTGCTTCACATCAGGTTTACTGTATCCAGCTGACCTCCTTATTGACGATGAAGCACATAAATTGCATCGGAATTAAATACAAAAGGCACAATGCCGACTTAAGTACAAGAAGACTGACTCTACTTACTGTTTATGTTTTGAACTATTCCTGTGACACTAGTTATAGATTCCGATGCTTCACTTCAGGTTTACTGTATCCAGCTGACCTTCCTATTGACGACGAAACACAGAAATTGCATCGGAATTAAATACATACGGCACAATGCCGACTTAAGTACAAGAAAACTGACACTTCTTACTGTCTATGATTTGAACCATTCCTGTGAAGCTAGTTATAGATTCCGATGCTTCACTTCAGGTTGACTGTATCCCTCTGACCTTCTTATTGACGATGAAACACAGAAATTGCATCGGAATTAAATACAAAAGGCGGAATGCCGACTTAATTTTAAGAAAACTGATTCTTCTTACTGTCTATGTTTTGAACCATTACTGTGACACTAGTTATAGATTCCGATGCATCACTTCAGGTTAACTGTATCACTCTGACCTTCTTATTGACGATGAAACACGTAAATTGCATCGGAATTAAATACAAAAGGCACAATGCCGACTTAAGTACAAGAAGACTGACTCTTGTTACTGTCTCCATTTTGAACCCTTCCTGTGACCCTAGTTATAGATTCCGATGCTTCACTTTAGGTTTACTGAATCCCTCTGACCTTCTTATTGACGATGAAACACAGAAATAGCATCGGAATTAAATACAAAAGGCACAATGCCGACTCAAGTACAAGAAGACGGACTCTTCTTACTGTCTATGTTTTGAACCATTCCTGTGACACTAGTTTTAGATTCCGATGCTTCACTTCCGGTTTACTGTATCCAGCTGACCTTCTTATTGACGATGAAGCACATAAATTGCATCGGAATTAAATACAAAAGGCACATTGCCGACTTAAGTACAAGAAGCCTGACTCTACTTACTGTTTATGTTTTGAACCATTCCTGTGACACTAGTTATAGATTCCAATGCTTCACTTCAGGTTTACTGTATGCCTCTGACATTCGAATTGACGATGATACACAGAGATTGCATCGGAATTAAATACAATATGCACAATGCCGACTTAAGTACAAGAAAACTGATTCTTCTTACTGTCTATGTTCTGAACCATTCCTGTGACATTAGCTATAGATTCCCCGATGCTTCACTTCAGGTTTACTGTATCCCTCTGACCTTCTTATTGACGATGAAACACAGTAATTGCATCGGAATTAAATACAAAAGGCGGAATGCCGACTTAAGTACAAGAAAACTGATCCTTCTTACTGTCTATGTTTCGAACCATTTCTGTGACACTAGTTATAGATTCCGATGCTTCGCTTCAGGTTTACTGTATCCCTCTGACCTTCTTATTGACGATGAAACACAGAAATTGCATCGGAATTAAATACAAAAGGCGGAATGCCGACTTAAGTACAAGAAAACTAATCCTTCTTACTGTCTATGTTTCGAACCATTTCTGTGGCACTAGTTATAGATTCCGATGCTTCACTTCAGGTTTGCTGTATCGCTTTGACCTTCTTATTGACGAAGAAACACAGATATAGCATCGGAATTAAATACAAAAGGCACAATGCCGACTTAAGTACAAGAAGACAGACCCTTCTTACTCTCTATATTTTGAACCATTCCTGTGACACTAGTTATAGATTCCGATGCTTCACTTCAGGTTTACTGTATCCCTCTGACCTTCGTATCGACGATAAAACACAGAAAATTCATCGGAATTAAATCAATTGGCACAATGCCGACTCAAGTACAAGAAGACTGGCTCTTCTTACTGTCTATGTTTTGAACCATTCCTATGACACTAGTTATAGATTCCGATTCTTCACTTCAAATTTACTGTATCCAGCTGACCTTCTTATTGACGAAGAAGCACATAAATTGCATCGGAATGTAATACAAAAGGCACAATGCCGACTTAAGTACGAGAAAACTGACTCTTCTTACTGTTTATGTTTTGAACCATTCCTGTGACACTAGTTACAGACTCCGATGCTTCACTTCTCGTTTCCTCTATCCCTCTGAGCTTCTTATTGACGATGAAACACAGAAATTGCATCGGAATTATATACAAAAAGCACAATGACGACTTAAGTACAAGAAGACTGACTCTTCTTACTGTGTATGTTTTGAACCATTCCTGTGACAATAGTTATAGATTACGATGCTTCTCTTCAGGTTTAGTGTATCCCTTTGACCTTCTTGTTGACGATGAAACACAGAAATTGCATCGGAATTAAATACAAAAGTCACAATGCCGACTTAGGTACAAGAAGACAGACTCTTCTTACTGTCTTTGTTTTGAACCATTCCTGTGACACTAATTATAGATTCCCCGATGCTTCACTTCAGGTTTACTGTATCCCGCTGACCTTGTTGACGATGAAACACGTAAATTGCATCGGAATTAAATACAAAAGGCTCAATGCCGACTTAAGTGTAAGAAGACTGACTCTCCTTACTGTCTATGTTTTGAACCATTCCTGTGACACTAGTTATAGATTCCCCGATGCTTCACTTCAGGTTTACTGTATCCCTCTGACCTTCTTATTGACGATGAAACACAGAAATTGCATCGGAATTAAATACGAAAGGCGGAATGCCGACTTAAGTACAAGAAAACTGATTCATCTTACTGTCTATGTTTTGAACCATTTCTGTGACACTAGTTATAGATTCCTATGCTTCACTTCAGGTTTACTGTATCCCTCTGACCTTCTTATTGACGATGAAACACGTAAATTGAATCGGAATTAAATACAAAAGGCACAATGCCGACTTAAGTACAAGAAGACTGACTCTTCTTACTGTCTATGTTTTGAACCATTCCTGTGACACTAGTTATAGATTTCGATGCTTCACTTCAGGTTTACTGAATCCCTCTGCCCTTCTTATTGACGATGAAACACAGAAATAGCATCGGAATTAAATACAAAAGGCACAATGCCGACTCAGGTACAAGAAGACTGGCTCTTCTTACTGTCTATGTTTTGAACCATTTCTGTGGCACTAGTTATAGATTCCGATGTTTCACTTCAGGTTTACTGTATCCCTCTGACCTTCGTATCGACGATAAAACACAGAAAATTCATCGGAATTAAATACAAAAGGCACAATGCCGACTCAAGTACAAGAAGACTGGCCCTTCTTACTGTCTATGTTTTGAACCATTCCTGTGACACTAGTTTTAGATTCGGATGCTTCACTTCAGGTTTACTGTATCCCTCTGACCTTCGTATCGACGATAAAACACAGAAATATCATCGGAATTAAATACAAAAGGCACAATGCCGACTCAAGTACAAGAAGACTGGCTCTACTTACTGTCTATGTTTTGAACCATTCCTATGACACTAGTTATTGATTACGATGCTTCACTTCAGGTTTACTGTATCCAGCTGAGCTTCTTATTGACGATGAAGCACATAAATTGCATCTGAATTAAATACAAAAGGCACAATGCCGACTTAAGTAGGAGAAAACTGACTCTTCTTACTGTCTATGTTTTGAACCATTCCTGTGACACTAGTTATAAATTTCGATGCTTCACTTCAGCTTTACTGTATCCCTCTGAGCTTCATATTGACGATGAAACACAGGAATTGCATTGGAATTATATACAAAAAGCACAATGACGACTTAAGTACAAGAAGACTGACTCTTCTTACTGTCTATGTTTTGAACCATTCCTGTGACAATAGTTATAGATTCCGATGCTTCACTTCAGGTTTACTGTATCCCTTTGACCTTCTTATTGACGATGAAAACCAGAAATCGCTTCATAATTGAATACAAAAGGCACAATGCCGACTTAAGTACAAGAAGACTGACTCTTCTTACTGTCTATGTTTTGAACCATTCCTGTGACAATAGTTATAGATTCCGATGCTTCACTTCAGGTTTACTGTACCCTCTGACCTTCGTATCGACGATAAAACACAGAAAATTCATCGGAATTAAATCAAAAGGCACAATGGCGACTCAAGTACAAGAAGACTGGCTCCTCTTACTGTCTATGTTTTGAACCATTCCTGTGACACTAGTTATAGATTCCGATGCTTCACTTCTCGTTTCCTGTATCCCTCTGAGCTTCTTAGTGACGATGAAACACAGAAATTGCATCGGAATTATATACAAAAAGCACAATGACGACTTAAGTACAAGAAGACTGACTCTTCTTACTGTCTATGTTTTGAACCATTCCTGTGACAATTGTTAAAGATTACGATGCTTCTCTTCAGGTTTAGTGTATCCCTTTGACCTTCTTGTTGACGATGAAACACAGAAATTGCATCGGAATTAAATACAAAAGTCACAATGCTGACTTAGGTACAAGAAGACAGACTCTTCTTACTGTCCTTGTTTTGAACCATTCCTGTGACGCGAGTTATAGATTCCGATGCTTCACTTCAGGTTTACTCTATCCCTCTGTGCTTCTTATTGACGATGAAACACAGAAATTACATCGGAATTATATACAAAAGGCACAAAGCCGACTTAAGTACAAGAAGACTGACTCTTCTTACTGTCTATGTTTTGAACCATTCCTGTGACACTAGTTATAGATTCCCCGATGCTTCACTTCAGGTTTACTGTATCCCGCTGACCTTCTTGTTGACGATGAAACACGTAAATTGCATCGGAATTAAATACAAAAGGCACAATGCCGACTTAAGTATAAGAAGACTGACTCTTCTTACTGTCTATGTTTTGAACCATTCCTGTGACACTAGTTATAGATTCCCCGATGCTTCACTTCAGGTTTACTGTATCCCTCTGACCTTCTTATTGACGATGAAACACAGAAATTGCATCGGAATTAAATACGAAAGGCGGAATGCCGACTTAAGTACAAGAAAACTGATTCATCTTACTGTCTATGTTTTGAACCATTTCTGTGACACTAGTTATAGATTCCTATGCTTCACTTCAGGTTTACTGTATCCCTCTGACCTTCTTATTGACGATGAAACACGTAAATTGAATTGGAATTAAATACAAAAGGCACAATGCCGACTTAAGTACAAGAAGACTGACTCTTCTTACTGTCTATGTTTTGAACCATTCCTGTGACACTAGTTATAGATTTCGATGCTTCACTTCAGGTTTACTGAATCCCTCTGCCCTTCTTATTGACGATGAAACACAGAAATAGCATCGGAATTAAATACAAAAGGCACAATGTCGACTCAGGTACAAGAAGACTGGCTCTTCTTACTGTCTATGTTCTGAACCATTTCTGTGGCACTAGTTATAGATTCCGATGTTTCACTTCTGGTTCACTGTATCCCTCTGACCTTCGTATCGACGATAAAACACAGAAAATTCATCGGAATTAAATACAAAAGGCACAATGCCGACTCAAGTACAAGAAGACTGACTCTTCTTACTGTCTATGTTTTGAACCATTCCTATGACACTAGTATTAGATTCGGATGCTTCACTTCAGGTTTACTGTATCCAGCTGACCCTCTTATTGACGAAGAAGCACATAAATTGCATCGGAATTAAATACAAAAGGCACAATGCCGACTTAAGTATAGGAAGACTGACTCTTCTTACTGTCTATGTTTTTAACTATTCCTGTGACACTAGTTATAGATTCCGATGCTTCACTTCAGGTTTACTGTATCCAGCTGACCTTCCTATTGACGATGAAACACAGAAATTGCTTCGGAATTAAATACATAAGGCACAATGCCGACTTAAGTACAAGAAAACTGACTCTTCTTACTGTCTATGCTTTGAACTATTCCTGTGAAACTAGTTATAGATTCCGATGCTTCACTTCAGGTTTACTGTATCCCTCTGACCTTCTTATTGACGATGAAACACAGAAATAGCATCGGAATTAAATACAAAAGGCACTATGCCGACTCAAGTACAAGAAGACGGACTCTTCTTACTGTCAATGTTTTGAACCATTCCTGTGACACTAGTTTTAGATTCCAATGCTTCACTTCACGTTTACTGTATCCAGCTGACCTTCTTATTGACGATGAAGCACATAAGTTGCATCGGAATTAAATACAAAAGGCACAATGCCGACTTAAGTACAAGAAGCTTGACTCTACTTACTGTTTATGTTTTGAACCATTCCTGTGACATTAGTTATAGATTCCGATGCTTCACTTCAGGTTTACTGTATGCCTCTGACCTTCGTATTGACGATGAAACACAGAAAATGCATCGGAATTAAATACAAAATGCACAATGCCGACTTAAGTACAAGAAAACTGATTCTTCTTACTGTCTATGTTCTGAACCATTCCTGTGACACTAGTTATACATTCCCCTATGCTTCACTTCAGGTTTACTGTATCCCTCTGACCTTCTTATTGACGATGAAACACAAAAATTTCATCGGAATTAAATACAAAAGGCGGAATGCCTACTTAAGTACAAGAAAACTGAACCTTCTTACTGTCTATGTTTTGAACCATTTCTGTGACACTAGTTATAGATTCCTATGCTTCACTTCAGGTTTACTGTATCCCTCTGACCTTCTTATTGACGATGAAACACGTAAATTGAATCGGAATTAAATACAAAAGGCACAATGCCGACTTAAGTACAAGAAGACTGACTCTTCTTACTGTCTATGATTTGAACCATTCCTGTGACACAAGTTATAGATTTCGATGCTTCACTTCAGGTTTACTGAATCCCTCTGCCCTTCTTATTGACGATGAATCACAGAAATAGCATCGGAATTAAATACAAAAGCACAATGCCGACTCAGGTACAAGAAGACTGGCTCTTCTTACTGTCTATGTTTTGAACCATTTCTGTGGCACTAGTTATAGATTCCGATGCTTCACTTCAGGTTTACTGTATCCCTTTGACCTTGTTATTGACGAAGAAACACAGATATTGCATCGGAATTAAATACAAAAGGCACAATGCCGACTTAAGTACAAGAAGACTGACCCTTCTTACTCTCTATGTTTTGAACCATTCCGGTGACACTAGTTATAGATTCCGATGCTTCACTTCAGGTTTACTGTATCCCTCTGACCTTCGTATCGACGATAAAACACAGAAAATTCATCGGAATTAAATACAAAAGGCACAATGCCGACTCAAGTACAAGAAGACTGGCTCTACTTACTGTCTATGTTTTGAACCATTCCTATGACACTAGTTATAGATTCCGATGCTTCACTTCAGCTTTACTGTATCCAGCTGACCTTCTTATTGACGATGAAACACGTAAATTGCATCGGAATTAAATACAAAAGGCACAATGCCGACTTAAGTACAAGAAGACTGACTCTTGTTACTGTCTCTATTTTGAACCCTTCCTGTGACCCTAGTTATAGATTCCGATGCTTCACTTTAGGTTTACTGAATCCCTCTGACCTTCTTATTGACGATGAAACACAGAAATAGCATCGCAATTAAATACAAAAGGCACAATGACGACTCAAGTACAAGAAGACGGACTCTTCTTACTGTCTATGTTTTGAACCATTCCTGTGACACTAGTTTTAGATTCCGATGCTTCACTTCCGGTTTACTGTATCCAGCTGACCTTCTTATTGACGATGAAGCACATAAATTGCATCGGAATTAAATACAAAAGGCACATTGCCGACTTAAGTACAAGAAGCCTGACTCTACTTACTGTTTATGTTTTGAACCATTCCTGTGAAACTAGTTATAGATTCCAATGCTTCACTTCAGGTTTACTGTATGCCTCTGACATTCGATTTGACGATGATACACAGAGATTGCATCGGAATTAAATACAATATGCACAATGCCGACTTAAGTACAAGAAAACTGATTCTTCTTACTGTCTATGTTCTGAACCATTCCTGTGACATTAGCTATAGATTCCCCGATGCTTCACTTCAGGCTTACTGTATCCCTCTGACATTCTTATTGACGATGAAACACAGAAATTGCATCGGAATTAAATACAAAAGGCGGAATGCCGACTTAAGTACAAGAAAACTGATCCTTCTTACTGTCTCTGTTTCGAACCATTTCTGTGACACTAGTTATAGATTCCGATGCTTCGCTTCAGGTTTACTGTATCCCTCTGACCTTCTTATTGACGATGAAACACAGAAATTGCATCGGAATTAAATACAAAAGGCGGAATGCCGACTTAAGTACAAGAAAACTGATCCTTCTTACTGTCTATGTTTCGAACCATTTCTGTGGCACTAGTTATAGATTCCGATGCTTCACTTCAGGTTTGCTGTATCCCTTTGACCTTCTTATTGACGAAGAAACACAGATATAGCATCGGAATTAAATACAAAAGGCACAATGCCGACTTAAGTACAAGAAGACTGACCCTTCTTACTCTCTATGTTTTGAACCATTCCTGTGACACTAGTTATAGATTCCGATGCTTCACTTCAGGTTTACTGTATCCCTCTGACCTTCGTATCGACGATAAAACACTGAAAATTCATCGGAACTAATTCAAAAGGCACAATGCCGACTCAAGTACAAGAAGACTGGCTCTTCTTACTGTCTATGTTTTGAACCATTCCTATGACACTAGTTATAGATTCCGATGCTTCACTTCAAATTTACTGTATCCAGCTGACCTTCTTCATGACGAAGAAGCACATAAAATGCATCCGAATTTAATACAAAAGGCACAATGCCGACTTAAGTACGAGAAAACTGACTCTTCTTACTGTCTATGTTTTGAACCATTCCTGTGACACTAGTTACAGACTCCGATGCTTCACTTCTCGTTTCCTGTATCCCTCTGAGCTTCTTATTGACGATGAAACACAGAAATTGCATCGGAATTATATACAAAAAGCACAATGACGACTTAAGTACAAGAAGACTGACTCTTCTTACTGTGTATGTTTTGAACCATTCCTGTGACAATAGTTATAGATTACGATGCTTCTCTTCAGGTTTAGTGTATCCCTTTGACCTTCTTGTTGACGATGAAACACAGAAATTGCATCGGAATTAAATACAAAAGTCACAATGCCGACTTAGGTACAAGAAGACAGACTCTTCTTACTGTCTTTGTTTTGAACCATTCCTGTGACACGAGCTATAGATTCCGATGCTTCACTTCAGGTTTACTCTATCCCTCTGTGCTTCTTATTGACGATGAAACACAGAAATTACATCGGAATTATATACAAAAGGCACAAAGCCGACTTAAGTACAAGAAGACTGACTCTTCTTACTGTCTATGTTTTGAACCATTCCTGTGACACTAGTTATAGATTCCCCGATGCTTCACTTCAGGTTTACTGTATCCCGCTGACCTTGTTGACGATGAAACACGTAAATTGCATCGGAATTAAATACAAAAGGCACAATGCCGACTTAAGTGTAAGAAGACTGACTCTTCTTACTGTCTATGTTTTGAACCATTCCTGTGACACTAGTTATAGATTCCCCGATGCTTCACTTCAGGTTTACTGTATCCCTCTGACCTTCTTATTGACGATGAAACATAGAAATTGCATCGGAATTAAATACGAAACGCGGAATGCCGACTTAAGTACAAGAAAACTGATTCATCCTCCTGTCTATGTTTTGAACCATTTCTGTGACACTAGTTATAGATTCCTATGCTTCACTTCAGGTTTACTGTATCCCTCTGACCTTCTTATTGACGATGAAACACGTAAATTGAATCGGAATTAAATACAAAAGGCACAATGCCGACTTAAGTACAAGAAGACTGACTCTTCTTACTGTCTATGTTTTGAACCATTCCTGTGACACTAGTTATAGATTTCGATGCTTCACTTCAGGTTTACTGAATCCCTCTGCCCTTCTTATTGACGATGAAACACAGAAATAGCATCGGAATTAAATACAAAAGGCACAATGCCGACTCAGGTACAAGAAGACTGGCTCTTCTTACTGTCTATGTTTTGAACCATTTCTGTGGCACTAGTTATAGATTCCGATGTTTCACTTAAGGTTTACTGTATCCCTCTGACCTTCGTATCGACGATAAAACACAGAAAATTCATCGGAATTAAATACAAAAGGCACAATGCCGACTCAAGTACAAGAAGACTGGCTCTACTTACTGTCTATGTTTTGAACCATTCCTATGACACTAGTTATTGATTTCGATGCTTCACTTCAGGTTTACTGTATCCAGCTGACCTTCTTATTGACGATGAAGCACATAAATTGCATCGGAATTAAATACAAAAGGCACAATGCCGACTTAAGTAGGAGAAAACTGACTCTTCTTACTGTCTATGTTTTGAACCATTCCTGTCACACTAGTTATAAATTTCGATGCTTCACTTCAGCTTTACTGTATCCCTCTGAGCTTCTTATTGACGATGAAACACAGGAATTGCATCGGAATTATATACAAAAAGCACAATGACGACTTAAGTACCAGAAGACTGACTCTTCTTACTGTCTATGTTTTGAACCATTCCTGTGACAATAGTTATAGATTCCGATGCTTCACTTCAGGTTTACTGTATCCCTCTGACCTTCGTATCGACGATAAAACACAGAAAATTCATCGGAATTAAATCAAAAGGCACAATGCCGACTCAAGTACAAGAAGACTGGCTCTTCTTACTGTCTATGTTTTGAACCATTCCTGTGACACTAGTTATAGATACCGATGCTTCACTTCTCAATTCCTGTATCCCTCTGAGCTTCTTATTGCGATGAAACACAGCAATTGCATCGGAATTATATACAAAAAGCACAATGACGACTTAAGTACAAGAAGACTGACTCTTCTTACTGTCTATGTTTTGAACCATTCCTGTGACAATAGTTATAGATTACGATGCTACTCTTCAGGTTTAGTGTATCCCTTTGACCTTCTTGTTGACGATGAAACACAGAAATTGCATCGGAATGAAATACAAAAGTCACAAAGCTGACTTAGGTACAAGAAGACAGACTCTTCTTACTGTCCTTGTTTTGAACCATTCCTGTGACACGAGTTATAGATTCCGATGCTTCACTTCAGGTTTACTCTATCCCTCTGTGCTTCTTATTGACGATGAAACACAGAAATTACATCGGAATTATATACAAAAGGCACAAAGCCGACATAAGTACAAGAAGACTGACTCTTCTTACTGTCTATGTTTTGAACCATTCCTGTGACACTAGTTATAGATTCCCCGATGCTTCACTTCAGGTTTACTGTATCCCGATGACCTTCTTGTTGACGATGAAACACGTAAATTGCATCGGAATTAAATACAAAAGGCACAATGCCGACTTAAGTGTAAGAAGACTGACTCTTCTTACTGTCTATGTTTTGAACCATTCCTGTGACACTAGTTATAGATTCCCCGATGCTTCACTTCAGGTTTACTGTATCCCTCTGACCTTCTTATTGACGATGAAACACAGAAATTGCATCGGAATTAAATACGAAAGGCGGAATGCCGACTTAAGTACAAGAAAACTGATTCATCTTACTGTCTATGTTTTGAACCATTTCTGTGACACTAGTTATAGATTCCTATGCTTCACTTCAGGTTTACTGTATCCCTCTGACCTTCTTATTGACGATGAAACACGTAAATTGAATCGGAATTAAATACAAAAGGCACAATGCCGACTTAAGTACAAGAAGACTGACTCTTCTTACTGTCTATGTTTTGAACCATTCCTGTGACACTAGTTATAGATTTCGATGCTTCACTTCAGGTTTACTGAATCCCTCTGCCCTTCTTATTGACGATGAAACACAGAAATAGCATCGGAATTAAATACAAAAGGCACAATGTCGACTCAGGTACAAGAAGACTGGCTCTTCTTACTGTCTATGTTTTGAACCATTTCTGTGGCACTAGTTATATATTCCGATGTTTCACTTCAGGTTTACTGTATCCCTCTGACCTTCGTATCGACGATATAACACACTGAAAATGCATCGGAATTAAATACAAAAGGCACAATGCCGACTCAAGTACAAGAAGACTGGCTCTTCTTACTGTCTATGTTTTGAACCATTCCTATGACACTAGTTATAGATTCGGATGCTTCACTTCAAGTTTACTGTATCCAGCTGACCTTCCTATTGACGATGAAACACAGAAATTGCATCGGAATTAAATACATAAGCCACAATGCCGACTTAAGTACAAGAAAACTGAATCTTCTTACTGTCTATGTTTTGAACTATTCCTGTGAAACTAGTTATAGATTCCGATGCTTCACTTCTGGTTTACTGTATCCCTCTGACCTTCTTATTGACGATGAAAAACAGAAATAGCATCGGAATTAAATACAAAAGGCACAATGCCGACTCAAGTACAAGAAGACGGACTCTTCTTACTGTCAATGTTTTGAACCATTCCTGTGACACTAGTTTTAGATTCCAATGCTTCACTTCAGGTTTACTGTATCCAGCTGACCTTCTTATTGACGATGAAGCACATAAGTTGCATCGGAATTAAATACAAAAGGCACATTGCCGACTTAAGTACAAGAAGCCTGACTCTACTTACTGTTTATGTTTTGGACCATTCCTGTGACATTAGTTATAGATTCCGATGCTTCACTTCAGGTTTACTGTATGCCTCTGACCTTCGCATTGACGATGAAACACAGAAAATGCATCGGAATTAAATACAAAATGCACAATGCCGACTTAAGTACAAGAAAACTGATTCTTCTTACTGTCTATGTTCTGAACCATTCCTGTGACACTAGTTATAGATTCCCCGATGCTTCACTTCAGGTTTACTGTATCCCTCTGACCTTCTTATTGACGATGAAACACAGAAATTTCATCGGAATTAAATACAAAAGGCGGAATGCCTACTTAAGTACAAGAAAACTGAACCATCTTACTGTCTATGTTTTGAACCATTTCTGTGACACTAGTTATAGATTCCTATGCTTCACTTCAGGTTTACTGTATCCCTCTGACCTTCTTATTGACGATGAAACACGTAAATTGAATCGGAATTAAATACAAAAGGCACAATGCCGACTTAAGTACAAGAAGACTGACTCTTCTTACTGTCTATGATTTGAACCATTCCTGTGACACTAGTTAATGATTTCGATGCTTCACTTCAGGTTTACTGAATCCCTCTGCCCTTTTTATTGACGATGAAACACAGAAATAGCATCGGAATTAAATACAAAAGCACAATGCCGACTCAGGTACAAGAAGACTGGCTCTTCTTACTGTCTATGTTTTGAACCATTTCTGTGGCACTAGTTATAGATTCCGATGCTTCACTTCAGGTTTACTGTATCCCTTTGACCTTCTTATTGACGATGAAACACAGAAATTTCATCGGAATTAAATACAAAAGGCACAATGCCGACTTAAGTACAAGAAGACTGACCCTTCTTACTCTCTATGCCTTGAACCATTCCGGTGACACTAGTTATAGATTCCGATGCTTCACTTCAGGTTTACTGTATCCCTCTGACCTTCGTATCGACGATAAAACACAGAAAATTCATCGGAATTAAATACAAAAGGCACAATGCCGACTCAAGTACAAGAAGACTGGCTCTACTTACTGCCTATGTTTTGAACCATTCCTATGACACTAGTTATAGATTCCGATGCTTCACTACAGGTTTACTGTATCCAGCTGACCTTCTTATTGACGGTGAAGCACATAAATTGCATCGGAATTAAATACAAAAGGCACAATGCCGACTTAAGTACGAGAAAACTGACTCTTCTTGCTGTCTATGTTTTGAACCATTCCTGTGACACTAGTTATAAATTTCGATGCTTCACTTCAGCTTTACTGTATCCCTCTGAGCCTCTTATTGACGATGAAACACAGGAATTGCATTGGAATTACATACAAAAAGCACAATGACGACTTAAGTACAAGAAGACTGACTCTTCTTACTGTCTATGTTTTGAACCATTCCTGTGACAATAGTTATAGATTCCGATGCTTCACTTCAGGTTTACTGTATCCCTTTGACCTTCTTATTGACGATGAAATCCAGAAATCGCATCATAATTGAATACAAAAGGCACAATGCCGACTTAAGTACAAGAAGACTGACTCTTCTTACTGTCTATGATTTGAACCATTCCTGTGACACTAGTTATAGATTCCGATACTTCACTTCAGGTTTACTGAATCCCTCTGACCTTCTTATTGAAGATGAAACACAGAAATAGCATCGGAATGAAATACAAAAGGCACAATGCCGACTTAAGTACAAGAAGACTGACTCTACTTACTGTTTATGTTTTGAACTATTCCTGTGACACTAGTTATAGATTCCGAAGCTTCACTTCAGGTTTACTGTATCCAGCTGACCTTCCTATTGACGATGAAATACAGAAATTGCATCGGAATTAAATACATAAGGCACAATGCCGACTTAAGTACAAGAAAACTGACTCTTCTTACTGTCTATGATTTGAACCATTCCTGTGAAACTAGTTATAGATTCCGATGCTTCACTTCAGGTTGACTGTATCCCTCTGACCTTCTTATTGACGATGAATCACAGAAATTGCATCGGAATTAAATACAAAAGGCGGAATGCCGACTTAAGTTTAAGAAAACTGATTCTTCTTACTGTCTATGTTTTGAACCATTACTGTGACACTAGTTATAGATTCCGATGCATCACTTCAGGTTTACTGTATCACACTGACCTTCTTATTGACGATGAAACACGTAAATTGCATCGGAATTAAATACAAAAGGCACAATGCCGACTTAAGTACAAGAAGACTGACTCTTGTTACTGTCTATATTTTGAACCCTTCCTGTGACCCTAGTTATAGATTCCGATGCTTCACTTTAGGTTTACTGAATCCCTCTGACCTTCTTATTGACGATGAAACACAGAAATAGCATCGGAATTAAATACAAAAGGCACAATGCCGACTCAAGTACAAGAAGATGGACTCTTCTTACTGTCCATGTTTTGAACCATTCCTGTGACACTAGTTTTAGATTCCGATGCTTCACTTCCGGTTTACTGTATCCAGCTGACCTTCTTATTGACGATGAAGCACATAAATTGCATCGGAATTAAATACAAAAGGCACATTGCCGACTTAAGTACAAGAAGCCTGACTCTACTTACTGTTTATGTTTTGAACCATTCCTGTGACACTAGTTATAGATTCCAATGCTTCACTTCAGGTTTACTGTTTGCCTCTGACCTTCTTATTGACGATGAAACACTTAAATTGAATCGAAATTAAATACAAAAGGCACAATGTCGACTTAAGTACAAGAAGACTGACTGTTCTCACTGTCTATGTTTTGAACCATTCCTGTGACACTAGTTATAGATTTCGATGCTTCACTTCAGGTTTACTGAATCCCTCTGCCCTTCTTATTGACGATGAAACACAGAAATAGCATCGGAATTAAATACAAAAGGCACAATGTCGACTCAGGTACAAGAAGACTGGCTCTTCTTACTGTCTATGTTCTGAACCATTTCTGTGGCACTAGTTATAGATTCCGATGTTTCACTTCTGGTTCACTGTATCCCTCTGACCTTCGTATCGACGATAAAACACAGAAAATTCATCGGAATTAAATACAAAAGGCACAATGCCGACTCAAGTACAAGAAGACTGACTCTTCTTACTGTCTATGTTTTGAACCATTCCTATGACACTAGTATTAGATTCGGATGCTTCACTTCAGGTTTACTGTATCCAGCTGACCCTCTTATTGACGAAGAAGCACATAAATTGCATCGGAATTAAATACAAAAGGCACAATGCCGACTTAAGTATAGGAAGACTGACTCTTCTTACTGTCTATGTTTTTAACTATTCCTGTGACACTAGTTATAGATTCCGATGCTTCACTTCAGGTTTACTGTATCCAGCTGACCTTCCTATTGACGATGAAACACAGAAATTGCTTCGGAATTAAATACATAAGGCACAATGCCGACTTAAGTACAAGAAAACTGACTCTTCTTACTGTCTATGCTTTGAACTATTCCTGTGAAACTAGTTATAGATTCCGATGCTTCACTTCAGGTTTACTGTATCCCTCTGACCTTCTTATTGACGATGAAACACAGAAATAGCATCGGAATTAAATACAAAAGGCACAATGCCGACTCAAGTACAAGAAGACGGACTCTTCTTACTGTCAATGTTTTGAACCATTCCTGTGACACTAGTTTTAGATTCCAATGCTTCACTTCACGTTTACTGTATCCAGCTGACCTTCTTATTGACGATGAAGCACATAAGTTGCATCGGAATTAAATACAAAAGGCACAATGCCGACTTAAGTACAAGAAGCTTGACTCTACTTACTGTTTATGTTTTGAACCATTCCTGTGACATTAGTTATAGATTCCGATGCTTCACTTCAGGTTTACTGTATGCCTCTGACCTTCGTATTGACGATGAAACACAGAAAATGCATCGGAATTAAATACAAAATGCACAATGCCGACTTAAGTACAAGAAAACTGATTCTTCTTACTGTCTATGTTCTGAACCATTCCTGTGACACTAGTTATAGATTCCCCGATGCTTCTCTTCAGGTTTACTGTATCCCTCTGACCTTCTTATTGACGATGAAACACAGAAATTTCATCGGAATTAAATACAAAAGGCGGAATGCCTACTTAAGTACAAGAAAACTGAACCTTCTTACTGTCTATGTTTTGAACCATTTCTGTGACACTAGTTATAGATTCCTATGCTTCACTTCAGGTTTACTGTATCCCTCTGACCTTCTTATTGACGATGAAACACGTAAATTGAATCGGAATTAAATACAAAAGGCACAATGCCGACTTAAGTACAAGAAGACTGACTCTTCTTACTGTCTATGATTTGAACCATTCCTGTGACACAAGTTATAGATTTCGATGCTTCACTTCAGGTTTACTGAATCCCTCTGCCCTTCTTATTGACGATGAATCACAGAAATAGCATCGGAATTAAATACAAAAGCACAATGCCGACTCAGGTACAAGAAGACTGGCTCTTCTTACTGTCTATGTTTTGAACCATTTCTGTGGCACTAGTTATAGATTCCGATGCTTCACTTCAGGTTTACTGTATCCCTTTGACCTTGTTATTGACGAAGAAACACAGATATTGCATCGGAATTAAATACAAAAGGCACAATGCCGACTTAAGTACAAGAAGACTGAAACTTCTTACTCTCTATGTTTTGAACCATTCCGGTGACACTAGTTATAGATTCCGATGCTTCACTTCAGGTTTACTGTATCCCTCTGACCTTCGTATCGACGATAAAACACAGAAAATTCATCGGAATTAAATACAAAAGGCACAATGCCGACTCAAGTACAAGAAGACTGGCTCTACTTACTGTCTATGTTTTGAACCATTCCTATGACACTAGTTATAGATTCCGATGCTTCACTTCAGCTTTACTGTATCCAGCTGACCTTCTTATTGACGATGAAGCACATAAATTGCATCGGAATTAAACACAAAAGGCTCAATGCCGACTTAAGTACGAGAAAACTGACTCTTCTTACTGTCTATGTTTTGAACCATTCCTGTGACACTAGTTATAAAATTCGATGCTTCACTTCAGCTTTACTGTATCCCTCTGAGCTTCTTATTGACGATGAAACACAGGAATTGCATCGGAATTATATACAAAAAGCACAATGACGACTTAAGTACAAGAAGACTGACTCTTCTTACTGTCTATGTTTTGTACCATTCCTGTGACAATAGTTATAGATTCCGATGCTTCACTTCAGGTTTACTGTATCCCTTTGACCTTCTTATTGACGATGAAAACCAGAAATCGCATCATAATTGAATACAAAAGGCACAATGCCGATTTAAGTACAAGAAGACTGACTCTTCTTACTGTCTATGATTTGAACCATTCCTGTGACACTAGTTATAGATTCCGATGCTTCACTTCAGGTTTACTGAATCCCTCTGACCTTCTTATTGATGATGAAACACAGAAATAGCATCGGAATGAAATACAAAAGGCACAATGCCGACTAAAGTTCAAGAAGGCTTCTCTTCTTACTGTCTATGTTTTGAACCATTCCTGTGACACTAGTTTTAGATTCCGCTGCTTCACATCAGGTTTACTGTATCCAGCTGACCTTCTTATTGACGATGAAGCACATAAATTGCATCGGAATTAAATACAAAAGGCACAATGCCGACTTAAGTACAAGAAGACTGACTCTACTTACTGTTTATGTTTTGAACTATTCCTGTGACACTAGTTATAGATTCCGATGCTTCACTTCAGGTTTACTGTATCCAGCTGACCTTCCTATTGACGATGAAACACAGAAATTGCATCGGAATTAAATACATAAGGCACAATGCCGACTTAAGTACAAGAAAACTGACACTTCTTACTGTCTATGATTTGAACCATTACTGTGACACTAGTTATAGATTCCGATGCTTCACTTCAGGTTTACTGTATCACTCTGACCTTCTTATTGACGATGAAACACGTAAATTGCATCGGAATTAAATACAAAAGGCACAATGCCGACTTAAGTACAAGAAGACTGACTCTTGTTACTTTCTCTATTTTGAACCCTTCCTGTGACCCTAGTTATAGATTCCGATGCTTCACTTTAGGTTTACTGAATCCCTCTGACCTTCTTATTGACGATGAAACACAGAAATAGCATCGCAATTAAATACAAAAGGCACAATGACGACTCAAGTACAAGAAGACGGACTCTTCTTACTGTCTATGTTTTGAACCATTCCTGTGACACTAGTTTTAGATTCCGATGCTTCACTTCCGGTTTACTGTATCCAGCTGACCTTCTTATTGACGATGAAGCACATAAATTGCATCGGAATTAAATACAAAAGGCACATTGCCGACTTAAGTACAAGAAGCCTGACTCTACTTACTGTTTATGTTTTGAACCATTCCTGTGAAACTAGTTATAGATTCCAATGCTTCACTTCAGGTTTACTGTATGCCTCTGACATTCGATTTGACGATGATACACAGAGATTGCATCGGAATTAAATACAATATGCACAATGCCGACTTAAGTACAAGAAAACTGATTCTTCTTACTGTCTATGTTCTGAACCATTCCTGTGACATTAGCTATAGATTCCCCGATGCTTCACTTCAGGTTTACTGTATCCCTCTGACATTCTTATTGACGATGAAACACAGAAATTGCATCGGAATTAAATACAAAAGGCGGAATGCCGACTTAAGTACAAGAAAACTGATCCTTCTTACTGTCTCTGTTTCGAACCATTTCTGTGACACTAGTTATAGATTCCGATGCTTCGCTTCAGGTTTACTGTATCCCTCTGACCTTCTTATTGACGATGAAACACAGAAATTGCATCGGAATTAAATACAAAAGGCGGAATGCCGACTTAAGTACAAGAAAACTGATCCTTCTTACTGGCTATGTTTCGAACCATTTCTGTGGCACTAGTTATAGATTCCGATGCTTCACTTCAGGTTTGCTGTATCCCTTTGACCTTCTTATTGACGAAGAAACACAGATATAGCATCGGAATTAAATACAAAAGGCACAATGCCGACTTAAGTACAAGAAGACTGACCCTTCTTACTCTCTATGTTTTGAACCATTCCTGTGACACTAGTTATAGATTCCGATGCTTCACTTCAGGTTTACTGTATCCCTCTGACCTTCGTATCGACGATAAAACACTGAAAATTCATCGGAACTAATTCAAAAGGCACAATGCCGACTCAAGTACAAGAAGACTGGCTCTTCTTACTGTCTATGTTTTGAACCATTCCTATGACACTAGTTATAGATTCCGATGCTTCACTTCAAATTTACTGTATCCAGCTGACCTTCTTCATGACGAAGAAGCACATAAAATGCATCGGAATTTAATACAAAAGGCACAATGCCGACTTAAGTACGAGAAAACTGACTCTTCTTACTGTCTATGTTTTGAACCATTCCTGTGACACTAGTTATAGATTCCGATGCTTCACTTCTCGTTTCCTGTATCCCTCTGAGCTTCTTATTGACGATGAAACACAGAAATTGCATCGGAATTATATACAAAAAGCACAATGAAGACTTAAGTACAAGAAGACTGACTCTTCTTACTGTGTATGTTTTGAACCATTCCTGTGACAATAGTTATAGATTACGATGCTTCTCTTCAGGTTTAGTGTATCCCTTTGACCTTCTTGTTGACGATGAAACACAGAAATTGCATCGGAATTAAATACAAAAGTCACAATGCCGACTTAGGTACAAGAAGACAGACTCTTCTTACTGTCTTTGTTTTGAACCATTCCTGTGACACGAGCTATAGATTCCGATGCTTCACTTCAGGTTTACTCTATCCCTCTGTGCTTCTTATTGACGATGAAACACAGAAATTACATCGGAATTATAAACAAAAGGCACAAAGCCGACTTAAGTACAAGAAGACTGACTCTTCTTACAGTCTATGTTTTGAACCATTCCTGTGACACTAGTTATAGATTCCCCGATGCTTCACTTCAGGTTTACTGTATCCCGCTGACCTTGTTGACGATGAAACACGTAAATTGCATCGGAATTAAATACAAAAGGCACAATGCCGACTTAAGTGTAAGAAGACTGACTCTTCTTACTGTCTATGTTTTGAACCATTCCTGTGACACTAGTTATAGATTCCCCGATGCTTCACTTCAGGTTTACTGTATTCCTCTGACCTTCTTATTGACGATGAAACATAGAAATTGCATCGGAATTAAATACGAAACGCGGAATGCCGACTTAAGTACAAGAAAACTGATTCATCCTACTGTCTATGTTTTGAACCATTTCTGTGACACTAGTTATAGATTCCTATGCTTCACTTCAGGTTTACTGTATCCCTCTGACCTTCTTATTGACGATGAAACACGTAAATTGAATCGGAATTAAATACAAAAGGCACAATGCCGACTTAAGTACAAGAAGACTGACTCTTCTTACTGTCTATGTTTTGAACCATTCCTGTGACACTAGTTATAGATTTCGATGCTTCACTTCAGGTTTACTGAATCCCTCTGCCCTTCTTATTGACGATGAAACACAGAAATAGCATCGGAATTAAATACAAAAGGCACAATGCCGACTCAGGTACAAGAAGACTGGCTCTTCTTACTGTCTATGTTTTGAACCATTTCTGTGGCACTAGTTATAGATTCCGATGTTTCACTTCAGGTTTACTGTATCCCTCTGACCTTCGTATCGACGATAAAACACAGAAAATTCATCGGAATTAAATACAAAAGGCACAATGCCGACTCAAGTACAAGAAGACTGGCTCTACTTACTGTCTATGTTTTGAACCATTCCTATGACACTAGTTATTGATTTCGATGCTTCACTTCAGGTTTACTGTATCCAGCTGACCTTCTTATTGACGATGAAGCCATAAATTGCATCGGAATTAAATACAAAAGGCACAATGCCGACTTAAGTAGGAGAAAACTGACTCTTCTTACTGTCTATGTTTTGAACCATTCCTGTCACACTAGTTATAAATTTCGATGCTTCACTTCAGCTTTACTGTATCCCTCTGAGCTTCTTATTGACGATGAAACACAGGAATTGCATCGGAATTATATACAAAAAGCACAATGACGACTTAAGTACCAGAAGACTGACTCTTCTTACTGTCTATGTTTTGAACCATTCCTGTGACAATAGTTATAGATTCCGATGCTTCACTTCAGGTTTACTGCATCCCTCTGACCTTCGTATCGACGATAAAACACAGAAAATTCATCGGAATTAAATCAAAAGGCACAATGCCGACTCAAGTACAAGAAGACTGGCTCTTCTTACTGTCTATGTTTTGAACCATTCCTGTGACACTAGTTATAGATACCGATGCTTCACTTCTCAATTCCTGTATCCCTCTGAGCTTCTTATTGCGATGAAACACAGAAATTGCATCGGAATTATATACAAAAAGCACAATGACGACTTAAGTACAAGAAGACTGACTCTTCTTACTGTCTATGTTTTGAACCATTCCTGTGACAATAGTTATAGATTACGATGCTTCTCTTCAGGTTTAGTGTATCCCTTTGACCTTCTTGTTGACGATGAAACACAGAAATTGCATCGGAATTAAATACAAAAGTCACAATGCTGACTTAGGTACAAGAAGACAGACTCTTCTTACTGTCCTTGTTTTGAACCATTCCTGTGACACGAGTTATAGATTCCGATGCTTCACTTCAGGTTTACTCTATCCCTCTGTGCTTCTTATTGACGATGAAACACAGAAATTACATCGGAATTATATACAAAAGGCACAAAGCCGACTTAAGTACAAGAAGACTGACTCTTCTTACTGTCTATGTTTTGAACCATTCCTGTGACACTAGTTATAGATTCCCCGATGATTCACTTCAGGTTTACTGTATCCCGATGACCTTCTTGTTGACGATGAAACACGTAAATTGCATCGGAATTAAATACAAAAGGCACAATGCCGACTTAAGTGTAAGAAGACTGACTCTTCTTACTGTCTATGTTTTGAACCATTCCTGTGACACTAGTTATAGATTCCCCGATGCTTCACTTCAGGTTTACTGTATCCCTCTGACATTCTTATTGACGATGAAACACAGAAATTGCATCGGAATTAAATACGAAAGGCGGAATGCCGACTTAAGTACAAGAAAACTGATTCATCTTACTGTCTATGTTTTGAACCATTTCTGTGACACTAGTTATAGATTCCTATGCTTCACTTCAGGTTTACTGTATCCCTCTGACCTTCTTATTGACGATGAAACACGTAAATTGAATCGGAATTAAATACAAAAGGCACAATGCCGACTTAAGTACAAGAAGACTGACTCTTCTTACTGTCTATGTTTTGAACCATTCCTGTGACACTAGTTATAGATTTCGATGCTTCACTTCAGGTTTACTGAATCCCTCTGCCCTTCTTATTGACGATGAAACACAGAAATAGCATCGGAATTAAATACAAAAGGCACAATGTCGACTCAGGTACAAGAAGACTGGCTCTTCTTACTGTCTATGTTTTGAACCATTTCTGTGGCACTAGTTATATATTCCGATGTTTCACTTCAGGTTTACTGTATCCCTCTGACCTTCGTATCGACGATATAACACACTGAAAATGCATCGGAATTAAATACAAAAGGCACAATGCCGACTCAAGTACAAGAAGACTGGCTCTTCTTACTGTCTATGTTTTGAACCATTCCTATGACACTAGTTATAGATTCGGATGCTTCACTTCAGGTTTACTGTATCCAGCTGACCTTCCTATTGACGATGAAACACAGAAATTGCATCGGAATTAAATACATAAGCCACAATGCCGACTTAAGTACAAGAAAACTGAATCTTCTTACTGTCTATGTTTTGAACTATTCCTGTGAAACTAGTTATAGATTCCGATGCTTCACTTCTGGTTTACTGTATCCCTCTGACCTTCTTATTGACGATGAAAAACAGAAATAGCATCGGAATTAAATACAAAAGGCACAATGCCGACTCAAGTACAAGAAGACGGACTCTTCTTACTGTCAATGTTTTGAACCATTCCTGTGACACTAGTTTTAGATTCCAATGCTTCACTTCAGGTTTACTGTATCCAGCTGACCTTCTTATTGACGATGAAGCACATAAGTTGCATCGGAATTAAATACAAAAGGCACATTGCCGACTTAAGTACAAGAAGCCTGACTCTACTTACTGTTTATGTTTTGGACCATTCCTGTGACATTAGTTATAGATTCCGATGCTTCACTTCAGGTTTACTGTATGCCTCTGACCTTCGTATTGACGATGAAACACAGAAAATGCATCGGAATTAAATACAAAATGCACAATGCCGACTTAAGTACAAGAAAACTGATTGTTCTTACTGTCTATGTTCTGAACCATTCCTGTGACACTAGTTATAGATTCCCCGATGCTTCACTTCAGGTTTACTGTATCCCTCTGACCTTCTTATTGACGATGAAACACAGAAATTTCATCGGAATTAAATACAAAAGGCGGAATGCCTACTTAAGTACAAGAAAACTGAACCATCTTACTGTCTATGTTTTGAACCATTTCTGTGACACTAGTTATAGATTCCTATGCTTCACTTCAGGTTTACTGTATCCCTCTGACCTTCTTATTGACGATGAAACACGTAAATTGAATCGGAATTAAATACAAAAGGCACAATGCCGACTTAAGTACAAGAAGTCTGACTCTTCTTACTGTCTATGATTTGAACCATTCCTGTGACACTAGTTAATGATTTCGATGCTTCACTTCAGGTTTACTGAATCCCTCTGCCCTTTTTATTGACGATGAAACACAGAAATAGCATCCGAATTAAATACAAAAGCACAATGCCGACTCAGGTACAAGAAGACTGGCTCTTCTTACTGTCTATGTTTTGAACCATTTCTGTGGCACTAGTTATAGATTCCGATGCTTCACTTCAGGTTTACTGTATCCCTTTGACCTTCTTATTGACGATGAAACACAGAAATTTCATCGGAATTAAATACAAAAGGCACAATGCCGACTTAAGTACAAGAAGACTGACCCTTCTTACTCTCTATGCCTTGAACCATTCCGGTGACACTAGTTATAGATTCCGATGCTTCACTTCAGGTTTACTGTAACCCTCTGACCTTCGTATCGACGATAAAACACAGAAAATTCATCGGAATTAAATACAAAAGGCACAATGCCGACTCAAGTACAAGAAGACTGGCTCTACTTACTGTCTATGTTTTGAACCATTCCTATGACACTAGTTATAGATTCCGATGCTTCACTACAGGTTTACTGTATCCAGCTGACCTTCTTATTGACGGTGAAGCACATAAATTGCATCGGAATTAAATACAAAAGGCACAATGCCGACTTAAGTACGAGAAAACTGACTCTTCTTGCTGTCTATGTTTTGAACCATTCCTGTGACACTAGTTATAAATTTCGATGCTTCACTTCAGCTTTACTGTATCCCTCTGAGCCTCTTATTGACGATGAAACACAGGAATTGCATCGGAATTACATACAAAAAGCACAATGACGACTTAAGTACAAGAAGACTGACTCTTCTTACTGTCTATGTTTTGAACCATTCCTGTGACAATAGTTATAGATTCCGATGCTTCACTTCAGGTTTACTGTATCCCTTTGACCTTCTTATTGACGATGAAATCCAGAAATCGCATCATAATTGAATACAAAAGGCACAATGCCGACTTAAGTACAAGAAGACTGACTCTTCTTACTGTCTATGATTTGAACCATTCCTGTGACACTAGTTATAGATTCCGATACTTCACTTCAGGTTTACTGAATCCCTCTGACCTTCTTATTGAAGATGAAACACAGAAATAGCATCGGAATGAAATACAAAAGGCACAATGCCGACTTAAGTACAAGAAGACTGACTCTACTTACTGTTTATGTTTTGAACTATTCCTGTGACACTAGTTATAGATTCCGAAGCTTCACTTCAGGTTTACTGTATCCAGCTGACCTTCCTATTGAAGATGAAATACAGAAATTGCATCGGAATTAAATACATAAGGCACAATGCCGACTTAAGTACAAGAAAACTGACTCTTCTTACTGTCTATGATTTGAACCATTCCTGTGAAACTAGTTATAGATTCCGATGCTTCACTTCAGGTTGACTGTATCCCTCTGACCTTCTTATTGACGATGAATCACAGAAATTGCATCGGAATTAAATACAAAAGGCGGAATGCCGACTTAAGTTTAAGAAAACTGATTCTTCTTACTGTCTATGTTTTGAACCATTACTGTGACACTAGTTATAGATTCCGATGCATCACTTCAGGTTTACTGTATCACACTGACCTTCTTATTGACGATGAAACACGTAAATTGCATCGGAATTAAATACAAAAGGCACAATGCCGACTCAGATACAAGAAGAATGGCTCTTCTTACTGTCTTTGTTTTGAACCATTCCTGTGACACGACTTATAGATTCCGATGCTTCACTTCAGGTTTACTGTATCCCTCTGTGCTTCTTATTGACGATGAAACACAGAAATTACGTCGGAATTATATACAAAAGGCACAAAGCCGACTTAAGTACAAGAAGACTGACTCTTCTTACTGTCTATGTTTTGAACCATTCCTGTGACACTAGTTATAGATTCCGATGCTTCGCTTCAGGTTTACTGTATCCCTCTGACCTTCTTATTGACGATGAAACACTTAAATTGAATCGGAATTAAATACAAAAGGCACAATGCCGACTTAAGTACAAGAAGACTGACTCTTCTTACTGTCTATTTTTTGAACCATTCCTGTGACACTAGTTATAGATTTCGATGCTTCACTTCAGGTTTACTGAATCCCTCTGCCCTTCTTATTGACGATGAAACACAGAAATTGCATCGGAATTAAATACAAAAGGCGGAATGCCGACTTAAGTACAAGAAAACTGATCCTTCTTACTGTCTATGTTTCGAACCATTTCTGTGACACTAGTTATAGATTCCGATGCTTCGCTTCAGGTTTACTGTATCCCTCTGACCTTCTTATTGACGATGAAACACTTAAATTGAATCGGAATTAAATACAAAAGGCACAATGCCGACTTAAGTACAAGAAGACTGACTCTTCTTACTGTCTATGTTTTGAACCATTCCTGTGACACTAGTTATAGATTTCGATGCTTCACTTCAGGTTTACTGAATCCCTCTGCCCTTCTTATTGACGATGAAACACAGAAATAGCATCGGAATTAAATACAAAAGGCACAATGCCGACTCAGGTATAAGAAGACTGGCTCTTCTTACTGTCTATGATTTGAACCATTTCTGTGGCACTAGTTATAGATTCCGATGCTTCACTTCAGGTTTACTGTATCCCTTTGACCTTCTTATTGACGAAGAAACACAGATATTGCATCGGAATTAAATACAAAAGGCACAATGCCGACTTAAGTACAAGAAGACTGACCCTTCTTACTCTCTATGTTTTGAACCATTCCTGTGACACTAGTTATAGATTCCGATGCTTCACTTCAGGTTTACTGTATCCCTCTGACCTTCGTATCGACGATAAAACACAGAAAATTCATCGGAATTAAATCAAAAGGCACAATGCCAACTCAAGTACAAGAAGACTGGCTCTTCTTACTGTCTATGTTTTGAACCATTCCTATGACACTAGTTATAGTTTCCGATGCTTCACTTCAAATTTACTGTATCCAGCTGACCTTCTTATTGACGAAGAAGAACATAAATTGCATCGGAATTAAATACAAAAGGCACAATGCCGACTTAAGTACGAGAAAACTAACTCTCCTTACTGTCTATGTTTTGAACCATTCCTGTGACACTAGTTATAGATTCCGATGCTTCACTTCTGGTTTCCTGTATCCCTCTGAGCATCTTATTGTCGATGAAACACAGAAATTGCATCGGAATTATATACAAAAAGCACAATGACGACTTAAGTACAAGAAGACTGACTCTTCCTACTGTCTATGTTTTGAACCATTCCTGTGACAATAGTTATAGATTACGATGCTTCTCTTCAGGTTTAGTGTATCCCTTTGACCTACTTGTTGACGATGAAACACAGAAATTGCATCGGAATTAAAAACAAAAGTCACAATGCCGACTTAAGTACAAGAAGACAGACTCTTCTTACTGTCTTTGTTTTGAACCATTCCTGTGACACGAGTTATAGATTCCGATGCATCACTTCAGGTTTACTGTATCCCTCTGTGCTTCTTATTGACGATGAAACACAGAAATTACATCGGAATTATATACAAAAGGCACAAAGCCGACTTAAGTACAAGAAGACTGAATCTTCTTACTGTCTATGTTTTGAACCATTCCTGTGACACTAGTTATAGATTCCCCGATGCTTCACTTCAGGTTTACTGTATCCCGCTGACCTTCTTGTTGACTATGAAACACGTAAATTGCATCGGAATTAAATACAAAAGGCACAATGCCGACTTAAGTGTAAGTAGACTGACTCTTCTTACTGTCTATGTTTTGAACCATTCCTGTGACACTAGTTATAGATTCCCCGATGCTTCACTTCAGGTTTACTGTATCCCTCTGACCTTCTTATTGACGATGAAACACAGAAATTGCATCGGAATTAAATACGAAAGGCGGAATGCCGACTTAAGTACAAGAAAACTGATTCATCTTACTGTCTATGTTTTGAATCATTCCTGTGACACTAGTTATAGATTCCCCAATGCTTCACTTCAGGTTTACTGAATCCCTCTGCCCTTCTTATTGACGATGAAACACAGAAATAGCATCGGAATTAAATACAAAAGGCACAATGCCGACTCAGGTACAAGAAGACTGGCTCTTCTTACTGTCTATGTTTTGAACCATTTCTGTGGCACTAGTTATAGATTCCCATGCTTCACTTCAGGTTTACTGTATCCCTCTGACCTTCGTATCGACGATAAAACACAGAAAATTCATCGGAATTAAATACAAAAGGCACAATGCCGACTCAAGTACAAGAAGACTGGCTCTTCTTACTGTCTATGTTTTGAACCATTCCTATGACACTAGTTATACATTCGGATGCTTCACTTCAGGTTTACTGTATCCAGCTGACCCTCTTATTGACGAAGAAACACAGAAATAGCATCGGAATGAAATACAAAAGGCGGAATGCCGACTTAAGTACAAGAAGACTGGCTCTTATTACTGTCTATGTTTTGAACCATTTCTGTGACATTCGTTATAGATTCCGATGCTTCACTTCAGGTTTACTGTATCCCTCTGACCTTCTTATCGACGAAGAAACACAGGTATTGCATCGGAATTAAATACAAAAGGCACAATGCCGACTTAAGTACAAGTAGACTGACCCTTCTAATTGTCTATGTTTTGAACCATTCCTGTGACACTAGTTATAGATTCCGATGCTTCACTTCGGGTTTCCTGTATCCCTCTGAGCTTCTTATTGACGATGAAACACAGAAATTGCATCGGAATTATATACAAAAAGCACAATGGCGACTTAAGTATAAGAAGACTGACTCTTCTTACGGTCTATGTTTCGAACCATTCCTGTGACAATAGTTATAGATTACGATGCTTCACTTCAGGTTGAGTGTATCCCTTTGACCTTCTTGTTGACGATGAAACACAGAAATTGCATCGGAATTAAATACAAAGGGCGGAATGCCGACTTAAGTACAAGAAAACTGATTCATCTTACTGTCTATGTTTTGAACCATTCCTGTGACACTAGTTATAGATTCCTATGCTTCTCTTCAGGTTTACTGTATCCCACTGACCTTCTTATTGACGATGAAACACGTAAATTGAATCGGAATTAAACACAAAAGGCACAATGCCTACTTAAGTACAAGAAGACTGACTCTTCTTACTGTCTATGTTTTGAACCATTCCTGTGACACTAGTTATAGATTTCGATGCATCACTTCAGGTTTACTGAATACCTCTGCCCTTCTTATTGACGATGACACACAGAAATAGCATCGGAATTAAATACAAAAGGCACAATGCCGACTCAGGTACAAGAAGACTGGCTCTTCTTACTGTCTATGTTTTGAACCATTTCTGTGACACTAGTTATAGATTCCGATGCTTCACTTTGTGATTAATGTATCCCTTTGTCCTTCTTATTGACGAAGAAACACAGATATTGCATCGGAATTTAATACAAAAGGCACAATGCCGACTTAAGTACAAGAAGACTGACCCTTCTTACTGTCTATGTTTTGAACCATTCCTGTGACACTAGGTATAGATTCCGATGCTTCACTTCAGGTTTACTGTATCCCTCTGACCTTCGTATCGACGATGAAACACAGAACAATCATCGGAATTAAATGCAAAAGGAACAATGCCGACTCAAGTACAAGAAGACTGGCTCTTCTTACTGTCTATGTTTTGAACCATTCCTATGACACTAGTTACAGATTCCGATGCTTCACTTCAGGTTTACTGTATCCAGCTGACCTTCTTATTGACGATGAAGCACATAAATTGCATCGAAAATAAATACAAAAGGCACAATACCGACTTAAGTACGAGAAAACTGACTCTTCTTAGTGTCTATGTTTTGAACCATACCTGTGACACTAGTTATAGATTCGGATGCTTCACTTCAGCTTTACTGTATCCCTCTGAGCTTCTTATTGACGATGAAACACAGAAATTGCATCGGAATTATATACAAAAAGCACAATGCCGACTTAAGTACAAGAAGACTGACTCTTCTTACTGTCTATGTTTTGAACATTTCCTGTGACAATAGTTATAGATTCCGATGCTTCACTTCAGGTTTAATGTATCCCTTTGGCCTTCTCATTGACGATGAAACACAGAAATTGCAACTTAATTAAATACAAAAGGCACAATGCCGACTTAAGTACAAGAAGACTGACTCTTCTCACTGTCTATGATTTGAACCATTCCTGTGACACTAGTAATAGATTCCGATGCTTCAATTCCGGTTTACTGTATCCCTCTGAGCTTCTTATTGACGATAAAACACAGAAATTGCATCGGAATTATATACAAAAGGCACAATGCCGACTTAAGTACAAGAAGACTGACTCTTCTTACTGTCTATGTTTTGAACCATTCCTGTGACACTAGTTAGAGATTCTGATGCTTCACTTCAGGTTTACTGTATCCCTTTGACCTTCTTATTGACGATGAAACACAGAAATCGCATCTTAATTGAATACAAAATAGCACAATGCCGACTTAAGTACAAGAAGACTGACTCTTCTTACTGTCTATGATTTGAACCATTCCTGTGACACTAGTTATAGATTCCGATGCTTCACTTCAGGTTTACTGAATCCCTCTGACCTTCTTATTGATGATGAAACACAGAAATATCATCTGAATGAAATACAAAAGGCACAATGCCGACTCAAGTACAAGAAGACTTCTCTTCTTACTGTCTATGTTTTGAACCATTCCTGTGACACTAGTTATAGATTCCGATGCTTCACTTCAGGTTTACTGTATCCAGCTGACCTTCCTTTGACGATGAAACACAGAAATTGCATCGGAATTAAATACATAAGGCACAATGCCGACTTAAGTACAAGAAAACTGACTCTTCTTACTGTCTATGTTTTGAACCATTCCTGTGAAACTAGTTATAGATTCCGATGCTTCACTTCAGGTTTACTGTATCCCTCTGACTTCGTATTGACGATGAAACACAGAAATTGCATCGGAATTAAATACAAAATGCACAATGCCGACTTAAGTACAAGAAAACTGATTCTTCTTACTGTATATGTTCTGACCATTCCTGTGACACTAGTTATAGATTCCCCGATGCTTCACTTCAGGTTTACTGTATCCCTCTGACCTTCTTATTGACGATGAAACACAGAAATTGCATCGGAATTAAATACAAAAGGCGGAATGCCTACTTAAGTACAAGAAGACTGACTCTTCTTACTGTCTATGTTTTGAACCATTCCTGTGACACTAGTTATAGATTTCGATGCTTCACTTCAGGTTTACTGAATCCCTCTGCCCTTCTTATTGACGATGAGACACAGAAATAGCATCGGAATTAAATACAAAAGCACAATGCCGACTCAGGTACAAGAAGACTGGCTCTTCTTACTGTCTATGTTTTGAACCATTTCTGTGGCACTAGTTATAGATTCCGATGCTTCACTTCAGGTTTACTGTATCCAGCTGACCTTCTTATTGACGATGAAGCACATAAATTGCATCGGAATTAAATACAAAAGGCACAATACCGACTTAAGTACGAGAAAACTGACTCTTCTTACCGTCTATGTTTTGAACCATTCCTGTGACACTAGTTATAGATTCCGATGCTTCACTTTAGCTTTACTGTATCCCTCTGAGTTTCTTTTTGACGATGAAACACAGGAATTGCATCGGAATTATATACAAAAAGCACAATGCCGACTTAAGTACAAGAAGACTGACTCTTCTTACTGTCTATGATTTGAACCATTCCTGTGACACTAGTTATAGATTCCGATGCTTCACTTCAGGTTTACTGAATCCCTCTGACCTACTTATTGATGATGAAACACAGAAATAGCATCGGAATGAAATACAAAAGGCACAATGCCGACTCAAGTACAAGAAGACTTCTCTTCTTACTGTCTATGTTTTGAACTATTCCTGTGACACTAGTTTTAGATTCCGATGCTTCACATCAGGTTTACTGTATCCAGCTGACCTCCTTATGGACGATGAAGCACATAAATTGCATCGGAATTAAATACAAAAGGCACAATACCGACTTAAGTACAAGAAGACTGACTCTACTTACTGTTTATGTTTTGAACTATTCCTGTGACACTAGTTATAGATTCCGATGCTTCACTTCAGGTTTACTGTATCCAGCTGACCTTCCTATTGACGATGAAACACAGAAATTGCATCGGAATTAAATACATAATGCAAAATGCCGACTTAAGTACAAGAAAACTGACTCTTCTTACTGTCTATGTTTTGAACCATTCCTGTGACACTAGTTATAGATTCCGATGCTTCTCTTCAGGTTTACTGAATCCCTCTGACCTTCTTATTGATGATGAAACACAGAAATAGCATCGGAATGAAATACAAAAGGCACAATGCCGACTCAAGTACAAGAAGACTTCTCTTCTTACTGTCTATGTTTTGAACTATTCCTGTGACACTAGTTTTAGATTCCGCTGCTTCACATCAGGTTTACTGTATCCAGCTGACCTCCTTATTGACGATGAAGCACATAAATTGCATCGGAATTAAATACAAAAGGCACAATGCCGACTCAAGTACAAGAAGACTGGCTCTTCTTACTGTCTATGTTTTGAACCATTCCTATGACACTAGTTACAGATTCCGATGCTTCACTTCAGGTTTACTGTATCCAGCTGACCTTCTTATTGACGATGAAGTACATAAATTGCATCGAAAATAAATACAAAAGGCACAATACCGACTTAAGTACGAGAAAACTGACTCTTCTTAGTGTCTATGTTTTGAACCATTCCTGTGACACTAGTTATAGATTCGGATGCTTCACTTCAGCTTTACTGTATCCCTCTGAGCTTCTTATTGACGATGAAACACAGAAATTGCATTGGAATTATATACAAAAAGCACAATGCCGACTTAAGTACAAGAAGACTGACTCTTCTTACTGTCTATGTTTTGAACATTTCCTGTGACAATAGTTATAGATTCCGATGCTTCACTTCAGGTTTAATGTATCCCTTTGGCCTTCTCATTGACGATGAAACACAGAAATTGCAACTTAATTAAATACAAAAGGCACAATGCCGACTTGAGTACAAGAAGACTGACTCTTCTCACTGTCTATGATTTGAACCATTCCTGTGACACTAGTAATAGATTCCGATGCTTCAATTCCGGTTTACTGTATCCCTCTGAGCTTCTTATTGACGATGAAACACAGAAATTGCATCGGAATTATATACAAAAGGCACAATGCCGACTTGAGTACAAGAAGACTGACTCTTCTTATTGTCTATGTTTTGAACCATTCCTGTGACACTAGTTATAGATTCTGATGCTTCACTTCAGGTTTACTGTATCCCTTTGACCTTGTTATTGACGATGAAACACAGATATCCCATCTTAATTGAATACAAAATAGCAGAATGCCGACTTAAGTACAAGAAGACTGACTCTTCTTACTGTCTATGATTTGAACCATTCCTGTGACACTAGTTATAGATTCCGATGCTTCACTTCAGGTTTACTGAATCCCTCGGACCTTCTTGTTGATGATGAAACACAGAAATAGCATCTGAATGAAATACAAAAGGCACAATGCCGACTCAAGTACAAGATGACTTCTCTTCTTACTGTCTATGTTTTGAACCATTCCTGTGACACTAGTTATAGATTCCGATGCTTCACTTCAGGTTTACTGTATCCAGCTGACCTTCCTTTGACGATGAAACACAGAAATTGCATCGGAATTAAATACATAAGGCACAATGCCGACTTAAGTACAAGAAAACTGACTCTTCTTACTGTCTATGTTTTGAACCATTCCTGTGAAACTAGTTATAGATTCCGATGCTTCACTTCAGGTTTACTGTATCCCTCTGAGCTTCTTATTGACGATGAAACACAGAAATAGCATCGGAATTAAATACAAAAGGCACAATGCCGACTCAAGTACAAGAAGACGGACTCTTCTTACTGTCTATGTTTTGAACCATTCCTGTGACACTTGTTTTAGATTCCGATGCTTCACTTCAGGTTTACTGTATCCAGCTGACCTTCTTATTGACGATGAAGCACATAAATTGCATCGGAATTAAATACAAAAGGCACAATGCCGACCTAAGTACAAGAAGCCTGACTCTACTTACTGTTTATGTTTTGAACCATTCCTGTGACATTAGTTATAGATTCCGATGCTTCACTTCAGGTTTACTGTATGCCTCTGACTTCGTATTGACGATGAAACACAGAAATTGCATCGGAATTAAATACAAAATGCACAATGCCGACTTAAGTACAAGAAAACTGATTCTTCTTACTGTATATGTTCTGACCATTCCTGTGACACTAGTTATAGATTCCCCGATGCTTCACTTCAGGTTTACTGTATCCCTCTGACCTTCTTATTGACGATGAAACACAGAAATTGCATCGGAATTAAATACAAAAGGCGGAATGCCTACTTAAGTACAAGAAGACTGACTCTTCTTACTGTCTATGTTTTGAACCATTCCTGTGACACTAGTTATAGATTTCGATGCTTCACTTCAGGTTTACTGAATCCCTCTGCCCTTCTTATTGACGATGAAACACAGAAATAGCATCGGAATTAAATACAAATGCACAATGCCGACTCAGGTACAAGAAGACTGACTCTTCTTACTGTCTATGATTTGAACCATTCCTGTGACACTAGTTATAGATTCCGATGCTTCACTTCAGGTTTACTGAATCCCTCTGACCTTCTTATTGATGATGAAACACACAAATAGCATCGGAATGAAATACAAAAGGCACAATGCCGACTCAAGTACAAGAAGACTTCTCTTCTTACTGTCTATGTTTTGAACTATTCCTGTGATACTAGTTTTAGATTCCGCTTCTTCACATCAGGTTTACTGTATCCAGCTGACCTCCTTATTGACGATGAAGCACATAAATTGCATCGGAATTAAATACAAAAGGCACAATGCCGACTTAAGTACAAGAAGACTGACTCTACTTACTGTTTATGTTTTGAACTATTCCTGTGACACTAGTTATAGATTCCGATGCTTCACTTCAGGTTTACTGTATCCAGCTGACCTTCCTATTGACGATGAAACACAGAAATTGCATCGGAATTAAATACATAATGCAAAATGCCGACTTAAGTACAAGAAAACTGACTCTTCTTACCGTTTATGTTTTGAACCATTCCTGTGAAACTAGTTATAGATTCCGATGCTTCACTTCAGGTTGACTGTATCCCTCTGACCTTCTTATTGACGATGAAACACAGAAATAGCATCGGAATTAAATACAAAAGGCGGAATGCCGACTTAAGTACAAGAAAACTGATTCTTCTTACTGTCTATGTTTCGAACGATTACTGTGACACTAGTTATAGATTCCGATGCATCACTTCAGGTTTACTGTATCACTCTGACCTTCTTATTGACGATGAAACACGTAAATTGCATCGGAATTAAATACAAAAGGCACAATGCCGACTTAAGTACAAGAAGACTGACTCTTGTTACTGTCTATATTTTAAACCCTTCCTGTGACCCTAGTTATAGATTCCGATGCTTCACTTTAGGTTTACTGAATCCCTCTGACCTTCTTATTGACGATGAAACACAGAAATAGCATCGGAATTAAATACAAAAGGCACAATGCCGACTCAAGTACAAGAAGACGGACTCTTCTTACTGTCTATGTTTTGAACCATTCCTGTGACACTAGTTTTAGATTCCGATGCTTCACTTCAAGTTTACTGTATCCAGCTGACCTTCTTATTGACGATGAAGCACATATATTGCATTGGAATTAAATACAAAAGGCACATTGCCGACTTAAGTACAAGAAGCCTGACTCTACTTACTGTTTATGTTTTGAACCATTCCTGTGACACTAGTTATAGATTCCGATGCTTCACTTCAGGTTTACTGTATGCCTCTGACCTTCTTATTGACGATGAAACACAGAAATTGCATCGGAATAAAATACAAAAGGCGGAATGCCGACTTAAGTACAAGAAAACTGATCCTTCTTACTGTCTATGTTTCGAACCATTTCTGTGACACTAGTTATAGATTCCGATGCTTCGCTTCAGGTTTACTGTATCCCTCTGACCTTCTTATTGACAATGAAACACTTAAATTGAATCGCAATTAAATACAAAAGGCACAATGCCGACTTAAGTACAAGAAGAATGACCCTTCTTACTCTCTATGTTTTGAACCATTCCTGTGACACTAGTTATAGATTCCGATGCTTCACTTCAGGTTTACTGTATCCCTCTGACCTTCGTATCGACGATAAAACACAGAAAATTCATCGGAATTAAATCAAAAGGCACAATGCCGACTCAAGTACAAGAAGACTGGCTCTTCTTACTGTCTATGTTTTGAACCATTCCTATGACACTAGTTATAGATTCCGATGCTTCACTTCAAATTTACTGTATCCAGCTGACCTTCTTATTGACGAAGAAGCACATAAATTGCATCGGAATTAAATACAAATGGCACAATGCCGACTTAAATACGAGAAAACTGACTCTTCTTACTGTCTATGTTTTGAACCATTCCTGTGACACTAGTTATAGATTCCGATGCTTCACTTCTGGTTTCCTGTATCCCTCTGAGCTTCTTATTGACGATGAAACACAGAAATTGCGTCGGAATTATATACAAAAAGCACAATGCCGACTTAAGTACAAGAAGACTGACTCTTCTTACTGTCTATGTTTTGAACCATTCCTGTGACAATAATTATAGATTACGATGCTTCACTTCAGGTTTAGTGTATCCCTTTGACCTTCTTGTTGATGATGCAAAACAGAAATTGCATCTTAATTAAATACAAAAGTCACAATGCCGACTTAAGTACAAGAAGACAGACTCTTCTTACTCTCTATGTTTTGAACCAATCCTGTGACACGAGTTATAGATTCCGATGCTTCACTTCAGGTTTACTGTATCCCTCTGTGCTTCTTATTGACGATGAAACACAGAAATTGCATCGGAATTAAATACAAAAGGCACACTGCCGACTTAAGTACAAGAAGACTGACTCTTCTTACTGTCTATGTTTTGAACCATTCCTGTGACACTAGTTATAGATTCCCCGATGCTTCACTTCAGGTTTACTGTATCCCGCTGAACTTCTTGTTGACGATGAAACACGTAAATTGCATCGGAATTAAATACAAAAGGCACAATGCCGACTTAAGTGTAAGAAGACTGATTCTTCTTACTGTCTATGTTTTGAACCATTCCTGTGACTCTAGTTATAGATTCCCCGATGCTTCACTTCAGGTTTACTGTATCCCTCTGACCTTCTTATTTACGATGAAACACAGAAATTGCATCGGAATTAAATACAAAAGGCACAATGCCGACTTAAGTACAAGTAGACTGATCCTTCTAACTGTCTATGTTTTGAACCATTCCTGTGACACTAGTTAAAGATTTCGTTGCTTCACTTCAGGTTTACTGAATACCTCTGCCCTTCTCATTGACGATGAAACACAGATATTGCATCGGAATTAAATACAAAAGGCTCAATGCCGACTCAGGTACAAGAAGTCTGGCTCTTCTTACAGTCTATGTTTTGAACCATTTCTGTGGAACTAGTTATAGATTCCGATGCTTCACTTCAGGTTTACTGTATCCTTTTGACCTTCTTATTGACGAAGAAACACAGGTATTGCATCGGAATTAAATACAAAAGGCACAATGACGACTTAAGTACAAGAAGACTGACCCTTCTTACTGTCTATGTTTTGAACCATTCCTGTGACACTGGTTATAGATTCCGATGCTTCACGTCAGCTTTACTGTATCCCTCTGACCTTCGTATCGACGATGAAACACAGAAAATTCATCGGAATTAAATACAAAAGGCACAATGCCGACTCAAGTACAAGAAGACTGGCTCTTCTTACTGTCTATGTTTTGAACCATTCCTATGACACTAGTTACAGATTCCGATGCTTCACTTCAGGTTTACTGTATCCAGCTGACCTTCTTATTGACGATGAAGCACATAAATTGCTTCGGAATTAAATACAAAAGGCACAATGCCGATTTAAGTACGAGAAAACTGACTCTTCTTACTGTCTATGTTTTGAACCATTCCTGTGACACTAGTTATAGATTCCGATGCTTCACTTCAGGTTTACTGTATCCCTCTGAGCTTCTTATTGACGATGAAACACAGAAATTGCATCGGAATTATATACAAAAGGCTCAATGCCGACTAAAGTACAAGAAGACTGACTCTTCTTACTGTCTATGTTTTGAACCTTTCCTGTGACATTAGTTATAGATTCCGATGCTTCACTTCAGGTTTACTGAATCCCTCTGACCTTCTTATTGATGATGAAACACAGAAATAGCATCGGAATGAAATACAAAAGGCACAATGCCGACTTAAGTACAAGAAGACTGGCTCTTCTTACTTTCTATGTTTTGAACCATTTCTGTGACACTAGGTATAGATTACGATGCTTCACTTCAGGTTCACTGTATCCCTCTGACCTTCTTATTGACGAAGAAACACAGGTATTGCATCGGAATTAAATACAAATGGCACAATGCCGACTTAAGTACAAGAAAACTGATACTTCTTACTGTCTATGATTTGAACCATTCCTGTGTCACTTGTTATAGATTCCTATGCTTCACTTCAGGTTTACTGAATCCCTCTGACTTTCTTATTGACGATGAAGCACAGAAATAGCATCGGAATTAAATACAAAAGGCACAATGCCGACTCAAGTTCAAGAAGACTGGCTCTTATTACTGTCTATGTTTTGAACCATTTCTGTGACACTAGTTATAGATTCCGATGCTTCACTTCAGGCTTACTGTATGCCTCTGACCTTCTTATTGACGAAGAAACACAGATATTGCATCGGAATTAAATACAAAAGGCACAATGCCGACTTAAGTACTAGAAGACTGACCCTTCTTACTGTCTATGTTTTGAACTATTCCTGTGACACTAGTTATAGATTCCGATGCTTCACTTCAGGTTAACTGTATCCCTCTGACCTTCGTATGGACGATGAAACACAGAAATTGCATCGGAATTAAATATAAAAGGCACAATGCCGACTTAAGTACAAAAAGACTGACTCTTCTTACTGTCTATGTTTTGAACCATTTCTGTGACACTAGTTATAGATTCCGACGCTTCACTTCAGGTTTATTGAATCCCTCTGACCTTCTTATTGACGATGAAACACAGAAATAGCATCGGAATTAAATACAAAAGGCACAATGCCGACTTAAGTACAAAAAGACTGACTCTTCTTACTGTCTATGTTTTGAACCATTTCTGTGACACTAGTTATAGATTTCGATGCTTCACTTCAGGTTTACTGTATCCAGCTGACTTTCTTATTGACGATGAAACAGAAATTGCATCGGAATTATATACAAAAGGCACAATGCCGACTTAAGTACAAGAAGACTGACTCTTTTTACTGTCTATGTTTTGAACCATTCGTGTGACACTAGTTATAGATTCCGAAACTTCACTTCAGGTTTACTGTATCCCTCTGACCTTATTATTGACGATGAAACACAGAAATTGCATTTTAATTAAATACAAAAGGCACAATGCCGACTTCAGTACAAGAACACTGACTCTTCTTACTGTCTATGGTTTGAATCATTCCAGTGACACTAGTTATAGATTCCAAGGCTTCTCTTCAGGATAACTGTATACCTCTGACCTTCTTATTGACGATCAAACACAGAAAATTCCTCGGAATTAAATACAAAAGGCACAATGCCGACTCAAGTACAAGAAGACTTTCTCTTCTTACTGTCTATATTTTGACCGATTCCTGTGACACTAGTTTTAGATTCCGATGCTTCACTTCAGGTTTACTGTATCCAGCTGACCTTCTTACTGACGATGAAGCACATAAATTGCATCGGAATTAAATACAAAAGGCACAATGCTGACTTAACTACAAGAAGACTGACTCTACTTACTGTTGATGTTTTGAACTATTCCTGTGACACTAGTTATAGATTCCGATGCTTCACTTCAGGTTTACTGTATCCAGCTGACCTTCTTATTGACGATGAAACACAGAAATTGCATCGGAATTAAATACATAACGCACAATGACGACTTTAGTACAAGAAGACTGACTCCTCTAACTGTCTATGATTTGAACCATTCCTGTGACAATAGTTATAGATTCCGATGCTTCACCTCAGGTTTACTGTATCCCTTTGACCTTCTTATAGACGATGAAACACAGAAATTGCATCTTAATTAAATACAAAAGGCACAATGCCGACTTAAGTACAAGAAGACTGACTCTTCTTACTGTCTATGTTTTGAACCATTCCTGTGACACTAGTTATAGATTCCGATGCTTCACTTCAGGTTTACTGTATCCCTCTGACCTTCCTATTGACGATGAAACACAGAAATTGCATCGGAATTAAATACAAAAGGCCCAATGCCGACTTAAGTACAAGAAAACTGACACTTCTTACTGTCTATGTTCTTAACCACTTCTGTGACACTAGTTATAGATTCCGATACTTCACATCAGGTTTACTGTATCCCTCTGACCTTATTTTTGACGATGAAACACAGAAATTGCATCTTAATTAAATACAAAAGCACAATGCCGACTTCAGTACAAGAACACTGACTCTTCCTGCTGTCTATGGTTTGAACCATTCCTGTGACACTAGTTAAAGATTCCGTTGCTTCACTTCAGGTTTACTGTATCCCTCTGACCTTCTTGTTGTCGATGAAACACAGAAATTGCATCGGAATTAAATACAAAAGGCGGAATGCCGACTTAAGTACATGAAAATTGATTCTTCTTACTGTCTATGTTTTGAACCATTCCTGTGACACTAGTTATAGATTCTAATGCTTCACTTCAGGTTTACTGTATCCCTCTGACTTTCTTATGGACGATGGAACACGTAAATTTCATCGGAATTAAATACAAAAGGCACAATGCCAAGTTAAGTACAAGAAGACTGACTCTACCTACTGTTTATGTTTTGAACCATTCCTGTGGCACTAGTTAGAGATTCCGATGTTTCACTTCAGGTTTACGGTATCCCTCTGACCTTCTTATTGACGATGAAACACAGAAATTGCATCGGAATGAAATACAAATGGCGGAATGCCGACTTAAGTTCAAGAAAACTGATTCTTCTTACTGTCTATGTTTTGAACCATTCCTGTCACACTAGTTATAGATTCCTATGCTTCACTTCAGATTTACTGTATCCCTCTGATCTTCTTATTGACGATGAAACACGTAAATTGAATCGGAATTAAATACAAAAGGCACAATGCCGACTAAAGTACAAGAAGACTGATTCTTCTTACTGTCTACGTTTGAACCATTCCTGTGACACTAATTAGAGATTCCGATGCTTCACTTCAGGTTTACTGTATCCCTCTGATCATCTTATTGACGATGAAACACAGAAATTGCATCGGAATTATATACAAAGAGCACAATGCTGACTTAAGTACAAGAAGACTGACTCTTCTTACTGTCTATGTTTTGAGCCATTCCTGTGACAATAGTTATAGATTCCGATGCTTCACTTCAGGTTTACTGTATCCCTTTGACCTTCTTATTGACGATGAAACACAGAAATTGCATCTTAATTAAATACAAAAGGCACAATGCCGACTTAAGTACAAGAAGACTGACTCCTCTTACTGTCTATGTTTTGAACCATTCCTGTGACACTAGTTATAGATTCCGATGCTTCACTTCAGATTTACTGTATCCCTCTGACCTTCCTATTGACGATGAAACACAGAAATTGCATCGGAATTAAATACAAAAGGCACAATGCCGACTTAAGTACAAGAAAACTGACTCCTCTTACTGTCTATGTTCTGAACCATTTCTGTGACACTAGTTATAGATTCCGATACGTCACATCAGGTATACTGTATCCCTCTGACCTTATTATTGACGATGAAACACAGAAACTGCATCTTAATTAAATACAAAAGGCACAATGCCGACTTCAGTACAAGAACACTGACTCTTCTTACTGTCTATGGTTTGAACCATTCCTGTGACACTAGTTAAAGATTCCGTTCCTTCACTTCAGGTTTACTGTATCCCTCTGACGTTCTTATTGACAATGAAACACAGAAATAGCATCGAAATTAAATACAAAAGGCAAAATGCAGACTCAAGTACAAGAAGACGGGCTCCTCTTACTGTTTTTAACCATTCCTGTGACACTAGTTTAAGATTCCGATGCTTCACTTCAGGTTTACTGTATCCAGCTGACATTCTTATTGACGATGAAGCACATTAATTGCATCGGAATTAAAACCAAAAGGCACAATGCCGACTTAAGTACAAGAAGACAGACTCTACTTACTGTCTATGTTTTGAACCATTTCTGTGGCACTAGTTATGGATTCCGATGCTTCACTTCAGGTTTACTGTATCCCTTTGACCTTCTTATTGACGAAGAAACACAGATATTGCATCGGAATTAAATACAAAAGGCACAATGCCGACTTAAGTACAAGAAGACTGACCCTTCTTACTGTCTATGTTTTGAACCATTCCTGTGACACTAGTTATAGATTCCGATGCTTCACTTCAGTTTACTGTATCCCTCTGACCTTCGTACTGACGATGAAACACAGAAAATTCATCGGAATTAAATACAAAAGGCACAATGGCGACTCAAGTACAAGAAGACTGGCTCTTCTTACTGTCTATGTTTTAACCATTCCTATGACACTAGTTATAGATTCCGATGATTCACTTCAGGTTTACTGTATCCAGCTGACCCTATTTTTGACGATGAAGCACATAAATTGCATCGGAATTAAATACACAAGGTACAATACCGACTTAAGTACGAGAAAACTGACTCTTCTTACTGTCTATGTTTTGAACCATTCCTGTGACACTACTTATAGATTCCGATGCTTCACTTCAGGTTTACTGTATCCCTCTGAGCTTCTTATTGACGATGAAACACAGATATTGCATCGGAAATAATACATAAAGCACAATGCCGACTTAAGTACAAGAAGACTGACTCTTCTTACTGTCTATGCTTTGAACCATTCCTGTGACAATAGTTATAGATTCCGATGCTTCACTTCAGGTTTACTGTATCCCTTTGACCTTCTTATTGACGATGAAACACAGAAATTGCATCTTAATTAAATACAAAAGGCACAATGGCGACTTAAGTACAAGAAGACTGACTCTTCTTACTGTCTATGTTTTGAACCATTCCTGTCACACTAGTTATAGATTCCGATGCTTCACTTCAGGTTTACTGTATCCCTCTGACCTTCCCATTGACGATGAAACACAGAAATTGCAACAGAATTAAATACAAAAGGCACAATACCGACTTAAGTACAAGAAAACTGACTCTTCTTACTGTCTATGTTCTGAACCATTTCTGTGACACTAGTTATAGATTCCGATACTTCACATCAGGTTTACTGTATCCCTCTGACCTTATTATTGACGATGAAACACAGAAATTGCACCTTAATTAAATACAAAAGGCACAATGCCGACTTCAGTACAAGAACAATGACTCTTCTTACTGTCTATGGTTTGAACCATTCCTGTGACACTAGTTAAAGATTCCGTTGCTTCACTTCAGGTTTACTTTATCCCTCTGACCTTCTTATTGACGATGAAACACAGAAATTGCATCGGAATTAAGTACAAAAGGCGGAATGCCGACTTAAGTACGAGAAAACTGACTCTTCATACAGTCTATGTTTTGAACCATTCCTGTGACACTAGTTATAGATTCCGATGCTTCACTTCTGGTTTTCTGTATCCCTCTGTGCTTCTTATTGACGATGAAACACAGAAATTGCATCGGAATTATATACAAAAAGCACAATGCCGACTTAAGTACAAAAAGACTGACTCTTCTTACTGTCTATGTTTTGAACCATTCCTGTGACAATTGTTATAGATTACGATGCTTCACTTCAGGTTTAATGTATCCCTTTGACCTTCTTGTTGACGATGAAACACAGAAATTGCATCGGAATTATATACAAAAGGCACAATGCCGACTTAAGTACAAGAAGACTGACTCTTCTTACTGTCTATGTTTTGAACCATTTCTGTGACACTAGTTATAGATTCCGATGCTTCACTTCAGGTTTACTGTATCCCTCTGACCTTCTTATCGACGAAGAAACACAGGTATTGCATCGGAATTAAATACAAAAGGCACAATGCCGACTTAAGTACAAGTAGACTGACCCTTCTAACTGTCTATGTTTTGAACCATTCCTGCGACACTAGTTATAGTTTTCGATACTTCACTTGAGGTTTACTGAATACCTCTGCCCTTCTTATTGACGATGAAACACAGAAATTGCATCGGAATTAAATACAAAAGGCACAATGACGACTCAGGTACAAGAAGACTGGCTCTTCTTACTGTCTATGTTTTGAACCATTTCTGTGGCACTAGTTATAGATTCCGATGCTTCACTTCATGTTTACTGTATCCCTCTGACCTTCTTATTGACGAAGAAACACAGATATTGCATCGGAATTAAATACAAAATGCACAATGCCGACTTAAGTACAAGAAGACTGACCCTTCTTACTGTCTATGTTTTGAACCATTCCTGGGGCACTAGTTATAGATTCCGATGCTTCACTTCAGGTTTACTGTATCCCTCTGACCTTCGTATCGACGATGAAACACAGAAAATCCATCGGAATTAAATCCAAAAGTCACAATGCCGACTCAAGTACAAGAAGACTGGCTCTTCTTACTGTGTATGTTTTGAACCATTCCTATGACACTAGTTACAGATTCCGATGCTTCACTTCAGGTTTACTGTATGCCTCTGACCTTCGTATTGACGATGAAACACAGAAATTGCATCGGAATTAAATACAAAATGCACAATGCCGACTTAAGTACAAGAAAACTGATTCTTCTTACTGTCTATGTTCTGAACCATTCCTGTGACACTAGTTATAGATTCCCCGATGCTTCACTTCAGGTTTACTGTATCCCTCTGACCTTCATATTGACGATGAAACACAGAAATTGCATCGGAATTAAATACAAAAGGCGGTATGCCGACTTAAGTACAAGAAAACTGATCCTTCTTACTGTCTATGTTTTGAACCATTTCTGTGACACTAGTTATAGATTCCTATGCTTCACTTCTGGTATTCTGTATCCCTCTGACCTTCTTATTGACGATGAAACACGTAAATTGAATCGGAATTAAATACAAAAGGCACAATGCCGACTTAAGTACAAGAAGACTGACTCTTCTTACTGTCTTTGTTTTGAACCATTCCTGTGACACTAGTTATAGATTTCGATGCTTCACTTCAGGTTTACTGAATCCCTCTGCCCTTCTTATTGACGATGAAACACAGAAATACCAGCGGAATTAAATACAAATGGCACAATGCCGACTCAGGTACAAGAAGACTGGCTCTTCTTACTGTCTATGTTTTGAACCATTTCTGTGGCACTAGTTATAGATTCCGATGCTTCACTTCAGGTTTACTGTATCCCTTTGGCCTTCTTATTGACGAAGAAACACAGATATTGCCTCGGAATTAAATACAAAAGGCACAATGCCGACTTAAGTACAAGATGACTGACCCTTCTTACTCTCTATGTTTTGAACCATTCCTGTGACACTAGTTATAGATTCCGATGCTTCACTTCAGGTTTACTGTATCCCACTGACCTTCGTATCGACGAAAAAACACAGAAAATTCATCGGAATTAAATACAAAAGGCACCATGCCGACTCAAGTACAAGAAGACTGGCTCTTCTTACTGTCTATGTTTTGAACCATTCCTATGACACTAGTTATAGATTCGGATGCTTCACTTCAGGTTTACTGTATCCAGCTGACATTCTTATTGACGAAGAAGCACATAAATTGCATCGGAATTAAATACAAAAGGCACAATGCCGATTTAAGTATAAGAAGACTGACTCCTCTTACTGTCTATGTTTTGAACCATTCCTGTGACATTAGTTATAGATTCCGATGCTTCACTTCAGGTTTACTGAATCCCACTGACCTTCTTCTTGATGATGAAACACAGAAATAGCATCGGAATGATATACAAAAGGCGCAATGCCGACTTAAGTACAAGAAGACTGGCTCTTCTTACTGTCTATGTTTTGAACCATTTCTGTGACACTCGTTATAGATTCCGATGCTTCACTTCAGGTTTACTGTATCCCTCTGACCTTCTTATCGACGAAGAAACACAGGTATTGCATCGGAATTAAATACAAAAGGCACAATGCCGACTTAAGTACAAGTAGACTGACCCTTCTAACTGTCTATGTTTTGAACCATTCCTGCGACACTAGTTAAAGATTTCGATGCTTCACTTCAGGTTTACTGAATACCTCTGCCCTTCTTATTGACGATGAAACACAGAAATTGCATCGGAATTAAATACAAAAGGCACAATGCCGACTCAGGTACCTGAAGACTGGCTCTTCTTACAGTCTATGTTTTGAACCATTTCTGCGGAACTAGTTATAGATTCCGATGCTTCACTTCAGGTTTACTGTATCCCTCTGACCTTCGTGTCGACGATGAAACACAGAAAATTCATCGGAATTAAATACAAAAGGCACAATGCCGACTCAAGTACAAGAAGACCGGCTCTTCTTACTGTCTATGTTTTGAACCATTCCTATGACACTAGTTACAGATTCCGATGCTTCACTTCAGGTTTACTGTATCCAGCTGACCTTCTTATTGACGATGAAGCACATAAATTGCATCGGAATTAAATACGAAAGGCACAATGCCGATTTAAGTACGAGAAAACTGACTCTTCTCACTGTCTATGTTTTGAACCATTCCTGTGACACTAGTTATAGATTCCGATGCTTCACTTCAGGTTTACTGTATCCCTCTGAGCTTCTTATTGACGATGAAACACAGAAATTGCATCGGAATTAAATACAAAATGCACAATGCCGACTTAAGTACAAGAAAACTGATTCTTCTTACTGTCTATGTTCTGAACCATTCCTGTGACACTAGTTATAGATTCCCCGATGCTTCACTTCAGGTTTACTGTATCCCTCTGACCTTCATATTGACGATGAAACACAGAAATTGCATCGGAATTAAATACAAAAGGCGGTATGCCGACTCAAGTACAAGAAAACTGATCCTTCTTACTGTCTATGTTTTGAACCATTTCTGTGACACTAGTTATAGATTCCTATGCTTCACTTCTGGTATTCTGTATCCCTCTGACCTTCTTATTGACGATGAATCACGTAAATTGAATCGGAATTAAATACAAAAGGCACAATGCCGACTTAAGTACAAGAAGACTGACTCTTCTTACTGTCTTTGTTTTGAACCATTCCTGTGACACTAGTTATAGATTTCGATGCTTCACTTCAGGTTTACTGAATCCCTCTGCCCTTCTTATTGACGATGAAACACAGAAATACCAGCGGAATTAAATACAAATGGCACAATGCCGACTCAGGTACAAGAAGACTGGCTCTTCTTACTGTCTATGTTTTGAACCATTTCTGTGGCACTAGTTATAGATTCCGATGCTTCACTTCAGGTTTACTGTATCCCTTTGGCCTTCTTATTGACGAAGAAACACAGATATTGCCTCGGAATTAAATACAAAAGGCACAATGCCGACTTAAGTACAAGATGACTGACCCTTCTTACTCTCTATGTTTTGAACCATTCCTGTGACACTAGTTATAGATTCCGATGCTTCACTTCAGGTTTACTGTATCCCACTGACCTTCGTATCGACGAAAAAACACAGAAAATTCATCGGAATTAAATACAAAAGGCACCATGCCGACTCAAGTACAAGAAGACTGGCTCTTCTTACTGTCTATGTTTTGAACCATTCCTATGACACTAGTTATAGATTCGGATGCTTCACTTCAGGTTTACTGTATCCAGCTGACATTCTTATTGACGAAGAAGCACATAAATTGCATCGGAATTAAATACAAAAGGCACAATGCCGATTTAAGTATAAGAAGACTGACTCCTCTTACTGTCTATGTTTTGAACCATTCCTGTGACATTAGTTATAGATTCCGATGCTTCACTTCAGGTTTACTGAATCCCTCTGACCTTCTTCTTGATGATGAAACACAGAAATAGCATCGGAATGATATACAAAAGGCGCAATGCCGACTTAAGTACAAGAAGACTGGCTCTTCTTACTGTCTATGTTTTGAACCATTTCTGTGACACTCGTTATAGATTCCGATGCTTCACTTCAGGTTTACTGTATCCCTCTGACCTTCTTATCGACGAAGAAACACAGGTATTGCATCGGAATTAAATACAAAAGGCACAATGCCGACTTAAGTACAAGTAGACTGACCCTTCTAACTGTCTATGTTTTGAACCATTCCTGCGACACTAGTTAAAGATTTCGATGCTTCACTTCAGGTTTACTGAATACCTCTGCCCTTCTTATTGACGATGAAACACAGAAATTGCATCGGAATTAAATACAAAAGGCACAATGCCGACTCAGGTACCTGAAGACTGGCTCTTCTTACAGTCTATGTTTTGAACCATTTCTGCGGAACTAGTTATAGATTCCGATGCTTCACTTCAGGTTTACTGTATCCCTCTGACCTTCGTGTCGACGATGAAACACAGAAAATTCATCGGAATTAAATACAAAAGGCACAATGCCGACTCAAGTACAAGAAGACCGGCTCTTCTTACTGTCTATGTTTTGAACCATTCCTATGACACTAGTTACAGATTCCGATGCTTCACTTCAGGTTTACTGTATCCAGCTGACCTTCTTATTGACGATGAAGCACATAAATTGCATCGGAATTAAATACAAAAGGCACAATGCCGATTTAAGTACGAGAAAACTGACTCTTCTCACTGTCTATGTTTTGAACCATTCCTGTGACACTAGTTATAGATTCCGATGCTTCACTTCAGGTTTACTGTATCCCTCTGAGCTTCTTATTGACGATGAAACACAGAAATTGCATCGGAATTAAATACAAAATGCACAATGCCGACTTAAGTACAAGAAAACTGATTCTTCTTACTGTCTATGTTTCGAACCATTCCTGTGACACTAGTTATAGATTCCCCGATGCTTCACTTCAGGTTTACTGTATCCCTCTGACCTTCTTGTTGACGATGAAACACGTAAATTGCATCGGAATTAAATACAAAAGGCACAATGCCGACTTAAGTACAAGAAGACTGACTCTTCATACTGTCTATGCTTAGAACCATTCCTGTGACATTAGTTATAGATTCCGATGTTTCACTTCAGGTTTACTGAATCCCTCTGACCTTCTTATTGATGATGATACACAGAAATAGCATCGGAATGAAATACAAAAGGCACAATGCCGACTTAAGTACAAGAAGACTGGCTCTTCTTACTGTCTATGTTTTCAACCATTACTGTGACACTAGGTATAGATTACGATGCTTCACGTCAGGTTTACTGTATCCCTCTGACCTTCGTATTGACGAAGGAACACAGAAATAGCTTCGGAATTAAATACAAAAGGCACAATGCCGACTTAAGTACAAAAAGACTGACCCTTTTTACTGTCTATGTTTTGAACCAAACCTGTGACACTAGTCATAGATTCCGATGCTTCACTTCAGGTTTACTGTATCCAGCTGACTTTCTTATTGACGATGAAACAGAAATTGCATCGGAATTATATACAAAAGGCACAATGCCGACTTAAGTACAAGAAGACTGACTCTTTTTACTGTCTATGTTTGGACCATTCGTGTGACACTAGTTATAGATTCCGATACTTCACTTCAGGTTTACTGTATCCCTCTGACCTTATTATTGACGATGAAACACAGAAATTGCATTTTAATTAAATACAAAAGGCACAATGCCGACTTAAGTACAAGAACACTGACTCTTCTTACTGTCTATGGTTTGAACCATTCCAGTGACACTAGTTATACATTCCAAGTCTTCTCTTCAGGTTTACTGTATACCTCTGACCTTCTTATTGACGATCAAACACAGAAAATTCCTCGGAATTAAATACAAAAGGCACAATGCCGACTCAAGTACAAGAAGACTTTCTCTTCTTACTGTCTATGTTTTGAACCATTCCTGTGACACTAGTTTTAGATTCCGATGCTTCACTTCAGGTTTACTGTATCCAGCTGACCTTCTTACTGACGATGAAGCACATAAATTGCATCGGAATTAAATACAAAAGGCACAATGCCGACTTAAGTACAAGAAGACTGACTCTACTTACTGTTTATGTTTTGAACTATTCCTGTGACACTAGTTATAGATTCCGATGCTTCACTTCAGGTTTACTGTATCCAGCTGACCTTCTTATTGACGATGAAACACAGAAATTGCATCGGAATTAAATACATAATGCACAATGACGACTTAAGTACAAGAAGACTGACTCCTCTTACTGTCTATGTTTTGAACCATTCCTGTGACAATAGTTATAGATTCCGATGCTTCACTTCAGGTTTACTGTATACCTCTGACATTCGTATTGACGATGAAACACAGAAATTGCATCGGAATTAAATACAAAATGCACAATGCCGACTTAAGTACTAGAAAACTGAATCTTCTTACTGTCTATGTTTCGAACTATTCCTGTGACACTAGTTATAGATTCCGATGCTTCACTTCAGGTTTACTGTATCCCTCTGACCTTCTTGTTGACGATGAAACACGTAAATTGCATCGGAATTAAATACAAAAGGCACAATGCCGACTTAAGTACAAGAAGACTGACACTTCTTACTGTCTATGTTTTGAACCATTCCTGTGACATTAGTTATAGATTCCGATGCTTCACTTCAGGTTTACTGAATCCCTCTGACCTTCTTATTGATGATGAAATACAGAAATAGCATCGGAATGAAATACAAAAGGCACAATGCCGACTTAAGTACAAGAAGACTGGCTCTCCTTACTGTCTATGTTTTGAACCATTTCTGTGACACTAGGTATAGATTACGATGCTTCACTTCAGGTTTACTGTATCCAGCTGACTTTCTTATTGACGATGAAACACAGAAATTGCATCGGAATTATATTCAAAAAGCACAATCCCGACTTAAGTACAAGAAGACTAACTCTTCTTACTGTCTATGTTTTGAACCATTCCTGTGACACTAGTTATAGAATCCGATACTTCACTTCAGGTTTACTGTATCCCTCTGACCTTATTATTGACGATGAAACACAAAAATTGCATCTTAATTAAATACAAAAGGCACAATGCCGACTTCAGTACGAGAACACTCACTCTTCTTACTGTCTATGGCTTGAACCATTCCTGTGACACTAGTTATGGATTCCGATGCTTCACTTCAGGTTTATTGTACCCCTCTGACCTTCGTATTGACGATGAAACACAGAAATGGCTTCGGAATTAAATACAAAAGGCACAATGCCGACTTAAGTACAAAAAGACTGACTCTTCTTACTGTCTATGTTTTGAACCATTCCTGTGACACGAGTTATAGATTCCGACGCTTCACTTCAGGTTTATTGAATCCCTCTGACCTTCTTATTGACGATGAAACACAGAAATAGCATCGGAATTAAATACAAAAGGCACAATGCCGACTTAAGTACAAAAAGACTGACTCTTCTTACTGTCTATGTTTTGAACCATTTCTGTGACACTAGTTATAGATTCCGATGCTTCACTTCAGGTTTACTGTATCCCTTTGCCCTTCTTATTGACGAAGAAACACAGGTATTGCCTCGGAATTAAATACAAAAGGCACAATGACGGCTTAAGTACAAGAAGACTGACCCTTCTTACTGTCTATGCTATGAACCATTCCTGTGACACTGGTTATAGATTCCGATGCTTCACTTCAGGTTTACTGTATCCCTCTGACCTTCGTATCGACGAGAAAACACAGAAAATTCATCGGAATTAAATACAAAAGGCACAATGCCGACTCAAGTACAAGAAGACCGGCTCTTCTTACTGTCTATGTTTTGAACCATTCCTATGACACTAGTTACAGATTCCGATGCTTCACTTCAGGTTTACTGTATCCAGCTGACCTTCTTATTGACGATGAAGCACATAAATTGCATCGGAATTAAATACAAAAGGCACAATGCCGATTTAAGTACGAGAAAACTGACTCTTCTTACTGTCTATGTTTTGAACCATTCCTGTGACACTAGTTATAGATTCCGATGCTTCACTTCAGGTTTACTGTATCCCTCTGAGCTTCTTATTGACGATGAAACACAGAAATTGCATCGGAATTATATACAAAAAGCACAATGCCGACTAAAGTACAAGAAGACTGATTCTTCTTACTGTCTATGTTTTGAACCTTTCCTGTGGCACGAGTTATAGATTCCGATGCTTCACTTCAGGTTTACTGTATACCTCTGATATTCGTATTGACGATGAAACACAGAAATTGCATCGGAATTAAATACAAAATGCACAATGCCGACTTAAGTACAAGAAAACTGATTCTTCTTCCTGTCTATGTTTCGAACCATTCCTGTGACACTAGTTATAGATTCCCCGATGCTTCACTTCAGGTTTACTGTATCCCTCTGACCTTCTTGTTGACGATGAAACACGTAAATTGCATCGGAATTAAATACAAAAGGCACAATGCCGACTTAAGTACAAGAAGACTGACTCTTCATACTGTCTATGTTTTGAACCATTCCTGTGACATTAGTTATAGATTCCGATGCTTCACTTCAGGTTTACTGAATCCCTCTGACCTTCTTATTGATGATGAAACACAGAAATAGCATCGGAATGAAATACAAAAGGCACAATGCCGACTTAAGTACAAGAAGACTGGCTCTTCTTACTGTCTATGTTTTGAACCATTTCTGTGACACTAGGTATAGATTACGATGCTTCACGTCAGGTTTACTGTATCCCTCTGACCTTCGTATTGACGAAGAAACACAGAAATAGCTTCGGAATTAAATACAAAAGGCACAATGCCGACTTAAGTACAAAAAGACTGACCCTTCTTACTGTCTATGTTTTGAACCAATCCTGTGACACTAGTCATAGATTCCGATGCTTCACTTCAGGTTTACTGTATCCAGCTGACTTTCTTATTGACGATGAAACAGAAATTGCATCGGAATTATATACAAAAGTCACAATGCCGACTTAAGTACAAGAAGACTGACTCTTTTTACTGTCTATGTTTTGAACCATTCGTGTGACACTAGTTATAGATTCCGATACTTCACTTCAGGTTTACTGTATCCCTCTGACCTTATTATTGACGATGAAACACAGAAATTGCATTTTAATTAAATACAAAAGGCACAATGCCGACTTCAGTACAAGAACACTGACTCTTCTTACTGTCTATGGTTTGAACCATTCCAGTGGCACTAGTTATACATTCCAAGGCTTCTCTTCAGGTTTACTGTATACCTCTGACCTTCTTATTGACGATCAAACACAGAAAATTCCTCGGAATTAAATACAAAAGGCACAATGCCGACTCAAGTACAAGAAGACTTTCTCTTCTTACTGTCTATGTTTTGAACCATTCCTGTGACACTAGTTTTAGATTCCGATGCTTCACTTCAGGTTTACTGTATCCAGGTGACCTTCTTACTGACGATGAAGCACATAAATTGCATCGGAATTAAATACAAAAGGCACAATGCCGACTTAAGTACAAGAAGACTGACTCTACTTACTGTTTATGTTTTGAACTATTCCTGTGACACTAGTTATAGATTCCGATGCTTCACTTCAGGTTTACTGTATCCAGCTGACCTTCTTATTGACGATGAAACACAGAAATTGCATCGGAATTAAATACATAATGCACAATGACGACTTAAGTACAAGAAGACTGTCTCCTCTTACTGTCTATGTTTTGAACCATTCCTGTGACAATAGTTATAGATTCCGATGCTTCACTTCAGGTTTACTGTATACCTCTGACATTCGTATTGACGATGAAACACAGAAATTGCATCGGAATTAAATACAAAATGCACAATGCCGACTTAAGTACAAGAAAACTGAATCTTCTTACTGTCTATGTTTCGAACCATTCCTGTGACACTAGTTATAGATTCCCCGATGCTTCACTTCAGGTTTACTGTATCCCTCTGACCTTCTTGTTGACGATGAAACACGTAAATTGCATCGGAATTAAATACAAAAGGCACAATGCCGACTTAAGTACAAGAAGACTGACACTTCTTACTGTCTATGTATTGAACCATTCCTGTGACATTAGTTATAGATTCCGATGCTTCACTTCAGGTTTACTGAATCCCTCTGACCTTCTTATTGATGATGAAATACAGAAATAGCATCGGAATGAAATACAAAAGGCACAATGCCGACTTAAGTACAAGAAGACTGGCTCTTCTTACTGTCCATGTTTTGAACCATTTCTGTGACACTAGGTATAGATTACGATGCTTCACTTCAGGTTTACTGTATCCAGCTGACTTTCTTATTGACGATGAAACACAGAAATTGCATCGGAATTATATTCAAAAGGCACAATCCCGACTTAAGTACAAGAAGACTAACTCTTCTTATTGTCTATGTTTTGAACCATTCCTGTGACACTAGTTATAGAATCCGATACTTCACTTCACGTTTACTGTATCCCACTGACCTTATTATTGAGGATGAAACACAAAAATTGCATCTTAATTAAATACAAAAGACACAATGCCGACTTCAGTACGAGAACACTGACTCTTCTATGGCTTGAACCATTCCTGTGACACTAGTTATGGATTCCGATGCTTCACTTCAGGTTTACTGTATCCCTCTGACCTTCGTATTGACGATGAAACACAGAAATGGCTTCGGAATTAAATACAAAAGGCACAATGCCGACTTAAGTACAAAAAGACTGACTCTTCTTACTGTCTATGTTTTGAGCCATTCCTGTGACACGAGTTATAGATTCCGACGCTTCACTTCAGGTTTATTGAATCCCTCTGACCTTCTTATTGACGATGAAACACAGATATAGCATCGGAATTAAATAAAAAAGGTACAATGCCGACTTAAGTACAAAAAGACTGACTCTTCTTACTTAGATTTCGATGCTTTACTTCAGGTTTACTGTATCCAGCTGACTTTCTTATTGACTATGAAACAGAAATTGCATCGGAATTATATACAAAAGGCACAATGCCGACTTAAATACAAGAAGACTGACTCTACTTACTGTTTATGTTTTGAACTATTCCTGTGACACTAGTTATAGATTCCGATGCTTCACTTCAGGTTTACTGTATCCAGCTGACGTTCTTATTGACGATGAAACACAGATATTGCATCGGAATTAAATACATAACGCACAATGACGACTTAAGTACAAGAAGACTGACTCTTCTAACTGTCTATGATTTGAACAATTCCTGTGACAATAGTTATAGATTCCGATGCTTCACTTCAGGTTTACTGTATCCCTTTGACCTTCTTATTGACGATGAAACACAGAAATTGCATCTTAATTAAATACAAAAGGCACAATGCCGACTTAAGTACAAGAAGACTGACTCTTCTTACTGTCTATGTTTTGAACCATTCCTGTGACACTAGTTATAGATTTCGATGCTTCACTTCAGGTTTACTGTATCCAGCTGACTTTCTTATTGACGATGAAACACATAAATTGCATCAGAATTAAATACAAAAGGCACAATGCCGACTTAAATACAAGAAGACTGACTCTACTTACTGTTTATGTTTTGAACTATTCCTGTGACACTAGTTATAGATTCCGATGCTTCACTTCAGGTTTACTGTATCCAGCTGACGTTCTTATTGACGATGAAACACAGATATTGCATCGGAATTAAATACATAACGCACAATGACGACTTAAGTACAAGAAGACTGACTCTTCTAACTGTCTATGATTTGAACAATTCCTGTGACAATAGTTATAGATTCCGATGCTTCACTTCAGGTTTACTGTATCCCTTTGACCTTCTTATTGACGATGAAACACAGAAATTGCATCTTAATTAAATACAAAAGGCACAATGCCGACTTAAGTACAAGAAGACTGACTCTTCTTACTGTCTATGTTTTGAACCATTCCTGTGACACTAGTTATAGATTCCGATGCTTCACTTCAGGTTTACTGTATCCCTCTGACCTTCCTATTGACGATGAAACACAGAAATTGCATCGGAATTAAATACAAAAGGCACAATGCCGACTTAAGTACAAAAAAACTGACTCTTCTTACTGTCTATGTTCTTAACCATTTCTGTGACACTAGTTATTGATTCCGATACTTCACATCAGGTTTACTGTATCCCTCTGACCTTATTTTTGACGATGAAACACAGAAATTGCATCTTAATTAAATACAAAAGCACAATGCCGACTTCAGTACAAGAACACTGACTCTTCCTACTGTCTATGGTTTGAACCATTCCTGTGACACTAGTTAAAGATTCCGTTGCTTCACTTCAGGTTTACTCTATCCCTCTGACCTTCTTGTTGTCGATGAAACACAGAAATTGCATCGGAATGAAATACAATAGTCGGAATGCCGACTTAAGTACATGAAAATTGATTCTTCTTACTGTCTATGTTTTGAACCATTCCTGTGACACTAGTTATAGATTCTAATGCTTCACTTCAGGTTTACTGTATCTAGCTGACCTTCATATTGACGATGAAGCACACAAATTGCATCGGAATTAAATACAAAAGGCACAATGCCGACTCATGTACAAGAAGACTGATTCTACTTACTGTTTATGTTTTGAAAAATTCCTGTGACAATAGTTATAGATTCCGATGCTTCACTTCAGGTTTACTGTATCCCTTTGACCTTCTTATAGACGATGAAACACAGAAATTGCATCGGAATTAAATACAAAATGCACAATGCCGACTTAAGTACAAGAAGACTGACTCTTCTTACTGTCTATGTATTGAACCATTCCTGTGACAATAGTTATAGATTCCGATGCTTCACTTCAGGTTTACTGTATCCCTCTGACGTTCTTATTGACAATGAAACACAGAAATAGCATCGGAATTAAATACCAAAGGCAAAATGCAGACTCAAGTACAAGAAGACGGGCTCTTCTTACTGTTTTGAACCATTCCTGTGACACTAGTTTAAGATTCCGATGCTTCACTTCAGGTTTACTGTATCCAGCTGACATTCTTATTGTCGATGAAGCACATAAATTGCATCGGAATTAAAACCAAAAGGCACAATGCCGACTTAAGTACAAGAAGACAGACTCTACTTACTGTCTATGTTTTGAACCATTTCTGTGGCACTAGTTATGGATTCCGATGCTTCACTTCAGGTTAACTGTATCCCTTTGACCTTCTTATTGACGAAGAAACACAGATATTGCATCGGAATTAAATACAAAAGGCACAATGCCGACTTAAGTACACGAAGACTGACCCTTCTTACTGTCTATGTTTTGAACCATTCCTGTGACACTAGTTATAGATTCCGATGCTTCACTTCAGTTTACTGTATCCCTCTGACCTTCGTACTGACGATGAAACACAGAAAATTCATCGGAATTAAATACAAAAGGCACAATGCCGACTCAAGAGCAAGAAGACTGGCTCTTCTTACTGTCTATGTTTTGAACCATTCCTATGACACAATTTTTAGATTCCGATGCTTCACTTCAAATTTACTGTATCCAGCTGACCTCCTTATTGACGAAGAAGCACATAAATTGCATCGGAATTAAATACAAAAAGCACAATGCCGACTTAAGTACGAGAAAACTGACTCATCATACTGTCTATGCTTTGAACCATTCCTGTGACACTAGTTATAGATTCCGATGCTTCACTTCTGGTTTCCTGTATCCCTCTGAGCTTCTTATTGACGATGAAACACAGAAATTGCATCGGAATTATATACAAAAAGCACAATGCCGACTTAAGTACAAGAAGACTGACTCTTCTTACTGTCTATGTTTTGAACCATTCCTGTGACAATAGTTATAGATTAAGATGCTTCACTTCAGGTTTAATGTATCCCTTTGACCTTCTTGTTGACGATGAAACACAGAAATTGCATCTTAATTAAATACAAAAGTCACAATGCCGACTTAAGTACAAGAAGACAGACTCTTCTTACTGTCTATGTTTTGAACCATTCCTGTGACACGAGTTATAGATTCCGATGCTTCACTTCTGGTTTCCTGTATCCCTCTGTGCTTCTTATTGACGATGAAACACAGAAATTGCATCGGAATTATATACAAAAGTTACAAAGCCGACTTAAGTACAAGAAGACTGACTCTTCTTACTGTCTATGTTTGAACCATTCCTGTGACACTAGTTATAGATTCCCCGATGCTTCACTTCAGGTTTACTGTGTCCCGCTGACCTTCTTGTTGACGATGAAACACGTAAATTGCATCGGAATTAAATACAAAAGACACAATGCCGACTTAAGTACAAGAAGACTGACTCTTCTTACTGTCTATGTTTTGAACCATTCCTGTGACAATAGTTATAGATTACGATGCTTCACTTCAGGTTTAGTGTATCCCTTTGACCTTCTTGTTGACGATGAAACACAGAAATTGCATCTTAATTAAATACAAAAGTCACAATGCCGACTTAAGTACAAGAAGACAGACTCTTCTTACTGTCTATGTTTTGAACCATTCCTGTGACACGAGTTATAGATTCCGATGTTTCACTTCAGGTTTACTGTATCCCTCTGTGCTTCTTATTGACGATGAAACACAGAAATAGCATCGGAATGATATACAAAAGGCACAATGCCGACTTAAGTACAAATAGACTGGCTCTTCTTACTGTCTATGTTTTGAACCATTTCTGTGACACTAGTTATAGATTCCGATGCTTCACTTCAGGTTTACTGTATCTCTCTGACCTTCTTATCGACGAAGAAACACAGTTATTGCATCGGAATTAAATACAAAAGGCACAATGCCGACTTAAGTACAAGTAGACTGACCCTTCTAACTGCCTATGTTTTGAACCATTCCTGCGACACTAGTTATAGTTTTCGACACTTCACTTTAGGTTTACTGAATACCTCTGCCCTTCTTATTGACGATGAAACACAGAAATTGCATCGGAATTAAATACAAAAGGCACAATGCCGACTCAGGTACAAGAAGACTGGCTCTTCTTACTGTCTATGTTTTGAACCATTTCTGTGGCACTAGTTATAGATTCCGATGCTTCACTTCAGGTTTACTGTATCCCTCTGACCTTCTTATTGACGAAGAAACACAGATATTGCATCGGAATTAAATACAAAAGGCACAATGCCGTCTTAAGTACAAGAAGACTGACCCTTCTTACTGTCTATGTTTTGAACCATTCCTGGGGCACTAGTTATAGATTCCGATGCTTCACTTCAGGTTTACTGTATCCATCTGACCTTCGTATCGACGATGAAACACAGAAAATCCATCGGAATTAAATACAAAAGGCACAATGCCGACTCAAGTACAAGAAGACTGGCTCTTCTTACTGTGTATGTTTTGAACCATTCCTATGACACTAGTTACAGACTCCGATGCTTCACTTCAGGTTTACTGTATGCCTCTGACCTTCGTATTGACGATGAAACACAGAAATTGCATCGGAATTAAATACAAAATGCACAATGCCGACTTAAGTACAAGAAAACTGATTCTTCTTACTGTCTATGTTCTGAACCATTCCTGTGACACTAGTTATAGATTCCCCGATGCTTCACTTCAGGTTTACTGTATCCCTCTGACCTTCTTATTGACGATGAAACACAGAAATTGCATCGGAATTAAATACAAAAGGCGGTATGCCGACTTAAGTACAAGAAAACTGATCCTTCTTACTGTCTATGTTTTGAACCATTTCTGTGACACTAGTTATAGATTCCTATGCTTCACTTCAGGTTTACTGTATCCCTCTGACCTTCTTATTGACGATGAAACACGTAAATTGAATCGGAATTAAATACAAAAGGCACAATGCCGACTTAAGTACAAGAAGACTGACTCTTCTTACTGTCTATGTTTTGAACCATTCCTGTGACACTAGTTATAGATTTCGATGCTTCACTTCAGGTTTACTGAATCCCTCTGCCCTTCTTATTGACGATGAAACACAGAAATAGCATCGGAATTAAATACAAAAGGCACAATGCCGACTCAGGTACAAGAAGACTGGCTCTTCTTACTGTCTATGTTTTGAACCATTTCTGCGGCACTAGTTATAGATTCCGATGCTTCACTTCAGGTTTACTGTATTCCTATGACCTTCTTATTGACGAAGAAACACAGATATTGCCTCGGAATTAAATACAAAAGGCACAATGCCGACATAAGTACAAGATGACTGACCCTTCTTACTCTCTATGTTTTGAACCATTCCTGTGACACTAGTTATAGATTCCGATGCTTCACTTCAGGTTTACTGTACCCCTCTGACCTTCGTATCGACGAAAAAACACAGAAAATTCATCGGAATTAAGTACAAAAGGCACCATGCCGACTCAAGTACAAGAAGACTGGCTCTTCTTACTGTCTATGTTTTGAACCATTTCTATGACACTAGTTATAGATTCGGATGCTTCACTTCAGGTTTACTGTATCCGGCTGACATTCTTATTGACGAAGAAGCACATAAATTGCATCGGAATGAAATACAAAAGGCACAATTCCGACTTAAGTATAAGAAGACTGACTCTTCTTACTGTCTATGTTTTGAACCATTCCTGTGACATTAGTTATAGATTCCGATGCTTCACTTCAGGTTTACTGAATCCCTCTGACCTTCTTCTTGATGATGAAACACAGAAATAGCATCGGAATGATATACAAAAGGCGCAATGCCGACTTAAGTACAAGAAGACTGGCTCTTCTTACTGTCTATGTTTTGAACCATTTCTGTGACACTCGTTATAGATTCCGATGCTTCACTTCAGGTTTACTGTATCCCTCTGACCTTCTTATCGACGAAGAAACACAGGTATTGCATCGGAATTAAATACAAAAGGCACAATTCCGACTTAAGTACAAGTAGACTGACCCTTCTAACTGTCTATGTTTTGAACCATTCCTGTGACACTAGTTAAAGATTTCGATGCTTCACTTCAGGTTTACTGAATACCTCTGCCCTTCTTATTGACGATGAAACACAGAAATTGAATCGGAATTAAAAACAAAAGGCACAATGTCGACTCAGGTACAAGAAGACTGGCTCTTCTTACAGTCTATGTTTTGAACCATTTCTGTGGAACTAGTTATAGATTCCGATGCTTCACTTCAGGTTTACTGTATTCCTTTGACCTTCTTATTGACGAAGAAACACAGGTATTGCCTCGGAATTAAATACAAAAGGCACAATGACGACTTAAGTACAAGAAGACTGACCCTTCTTACTGTCTATGTTTTGAACCATTCCTGTGACACTGGTTATAGATTCCGATGCTTCACTTCAGGTTTACTGTATCCCTCTGACCTTCGTATCGACGATGAAACACAGAAAATTCATCGGAATTAAATACAAAAGGCACAATGCCGACTCAAGTACAAGAAGACCGGCTCTTCTTACTGTCTATGTTTTGAACCATTCCTATGACACTAGTTACAGATTCCGATGCTTCACTTCAGGTTTACTGTATCCAGCTGACCTTCTTATTGACGATGAAGCACATAAATTGCATCGGAATTAAATACAAAAGGCACAATGCCGATTTAAGTACGAGAAAACTGACTCTTCTTACTGTCTATGTTTTGAACCATTCCTGTGACACTAGTTATAGATTCCGATGCTTCACTTCAGGTTTACTGTATACCTCTGACCTTCTTATTGACGATCAAACACAGAAAATTCCTCGGAATTAAATACAAAAGGCACAATGCCGACTCAAGTACAAGAAGACTTTCTCTTCTTACTGTCTATGTTTTGAACCATTCCTGTGACACTAGTTTTAGATTCCGATGCTTCACTTCAGGTTTACTGTATCCAGGTGACCTTCTTACTGACGATGAAGCACATAAATTGCATCGGAATTAAATACAAAAGGCACAATGCCGACTTAAGTACAAGAAGACTGACTCTACTTACTGTTTATGTTTTGAACTATTCCTGTGACACTAGTTATAGATTCCGATGCTTCACTTCAGGTTTACTGTATCCAGCTGACGTTCTTATTGACGATGAAACACAGAAATTGCATCGGAATTAAATACATAATGCACAATGACGACTTAAGTACAAGAAGACTGACTCCTCTTACTGTCTGTTTTGAACCATTCCTGTGACAATAGTTATAGATTCCGATGCTTCACTTCAGGTTTACTGTATACCTCTGACATTCGTATTGACGATGAAACACACAAATTGCATCGGAATTAAATACAAAATGCACAATGCCGACTTAAGTACAAGAAAACTGAATCTTCTTACTGTCTATGTTTCGAACCATTCCTGTGACACTAGTTATAGATTCCCCGATGCTTCACTTCAGGTTTACTGTATCCCTCTGACCTTCTTGTTGACGATGAAACACGTAAATTGCATCGGAATTAAATACAAAAGGCACAATGCCGACTTAAGTACAAGAAGACTGACACTTCTTACTGTCTATGTTTTGAACCATTCCTGTGACATTAGTTAGAGATTCCGATGCTTCACTTCAGGTTTACTGAATCCCTCTGACCTTCTTATTGATGATGAAACACAGAAATAGCATCGGAATGAAATACAAAAGGCACAATGCCGACTTAAGTACAAGAAGACTGGCTCTTCTTACTGTCTATGTTTTGAACCATTTCTGTGACACTAGGTATAGATTACGATGCTTCACTTCAGGTTTACTGTATCCAGCTGACTTTCTTATTGACGATGAAACACAGAAATTGCATCGGAATTATATTCAAAAGGCACAATCCCGACTTAAGTACAAGAAGACTAACTCTTCTTACTGTCTATGCTTTGAACCATTCCTGTGACACTAGTTACAGAATCCGATACTTCACTTCAGGTTTACTGTATCCCTCTGACCTTATTATTGACGATGAAACACAAAAATAGCATCTTAATTAAATACAAAAGGCACAATGCCGACTTCAGTACGAGAACACTGACTCTTCTTACTGTCTATGGCTTGAACCATTCCTGTGACACTAGTTATGGATTCCGATGCTTCACTTCAGGTTTACTGTATCATTCTGACCTTCGTATTGACGATGAAACACAGAAATAGCTTCGGAATTAAATACAAAAGGCACAATGCCGACTTAAGTACAAAAAGACTGACTCTTCTTACTGTCTATGTTTTGAACCATTCCTGTGACACGAGTTATAGATTCCGACGCTTCACTTCAGGTTTATTGTATCCCTCTGACCTTCTTATTGACGATGAAACTCAGAAATAGCATCGGAATTAAATACAAAAGGCACAATGCCGACTTAATTACAAAAAGACTGACTCTTCTTACTGTCTATGTTTTGAACCAATTCTGTGACACTAGTTATAGGTTTCGATGCTTCACTTCAGGTTTACTGTATCCAGCTGACTTTCTTATTGACGATGAAACAGAAATTGCATCGGAATTATATACAAAAGGCACAATGCCGACTTAAGTACAAGAAGACTGACTCTTTTTATTGTCTATGTTTTGAACCATTCGTGTGACACTAGTTATAGATTCCGATACTTCACTTCAGGTTTACTGTATCCCTCTGACCTTATTATTGACGATGAAACACAGAAATTGCATTTTAATTAAATACAAAAGGAACAATGCCGACTTCAGTACAAGAACACTGACTCTTCTTACTGTCTATGGTTTGAACCATTCCAGTGACACTAGTTATAGATTCCAAGGCTTCTCTTCAGGTTTACTGTATACCTCTGACCTTCTTATTGACGATCAAACACAGAAAATTCCTCGGAATTAAATACAAAAGGCACAATGCCGACTCAAGTACAAGAAGACTTTCTCTTCTTACTGTCTATGTTTTGAACCATTCCTGTGACACTAGTTTTAGATTCCGATGCTTCACTTCAGGTTTACTGTATCCAGCTGACCTTCTTACTGACGATGAAGCACATAAATTGTATCAGAATTAAATACAAAAGGCACAATGCCGACTTAAATACAAGAAGACTGACTCTACTTACTGTTTATGTTTTGAACTATTCCTGTGACACTAGTTATAGATTCCGATGCTTCACTTCAGGTTTACTGTATCCAGCTGACGTTCTTATTGACGATGAAACACAGAAATTGCATCGGAATTAAATACATAACGCACAATGACGACTTAAGTACAAGAAGACTGACTCCTCTTACTGTCTATGTTTTGAACCATTCCTGTGACAATAGTTATAGATTCCGATGCTTCACTTCAGGTTTACTGTATCCCTTTGACTTTCTTATTGACGATGAAACACAGAAATTGCATCTTAATTAAATACAAAAGGCACAATGCCGACTTAAGTACAAGAAGACTGACTCTTCTTACTGTCTATGTTTTGAACCATTCCTGTGACACTAGTTATAGATTGCGATGCTTCACTTCAGGTTTACTGTATCCCTCTGACCTTCCTATTGACGATGAAACACAGAAATTGCATCGGAATCAAATACAAAAGGCACAATGCCGACTTAAGTACAAGAAAACTGACTCTTCTTACTGTCTATGTTCTGAACCATTTCTGTGACACTAGTTATAGATTCCGATACTTCACATCAGGTTTACTGTATCCCTCTGACCTTATTATTGACGATGAAACACAGAAATTGCATCTTAATTAAATACAAAAGCACAATGCCGACTTCAGTACAAGAACACTGACTCTTCCTACTGTCTATGGTATGAACCATTCCTGTGACACTAGTTAAAGATTCCGTTGCTTCACTTCAGGTTTACTGTATCCAGCTGACCTTCATATTGACGATGAAGCACATAAATTGCATCGGAATTAAAGACAAAAGGCACAATGCCGACTTATGTACAAGAAGACTGATTCTACTTACTGTTTATGTTTTGAAAAATTCCTGTGACACTAGTTATAGATTCCGATGCTTTACTTCAGGTTTACTGTATCCCTTTGGCCTTCTTATAGACGATGAAACACAGAAATTGCATCGGAATTAAATACAAAAGGCGGAATGCCGACTTAAGTACAAGAAAACTGACTCTTCTTACTGTCAATGTTCTGAACCATTTCTGTGTCACTAGTTATAGATTCCGATACTTCACATCAGGTTTACTGTATCCCTCTGACCTTATTATTGACGATGAAACACAGACACTGCATCTTAATTAAATACAAAAGGCACAATGCCGACTTCAGTACAAGAACAAGACTCTTCTTACTGTCTATGGTTTGAACCATTCCTGTGACACTAGTTAAAGATTCCGTTGCTTCACTTCAGGTTTACTTTATCCCTCTGACCTTCTTATTGACGATGAAACACAGAAGTTGCATCGGAATTAAATACAAAAGGCGGAATGCCGACTTAAGTACAAGAAAACTGATTCTTCTTACTGTCTATGTATTGAACCATTCCTGTGACACTAGTTATAGATTCCGATACTTCACTTCAGGTTTACTTTATCCCTCTGACCTTATTATTGACGATGAAACACAGAAATTGCATTTTAATTAAATACAAAAGGCACAATGCCGACTTCAGTACAAGAACAATGACTCTTCTTACTGTCTATGGTTTGAACCATTCCTGTGACACTAGTTATAGATTCCAATGCTTCACTTCAGGTTTACTGTATACCTCTGACCTTCTTATTGACGATGAAACACAGAAATTGCATCGGAGTTAAATACAAAAGGCGTAATGCCGACTTAAGTACAAGATAACTGATTCCTCTTACTGTCTATTATTTGAACCATTCCTGTGACACTAGTTATAGATTCCTATGCTTCACTTCAGGTTTACTGTATCCCTTGACCTTCTTATTGACGATGAAACACGTAAATTGCATCCGAATTAAATACAAAAGGCACAATGCCGACTTAAGTACAAGAAGACTGACTCTTCTTACAGTCTATATTTTGAGCCATTCCTGTGACACTAGTTATAGATTCCGATGCTTCACTTCAGGTTTACTGAATCCCTCTGACGTTCTTATTGACGATGAAACACAGAAATAGCATCGGAATTAAATACAAAAGGCACAATGCCAACTCATGTACAAGAAGACGGGCTCTTCTTACTGTCTATGTTTTGAACCATTCCTGTGACACTAGTTATAGATTCCGATGCTTCACTTGAGGTTTACTGTATCCAGCTGACCTTCTTATTGACGATGAAGCACATAAATTGCATCGGAATTAAATACAAAAGGCTCAATGCCGACTTAAGTACAAGAAGACTGACTCTACTTACTGTCTATGTTTTGAACCATTTCTGTGGCACTAGTTATAGATTCCGATGCTTCACTTCAGGTTTACTGTATCCCTTTGACCTTCTTATTGACGAAGAAACACAGATATTGCATCGGAATTAAATACTAAAGGCACAATGCCGACTTAAGTACAAGAAGACTGACCCTTCTTACTGTCTATGTTTTGAACCATTCCTGTGACACTAGTTATAGATTCCGATGCTTCACTTCAGGTTTACTGTATCCCTCTGACCTTCATATCGTCGATCAAACACAGAAAATTCATCGGAAGTAAATACAAAAGGAACAATGCCGACTCAAGTACAAGAGGACTGGCTCTTCTTACTGTCTATGTTTTGAACCATTCCTATCACACTAGTTATAGATTCCGATGCTTCACTTCAGGTTTACTGTATCCAGCTGACCTTCTTATTGACGATGAAGCACATAAATTGCATCGGAATTAAATACACAAGGCACAATGCCTACTTAAGTACGAGAAAACTGACTCTTCTTACTGTCTATGTTTTGAAACATTCCTGTGACACTAGTTATAGATACCGATGCCTCATTTCAGGTTTACTGTATCCCTCTGAGCTTCTTATTGACGATGAAACACAGAAATTGCATCGGAATTATATACAAAAAGCACAATGCCGACTTAAGTACAAGAAGACTGACTCTTCTTACTGTCTATGTTTTGAACCATTCCTGTGACAATAGTTATAGATTCCGATGCTTCACTTCAGGTATACTGTATCCCTTTGACCACCTTATTGACGATGAAACACAGAAATTGCATCTTAATTAAATACAAAAGGCACAATGCCGACTTAAGTACAAGAAGACTGAGTCTTCTTACTGTCTATGTTTTGAACCATTTCTGTGACACTAGTTATAGATTCCGATGCTTCAATTCAGGTTTTGCTGTATCCCTCTGACCTTCCTATTGACGATGAAACAAAGAAATTGCATCGGAATTAAATACAAAAGGCACAATGCCGACTTAAGTACAAGAAAACTGACTCTTCTTACTGTCTATGTTCTGAACCATTTCTGTGACACTAGTTATAGATTCCGATACTTCAAATCAGGTTTACTGTATCCCTCAGACCTTATTATTGACGATGAAACACAGAAACTGCATCTTAATTAAATACAAAAGACACAATGCCGACTTCAGTACAAGAACACTGACTCTTCTTACTGTCTATGTTTTGAACCATTCCTGTGACACTAGTTTAAGATTCCGATGCTTCACTTCAGGTTTACTGTATCCAGCTGACATTCTTATTGACGATGAAGCACATAAATTGCATCGGAATTAAAACCAAAAGGCACAATGCCGACTTAAGTACAAGAAGACAGACTCTACCTACTGTCTATGTATTGAACCACTTCTGTGGCACTAGTTATGCATTCCGATGCTTCACTTCAGGTTTACTGTATCCCTTTGACCTTCTTATTGGCGAAGAAACACAGATATTGCATCGGAATTAAATACAAAAGGCACAATGCCGACTTAAGTACAAGAAGACTGACCCTTCTTACTGTCTATGTTTTGAACCATTCCTGTGACATTAGTTTTAGATTCCGATGCTTCATTCAGGTTTACTGTATCCCTCTGACCTTCGTACTGACGATGAAACCCAGAAAATTCATCGGAATTAAATACAAAAGGCACAATGCCGACTCAAGTACAAGAAGACTGGCTCTTCTTACTGTCTATGTTTTAACCATTCCTATGACACTAGTTATAGATTCCGATGCTTCACTTCAGGTTTACTGAATCCCTCTGACGTTCTTATTGACGATGAAACACAGAAATAGCATCGGAATTAAATACAAAAGGCACAATGCCAACTCAAGTACAAGAAGACGGGCTCTTCTTACTGTCTATGTTTTGAACCATTCCTGTGACACTAGTTATAGATTCCGATGCTTCACTTGAGGTTTACTGTATCCAGCTGACCTTCTTATTGACGATGAAGCACATAAATTGCATCGGAATTAAATACAAAAGGCCCAATGCCGACTTAAGTACAGGAACACTGACTCTACTTACTGTCTATGTTTTGAACCATTTCTGTGGCACTAGTTATAGATTCCGATGCTTCACTTCAGGTTTACTGTATCCCTTTGACCTTCTTATTGACGAAGAAACACAGATATTGCATCGGAATTAAATACTAAAGGCACAATGCCGACTTAAGTACAAGAAGACTGACCCTTCTTACTGTCTATGTTTTGAACCATTCCTGTGACACTAGTTATTGATTCCGATGCTTCACTTCAGGTTTACTGTATCCCTCTGACCTTCGTATCGTCGATGAAACACAGAAAATTCATCGGAATTAAATACAAAAGAAACAATGCCGAATCAAGTACAAGAGTACTGGCTCTTCTTACTGTCTATGTTTTGAACCATTCCTATGACACTAGTTATAGATTCCGATGCTTCACTTCAGGTTTACTGTATCCAGCTGACCTTCTTATTGACGATGAAGCACATAAATTGCATCGGAATTAAATACACAAGGCACAATGCCGACTTAAGTACGAGAAAACTGACTCTTTTTACTGTCTATGTTTTGAAACATTCCTGTGACACTAGTTATAGATACCAATGCTTCATTTCAGGTTTACTGTATCTCTCTGAGCTTCTTATTGACGATGAAACACAGAAATTGCATCGGAATTATATACAAAACGCACAATGCCGACTTAAGTACAAGAAGACTGACTCTTCTTACTGTCTATGTTTTGAACGATTCCTGTGACAATAGTTATAGATTCCGATGCTTCACTTCAGGTTTACTGTATCCCTCTGACCTTCTTATTGACGATGAAACACAGAAATTGCATCGGAATTATATACAAATGGCACAATGCAGACTAAAGTACAAGAAGACTGGCTCATCTTACTGTCTATGTTTTGAACCATTCCTGTGACACTAGTTTTAGATTCCGATGCTTCACTTCAGGTTTACTGTATCCAGCTGACCTTCATATTGACGATGAAGCACATAAATTGCATCGGAATTAAATACAAAAGGCACAATGCCGACTTAAGTACAAGAAGACTGACTCTACTTGCTGTTTATGTTTTGAACCATTCCTGTGACACTAGTTGGAGATTCCGATGTTTCACTTCAGGTTTACTGTATCCCTCTGACCTTCTTATTGACGATGAAACACAGAAATTGCATCGGAATTAAATACAAAAGGCGGAATGCCGACTTAAGTTCAAGAAAACTGATTCTTCTTACTGTCTATGTTTTGAACCATTCCTGTGACACTAGTTATAGATTCCTATGCTTCACTTCAGGTTTACTGTATCCCTCTGACCTTCTTATTGACGATGAAACACGTAAATTGAATCGGAATTAAATACAAAAGGCGGAATGCCGACTAAAGTACAAGAAGACTGACTCTTCTTACTGTCTATGTTTGAACCATTCCTGTGACACTAGTTAGAGATTCCGATGCTTCACTTCAGGTTTACTGTATCCCTCTGATCTTCTTATTGACGATGAAACACAGAAATTGCATCGGAATTATATACAAAGAGCACAATGCCGACTTAAGTACAAGAAGACTGACTCTTCTTACTGTCTATGTTTTGAACCATTCCTGTGACAATAGTTATAGATTCCGATGCTTCACTTCAGGTTTACTGTATCCCTTTGACCTTCTTATTGACGATGAAACACAGAAATTGCATCGGAATTAAATACAAAAGGCGGAATGCCGACTTAAGTTCAAGAAAACTGATTCTTCTTACTGTCTATGTTTTGAACCATTCCTGTCACACTAGTTATAGATTCCAATGCTTCACTTCAGGTTTACTGTATCCCTCTGACCTTCTTAATGACGATGAAACACGTAAATTGAAACGGAATTAATTACAAAAGACACAATGCCGACTAAAGTACAAGAAGACTGACTCTTCTTACTGTCTATGTTTTGAACCATTCCTGTGACACTAGTTAGAGATTCCGATGCTTCACTTCAGGTTTACTGTATCCCTCTGACCTTCTTATTGACGATGAAACACAGAAATTGCATCGGAATTATATGCAAAAAGCACAATGCCGACTTAAGTACAAGAAGACTGACTCATCTTACTGTCTATATTTTGAACCATTCCTTTCACACTAGTTATAGATTCCGATCCTTCACTTCAGGTTTACTGTATCCCTCTGATCTTCTTATTGACGATGAAACACAGAAATTGCATCGGAATTATATACGAAGAGCACAATGCCGACTTAAGTACAAGAAGACTGACTCTTCTTACTGTCTATGTTTTGAACCATTCCTGTGACAATAGTTATAGATTCCGATGCTTCACTTCAGGTTTACTGTATCCCTTTGACCTTCTTATTGACGATGAAACACAGAAATTGCATCTTAATTAAATACAAAAGGCACAATGCCGACTTAAGTACAAGAAGACTGGCTCTTCTTACTGTCTATGTTTTGAACCATTCCTGTGACACTAGTTATAGATCCCGATGCTTCACTTCAGGTTTACTGTATCCCTCTGACCTTCCTATTGACGATGAAACACAGAAATTGCATCGGAATTAAATACATAAGACACAATGCCGACGTAAGTACAAGAAAACTGACTCTTCTTACTGTCTATGTTCTGAACCATTTCTGTGACACTAGTTATAGATTCCGATACTTCACATCAAGTTTACTGTATCCCTCTGACCTTATTGTTGACGATGAAACACAGAAACTGCACCTTAATTAAATACAAAACGCACAATGCCGACTTCAGTACAAGAACACTGACCCTTCTTACTGTCTATGGTTTGAACCATTCCTGTGACACTAGTTAAAGATTCCGTTGCTTCACTTCAGGATTACTGTATCCCTCTGACCACCTTTTTGATGATTAAACACAGAAATTGCATCGGAATTAAATACAAAAGGCGGAATGCCGACTTAAGTACAAGAACACTGATTCTTCTTACTGTCTATGTTTTGAACCATTCCTGTGACACTAGTTATAGATTCCGATGCTTCACTTCTGGTTTACTGTATCCCTCTGACCTTCTTATTGACGATGAAACACGTAAATTGAATCGGAATTAAATACAAAAGGCACAATGCCGACTCAAGTACAAGAAGGCTGGCTCTTCTTACTGTCTATGTTTTGAACCATTCCTGTGACACTAGTTTTAGATTCCGATGCTTTACCTCAGGTTTACTGTATATAGCAGACCTTCATATTGACGATGAAGCACATAAATTGCATCGGAATTAAATACAAAAGGCACAATGCCGACTAAAGTACAAGAAGACTAACTCTACTTACTGTTTATGATTTCAACCATTCCTGTGACACTAGTTATAGATTCCGATGCTTCACTTAAGGTTTACTGTATCCAGCTGACCTTCTTATTGACGATGAAACATAGAAATTGCATCGGAATTAAATACAAAAGGCACAATGCCGACTTAAGTACAAAAAGACTGACTCTTCTTACTGTCTTTGCTTTGAACCATTTCTGTGACACTAGTTATAGATTTCAATGCTTCACTTCAGGCTTATTGTATCCAGCGTACTTTCTTATTGACGATGAAACACAGAAATTGCATCGGAATTATATACAAAAGGCACAATGCCGACTTAAGTACAAGAAGACTGACTCTTCTTAGTGTCTATGTTTTGAACCATTCCTGTGACACTAGTTATAGATTCCGATACTTCACTTCAGGTTTACTGTATCCCTCTGACCTTATTATTGACGATGAAACACAGAAATTGCATTTTAATAAAATACAAAAGGCACAATGCCGACTTCAGTACAAGAACACTGACTCTTCTTACTGTCTATGGTTTGAACCATTCCTGTGACACTAGTTATAGATTCCAATGCATCACTTCAGGTTTACTGTATACCTCTGACCTTCTTATTGACGATCAAACACAGAAAATTCCTCGGAATTAAATACAAAAGGCACAATGCCGACTCAAGTACAAGAAGACTTTCTCTTCTTACTGTCTATGCTTTGAACCATTCCTGTGACACTAGTTTTAGATTCCGATGCTTCACTTCAGGTTTACTGTATCCAGCTGACCTTCTTACTGACGATGAAGCACATAAATTGCATCGAAATTAAATACCAAAGTCACAATGCCGACTTAAGTACAAGAAGACTGACTCTGCCTACTGTTTATGTTTTAACTATTCCTGTGACACTAGTTATAGATTCCGATGCTTCACTTCTGGTTTACTGTACCCAGCTGACCTTCGTATTGACGATGAAACACAGAAATTGCATCGGAATTAAATACATAACGCACAATGCCGAATTAAGTACAAGAAAACTGACTCTTCTTACTGTCTAAGTTTTGAGCCATTCCTGTGACACTAGTTATAGATTCCGATGCTTCACTTCAGGTTTACTGTATCCCTCTGACCTTCTTATTGACGATGAAACACAGAAATTGCATCGGAGTTAAATACAAAAGCTGGAATGCCGACTTAAGTACAAGAAAACTGATTCTTCTTACTGTCTATTTTTTGAACCATTCCTGTGACACTAGTTATAGATTCCTATGCTTCACTTCAGGTTTACTGTATCCCTCTGACCTTCTTATTGACGATGGAACACGTAAATTGCATCGGAATTAAATACAAAAGGCACAATGCCGACTTAAGTACAAGAAGACTGACTCTACTTACTGTTTATGTTTTGAACCATTCCTGTGACACTAGTTGGAGATTCCAATGTTTCACTTCAGGTTTATTGTATCCCTCTGACCTTCTTATTGACGATGAAACACAGAAATTGCATCGGAAATTAATACAAAAGGCACAATGCCGATTAAAGTACAAGAAGACTGACTCTTCTTACTGTCTATGTTTGAACCATTCCTGTGACACTAGTTAGAGATTCCGATGCTTCACTTCAGGTTTACTGTATCCCTCTGATCTTCTTATTGACGATGAAACACAGAAATTGCATCGGAATTATATACAAAGAGCACAATGCCGACTTAAGTACAAGAAGACTGACTCTTCTTACTGTCTATGTTTTTAACCATTCCTGTGACAATAGTTATAGATTCCGATGCTTCACTTCAGGTTTACTGTATCGCTTTGACCTTCTTATTGACGATGAAACACAGAAATTGCATCTTAATTAAATACAAAAGGCACAATGCCGACTTAAGTACAAGAAGACTGACTCTTCTTACTGTCTATGTTTTGAACCATTCCTGTGACACTAGTTATAGATTCCGATGCTTCACTTCAGGTTTACTGTATCCCTCTGACCTTCCTATTGACGATGAAACACAGAAATAGCATCGGAATTAAATACAAAAGGCACAATGCCGACTCAAGTACAAGAAGACTGTCTCTTCTTACTGTCTATGTTTTGAACCATTTCTGTGGCACTAGTTATAGATTCCGATGCTTCACTTCAGGTTTACTGTATCCCTCTGACCTTCTTATTGACGACAGAACACGTAAATTGCATCGGAATTAAATACAAAAGGCACAATGCCGACTTAAGTACAAGAAGACTGACTCTTCTTACTGTCTGTATTTTGAACCATTCCTGTCACACTAGTTATAGATTCCGATCCTTCACTTCAGGTTTACTGAATCCCTCTGACCTTCTAATTGACGATGAAACACAGAAATAGCATCGGAATCAAATACAAAAGGCACAATGCCGACTCAAGTACAAGAAGACTGGCTCTTCTAACTGTCTATGTTTTGAACCATTCCTGTGACACTAGTTTTAGATTCCGATGCTTTACTTTAGGTTTACTGTATCCAGCTGACCTTCATATTGACGATGAAGCACATAAATTGCATCGGAATTAAATACAATGAGCACAATGCCGACTTAAGTACAAGAAGACTGACTCTTCTTACTGTCTATGTTTTGAACCATTCCTGTGACAATAGTTATAGATTCCGATGCTTCACTTCAGGTTTACTGTATCGCTTTGACCTTCTTATTGACGATGAAACACAGAAATTGCATCTTAATTAAATACAAAAGGCACAATGCCGACTTAAGTACAAGAAGACTGACTCTTCTTACTGTCTATGTTTTCAACCATTCCTGTGACACTAGTTATAGATTCCGATGCTTCACTTCAGGTTTACTGTATCCCTCTGACCTTCCTATTGACGATGAAACACAGAAATAGCATCGGAATTAAATACAAAAGGCACAATGCCGACTTCAGTACAAGAACACTGACTCTTCTTACTGTCTATGGTTTGAACCATTCCTGTGACACTAGTTATAGATTCCAATGCATCACTTCAGGTTTACTGTATACCTCTGACCTTCTTATTGACGATCAAACACAGAAAATTCCTCGGAATTAAATACAAAAAGCACAATGCCGACACAAGTACAAGAAGACTTTCTCTTCTTACTGTCTATGCTTTGAACCATTCCTGTGACACTAGTTTTAGATTCCGATGCTTCACTTCAGGTTTACTGTATCCAGCTGACCTTCTTACTGACGATGAAGCACATAAATTGCATCGGAATTAAATACCAAAGTCACAATGCCGACTTAAGTACAAGAAGACTGACTCTGCTTACTGTTTATGTTTTAACTATTCCTGTGACACTAGTTATAGATTCCGATGCTTCACTTCAGGTTTACTGTACCCAGCTGACCTTCGTATTGACGATGAAACACAGAAATTGCATCGGAATTAAATACATACCGCACAATGCCGAATTAAGTACAAGAAAACTGACTCTTCTTACTGTCTATGTTTTGAGCCATTCCTGTGACACTAGTTATAGATTCCGATGATTCACTTCAGGTTTACTGTATCCCTCTGACCTTCTTATTGACGATGAAACACAGAAATTGCATCGGAGTTAAATACAAAAGCTGGAATGCCGACTTAAGTACAAGAAAACTGATTCTTCTTACTGTCTATTTTTTGAACCATTCCTGTGACACTAGTTATAGATTCCTATGCTTCACTTCAGGTTTACTGTATCCCTCTGACCTTCTTATTGACGATGGAACACGTAAATTGCATCGGAATGAAATACAAAAGGCACAATGCCGACTTAAGTACAAGAAGACCGACTCTTCTTACTGTCTATATTTTGAACCATTCCTGTCACACTAGTTATAGATTCCAATCCTTCACTTCAGGTTTACTGAATCCCTCTGACCTTCTTATTGACGATGAAACACAGAAATTGCATCGGAATCAAATACAAAAGGCAGAATGCCGACTCAAGTACAAGAAGACTGGCTCTTCTTACTGTCTATGTTTGAACCATTCCTGTGACACTAGTTTTAGATTCCGATGCTTTACTTCAGGTTTACTGTATCCAGCTGACCTTCATATTGACGATGAAGCACATAAATTGCATCGGAATTAAATACAAAAGGCACAATGCCGACTTAAGTACAAGAAGACTGACTCTACTTACTGTTTATGTTTTGAACCATTCCTGTGACACTAGTTGGAGATTCCGATGTTTCACTTCAGGTTTACTGTATCCCTCTGACCTTCTTATTGACGATGAAACACAGAAATTGCATCGGAATTAAATACAAAAGGCACAATGCCGACTAAAGTACAAGAAGACTGACTCTTCTTACTGTCTATGTTTGAACCATTCCTGTGACACTAGTTAGAGATTCCGATGCTTCACTTCAGGTTTACTGTATCCCTCTGATCTTCTTATTGACGATGAAACACAGAAATTGCATCGGAATTATATACAAAGAGCACGATGCCGACTTAAGTACAAGAAGACTGACTCTTCTTACTGTCTATGTTTTGAACCATTCCTGTGACAATAGTTATAGATTCCGATGGTTCACTTCAGGTTTACTGTATCGCTTTGACCTTCTTATTGACGATGAAACACAGAAATTGCATCTTAATTAAATACAAAAGGCACAATGCCGACTTAAGTACAAGAAGACTGACTCTTCTTACTGTCTATGTTTTGAACCATTCCTGTGACACTAGTTATAGATTCCGATGCTTCACTTCAGGTTTACTGTATCCCTCTGACCTTCTTATTGACGATGGAACACGTAAATTGCATCGGAATTAAATACAAAAGCCACAATGCCGCCTTAAGTACAAGAAGACTGACTCTTCTTACTGTCTATATTTTGAACCATTCCTGTCACACTAGTAATAGATTCCGATCCTTCACTTCAGGTTTACTGAATCCCTCTGACCTTCTTATTGACGATGAAACACAGAAATAGCATCGGAATCAAATACAAAAGGCACAATGCCGACTCAAGTACAAGAAGACTGGCTCTTCTTACTGTCTATGTTTTGAACCATTCCTGTGACACTAGTTTTAGATTCTGATGCTTCACTTCAGGTTTACTGTATATCCAGCTGACCTTCATATTGACGATGAAGCACATAAATTGCATCGGAATTAAATACAAAAGGCACAATGCCGACTCAAGTACAAGAAGACTGACTCTACTTACTGTTTATGTTTTGAACCATTCCTGTGACACTAGTTATATATTCCGATGCTTCACTTCAGGTTTACTGTATCCCTCTGACCTTCCTATTGACGATGAAACACAGAAATAGCATCGGAATTAAATACAAAAGGCACAATGCCGACTCAAGTACAAGAAGACTGTCTCTTCTTACTGTCTATGTTTTGAACCATTTCTGTGGCACTAGTTATAGATTCCGATGCTTCACTTCAGGTTTACTGTATCCCTCTGACCTTCTTATTGACGACGGAACACGTAAATTGCATCGGAATTAAATACAAAAGGCACAATGCCGACTTAAGTACAAGAAGACTGACTCTTCTTACTGTCTATATTTTGAACCATTCCTGTCACACTAGTTATAGATTCCGATCCTTCACTTCAGGTTTACTGAATCCCTCTGACCTTCTTATTGACGATGAAACACAGAAATAGCATCGGAATCAAATACAAAAGGCACAATGCCGACTCAAGTACAAGAAGACTGGCTCTTCTTACTGTCTATGTTTTGAACCATTCCTGTGACACTAGTTTTAGATTCCGATGCTTTACTTTAGGTTTACTGTATCCAGCTGACCTTCATATTGACGATGAAGCACATAAATTGCATCGGAATTAAATACAATGAGCACAATGCCGACTTAAGTACAAGAAGACTGACTCTTCTTACTGTCTATGTTTTGAACCATTCCTGTGACAATAGTTATAGATTCCGATGCTTCACTTCAGGTTTACTGTATCGCTTTGACCTTCTTATTGACGATGAAACACAGAAATTGCATCTTAATTAAATACAAAAGGCACAATGCCGACTTAAGTACAAGAAGACTGACTCTTCTTACTGTCTATGTTTTGAACCATTCCTGTGACACTAGTTATAGATTCCGATGCTTCACTTCAGGTTTACTGTATCCCTCTGACCTTCCTATTGACGATGAAACACAGAAATAGCATCGGAATTAAATACAAAAGGCACAATGCCGACTTCAGTACAAGAACACTGACTCTTCTTACTGTCTATGGTTTGAACCATTCCTGTGACACTAGTTATAGATTCCAATGCATCACTTCAGGTTTACTGTATACCTCTGACCTTCTTATTGACGATCAAACACAGAAAATTCCTCGGAATTAAATACAAAAAGCACAATGCCGACTCAAGTACAAGATGACTTTCTCTTCTTACTGTCTATGCTTTGAACCTTCCTGTGACACTAGTTTTAGATTCCGATGCTTCACTTCAGGTTTACTGTATCCAGCTGACCTTCTTACTGACGATGAAGCACATAAATTGCATCGGAATTAAATACCAAAGTCACAATGCCGACTTAAGTACAAGAAGACTGACTCTGCTTACTGTTTATGTTTTAACTATTCCTGTGACACTAGTTATAGATTCCGATGCTTCACTTCAGGGTTACTGTACCCAGCTGACCTTCGTATTGACGATGAAACACAGAAATTGCATCGGAATTAAATACATACCGCACAATGCCGAATTAAGTACAAGAAAACTGACTCTTCTTACTGTCTATGTTTTGAGCCATTCCTGTGACACTAGTTATAGATTCCGATGATTCACTTCAGGTTTACTGTATCCCTCTGACCTTCTTATTGACGATGAAACACAGAAATTGCATCGGAGTTAAATACAAAAGCTGGAATGCCGACTTAAGTACAAGAAAACTGATTCTTCTTACTGTCTATTTTTTGAACCATTCCTGTGACACTAGTTATAGATTCCTATGCTTCACTTCAGGTTTACTGTATCCCTCTGACCTTCTTATTGACGACGGAACACGTAAATTGCATCGGAATTAAATACAAAAGGCACAATGCCGACTTAAGTACAAGAAGACCGACTCTTCTTACTGTCTATATTTTGAACCATTCCTGTCACACTAGTTATAGATTCCAATCCTTCACTTCAGGTTTACTGAATCCCTCTGACCTTCTTATTGACGATGAAACACAGAAATTGCATCGGAATCAAATACAAAAGGCACAATGCCGACTCAAGTACAAGAAGACAGGCTCTTCTTACTGTCTATGTATTGAACCATTCCTGTGACACTAGTTTTAGATTCCGATGCTTTACTTCAGGTTTACTGTATCCAGCTGACCTTCATATTGACGATGAAGCACATAAATTGCATCGGAATTAAATACAAAAGGCACAATGCCTACTTAAGTACAAGAAGACTGACTCTACTTACTGTTTATGTTTTGAACCATTCCTGTGACACTAGTTGGAGATTCCGATGTTTCACTTCAGGTTTACTGTATCCCTCTGACCTTCTTATTGACGATGAAACACAGAAATTGCATCGGAATTAAATACAAAAGGCACAATGCCGACTAAAGTACAAGAAGACTGACTCTTCTTACTGTCTATGTTTGAACCATTCCTGTGACACTAGTTAGAGATTCCGATGCTTCACTTCAGGTTTACTGTATCCCTCTGAACTTCTTATTGACGATGAAACACAGAAATTGCATCGGAATTATATACAAAGAGCACAATGCCGACTTAAGTACAAGAAGACTGACTCTTCTTACTGTCTATGTTTTGAACCATTCCTGTGACAATAGTTATAGATTCCGATGGTTCACTTCAGGTTTTCTGTATCGCTTTGACCTTCTTATTGACGATGAAACACAGAAATTGCATCTTAATTAAATACAAAAGGCACAATGCTGACTTAAGTACAAGAAGACTGACTCTTCTTACTGTCTATGTTTTGAACCATTCCTGTGACACTAGTTATAGATTCCGATGCTTCACTTCAGGTTTACTGTATCCCTCTGACCTTCCTATTGACGATGAAACACAGAAATAGCATCGGAATTAAATACAAAAGGCACAATGCCGACTCAAGTACAAGAAGACTGTCTCTTCTTACTGTCTATGCTTTGAACCATTTCTGTGGCACTAGTTATAGATTCCGATGCTTCACTTCAGGTTTACTGTATCCCTCTGACCTTCTTATTGACGATGGAACACGTAAATTGCATCGGAATTAAATACAAAAGGCACAATGCCGCCTTAAGTACAAGAAGACTGACTCTTCTTACTGTCTATATTTTGAACCATTCCTGTCACACTAGTAATAGATTCCGATCCTTCACTTCAGGTTTACTGAATCCCTCTGACCTTCTTATTGGCGATGAAACACAGAAATAGCATCGGAATCAAATACAAAAGGCACAATGCCGACTCAAGTACAAGAAGACTGGCTCTTTTTACTGTCTATGTTTTGAACCATTCCTGTGACACTAGTTTTAGATTCCGATGCTTCACTTCAGGTTTACTGTACATCCAGCTGACCTTCATATTGACGATGAAGCACATAAATTGCATCGGAATTAAATACAAAAGGCACAATGCCGACTCAAGTACAAGAAGACTGACTCTACTTACTGTTTATGTTTTGAACCATTCCTGTGACACTAGTTATATATTCCGATGCTTCACTTCAGGTTTACTGTATCCCTCTGACCTTCCTATTGACGATGAAACACAGAAATAGCATCGGAATTAAATACAAAAGGCACAATGCCGACTCAAGTACAAGAAGACTGTCTCTTCTTACTGTCTATGTTTTGAACCATTTCTGTGGCACTAGTTATAGATTCCGATGCTTCACTTCAGGTTTACTGTATCCCTCTGACCTTATTATTGACGACGGAACACGTAAATTGCATCGGAATTAAATACAAAAGGCACAATGCCGACTTAAGTACAAGAAGACTGACTCTTCTTACTGTCTATATTTTGAACCATTCCTGTCACACTAGTTATAGATTCCGATCCTTCACTTCAGGTTTACTGAATCCCTCTGACCTTCTTATTGACGATGAAACACAGAAATAGCATCGGAATCAAATACAAAAGGCACAATGCCGACTCAAGTACAAGAAGACTGGCTCTTCTTACTGTCTATGTTTTGAACCATTCCTGTGACACTAGTTTTAGATTCCGATGCTTTACTTTAGGTTTACTGTATCCAGCTGACCTTCATATTGACGATGAAGCACATAAATTGCATCGGAATTAAATACAATGAGCACAATGCCGACTTAAGTACAAGAAGACTGACTCTTCTTACTGTCTATGTTTTGAACCATTCCTGTGACAATAGTTATAGATTCCGATGCTTCACTTCAGGTTTACTGTATCGCTTTGACCTTCTTATTGACGATGAAACACAGAAATTGCATCTTAATTAAATACAAAAGGCACAATGCCGACTTAAGTACAAGAAGACTGACTGTTCTTACTGTCTATGTTTTGAACCATTCCTGTGACACTAGTTATAGATTCCGATGCTTCACTTCAGGTTTACTGTATCCCTCTGACCTTCCTATTGACGATGAAACACAGAAATAGCATCGGAATTAAATACAAAAGGCACAATGCCGACTTCAGTACAAGAACACTGACTCTTCTTACTGTCTATGGTTTGAACAGTTCCTGTGACACTAGTTATAGATTCCAATGCATCACTTCAGGTTTACTGTATACCTCTGACCTTCTTATTGACGATCAAACACAGAAAATTCCTCGGAATTAAATACAAAAAGCACAATGCCGACTCAAGTACAAGATGACTTTCTCTTCTTACTGTCTATGCTTTGAACCTTCCTGTGACACTAGTTTTAGATTCCGATGCTTCACTTCAGGTTTACTGTATCCAGCTGACCTTCTTACTGACGATGAAGCACATAAATTGCATCGGAATTAAATACCAAAGTCACAATGCCGACTTAAGTACAAGAAGACTGACTCTGCTTACTGTTTATGTTTTAACTATTCCTGTGACACTAGTTATAGATTCCGATGCTTCACTTCAGGGTTACTGTACCCAGCTGACCTTCGTATTGACGATGAAACACAGAAATTGCATCGGAATTAAATACATACCGCACAATGCCGAATTAAGTACAAGAAAACTGACTCTTCTTACTGTCTATGTTTTGAGCCATTCCTGTGACACTAGTTATAGATTCCGATGATTCACTTCAGGTTTACTGTATCCCTCTGACCTTCTTATTGACGATGAAACACAGAAATTGCATCGGAGTTAAATACAAAAGCTGGAATGCCGACTTAAGTACAAGAAAACTGATTCTTCTTACTGTCTATTTTTTGAACCATTCCTGTGACACTAGTTATAGATTCCTATGCTTCACTTCAGGTTTACTGTATCCCTCTGACCTTCTTATTGACGACGGAACACGCAAATTGCATCGGAATTAAATACAAAAGGCACAATGCCGACTTAAGTACAAGAAGACCGACTCTTCTTACTGTCTATGTTTTGAACCATTCCTGTGACACTAGTTTTAGATTCCGATGCTTTACTTCAGGTTTACTGTATCCAGCTGACCTTCTTATTGACGATGAAGCACATAAATTGCATCGGAATTAAATACAAAAGGCACAATGCCGACTTAAGTACAAGAAGACTGACTCTACTTACTGTTTATGTTTTGAACCATTCCTGTGACACTAGTTGGAGATTCCGATGTTTCACTTCAGGTTTACTGTATCCCTCTGACCTTCTTATTGACCATGAAACACAGAAATTGCATCGGAATTAAATACAAAAGGCACAATGCCGACTAAAGTACAAGAAGACTGACTCTTCTTACTGTCTATGTTTGAACCATTCCTGTGACACTAGTTAGAGATTCCGATGCTTCACTTCAGGTTTACTGTATCCCTCTGAACTTCTTATTGACGATGAAACACAGAAATTGCATCGGAATTATATACAAAGAGCACAATGCCGACTTAAGTACAAGAAGACTGACTCTTCTTACTGTCTATGTTTTGAACCATTCCTGTGACAATAGTTATAGATTCCGATGGTTCACTTCAGGTTTTCTGTATCGCTTTGACCTTCTTATTGACGATGAAACACAGAAATTGCATCTTAATTAAATACAAAAGGCACAATGCTGACTTAAGTACAAGAAGACTGACTCTTCTTACTGTCTATGTTTTGAACCATTCCTGTGACACTAGTTATAGATTCCGATGCTTCACTTCAGGTTTACTGTATCCCTCTGACCTTCCTATTGACGATGAAACACAGAAATAGCATCGGAATTAAATACAAAAGGCACAATGCCGACTCAAGTACAAGAAGACTGTCTCTTCTTACTGTCTATGCTTTGAACCATTTCTGTGGCACTAGTTATAGATTCCGATGCTTCACTTCAGGTTTACTGTATCCCTCTGACCTTCTTATTGACGATGGAACACGTAAATTGCATCGGAATTAAATACAAAAGGCACAATGCCGCCTTAAGTACAAGAAGACTGACTCTTCTTACTGTCTATATTTTGAACCATTCCTGTCACACTAGTAATAGATTCCGATCCTTCACTTCAGGTTTACTGAATCCCTCTGACCTTCTTATTGGCGATGAAACACAGAAATAGCATCGGAATCAAATACAAAAGGCACAATGCCGACTCAAGTACAAGAAGACTGGCTCTTTTTACTGTCTATGTTTTGAACCATTCCTGTGACACTAGTTTTAGATTCCGATGCTTCACTTCAGGTTTACTGTACATCCAGCTGACCTTCATATTGACGATGAAGCACATAAATTGCATCGGAATTAAATACAAAAGGCACAATGCCGACTCAAGTACAAGAAGACTGACTCTACTTACTGTTTATGTTTTGAACCATTCCTGTGACACTAGTTATATATTCCGATGCTTCACTTCAGGTTTACTGTATCCCTCTGACCTTCCTATTGACGATGAAACACAGAAATAGCATCGGAATTAAATACAAAAGGCACAATGCCGACTCAAGTACAAGAAGACTGTCTCTTCTTACTGTCTATGTTTTGAACCATTTCTGTGGCACTAGTTATAGATTCCGATGCTTCACTTCAGGTTTACTGTATCCCTCTGACCTTATTATTGACGACGGAACACGTAAATTGCATCGGAATTAAATACAAAAGGCACAATGCCGACTTAAGTACAAGAAGACTGACTCTTCTTACTGTCTATATTTTGAACCATTCCTGTCACACTAGTTATAGATTCCGATCCTTCACTTCAGGTTTACTGAATCCCTCTGACCTTCTTATTGACGATGAAACACAGAAATAGCATCGGAATCAAATACAAAAGGCACAATGCCGACTCAAGTACAAGAAGACTGGCTCTTCTTACTGTCTATGTTTTGAACCATTCCTGTGACACTAGTTTTAGATTCCGATGCTTTACTTTAGGTTTACTGTATCCAGCTGACCTTCATATTGACGATGAAGCACATAAATTGCATCGGAATTAAATACAATGAGCACAATGCCGACTTAAGTACAAGAAGACTGACTCTTCTTACTGTCTATGTTTTGAACCATTCCTGTGACAATAGTTATAGATTCCGATGCTTCACTTCAGGTTTACTGTATCGCTTTGACCTTCTTATTGACGATGAAACACAGAAATTGCATCTTAATTAAATACAAAAGGCACAATGCCGACTTAAGTACAAGAAGACTGACTGTTCTTACTGTCTATGTTTTGAACCATTCCTGTGACACTAGTTATAGATTCCGATGCTTCACTTCAGGTTTACTGTATCCCTCTGACCTTCCTATTGACGATGAAACACAGAAATAGCATCGGAATTAAATACAAAAGGCACAATGCCGACTTCAGTACAAGAACACTGACTCTTCTTACTGTCTATGGTTTGAACAGTTCCTGTGACACTAGTTATAGATTCCAATGCATCACTTCAGGTTTACTGTATACCTCTGACCTTCTTATTGACGATCAAACACAGAAAATTCCTCGGAATTAAATACAAAAAGCACAATGCCGACTCAAGTACAAGATGACTTTCTCTTCTTACTGTCTATGCTTTGAACCTTCCTGTGACACTAGTTTTAGATTCCGATGCTTCACTTCAGGTTTACTGTATCCAGCTGACCTTCTTACTGACGATGAAGCACATAAATTGCATCGGAATTAAATACCAAAGTCACAATGCCGACTTAAGTACAAGAAGACTGACTCTGCTTACTGTTTATGTTTTAACTATTCCTGTGACACTAGTTATAGATTCCGATGCTTCACTTCAGGGTTACTGTACCCAGCTGACCTTCGTATTGACGATGAAACACAGAAATTGCATCGGAATTAAATACATACCGCACAATGCCGAATTAAGTACAAGAAAACTGACTCTTCTTACTGTCTATGTTTTGAGCCATTCCTGTGACACTAGTTATAGATTCCGATGATTCACTTCAGGTTTACTGTATCCCTCTGACCTTCTTATTGACGATGAAACACAGAAATTGCATCGGAGTTAAATACAAAAGCTGGAATGCCGACTTAAGTACAAGAAAACTGATTCTTCTTACTGTCTATTTTTTGAACCATTCCTGTGACACTAGTTATAGATTCCTATGCTTCACTTCAGGTTTACTGTATCCCTCTGACCTTCTTATTGACGACGGAACACGCAAATTGCATCGGAATTAAATACAAAAGGCACAATGCCGACTTAAGTACAAGAAGACCGACTCTTCTTACTGTCTATATTTTGAACCATTCCTGTCACACTAGTTATAGATTCCAATCCTTCACTTCAGGTTTACTGAATCCCTCTGACCTTCTTATTGACGATGAAACACAGAAATTGCATCGGAATCAAATACAAAAGGCACAATGCCGACTCAAGTACAAGAAGACTGGCTCTTCTTACTGTCTATGTATTGAACCATTCCTGTGACACTAGTTTTAGATTCCGATGCTTTACTTCAGGTTTACTGTATCCAGCTGACCTTCTTATTGACGATGAAGCACATAAATTGCATCGGAATTAAATACAAAAGGCACAATGCCGACTTAAGTACAAGAAGACTGACTCTACTTACTGTTTATGTTTTGAACCATTCCTGTGACACTAGTTGGAGATTCCGATGTTTCACTTCAGGTTTACTGTATCCCTCTGACCTTCTTATTGACGATGAAACACAGAAATTGCATCGGAATTAAATACAAAAGGCACAATGCCGACTAAAGTACAAGAAGACTGACTCTTCTTACTGTCTATGTTTGAACCATTCCTGTGACACTAGTTAGAGATTCCGATGCTTCACTTCAGGTTTACTGTATCCCTCTGATCTTCTTATTGACGATGAAACACAGAAATTGCATCGGAATTATATACAAAGAGCACAATGCCGACTTAAGTACAAGAAGACTGACTCTTCTTACTGTCTATGTTTTGAACCATTCCTGTGACAATAGTTATAGATTCCGATGGTTCACTTCAGGTTTTCTGTATCGCTTTGACCTTCTTATTGACGATGAAACACAGAAATTGCATCTTAATTAAATACAAAAGGCACAATGCCGACTTAAGTACAAGAAGACTGACTCTTCTTACTGTCTATGTTTTGAACCATTCCTGTGACACTAGTTATAGATTCCGATGCTTCACTTCAGGTTTACTGTATCCCTCTGACCTTCCTATTGACGATGAAACACAGAAATAGCATCGGAATTAAATACAAAAGGCACAATGCCGACTCAAGTACAAGAAGACTGCCTCTTCTTACTGTCTATGCTTTGAACCATTTCTGTGGCACTAGTTATAGATTCCGATGCTTCACTTCAGGTTTACTGTATCCCTCTGACCTTCTTATTGACGATGGAACACGTAAATTGCATCGGAATTAAATACAAAAGGCACAATGCCGCCTTAAGTACAAGAAGACTGACTCTTCTTACTGTCTATATTTTGAACCATTCCTGTCACACTAGTTCTAGATTCCGATCCTTCACTTCAGGTTTACTGAATCCCTCTGACCTTCTTATTGACGATGAAACACAGAAATAGCATCGGAATCAAATACAAAAGGCACAATGCCGACTCAAGTACAAGAAGACTGGCTCTTCTTACTGTCTATGTTTTGAACCATTCCTGTGACACTAGTTTTAGATTCCGATTCTTCACTTCAGGTTTACTGTATATCCAGCTGACCTTCATATTGACGATGAAGCACATAAATTGCATCGGAATTAAATACAAAAGGCACAATGCCGACTTAAGTACAAGAAGACTGACTCTACTTACTGTTTATGTTTTGAACCATTCCTGTGACACTAGTTGGAGATTCCGATGTTTCACTTCAGGTTTACTGTATCCCTCTGACCTTCTTATTGACGTTGAAACACAGAAATTGCATCGGAATTAAATCCAAAAGGCGGAATGCCGCCTTAAGTTCAAGAAAACTGATTCTTCTTACTGTCTATGTTTTGAACAATTCCTGTCACACTAGGTATAGATTCCTATACTTCACTTCAGGTTTACTGTATCCCTCTGACCTTCTTATTGACGATGAAACACGTAAATTGAATCGGAATTAAATACAAAAGGCACAATGCCGACTAAAGTACAAGAAGACTGACTCTTCTTACTGTCTATGTTTGAACCATTCCTGTGACACTAGTTAGAGATTCCGATGCTTCACTTCAGGTTTACTGTTTCCCTCTGAACTTCTTATTGACGATGAAACACAGAAATTGCATCGGAATTATATACAAAGAGCACAATGCCGACTTAAGTACAAGAAGACTGACTCTTCTTACTGTCTATGTTTGAACCATTCCTGTGACAATAGTTATAGATTCCGATGCTTAACTTCAGGTTTACTGTATCGCTTTGACCTTCTTATTGACGGTGAAACACAGAAATTGCATCTTAATTAAATACAAAAGGCACAATGCCGACTTAAGTACAAGAAGACTGACTCTACTTACTGTTTATGTTTTGAACCATACTGTGACACTAGTTGGAGATTCCGATGTTTCACTTCAGGTTTACTGTATCCCTCTGACCTTCTTATTGACGATGAAACACAGAAATTGCATCGGAATTAAATCCAAAGGCGGAATGCCGACTTAAGTTCAAGAAAACTGATTCTTCTTACTGTCTATGTTTTGAACAATTCCTGTCACACTAGGTACAGATTCCTATGCTTCACATTAGGTTTACTGTATCCCTCTGACCTTCTTATTGACGATGAAACACGTAAATTGAATCGGAATTAAATACAAAAGGCACAATGCCGACTAAAGTACAAGAAGACTGACTCTTCTTACTGTCTATGTTTTGAACCATTTCTGTGGCGCTAGTTATAGATTACGATGCTTCACTTCAGGTTTGCTGTATCCCTCTGACCTTCTTATTGACGATGGAACACGTTAATTGCATCGGAATTAAATACAAAAGGCACAATGCCGATTTAAGTACAAGAAGACTGACTCTTCTTACTGTCTATATTTTGAACCATTCCTGTCACACTAGTTATAGATTCCGATCCTTCACTTCAGGTTTACTGAATCCCTCTGACCTTCTTATTGACGATGAAACTCAGAAATAGCATCGGAATCAAATACAAAAGGCACAATGCCGACTCAAGTACAAGAAGACTGGCTGTTCTTACTGTCTATGTTTTGACCCATTCCTGTGACACTAGTTTTAGATTCCGATGCTTCACTTCAGGTTTACTGTATCCAGCTGACCTTCATATTGACGATGAAGCACATAAATTGCATCGGAATTAAATACAAAATGCACAATGCCGACTTAAGTACAAGAAGACTGACTCTACTTACTGTTTATGTTTTGAACCATTCCTGTGATACTAGTTGGAGATTCCGATGTTTCACTTCAGGTTTACTGTATCCCTCTGACCTTCCTATTGACGATGAAACACAGAAATTGAATCGGAATTAAATACAAAAGGCACAATGCCGACTAAAGTACAAGAAGACTGACTCTTCTTACTGTCTATGTTTGAACCATTCCTGTGACACTAGTTAGAGATTTCGATGCTTCACTTCAGGTTTACTGTCTCCCTCTGATCTTCTTATTGACGATGAAACACAGAAATTGCATCGGAATTATATACAAAGAGCATAATGCCGACTTAAGTACAAGAAGACTGACTCTTCTTACTGTCTATGTTTTGAACCATTCCTGTCACACTAGTTATAGATTCCGATGCTTCACTTCAGGTTTACTGTATCCCTCTGACCTTCCTATTGACGATGAAACACAGAAATTGCATCGGAATTAAATACAAAAGGCAGAATGCCGACTTAAGTACAAGAAAACTGACTCTTCTTAATGTCTATGTTCTGAACCATTCCTGTGACACGAGTTATAGATTCCGATACTTCACATCAAGTTTACTGTATCCCTCTGACCTTATTATTTACGATGAAACACAGAAACTGCATCTTAATTAAATACAAAAGGCACAATGCCGACTTCAGTACAAGAACACTGACTCTTCTTACTGTCTATGGTTTGAACCATTCCTGTGACACTAGTTAAAGATTCTGTTGCTTCACTTCAGGATTACTGTATCCCTCTGACCTCCTTGTTGACGATTAAACACAGAAATTGCATCGGAATTAAATACAAAAGGCAGAATGCCGAATTAAGTACAAGAAAACTGATTCTTCTTACTGTCTATGTTTTGAACCATTCCTGTGACACTAGTTATAGTTTCCGATGCTTCACTTCAGGTTTACTGTATCCGTCTGACCTTCTTATTGACGATGAAACACGTAAATTGCATCGGAATTAAATACAAAAGGCACAATGCCGACTTAAGTACAAGAAGACTGACTCTTCTTACTCTCTACATTTTGAACCATTCCTGTGACACTAGTTATAGATTCCGATGCTTCACTTCAGGTTTACTGAATTCCTCTGACCTTCTTATTGACGATGAAGCACATAAATTGCATCGGAATTAAATACAAAAGGCACAATGCCGACTCAAGTACAAGAAGACTGGCTCTTCTTACTGTCTATGTTTTGAACCATTCCTGTGACACTAGTTTTAGATTCCGATGCTTCCCTTCAGGTTTACTGTATCCAGCTGACCTTCATATTGACGATGAAGCACATAAATTGATTCGGAATTAAATACAAAAGGCACAATGCCGACTAAAGTACAAAAAGACTGACTCTACTTTCTGTTTATGTTTTGAACCATTCCTGTGACACTAGTTATAGATTCTGATGCTTCACTTCAGGTTTACTGTATCCAGCTGACCTTCTTATTGACGATGAAACACAGAAATTGCATCGGAATTAAATACAAAAGGCACAATGCCGACTTAAGTACAAGAAGACTGACTCTTCTTACTGTCTATGTTTGAACCATTCCTGTGACACTAGTTAGAGATTCCGATGCTTCACTTCAGGTTTACTGTTTCCCTCTGATCTTCTTATTGACGATGAAACACAGAAATTGCATCGGAATTATATACAAAGAGCATAAAGCCGACTTAAGTAAAAGAAGACTGACTCTTCTTACTGTCTATGTTTTGAACCATTCCTGTCACACTAGTTATAGATTCCGATGCTTCACTTCAGGTTTACTGTATCCCTCTGACCTTCCTATTGACGATCAAACACAGAAATTGCATCGGAATTAATTACAAAAGGCACAATGCCGACTTAAGTACAAGAAAACTGACTCTTCTTAATGTCTATGTTCTGAACCATTCCTGTGACTCAAGTTATAGATTCCGATACTTCACATCAAGTTTACTGTATCCCTCTGACCTCATTATTTACCATGAAACACAGAAACTGCATCTTAATTAAATACAAAAGGCACAATGCCGACTTCATTACAAGAACACTGACTCTTCTTACTGTCTATGGTTTGAACCATTCCAGTGACACTAGTTAAAGATTCTGTTGCTTCACTTCAGGATTACTGTATCCCTCTGACCTCCTTGTTGACGATTAAACACAGAAATTGCATCGGAATTAAATACAAAAGGCGGAATGCCGAATTAAGTACAAGAAAACTGATTCTTCTTACTGTCTATGTTTTGAACCATTCCTGTGACACTAGTTATAGATTCCGATGCTTCACTTCAGGTTTACTGTATCCGTCTGACCTTCTTATTGACGATGAAACACGTAAATTGCATCGGAATTAAATACAAAAGGCACAATGACGACTTAAGTACAAGAAGACTGACTCTTCTTACTCTCTATATTTTGAACCATTCCTGTGACACTAGTTATAGATTCCGATGCTTCACTTCAGGTTTACTGAATTCCTCTGACCTTCTTATTGACGATGAAGCATATAAATTGCATCGGAATTAAATACAAAAGGCACAATGCCGACTCAAGTACAAGAAGACTGGCTCTTCTTACTGTTTATGTTTTGAACCATTCCTGTGACACTAGTTATAGATTCTGATGCTTCACTTCAGGTTTACTGTATCCAGCTGACCTTCTTATTGACGATGAAACACAGAAATTGCATCGGAATTAAATACAAAAGGCACAATGCCGACTTAAGTACAACAAGACTGACTCTTCTTACTGTCTATGTTTGAACCATTCCTGTGACACTAGTTAGAGATTCCGATGCTTCACTTCAGGTTTACTGTCTCCCTCTGATCTTCTTATTGACGATGAAACACAGAAATTGCATCGGAATTATATACAAAGAGCACTATGCCGACTTAAGTACAAGAAGACTGACTCTTCTTACTGTCTATGTTTTGAACCATTCCTGTGACAATAGTTATAGATTCCGATGCTTAACTTCAGGTTTACTGTATCGCTTTGACCTTCTTATTGACGATGAAACACAGAAATTGCATCTTAATTAAATACAAAAGGCACGATGCCGACTTAAGTACAAGAAGACTGACTCTACTTACTGTCTATGTTTTGAACCATTCCTGTGACACTAGTTATAGATTCCGATGCTTCACTTCAGGTTTACTGTATCCCTCTGTACTTCCTATTGACGATGAAACACAGAAATAGCATCGGAATTAATTCAAAAGGCACAATGCCGACTCAAGTACAAGAAGTCTGTCTCTTCTTACTGTCTATGTTTTGAACCATTTCTGTGGCACTAGTTATAGATTACGATGCTTCACTTCAGGTTTACTGTATCCCTCTGACCTTCTTATTGACGATGGAACACGTTAATTGCATCGGAATTAAATACAAAAGGCACAATGCCGACTTAAGTACAAGAAGACTGACTCTTCTTACTGTCTATATTTTGAACCATTCTTGTCACACTAGTTATAGATTCCGATGCTTCACTTCAGGTTTACTGAATCCCTCTGACCTTCTTATTGACGATGAAACACAGAAATAGCATCGGAATCAAATACAAAAGGCACAATGCCGACTCAAGTACAAGAAGACTGGCTCTTCTTACTGTCTATGTTTTGAACCATTCCTGTGACACTAGTTTTAGATTCCGATGCTTCACTTCAGGTTTACTGTATCCAGCTGACCTACATATTGACGATGAAGCACATGAATTGCATCGGAATTAAATACAAAATGCACAATGCCGACTTAAGTACAAGAAGACTGACTCTACTTACTGTTTATGTTTTGAACCATTCCTGTGATACTAGTTGGAGATTCCGATGTTTCACTTCAGGTTTACTGTATCCCTCTGACCTTCTTATTGACGATGAAACACGTAAATTGAATCGGAATTAAATACAAAAGGCACAATGCCGACTAAAGTACAAGAAGACTGACTCTTCTTACTGTCCATGTTTGAACCATTCCTGTGACACTAGTTAGAGATTCCGATGCTTCACTTCAGGTTTACTGTCTCACTCTGATCTTCTTATTGACGATGAAACACAGAAATTGCATCGGAATTATATACAAAGAGCATAATGCCGACTTAAGTACAAGAAGACTGACTCTTCTTACTGTCTATGTTCTGAACCATTCCTGTCACACTAGTTATAGATTCCGATGCTTCACTTCAGGTTTACTGTATCCCTCTGACCTTCCTATTGACGATGAAACACAGAAATTGCATCGGAATTAAATACAAAAGGCACAATGCCGACTTAAGTACAAGAAAACTGACTCTTCTTAATGTCTATGTTCTGAACCATTCCTGTGACACTAGTTATAGATTCCGGTACTTCACATCAAGTTTACTGTATCCCTCTGACCTTATTATTGACGATGAAACACAGAAACTGCATCGGAATTAAATACAAAAGGCGGAATGCCGAATTAAGTACAAGAAAACTGATTCTTCTTACTGTCTATGTTTTGAACCATTCCTGTGACACTAGTTATAGATTCCGATGCTTCACTTCAGGTTTACTGAATTCCTCTGACCTTCTTATTGACGATGAAGCACATAAATTGCATCGGAATTAAATACAAAAGGCACAATGCCGACCCAAGTACAAGAAGACTGGCTCTTCTTACTGTCTATGTTTTGAACCATTCCTGTGACACTAGTTTTAGATTCCGATGCTTCCCTTCAGGTTTACTGTATCCAGCTGACCTTCATATTGACGATGAAGCACATAAATTGATTCGGAATTAAATACAAAAGGCACAATGCCGACTAAAGTACAAAAAGACTGACTCTACTTACTGTTTATGTTTTGAACCATTCCTGTGACACTAGTTATAGATTCTGATGCTTCACTTCAGGTTTACTGTATCCAGCTGACCTTCTTATTGACGATGAAACACAGAAATTGCATCGGAATTAAATACAAAAGGCACAATGCCGACTTAAGTACAACAAGACTGACTCTTCTTACTGTCTATGTTTGAACCATTCCTGTGACACTAGTTAGAGATTCCGATGCTTCACTTCAGGTTTACTGTTTCCCTCTGATCTTCTTATTGACGATGAAACACAGAAATTGCATCGGAATTATATACAAAGAGCACAATGCCGACTTAAGTACAAGAAGACTGACTCTTCTTACTGTCTATGTTTTGAACCATTCCTGTGACAATAGTTATAGATTCCGATGCTTAACTTCAGGTTTACTGTATCGCTTTGACCTTCTTATTGACGATGAAACACAGAAATTGCATCTTAATTAAATACAAAAGGCACGATGCCGACTTAAGTACAAGAAGACTGACTCTACTTACTGTCTATGTTTTGAACCATTCCTGTGACACTAGTTATAGATTCCGATGCTTCACTTCAGGTTTACTGTATCCCTCTGACCTTCCTATTGACGATGAAACACAGAAATAGCATCGGAATTAAATACAAAAGGCACAATGCCGACTCAAGTACAAGAAGTCTGTCTCTTCTTACTGTCTATGTTTTGAACCATTTCTGTGGCACTAGTTATAGATTACGATGCTTCACTTCAGGTTTACTGTATCCCTCTGACCTTCTTATTGACGATGGAACACGTTAATTGCATCGGAATTAAATACAAAAGGCACAATGACGACTTAAGTACAAGAAGACTGACCCTTCTTACTGTCTATATTTTGAACCATTCTTGTCACACTAGTTATAGATTCCGATCCTTCACTTCAGGTTTACTGAATCCCTCTGACCTTCTTATTGACGATGAAACACAGAAATAGCATCGGAATCAAATACAAAAGGCACAATGCCGACTCAAGTACAAGAAGACGGGCTCTTCTTACTGTCTATGTTTTGAATCATTCCTGTGACACTAGTTTTAGATTCCGATGCTTCACTTCAGGTTTACTGTATCCAGCTGACCTACATATTGACGATGAAGCACATGTATTGCATCGGAATTAAATACAAAATGCACAATGCCGACTTAAGTACAAGAAGACTGACTCTACTTACTGTTTATGTTTTGAACCATTCCTGTGATACTAGTTGGAGATTCCGATGTTTCACTTCAAGTTTACTGTATCCCTCTAACCTTCTTATTGACGATGAAACACAGAAATTGCATCGGAATTAAATACAAAAGGCGGAATGCCGCCTTATGTTCAAGAAAACTGATTCTTCTTACTGTCTATGTTTTGAACAATTCCTGTCACACTAGGTATAGATTCCTATGCTTCACTTCAGGTTTACTGTATCCCTCTGACCTTCTTATTGACGATGAAACACGTAAATTGAATCGGAATTAAATACAAAAGGCACAATGCCGACTAAAGTACAAGAAGACTGACTCTTCTTACCGTCTATGTTTGAACCATTCCTGTGACACTAGTTAGAGATTCCGATGCTTCACTTCAGGTTTGCTGTCTCCCTCTGATCTTCTTATTGTCGATGAAACACAGAAATTGCATCGGAATTATATACAAAGAGCATAATGCCGACTTAAGTACAAGAAGACTGACTCTTCTTACTGTCTATGTTCTGAACCATTCCTGTCACACTAGTTATAGATTCCGATGCTTCACTTCAGGTTTACTGTATCCCTCTGACCTTCCTATTGACGATGAAACACAGAAATTGCATCGGAATTAAATACAAAAGGCACAATGCCGACTTAAGTACAAGAAAACTGACTCTTCTTAATGTCTATGTTCTGAACCATTCCTGTGACACTAGTTATAGATTCCGGTACTTCACATCAAGTTTACTGTATCCCTCTGACCTTATTATTGACGATGAAACACAGAAACTGCATCGGAATTAAATACAAAAGGCGGAATGCCGAATTAAGTACAAGAAAACTGATTCTTCTTACTGTCTATGTTTTGAACCATTCCTGTGACACTAGTTATAGATTCTGATGCTTCACTTCAGGTTTACTGTATCCGTCTGACCTTCTTATTGACGATGAAACACGTAAATTGCATCGGAATTAAATACAAAAGGCACAATGCCGACTTAAGTACAAGAAGACTGACTCTACTTACTGTTTATGTTTTGAACCATTCCTGTGACACTAGTTATAGATTCTGATGCTTCACTTCAGGTTTACTGTATCCAGCTGACCTTCTTATTGATGATGAAACACAGAAATTGCACCGGAAATAAATACAAAAGGCACAATGCCGACTTAAGTACAAGAAGACTGATTCTTCTTACTGTCTAAGTTTTGAACCATTACTGTGACACTAGTTATAGATTCCGATACTTCACTTCAGGTTTACTGTATCCCTCTGACCTTCTTATTGACGATGAAGCACAGAAATTGCATTTTAATTAAATACAAAAGGCACAATGCCGACTTCAGTACAAGAACACTGACTCTTCTTAGTGTCTATGGTTTGAACCATTCCTGTGACCCTAGTTATAGATTCCAATGCATCACTTCAGGTTTACTGTATACCTCTGACCTTCTTACGGACGATCAAACACAGAAAATTCCTCGGAATTAAATACAAAAGGCACAATGCCGACTCAAGTACAAGAAGACTGGCTCTTCTTACTGTCTATGTTTTGAACCATTCCTATGACACTAGTTATAGATTCCGATGCTTCACTTCAGGTTTACTGTATCCAGCTGACCTTATTATTGACGATGAAGCACATAAATTGCATCGGAATTAAATACACAAGGCACAATGCCGACTAAAGTACAAGAAGACTGACTCTTCTTACTGTCTATGTTTGAACCATTCCTGTGACACTAGTTAGAGATTCCGATGCTTCACTTCAGGTTTACTGTATCCCTCTGATCTTCTTATTGACGATGAAACACAGAAATTGCATCGGAATTATATACAAAGAGCACAATGCCGACTTAAGTACAAGAAGACTGACTCTTCTTACTGTCTATGTTTTGAACCATTCCTGTGACAATAGTTATAGATTCCGATGGTTCACTTCAGGTTTTCTGTATCGCTTTGACCTTCTTATTGACGATGAAACACAGAAATTGCATCTTAATTAAATACAAAAGGCACAATGCCGACTTAAGTACAAGAAGACTGACTCTTCTTACTGTCTATGTTTTGAACCATTCCTGTGACACTAGTTATAGATTCCGATGCTTCACTTCAGGTTTACTGTATCCCTCTGACCTTCCTATTGACGATGAAACACAGAAATAGCATCGGAATTAAATACAAAAGGCACAATGCCGACTCAAGTACAAGAAGACTGCCTCTTCTTACTGTCTATGCTTTGAACCATTTCTGTGGCACTAGTTATAGATTCCGATGCTTCACTTCAGGTTTACTGTATCCCTCTGACCTTCTTATTGACGATGGAACACGTAAATTGCATCGGAATTAAATACAAAAGGCACAATGCCGCCTTAAGTACAAGAAGACTGACTCTTCTTACTGTCTATATTTTGAACCATTCCTGTCACACTAGTTCTAGATTCCGATCCTTCACTTCAGGTTTACTGAATCCCTCTGACCTTCTTATTGACGATGAAACACAGAAATAGCATCGGAATCAAATACAAAAGGCACAATGCCGACTCAAGTACAAGAAGACTGGCTCTTCTTACTGTCTATGTTTTGAACCATTCCTGTGACACTAGTTTTAGATTCCGATTCTTCACTTCAGGTTTACTGTATATCCAGCTGACCTTCATATTGACGATGAAGCACATAAATTGCATCGGAATTAAATACAAAAGGCACAATGCCGACTTAAGTACAAGAAGACTGACTCTACTTACTGTTTATGTTTTGAACCATTCCTGTGACACTAGTTGGAGATTCCGATGTTTCACTTCAGGTTTACTGTATCCCTCTGACCTTCTTATTGACGTTGAAACACAGAAATTGCATCGGAATTAAATCCAAAAGGCGGAATGCCGCCTTAAGTTCAAGAAAACTGATTCTTCTTACTGTCTATGTTTTGAACAATTCCTGTCACACTAGGTATAGATTCCTATACTTCACTTCAGGTTTACTGTATCCCTCTGACCTTCTTATTGACGATGAAACACGTAAATTGAATCGGAATTAAATACAAAAGGCACAATGCCGACTAAAGTACAAGAAGACTGACTCTTCTTACTGTCTATGTTTGAACCATTCCTGTGACACTAGTTAGAGATTCCGATGCTTCACTTCAGGTTTACTGTTTCCCTCTGAACTTCTTATTGACGATGAAACACAGAAATTGCATCGGAATTATATACAAAGAGCACAATGCCGACTTAAGTACAAGAAGACTGACTCTTCTTACTGTCTATGTTTGAACCATTCCTGTGACAATAGTTATAGATTCCGATGCTTAACTTCAGGTTTACTGTATCGCTTTGACCTTCTTATTGACGGTGAAACACAGAAATTGCATCTTAATTAAATACAAAAGGCACAATGCCGACTTAAGTACAAGAAGACTGACTCTACTTACTGTTTATGTTTTGAACCATACTGTGACACTAGTTGGAGATTCCGATGTTTCACTTCAGGTTTACTGTATCCCTCTGACCTTCTTATTGACGATGAAACACAGAAATTGCATCGGAATTAAATCCAAAGGCGGAATGCCGACTTAAGTTCAAGAAAACTGATTCTTCTTACTGTCTATGTTTTGAACAATTCCTGTCACACTAGGTACAGATTCCTATGCTTCACATTAGGTTTACTGTATCCCTCTGACCTTCTTATTGACGATGAAACACGTAAATTGAATCGGAATTAAATACAAAAGGCACAATGCCGACTAAAGTACAAGAAGACTGACTCTTCTTACTGTCTATGTTTTGAACCATTTCTGTGGCGCTAGTTATAGATTACGATGCTTCACTTCAGGTTTGCTGTATCCCTCTGACCTTCTTATTGACGATGGAACACGTTAATTGCATCGGAATTAAATACAAAAGGCACAATGCCGATTTAAGTACAAGAAGACTGACTCTTCTTACTGTCTATATTTTGAACCATTCCTGTCACACTAGTTATAGATTCCGATCCTTCACTTCAGGTTTACTGAATCCCTCTGACCTTCTTATTGACGATGAAACTCAGAAATAGCATCGGAATCAAATACAAAAGGCACAATGCCGACTCAAGTACAAGAAGACTGGCTGTTCTTACTGTCTATGTTTTGACCCATTCCTGTGACACTAGTTTTAGATTCCGATGCTTCACTTCAGGTTTACTGTATCCAGCTGACCTTCATATTGACGATGAAGCACATAAATTGCATCGGAATTAAATACAAAATGCACAATGCCGACTTAAGTACAAGAAGACTGACTCTACTTACTGTTTATGTTTTGAACCATTCCTGTGATACTAGTTGGAGATTCCGATGTTTCACTTCAGGTTTACTGTATCCCTCTGACCTTCCTATTGACGATGAAACACAGAAATTGAATCGGAATTAAATACAAAAGGCACAATGCCGACTAAAGTACAAGAAGACTGACTCTTCTTACTGTCTATGTTTGAACCATTCCTGTGACACTAGTTAGAGATTTCGATGCTTCACTTCAGGTTTACTGTCTCCCTCTGATCTTCTTATTGACGATGAAACACAGAAATTGCATCGGAATTATATACAAAGAGCATAATGCCGACTTAAGTACAAGAAGACTGACTCTTCTTACTGTCTATGTTTTGAACCATTCCTGTCACACTAGTTATAGATTCCGATGCTTCACTTCAGGTTTACTGTATCCCTCTGACCTTCCTATTGACGATGAAACACAGAAATTGCATCGGAATTAAATACAAAAGGCAGAATGCCGACTTAAGTACAAGAAAACTGACTCTTCTTAATGTCTATGTTCTGAACCATTCCTGTGACACGAGTTATAGATTCCGATACTTCACATCAAGTTTACTGTATCCCTCTGACCTTATTATTTACGATGAAACACAGAAACTGCATCTTAATTAAATACAAAAGGCACAATGCCGACTTCAGTACAAGAACACTGACTCTTCTTACTGTCTATGGTTTGAACCATTCCTGTGACACTAGTTAAAGATTCTGTTGCTTCACTTCAGGATTACTGTATCCCTCTGACCTCCTTGTTGACGATTAAACACAGAAATTGCATCGGAATTAAATACAAAAGGCAGAATGCCGAATTAAGTACAAGAAAACTGATTCTTCTTACTGTCTATGTTTTGAACCATTCCTGTGACACTAGTTATAGTTTCCGATGCTTCACTTCAGGTTTACTGTATCCGTCTGACCTTCTTATTGACGATGAAACACGTAAATTGCATCGGAATTAAATACAAAAGGCACAATGCCGACTTAAGTACAAGAAGACTGACTCTTCTTACTCTCTACATTTTGAACCATTCCTGTGACACTAGTTATAGATTCCGATGCTTCACTTCAGGTTTACTGAATTCCTCTGACCTTCTTATTGACGATGAAGCACATAAATTGCATCGGAATTAAATACAAAAGGCACAATGCCGACTCAAGTACAAGAAGACTGGCTCTTCTTACTGTCTATGTTTTGAACCATTCCTGTGACACTAGTTTTAGATTCCGATGCTTCCCTTCAGGTTTACTGTATCCAGCTGACCTTCATATTGACGATGAAGCACATAAATTGATTCGGAATTAAATACAAAAGGCACAATGCCGACTAAAGTACAAAAAGACTGACTCTACTTTCTGTTTATGTTTTGAACCATTCCTGTGACACTAGTTATAGATTCTGATGCTTCACTTCAGGTTTACTGTATCCAGCTGACCTTCTTATTGACGATGAAACACAGAAATTGCATCGGAATTAAATACAAAAGGCACAATGCCGACTTAAGTACAAGAAGACTGACTCTTCTTACTGTCTATGTTTGAACCATTCCTGTGACACTAGTTAGAGATTCCGATGCTTCACTTCAGGTTTACTGTTTCCCTCTGATCTTCTTATTGACGATGAAACACAGAAATTGCATCGGAATTATATACAAAGAGCATAAAGCCGACTTAAGTAAAAGAAGACTGACTCTTCTTACTGTCTATGTTTTGAACCATTCCTGTCACACTAGTTATAGATTCCGATGCTTCACTTCAGGTTTACTGTATCCCTCTGACCTTCCTATTGACGATCAAACACAGAAATTGCATCGGAATTAATTACAAAAGGCACAATGCCGACTTAAGTACAAGAAAACTGACTCTTCTTAATGTCTATGTTCTGAACCATTCCTGTGACTCAAGTTATAGATTCCGATACTTCACATCAAGTTTACTGTATCCCTCTGACCTCATTATTTACCATGAAACACAGAAACTGCATCTTAATTAAATACAAAAGGCACAATGCCGACTTCATTACAAGAACACTGACTCTTCTTACTGTCTATGGTTTGAACCATTCCAGTGACACTAGTTAAAGATTCTGTTGCTTCACTTCAGGATTACTGTATCCCTCTGACCTCCTTGTTGACGATTAAACACAGAAATTGCATCGGAATTAAATACAAAAGGCGGAATGCCGAATTAAGTACAAGAAAACTGATTCTTCTTACTGTCTATGTTTTGAACCATTCCTGTGACACTAGTTATAGATTCCGATGCTTCACTTCAGGTTTACTGTATCCGTCTGACCTTCTTATTGACGATGAAACACGTAAATTGCATCGGAATTAAATACAAAAGGCACAATGACGACTTAAGTACAAGAAGACTGACTCTTCTTACTCTCTATATTTTGAACCATTCCTGTGACACTAGTTATAGATTCCGATGCTTCACTTCAGGTTTACTGAATTCCTCTGACCTTCTTATTGACGATGAAGCATATAAATTGCATCGGAATTAAATACAAAAGGCACAATGCCGACTCAAGTACAAGAAGACTGGCTCTTCTTACTGTTTATGTTTTGAACCATTCCTGTGACACTAGTTATAGATTCTGATGCTTCACTTCAGGTTTACTGTATCCAGCTGACCTTCTTATTGACGATGAAACACAGAAATTGCATCGGAATTAAATACAAAAGGCACAATGCCGACTTAAGTACAACAAGACTGACTCTTCTTACTGTCTATGTTTGAACCATTCCTGTGACACTAGTTAGAGATTCCGATGCTTCACTTCAGGTTTACTGTCTCCCTCTGATCTTCTTATTGACGATGAAACACAGAAATTGCATCGGAATTATATACAAAGAGCACTATGCCGACTTAAGTACAAGAAGACTGACTCTTCTTACTGTCTATGTTTTGAACCATTCCTGTGACAATAGTTATAGATTCCGATGCTTAACTTCAGGTTTACTGTATCGCTTTGACCTTCTTATTGACGATGAAACACAGAAATTGCATCTTAATTAAATACAAAAGGCACGATGCCGACTTAAGTACAAGAAGACTGACTCTACTTACTGTCTATGTTTTGAACCATTCCTGTGACACTAGTTATAGATTCCGATGCTTCACTTCAGGTTTACTGTATCCCTCTGTACTTCCTATTGACGATGAAACACAGAAATAGCATCGGAATTAATTCAAAAGGCACAATGCCGACTCAAGTACAAGAAGTCTGTCTCTTCTTACTGTCTATGTTTTGAACCATTTCTGTGGCACTAGTTATAGATTACGATGCTTCACTTCAGGTTTACTGTATCCCTCTGACCTTCTTATTGACGATGGAACACGTTAATTGCATCGGAATTAAATACAAAAGGCACAATGCCGACTTAAGTACAAGAAGACTGACTCTTCTTACTGTCTATATTTTGAACCATTCTTGTCACACTAGTTATAGATTCCGATGCTTCACTTCAGGTTTACTGAATCCCTCTGACCTTCTTATTGACGATGAAACACAGAAATAGCATCGGAATCAAATACAAAAGGCACAATGCCGACTCAAGTACAAGAAGACTGGCTCTTCTTACTGTCTATGTTTTGAACCATTCCTGTGACACTAGTTTTAGATTCCGATGCTTCACTTCAGGTTTACTGTATCCAGCTGACCTACATATTGACGATGAAGCACATGAATTGCATCGGAATTAAATACAAAATGCACAATGCCGACTTAAGTACAAGAAGACTGACTCTACTTACTGTTTATGTTTTGAACCATTCCTGTGATACTAGTTGGAGATTCCGATGTTTCACTTCAGGTTTACTGTATCCCTCTGACCTTCTTATTGACGATGAAACACGTAAATTGAATCGGAATTAAATACAAAAGGCACAATGCCGACTAAAGTAAAAGAAGACTGACTCTTCTTACTGTCCATGTTTGAACCATTCCTGTGACACTAGTTAGAGATTCCGATGCTTCACTTCAGGTTTACTGTCTCACTCTGATCTTCTTATTGACGATGAAACACAGAAATTGCATCGGAATTATATACAAAGAGCATAATGCCGACTTAAGTACAAGAAGACTGACTCTTCTTACTGTCTATGTTCTGAACCATTCCTGTCACACTAGTTATAGATTCCGATGCTTCACTTCAGGTTTACTGTATCCCTCTGACCTTCCTATTGACGATGAAACACAGAAATTGCATCGGAATTAAATACAAAAGGCACAATGCCGACTTAAGTACAAGAAAACTGACTCTTCTTAATGTCTATGTTCTGAACCATTCCTGTGACACTAGTTATAGATTCCGGTACTTCACATCAAGTTTACTGTATCCCTCTGACCTTATTATTGACGATGAAACACAGAAACTGCATCGGAATTAAATACAAAAGGCGGAATGCCGAATTAAGTACAAGAAAACTGATTCTTCTTACTGTCTATGTTTTGAACCATTCCTGTGACACTAGTTATAGATTCCGATGCTTCACTTCAGGTTTACTGAATTCCTCTGACCTTCTTATTGACGATGAAGCACATAAATTGCATCGGAATTAAATACAAAAGGCACAATGCCGACCCAAGTACAAGAAGACTGGCTCTTCTTACTGTCTATGTTTTGAACCATTCCTGTGACACTAGTTTTAGATTCCGATGCTTCCCTTCAGGTTTACTGTATCCAGCTGACCTTCATATTGACGATGAAGCACATAAATTGATTCGGAATTAAATACAAAAGGCACAATGCCGACTAAAGTACAAAAAGACTGACTCTACTTACTGTTTATGTTTTGAACCATTCCTGTGACACTAGTTATAGATTCTGATGCTTCACTTCAGGTTTACTGTATCCAGCTGACCTTCTTATTGACGATGAAACACAGAAATTGCATCGGAATTAAATACAAAAGGCACAATGCCGACTTAAGTACAACAAGACTGACTCTTCTTACTGTCTATGTTTGAACCATTCCTGTGACACTAGTTAGAGATTCCGATGCTTCACTTCAGGTTTACTGTTTCCCTCTGATCTTCTTATTGACGATGAAACACAGAAATTGCATCGGAATTATATACAAAGAGCACAATGCCGACTTAAGTACAAGAAGACTGACTCTTCTTACTGTCTATGTTTTGAACCATTCCTGTGACAATAGTTATAGATTCCGATGCTTAACTTCAGGTTTACTGTATCGCTTTGACCTTCTTATTGACGATGAAACACAGAAATTGCATCTTAATTAAATACAAAAGGCACGATGCCGACTTAAGTACAAGAAGACTGACTCTACTTACTGTCTATGTTTTGAACCATTCCTGTGACACTAGTTATAGATTCCGATGCTTCACTTCAGGTTTACTGTATCCCTCTGACCTTCCTATTGACGATGAAACACAGAAATAGCATCGGAATTAAATACAAAAGGCACAATGCCGACTCAAGTACAAGAAGTCTGTCTCTTCTTACTGTCTATGTTTTGAACCATTTCTGTGGCACTAGTTATAGATTACGATGCTTCACTTCAGGTTTACTGTATCCCTCTGACCTTCTTATTGACGATGGAACACGTTAATTGCATCGGAATTAAATACAAAAGGCACAATGACGACTTAAGTACAAGAAGACTGACCCTTCTTACTGTCTATATTTTGAACCATTCTTGTCACACTAGTTATAGATTCCGATCCTTCACTTCAGGTTTACTGAATCCCTCTGACCTTCTTATTGACGATGAAACACAGAAATAGCATCGGAATCAAATACAAAAGGCACAATGCCGACTCAAGTACAAGAAGACGGGCTCTTCTTACTGTCTATGTTTTGAATCATTCCTGTGACACTAGTTTTAGATTCCGATGCTTCACTTCAGGTTTACTGTATCCAGCTGACCTACATATTGACGATGAAGCACATGTATTGCATCGGAATTAAATACAAAATGCACAATGCCGACTTAAGTACAAGAAGACTGACTCTACTTACTGTTTATGTTTTGAACCATTCCTGTGATACTAGTTGGAGATTCCGATGTTTCACTTCAAGTTTACTGTATCCCTCTAACCTTCTTATTGACGATGAAACACAGAAATTGCATCGGAATTAAATACAAAAGGCGGAATGCCGCCTTATGTTCAAGAAAACTGATTCTTCTTACTGTCTATGTTTTGAACAATTCCTGTCACACTAGGTATAGATTCCTATGCTTCACTTCAGGTTTACTGTATCCCTCTGACCTTCTTATTGACGATGAAACACGTAAATTGAATCGGAATTAAATACAAAAGGCACAATGCCGACTAAAGTACAAGAAGACTGACTCTTCTTACCGTCTATGTTTGAACCATTCCTGTGACACTAGTTAGAGATTCCGATGCTTCACTTCAGGTTTGCTGTCTCCCTCTGATCTTCTTATTGTCGATGAAACACAGAAATTGCATCGGAATTATATACAAAGAGCATAATGCCGACTTAAGTACAAGAAGACTGACTCTTCTTACTGTCTATGTTCTGAACCATTCCTGTCACACTAGTTATAGATTCCGATGCTTCACTTCAGGTTTACTGTATCCCTCTGACCTTCCTATTGACGATGAAACACAGAAATTGCATCGGAATTAAATACAAAAGGCACAATGCCGACTTAAGTACAAGAAAACTGACTCTTCTTAATGTCTATGTTCTGAACCATTCCTGTGACACTAGTTATAGATTCCGGTACTTCACATCAAGTTTACTGTATCCCTCTGACCTTATTATTGACGATGAAACACAGAAACTGCATCGGAATTAAATACAAAAGGCGGAATGCCGAATTAAGTACAAGAAAACTGATTCTTCTTACTGTCTATGTTTTGAACCATTCCTGTGACACTAGTTATAGATTCTGATGCTTCACTTCAGGTTTACTGTATCCGTCTGACCTTCTTATTGACGATGAAACACGTAAATTGCATCGGAATTAAATACAAAAGGCACAATGCCGACTTAAGTACAAGAAGACTGACTCTACTTACTGTTTATGTTTTGAACCATTCCTGTGACACTAGTTATAGATTCTGATGCTTCACTTCAGGTTTACTGTATCCAGCTGACCTTCTTATTGATGATGAAACACAGAAATTGCACCGGAAATAAATACAAAAGGCACAATGCCGACTTAAGTACAAGAAGACTGATTCTTCTTACTGTCTAAGTTTTGAACCATTACTGTGACACTAGTTATAGATTCCGATACTTCACTTCAGGTTTACTGTATCCCTCTGACCTTCTTATTGACGATGAAGCACAGAAATTGCATTTTAATTAAATACAAAAGGCACAATGCCGACTTCAGTACAAGAACACTGACTCTTCTTAGTGTCTATGGTTTGAACCATTCCTGTGACCCTAGTTATAGATTCCAATGCATCACTTCAGGTTTACTGTATACCTCTGACCTTCTTACGGACGATCAAACACAGAAAATTCCTCGGAATTAAATACAAAAGGCACAATGCCGACTCAAGTACAAGAAGACTGGCTCTTCTTACTGTCTATGTTTTGAACCATTCCTATGACACTAGTTATAGATTCCGATGCTTCACTTCAGGTTTACTGTATCCAGCTGACCTTATTATTGACGATGAAGCACATAAATTGCATCGGAATTAAATACACAAGGCACAATGCCGACTTAAGTACGAGAAAACTGACTCTTCTTACTGTCTATGTTTTGAGCCATTCCTGTGACACTAGTTACAGATTCCGATGCTTCAATTCAGGTTTACTGTATCCCTCTGAGCTTCTTATTCACGATGAAACACAGAAATTGCATCGGAATTATATACAAAAAGCACAATGCCGACTTTAGTACAAGATGACTGACTCTTTTTACTGTCTATGTTTTGATCCATTCCTGTGACAATAGTTATAGATTCCGATGCTTCACTTCAGGTTTACTGTATCCCTTTGACCTTCTTATTGACGATGAAACACAGAAATTGCATCTTAATTAAATACAAAAGGCAAAATGCCGACTCAAGTACAAGAAGACGGGCTCTTCTTACTGTCTATGTTTTGAACCATGCCTGTGACTCTAGTTTAAGATTCCGATGCTTCACTTCAGGTTTACTGTATCCCTTTGACCTTCTTATTGACGAAGATACACAGATATTGCATCGGAATTAAATACAAGAGGCACAATGCCGACTTAAGTACAAGAAGACTGACCCTTCTTTTTGTCTATGTTTTGAACAATTCCTGTGACACTAGTTATAGATTCCGAAGCTTCACTTCAGGTTTACTGTATCCCTCTGACCTTCGTATCGACGATGAAACACAGAAAATTCATCGGAATTAAATACAAAAGGCACAATGCCGACTCAAGTACAAGAAGACTGGCTCTTCTTACTGTCTATGTTTTGAACCATTCCTATGACACTAGTTATAGATTCCGATGCTTCACTTCAGGTTTACTGTATCCAGCTGACCTTATTATTGACGATGAAGCACATAAATTGCATCGGAATTAAATACACAAGGCACAATGCCGACTTAAGTACGAGAAAACTCACTCTTCTTACTGTCTATGTTTTGAGCCATTCCTGTGACACTAGTTACAGATTCCGATGCTTCAATTCAGGTTTACTGTATCCCTCTGATCTTCTTATTGACGATGAAACACAGAAATTGCATCGGAATTATATACAAAAAGCACAATGCCGACTTTAGTACAAGATGACTGACTCTTTTTACTGTCTATGATTTGATCCATTCCTGTGACAATAGTTATAGATTCCGATGCTTCACTTCAGGTTTACTGTATCCCTTTGACCTTCTTATTGACGATGAAACACAGTAATTGCATCTTAATTAAATACAAAAGGCAAAATGCCGACTTAAGTACAAGAAGACTGACTCTTCTTACTGTCTATGGTTTGAACAATTCCTGTGACACTAGTTATAGATTCCGATGCTTCACTTCAGGTTTACTGTATCCCTCTGACCTTCCTATTGACGATGAAACACAGATAAGGCATCGGAATTAAATACAAAAGGCACAATGCTGACTCAAGTACAAGAAGACTGGCTCTTCTTACTGTCTATGTTTTGAACCATTCCTGTGACACTAGTTTTAGATTCCGATGCTTCACTTCAGGTTTACTGTATCCAGCTGACCTTCATATTGACGATGAAGCACATAAATTGCATCGGAATTAAATACAAAAGGCACAATGCCGACTTAAGTACAAGAAGACTGACTCTACATACTGTTTATGTTTTGAACCCTTCCTGTGACACTTGTTAGAGATTCCGATGTTTCACTTCAGGTTTACTGTATCCCTCTGACCCTCTTATTGACGATGAAACACGTAAATTGAATCGGAATTAAATACAAAAGGCACAATGCCGACTAAAGTACAAGAAGACTGACTCTTCTTACTGTCTATGTTTGAACCATTCCTGTGACACTAGTTAGAGATTCCGATGCTTCACTTCAGGTTTACTGTATCCCTCTGACCTTCTTATTGACGATGAAACACAGAAATTGCATCGGAATTATATACAAAAAGCACAATGCCGACTTAAGTACAAGAAGACTGACTCATCTTACTGTCTATGTTTGAACCATTCCTGTGACTCTAGTTAGAGATTCCGATGCTTCACTTCAGGTTTACTGTATCCCTCTGACCTTCTTATTGACGATGAAACACAGAAATTGCATCGGAATTATATACAAGAAACACAATGCCGACTTAAGTACAAGAAGACTGACTCTTCTTACGGTCTATGTTTTGAACCATTCCTATGTCAATAGTTATGGATTCCGATGCTTCACTTCAGGTTTACTGTATCCCTTTGACCTTCTTATTGACGATGAAACACAGAAATTGCATCTTAATAAAATACAAAAGGCACAATGCCGACTTAAGTACAAGAAGACTGACTCTTCTTACTGTCTATGTTTTGAACCATTCCTGGGACATTAGTTATAGATTCCGATGCTTCACTTCAGGTTTACTGTATCCCTCTGACCTTCCTATTGACGATGAAACACAGAAATTGCATCTTAATTAAATACAAAAGGCACAATGCCGACTTCAGTACAAGAACACTGACTCTTCTTACTGTCTATGGTTTGAACCATTCCTGTGACACTAGTTATAGATTCCGATGCTTCACTTCAGGTTTACTGTATCCCTCTGCCCTTCGTATCGACGATGAAACACAGAAAATTCATCGGAATTAAATACAAAAGGCACAATGCCGACTCAAGTACAAGAAGACTGGCTCTTCTTCCTGTCTATGTTTTGAACCATTCCTATGACACTAGTTATAGATTCCGATGCTTCACTTCAGGTTTACTGTATCCAGCAGACCTTATTATTGACGATGAAGCACATAAATTGCATCGGAATTAAATACACAAGGCACAATGCCGACTTAAGTACGAGAAATCTGACTCTTCTTACTGTCTATGTTTTGAACCATTCCTGTGACACTTGTTATAGATTCCGATGCTTCACTTCAGGTTTACTGTATCCCTCTGAGCTTCGTATTGAAGATGAAACACAGAAATTGCATCGGAATTATGTACAAAAAGCACAATGCCGACTTAAGTACAATAAGACTGACTCTTCTTACTGTCTATCATTTGAACCATTCCTGTGACAATAGTTATAGATTCCGATGCTTCACTGCAGGTTTACTGTATCCGTTTAACCTTCTTATTGACGATGAAACACAGAAATTGCATCTTAATTAAATACAAAAGGCACAATGCCGACTTAAGTACAAGAAGACTGACTCTTCTTACTGTCTATGTTTTGAACCATTCCTGTGACACTAGTTATAGATTCCGATGCTTCACTTCAGGTTTACTGTATCCCTCTGACCTTCCTATTGACGATGAAACACAGAAATAGCATCGGAATTAAATACAAAAGGCACAATGCTGACTCAAGTACAAGAAGACTGGCTCTTCTTACTGTCTATGTTTTGAACCATTCCTGTGACCCTAGTTTTAGATTCCGATGCTTCTCTTCAGGTTTACTGTATCCAGGTGACCTTCATATTGACGATGAAGCACATAAATTGCATCGGAATTAAATACAAAAGGCACAATGCCGACTTAAGTACAAGAAGACTGACTCTACATACTGTTTATGTTTTGAACCCTTCCTGTGACACTTGTTAGAGATTCCGATGTTTCACTTCAGGTTTACTGTATCCCTCCCACCTTCTTATTGACGATGAAACACAGAAATTGCATCGGAATTAAATACAAAAGGCGGAATGCCGACTTAAGTACAAGAAATCCGATTCTTCTTACTGTCTATGTTTTGAACCATTCCTGTTACACTAGTTATAGATTCCTATGCTTCACTTCAGGTTTACTGTATCCCTCTGACCTTCTTATTGACGATGAAACATGTAAATTGCATCGGAATTAAATACGAAAGGCACAATGCCGACTTAAGTACAAGAAGACTGACTCTTCTTACTGTCTATATTTTGAACCATTCCTGTCACACTAGTTATAGATTCCGATCCTTCACTTCAGGTTTACTGAATCCCTCTGACCTTCTTATTGACGATGAAGCACATAAATTGCATCAGAATTAGATACAAAAGGCACAATGCCGACTTAAGTACAAGAAGACTGACTCTACTTACTGTATATGTTTTGAACCATTCCTGTGACACTTGTTAGAGATTCCGATGTTTCACTTCAGGTTTACTGTATCCCTCTCATCTTCTTATTGACGATGAAACACAGAAATTGCATCGGAATTAAATACAAAAGGCGGAATGCCGACTTAAGTTCAAGAAAACTGATTCATCTTACTGTCTATGATTTGAACCATTCCTGTCACACTAGTTATAGATTCTTATGCTTCACTTCAGGTTTACTGTATCCCTCTGACCCTCTTATTGACGATGAAACACGTAAATTGAGTCGGAATTAAATACAAAAGGCACAATGCCGACTAAAGTACAAGAAGACTGAATCTTCTTACTGTCTATGTTTGAACCATTCCTGTGACACTAGTTAGAGATTCCGATGCTTCACTTCAGGTTTACTGTATCCCTCTGACCTTCTTATTGACGATGAAACACAGAAATTCCATCGGAATTATATACAAAAAGCACAATGCCGACTTAAGTACAAGAAGAATGACTCTTATTACTGTCTATGTTTTGAACCATTCCTGTGACACTAGTTATAGATTGCGATGCTTCACTTCAGGTTTACTGTATCCCTTTGACCTTCTTATTGACGATGAAACACAGAAATTGCATCCTAATTAAATACAGAAGGCACAATGCCGACTTAAGTACAAGAAGACTGACTCTTCTTAGTGTCTATGTTTTGAACCATTCCTGTGACACTAGTTATAGATTCCGATGCTTCACTTCAGGTTTACTGTATCCCTTTGACCTTCTTATTGACGAAGAAACACAGATATTGCATCGGAATTAAATACAAAAGGCACAATGCCGACTTAAGTACAAGAAGACTGACCCTTCCTACTGTCTATGTTTTGAACCATTCCTGTGACACTAGTTATAGATTCCGATGCTTCACTTCGGGTTTACTGTATACCTCTGACCTTCGTATCGACGATGAAACACACAAAATTCATCGGAATTAAATACAAAAGGCACAATGCCGACTCAAGTACAAGAAGACTGGCTCTTCTTACTGTCTATGTTTTGAACCATTCCTATGACACTAGTTATAGATTCCGATGCTTCACTTCAGGTTTACTGTATCCCTCTGAGCTTCTTATTGACGATGAAACACAGAAATTGTATCGGAATTATATACAAAAATCACAATTCCGACTTATGTACAAGAAGACTGACTCTTCTTACTGCCTATGTTTTGAACCATTCCTGTGACAATAGTTATAGATTCCGATGCTTCACTTCAGGTTTACTGTATCCCTTTGACCTTCTTATTGACGATGAAACACAGAAACTGCATCTTAATTAAATACAAAAGGCACAATGCCGACATAAGTACAAGAAGACTGACTCTTCTTACTGTCTATGTTTTGAACCATTGCTGTGACACTAGTTATAGATTACGATGCTTCACTTCAGGTTTACTGTATCCCTCTGACCTTCCTATTGACGATGAAACACAGAAATTGCATTGGAATTAAATACAAAAGGCACAATTCCGACTTAAGTACAAGAAAACTGCCTCTTCTTACTGTCTATGTTCTGAACCATTTCTGTGACACTGGTTATAGATTCCGATACTTCACATCAGGTTTACTGTATCCCTCCGACCTTATTTTTGACAATGAAACACAGAAATCGCACCTTTATTAAATAAAAAAGGCAAAATGCCGACTTCAGTACAAGAACACTGACTCTTTTTACTGTCTATGGTTTGAACCATTCCTGTGACACTAGTCAAAGATTCCGTTGCTTCACTTCAGGTTTACTGTATCCCTCTGAACTTCTTATTGACGATGAAACACAGAAATTACATCGGAATTAAATACAAAAGGTGGAATGCCGACTTAAGTACAAGAAAACTGATTCTTCTTACTGTCTATGTTTTCAACCATTCCTGTTACACTAGTTATAGATTCCTATGCTTCACTTCAGGTTTACTGTATCCCTCTGACCTTCTTATTGACGATGAAACACGTAAATTGCATCGGAATTAAATACGAAAGGCACAATGCCGACTTAAGTACAAGAAGACTGACTCTTCTTACTGTCTATATTTTGAACCATTCCTGTCACACTAGTTTTAGATTTCGATCCTTCACTTCAGGTTTACTGGCTCCCTCTGACCTTCTTATTGACGATGAAACACAGAAATAGCATCGGAATTAAATACAAAAGGCACAATGCCGACTCAAGTAAAAGAAGACTGGCTCTTCTTACTGTCTATGTTTTGAACCATTCCTGTGACACTAGTTTTAGATTCCGATGATTCACTTCAGGTTTACTGTATCCAGCTGACCTTCATATTGACGATGAAGAACATAAATTGAATCGGAATTAAATACAAAAGGCACAATGCCGACATAAGTACAAGAAGACTGACTCTACTTACTGTTTATGTTTTGAACCATTCCTGTGACACTAGTTAGAGATTCCGATGTTTCACTTCAGGTTTACTGTATCCCTCTGACCTTCTTATTGACGATGAAACACAGAAATTGCATCGGAATTAAATACAAAAGGCGGAATGCCGACTTAAGTTCAAGAAAACTGATTCTTCTTACTGTCTATGTTTTGAACCATTCCTGTCACACTAGTTATAGATTCCTATGCTTCACTTCAGGTTTACTGTATCCCTCTGACCTTCTTATTGACGATGAAACACGTAAATTGAATCGGAATTAAATACAAGAGGCACAATGCCGACTAAAGAACAAGAAGACTGAATCTTCTTACTGTCTCTGTTTGAACCATTCCTGTGACACTAGTTATAGTTTCCGACGCTTCACTTCAGGTTTACTGTAACCCTCTGACCTTCCTATTGACGATGAAACACAGAAATTGCATCGGAATTAAATAGAAAAGGCACAATGCCGACTTAAGTACAAGAAAACTGACTCTTCTTACTGTCTATGTTCTGAACCATTTCTGTGACACTAGTTATAGATTCCGATACTTCACATCAGGTTTACTGTATCCCTCTGACCTTATTATTGACGATGAAACACAGAAATTGCATCATAATTAAATACAAAAGGCACAATGCCGACTTCAGTACAAGAACACTGACTCTTCTTAGTGTCTATGGTTTGAACCATTCCTGTGACACTAGTTAAAGATTCCGATGCTTCACTTCAGGTTTACTGTATCCCTCTGACCTTATTATTGACAATGAAACACAGAAATTGCATCTTAATTAAATACAAAAGGCACAATGCCGACTTCAGTACAAGAACACTGACTCCTCTTACTGTCTATGGTTTGAACCATTCCTGTGACACTAGTTAAATATTCCGTTGCGTCACTTCAGGTTTACTGTATCCCTCTGAGCTTCTTATTGACGATGAAACACAGAAATTGCATCGGAATTATATACAAAAAGCACATTGCCGACTTAAGTAGAAGAAAACTGACTCTTCTTACTGTCTATGCCTTGAACCATTCCTGAGACAATAATTATATTTTCCGATGCTTCACTTCAGGTTTACTGTATCCCTCTGACATCCTTATTGACGATGAAACACAGAAATTGCATCTTAATTAAATACAAAAGGCACAATGCCGACTTAAGTACAAGAAGACTGACTCTTCTTACTGTCTATGTTTTGAACCATTCCTGTGACACTAGTTATAGATTCCGATGCTTCACTTCAGGTTTACTGTATCCCTCTGAGCTTCATATTGACGATGAAACACAGAAATTGTATCGGAATTATATACAAAAAGCACAATTACGACTTGTGTACAAGAAGACTGACTCTTCTTACTGTCTATGTTTTGAACCATTCCTGTGACAATAGTTATAGATTCCGATGCTTCACTTCAGGTTTACTGTATCCCTTTGACCTTCTTATTGACGATGAAACACAGAAATTGCATCTTAATTAAATACAAAAGGCACAATGCCGACATAAGTACAAGAAGACTGACTCTTCTTACTGTCTATGTTTTGAACCATTCCTGTGACACTAGTTTTAGATTCCGATGCTTCACTTCAGGTTTACTGTATCCAGCTGACCTTCATATTGACGATGAAGCACATAAATTGCATCGGAATTAAATACAAAAGGCACAATGCCGACTTAAGTACAAGAAGACTGACTCTACCTACTGTTTATGTTTTGAACCATTCCTGTGACACTTGTTAGAGATTCCGATGTTTCACTTCAGGTTTACTGTATCCCTCTCACCTTCTTATTGACGATGAAACACAGAAATTGCATCGGAATTAAATACAAAAGGCGGAATGCCGACTTAATTTCAAGAAAACTGATTCTTCTTACTGTCTATGATTTGAACCATTCCTGTCACACTAGTAATAGATTCCTATGCTTCACTTCAGGTTTACTGTATCCCTTTGAACCTCTTATTGACGATGAAACACGTAAATTGATTCGGAATTAAATACAAAAGGCACAATACCGACTAAAGTACAAGAAGACTGACTCTTCTTACTGTCTATGTTTGAACCATTCCTGTGACACTAGTTAGAGATTCCGATGCTTTACTTCAGGTTTACTGTATCCCTCTGACCTTCTTATTGACGATGAAACACAGAAATTGCATCGGAATTATATACAAAAAGCACAATGCCGACTTAAGTACAAGAAGACTGACTCTTCTTACTGTCTATGTATTGATCCATTCCTGTGACAATAGTTATAGATTCCGATGCTTCACTTCTGGTTTACTGTATCCCTTTGACCTTCTTATTGACGATGAAACACAGAAATTGCATCTTAATTAAATACAAAAGGCACGATGCCGACTTAAGTACAAGAAGACTGACTCTTCTTACTGTCTATGTTTTGAACCATTCCTGTGACACTAGTTATAGATTCCTATGCTTGACTTCAGGTTTACTGTATCCCTCGGACCTTCTTATTGACGATGAAACACGTCAATTGAATCGGAATTAAATACAAAAGGCACAATGCCGACTAAAGTACAAGAAGACTGACTCTTCTTACTGTCTATGTTTGAACCATTCCTGTGACTCTAGTTAGAGATTCCGATGCTTCACGTCAGGTTTACTGTATCCCTCTGACCTTCTTATTGACGATGAAACACAGAAATTGCATCGGAATTATATACAAAAAGCACAATGCCGACTTAAGTACAAGAAGTCTGACTCTTCTTACTGTCTATGTTTTGAACCATTCCTGTGACAATAGTTCTGGATTCCGATGCTTCACATCAGGTTTAGTGTATCCCTTTGACCTTCTTATTGACGATGAAACACAGAAATTGCATCTTAATAAAATACAAAAGTCACAATGCCGACTTAAGTACAAGAAGACTGACTCTTCTTACTGTCTATGTTTTGAACCATTCCTGTGACACTAGTTATATATTCCGATGCTTCACTTCAGGTTTACTGTATCCCTCTGTCCTTCCTATTGACGATGAAACACAGAGATTGCATCGGAATTATATACAAAAGGTACAATGCCGACTTAAGTACAAGAAGACTGACTCTTCTTACTGTCTATGTTTAGATCCATTCCTGTGACACTTGTTATAGATTCCGATGCTTCACTTCAGGTTTACTGTATCCCTCTGAGCTTCTTATTGACGATGAAACACAGAAATTGTATCGGAATTATATACAAAAAGCACAATTCCGACTTATGTACAAGAAGACTGACTCATCTTACTGTCTATGTTTTGAACCATTCCTGTGACAATAGTTATAGATTCCGATGCTTCACTTCAGGTTTAGTGTATCCCTTTGACCTTCTTATTGACGATGAAACACAGAAATTGCATCTTAATTAAATACAAAATGCACAATGCCGACATAAGTACAAGAAGACTGACTCTTCTTACTGTCTATGTTTTGAACCATTCCTGTGACACTAGTTATAGATTCCGATGCTTCACTTCAGGTTTACTGTATCCATCTGAGCTTCTTATTGAAGATGAAACACAGAAATTGTATCGGAATTATATACAAAAAGGACAATTCCGACTTATGTACAAGAAGACTGACTCTTCTTACTGTCTATATTTTGAACCATTCCTGTGACAATAGTTATACATTCCGATGCTTCACTTCAGGTTTACTGTATCCCTTTGACCTTCTTATTGACGATGAAACACAGAAATTGCATCTTAATTAAATACAAAAGGCACAATGCCGACTTAAGTACATGAAGACTGACTCTTCTTACTGTCTATATTTTGAAACATTCCTGTGACACTAGTTATAGATTCCGATGCTTCACTTCAGGTTTACTGTGTCCCTCTGACCTTCGTATTGACAATGAAACACAGAAATTGCATCGGAATTAAATACAAAAGGCACAATACCGACTTAAGTACAAGAAAACTGACTCTTCTTACTGTCTATGTTCTGAACCATTTCTGTGACACTAGTTATAGATTCCGATGCTTCACTTCAGGTTTACTGTATCCCTCTGACCTTCGTATCGACGATGAAACACAGAAAATTCATCGGAATTAAATACAAAAGGCACAATGCCGACTCAAGTACAAGAAGACTGGCTCTTCTTACTGTCTATGCTTTGAACCATTCCTATGACACTAGTTATAGATTCCAAAGCTTCACTTCAGGTTTACTGTATCCAGCTGACCTTATTATTGACGATGAAGCACATATATTGCATCGGAATTAAATACACAAGGCACAATGCCGACTTAAGTACGAGAAATCTCACTTTTCTTACTGTCTATGTTTTGAACCATTCCTGTGACACTAGTTATAGATTCCGATGCTTCACTTCAGGTTTACTGTATCCCTCTGAGCTTCTTATTGAAGATGAAACGCAGAAATTGCATCGGAATTATGTACAAAAAGCACAATGCCGACATAAGTACAAGAAGACTGACTCTTCTTGCTGTCTATGTTTTGAACCATTCCTGTGACACTAGTTATAGATTCCGATGCTTCACTTCAGGTTTACTGTATCCCTCTGAACTTCCTATTGACGATTAAACACAGAAATTGCATCGGAATTAAATACAAAAGGCACAATACCGACTTAAGTACAAGAAAACTGACTCTTCTTACTGTCTATGTTCTGAACCATTTCTGTGACACTAGTTATAGATTCCGATACTTCACATCAGGTTTACTGTATCCCTCTGACCTTATTATTGACGATGAAACACAGAAATTGCACCTTAATTAAATACAAAAGGCACAATGCCGACTTCAGTACAAGAACACTGACTCTTCTTACTGTCTATGGTGTGAACCATTCCTGTGACACTAGTTAAAGATTCCGTTGCTTCACTTCAGGTTTACTTTATCCCTCTGACCTTCTTATTGACGATGAAACACAGAAATTGCATCGGAATTAAATACAAAAGGCGGAATGCCGACTTAAGTACAAGAAATCTGATTCTTCTTACTGTCTATGTTTTGAACCATTCCTGTCACACTATTTATAGATTCCGATCCTTCACTTCAGGTTTACTGAATCCCTCTGACCTTCTTATTGACGATGAAACACAGAAATAGCATCGGAATTAAATACAAAAGGCACAATGCTGACTCAAGTACAAGACGACTGGCTCTTCTTACTGTCTATGTTTTGAACCATTCCTGTGACACTAGTTTTAGATTCCGATGCTTCACTTCAGGTTTACTGTATTCAGCTGACCTTCATATTGACGATGAAGCACATTAATTGCATCGGAATTAAATACAAAAGGCACAATGCCGACTTAAGTACAAGAAGACTGACTCTACTTACTGTTTATGTTTTGAACCATTCCTGTGACACTTGTTAGAGATTCCGATGTTTCACTTCAGGTTTACTGTATCCCTCTCACCTTCTTATTGACGATGAAACACAGAAATTGCATCGGAATTAAATACAAAAGGCGGAATGCCGACTTAAGTTCAAGAAAACTGATTCATCTTACTGTCTATGATTTGAACCATTCCTGTCACACTAGTTATAGATTCTTATGCTTCACTTCAGGTTTACTGTATCCCTCTGACCCTCTTATTGACGATGAAACACGTAAATTGAATCGGAATTAAATACAAAAGGCACAATGCCGACTAAAGTACAAGAAAACTGACTCTTCTTACTGTCTATGTTTGAACCATTCCCGTGACACTAGTTAGAGATTCCGATGCTTCACTTCAGGTTTACTGTATCCCTCTGTGTGGTGTCACCGCCAGACACCACACTTGCTAGGTGGTAGCTTAAATCGGCCGCGGTCCATTTAGTACATGTCGGACCCGCGTGTCGCCACTGTGTAATCGCAGACCTAACGTCACCACCAAGGCAGGTCTCGTGATACGAGAGAGCACTCGCCCCAGTTGTACGAGAACCTAGCTACCGACCAGATGTACGAAGCCTTTCTCTCTCATTAGCCGAGAGACAGAATAGCCATCAGCTAAGTTAATGGCTACGAACTAGCAAGGCGCCATTAGCCATACAGTGATTGTACTTAAAGTCTCCTGTGTATCGTCAAGATCGATGTACCACAATGATTGAGTAAAGTTAAGTATTAAACCTGCTCCGTACTTTTCTTCCTAACATTAATTACGTATCCTGTTCCAGTACTTCACGCCCGTCTGCGTTAGTCTAGCTTGCCTTTTCAGCCATCTCAACTTCACGGTGTCGGCCCAGCTACCGACACAACACTCTGACCTTCTTATTGACGATGAAACACAGAAATTGCATCGGAATTATATACAAAAGGCACAATGCCGACTTAAGTACAAGAGGACTGACTCTTCTTACTGTCTATGTTTTGAACCATTCCTGTGACACTAGTTATAGATTCCGATGCTTCACTTCAGGTTTACTGTATCCCTTTGACCTTCTTATTGACGATGAAACACAGAAATTGCATCTTAATTAAATACAAAAGGCACAATGCCGACTTAAGTACAAGAAGACTGACTCTGCTTAGTGTCTATGTTTTGAACCATTCCTGTGACACTAGTTATACATTCCGATGCTTCACTTCAGATTTACTGTATCCCTTTGACCTTCTTATTGACGAAGAAACACAGATATTGCATCGGAATTAAATACAAAAGGCACAATGCCGACTTAAGTACAAGAAGACTGACCCTTCCTACTGTCTATGTTTTGAACCATTCCTGTGACACTAGTTATAGATTCCTATGCTTCACTTCAGGTTTACTGTATACCTCTGACCTTCGTATCGACGATGAAACACAGAAAATTAATCGGAATTAAATACAAAAGGCACAATGCCGACTCAAGTACAAGAAGACTGGCTCTTCTTACTGTCTATGTTTTGAACCATTCCTATGACACTAGTTATAGATTCCGATGCTTCACTTCAGGTTTACTGTATCCAGCTGACCTTCTTATTGACGATGAAGCACATAAATTGCATCGGAATTAAATACACAAGGCACAATGCCGACTTAAGTACGAGAAAACTAACTCTTCTTACTGTCTATGTTTTGAACCATTCCTGTGACACTAGTTATAGATTCCGATGCTTCACTTCAGGTTTACTGTATCCCTCTGAGCTTCTTATTGCCGATGAAACACAGAAATTTTATCGGAATTATATACAAAAGCACAATTCCGACTTATGTACAAGAAGACTGACTCTTCTTACTGTCTATGTTTTGAACCATTCCTGTGACAATAGTTATAGATTCCAATGCTTCACTTCAGGTTTACTGTATCCCTTTGACCTTCTTATTGACGATGAAACACAGAAACTGCATCTTAATTAAATACAAAAGGCACAATGCCGACATAAGTACAAGAAGACTGACTCTTCTTACTGTATATGTTTTCAACCATTGCTGTGACACTAGTTATAGATTCCGATGCTTCACTTCAGGTTTACTGTATCCCTCTGACCTTCCTATTGACGATGAAACACAGAAATTGCATCGGAATTAAATACAAAAGGCACAATACCGACTTAAGTACAAGAAAACTGACTCTTCTTACTGTCTATGTTCTGAACCATTTCTGTGACACTAGTTATAGATTCCGATACTTCACATCAGGTTTACTGTATCCCTTCGACCTTATTATTGACAATGAAACACAGAAATTGCACCTTTATTAAATTCAAAAGGCAAAATGCCGACTTCAGTACAAGAACACTGACTCTTTTTACTGTCTATGGTTTGAACCATTCCTGTGACACTAGTTAAAGATTCCGTTGCTTCACTTCAGGTTTACTGTATCCCTCTGAACTTCTTATTGACGATGAAACACAGAAATTGCATCGGAATTAAATACAAAAGGTGGAATGCCGACTTAAGTACAAGAAAACTGATTCTTTTTACTGTCTATGTTTTCAACCATTCCTGTTACACTAGTTATAGATTCCTATGCTTCACTTCAGGTTTACTGTATCCCTCTGACCTTCTTATTGACGATGAAACACGTAAATTGCATCGGAATTAAATACGAAAGGCACAATGCCGACTTAAATACAAGAAGACTGACTCTTCTTACTGTCTATGTTTTGAACCATTCCTGTGACACTAGTTTTAGATTCCGATGCTTCACTTCAGGTTTACTGTATCCAGCTGACCTTCATATTGGCGATGAAGCACATAAATTGCATCGGAATTAAATACAAAAGGCACAATGCCGACTTAAGTACAAGAAGACAGACTCTACTTACTGTTTATGCTTTGAACCATTCCTGTGACACTAGTTATAGATTCCGATGCTTCATTTCAGGTTTACTGTATCCAGCTGACGTTCTTATTGACGATGAAACACAGAAATTGCATCCGAATTAAATACATATGGCACAATGCCGACTTAAGTACAAGAAAACTGACTCTTCTTACTGTCTATGTTTTAACCATTCCTGTGACACTAGTTAGAGATTCCGATGCTTCACTTCAGGTTTACTGTGTCTCTCTTACCTTCTTATTGACGATGAAACACAGAAATTGCATCGGAATTAAATACACACCTGGAAATTGAAATGAGAACAACGTGAATTCATTGTCCCAGGAAGGGGAAACTTTATTGACACATTCCTGGGGTCAGATACATCACATGATCACACTGACAGAACCACAGGCACATAGACACAGGCAACAGAGCATGCACAATGTCGGCACTAGTACAGTGTATATCCACCTTTCGCAGGAATGCAGGCTGCTATTCTCCCATGGAGACGATCGTAGAGATGCTGGATGTAGTCCTGTGGAAGGGCTTGCCATGCCATTTCCACCTGGCGCCTCAGTTGGACCAGCGTTCGTGCTGGACGTGCAGACCGCGTGAGACGACGCTTCATCCAGTCCCAAACATGCTCAATGGGGGACAGATCCGGAGATCTTGCTGGCCAGGGTAGTTGACTTACACCTTCTAGAGCACGTTGGGTGGCACGGGATACATGCGGACGTGCATTGTCCTGTTGGAACAGCAAGTTCCCTTGCCGGTCTAGGAATGGTAGAACGATGGGGTCGATGACGCTTTGGATGTACCGTGCACTATTCAGTGTCCCCTCGACGATCACCAGTGGTGTACGGCCAGTGTAGGAGATCGTTCCCCCCACACCATGATGCCGGGTGTTGGCCCTGTGTGCCTCGGTCGTATGCAGTCCTGATTGTGGCACTCACCTGCACGGCGCCAAACACGCATACGACCATCATTGGCACCAAGGCAGAAGCGACTCTCATCGCTGAAGACGACACGTCTCCATTCGTCCCTCCATTCACGCCTGTGGCGACACCACTGGAGGCGGGCTGCACGATGTTGGGGCGTGAGCGGAAGACGGCCTAACGGTGTGCGAGACCGTAGCCCAGCTTCATGGAGACGGTTGCGAATGGTCCTCGCCGATACCCCAGGAGCAACAGTGTCCCTAATTTGCTGGGAAGTGGCGGTGCGGTCCCCTACGGCACTGCGTAGGATCCTACGGTCTTGGCGTGCATCCGTGCGTCGCTGCGGTCCAGTCCCAGGTCGACGGGCACGTGCACCTTCCGCCGACCACTGGCGACAACATCGATGTACTGTGGAGACCTCACGCCCCACGTGTTGAGCAATTCGGTGGTACGTCCACCCGGCCTCCCGCATGCCCACTATACGCCCTCGCTCAAAGTCCGTCAACTGCACATACGGTTCACGTCCACGCTGTCGCGGCATGCTACCAGTGTTAAAGACTGCGATGGAGCTCCGTATGCCACGGCAAACTGGCTGACACTAACGGCGGCGGTGCACAAATGCTGCGCAGCGAGCGCCATTCGACGGCCAACACCGCGGTTCCTGGTGTGTCCGCTGTGCCGTGCGTGTGATCATTGCTTGTACAGCCCTCTCGCAGTGTCCGGAGCAAGTATGGTGGGTCTGACACACCGGTGTCAATGTGTTCTTTTTTCCATTTCCAGGAGTGTACAAAAAGCAGAATCCCGACTTAAGTTCAAGAAAACTGATTCTTCTTACTGTCTATGTTTTGAACCATTCCTGTCACACTAGTTATAGATTCCTATGCTTCACTTCAGGTTTACTGTATCCCTCTGACCTTCTTATTGACGATGAAACACGTAAATTGAATCGGAATTAAATACATAAGGCACAATGCCGACTAAAGTACAAGAAGACTGACTCTTCTTACTGTCTATGTTTTGAACCATTCCTGTGACACTAATTATAGATTTCGATGCTTCACTTCAGGTTTACTGAATCCCTCTGAACTTCTTATTGACGATGAAACACAGAAATAGCATCGGAATTAAATACAAAAGGCACAATGCCGACTCAAGTACAAGAAGACTGGCTCTTCTTACTGTCTATGTTTTGAACCATTTCTGTGGCACTAGTTATAGATTCCGATGCTTCACTTCAGGTTTACTGTATCCCTCTGACCTTCTTATTGACGAAGGAACACAGATATTGCATTGAAATTAAATACAAAAGGCACAATGCCGACTTAAGTACAAGAAGACTGACCCTTCTTACTGTCTATGTTTTGAACCATTCCTGTGACACTAGTTATAGATTCCGATTCTTCCCTTCAGGTTTACTGTATCCAGCTGACCTTCTTATTGACGATGATGCACATAAATTGCACCGGAATTAAATACAAAAGGCACAATGCCGACTTAAGTACGAGAAAACTGACTCTTCTTACTGTCTATGTTTTGAACCACTCCTGTGACACTAGTTATAGATTCCGATGCTTCACTTCAGGTTTACTGTATCCCTCTGACCTTCCTGTTGACGATGAAACACAGAAATTGCATCGGAATTAAATAGAAAAGGAACAATGCCGACTTAAGTACAAGAAAACTGACTCTTCTTACTGTCTATGTTCTGAACCATTTCTGTGACACTAGTTATAGATTCCGATACTTCACATCAGGTTTACTGTATCCCTCTGACCTTATAATTGTCGATGAAACACAGAAATTGCATCTTAATTAAATACAAAAGGCACAATGCCGACTTCAGTACAAGAACACTGACTCTTCTTAGTGTCTATGGTTTGAACCATTCCTGTGACACTAGTTAAAGATTCCGTTGCTTCACTTCAGGTTTACTGTATCCCTCTGACCTTATTATTGACGATGAAACACAGAAATTGCATCTTAATTAAAAACAAAAGGCACAATGCCGACTTCATTACAAGAACACTGACTCCTCCTACTGTCTATGGTTTGAACCATTCCTGTGACACTAGTTAAATATTGCGTTGCTTCACTTCAGGTTTACTGTATCCCTCTGAGCTTCTTATTGACGATGAAACACAGAAATTGCACCGGAATTTTATACAAAAAGCACATTGCCGACTTAAGTAGAAGAAGACTGACTCTTCTTACTGTCTATGTCTTGAACCATTCCTGTGACAGTAGTTATATTTTCCGATGCTTCACTTCAGGTTTACTGTATCCCTCTGAGCTTCTTGTTGACGATGAAACACGTAAATTGCATCGGAATTAAATACAAAAGGCACAATGTCGACTTAAGTACAAGAGGACTGACTCTTCTTACTGTCTATATTTTGAGCCATTCCTGTCACACTAGTTATAGATTCCAATGCTTCACTTCAGGTTTACTGAATTCCTCTGACCTTCTTATTGACGATGAAGCACATAAATTGCATCGGCATTAAATACAAAAGGCACAATGCCGACTCAAGTACAAGAAGACTGGCTCTTCTTACTGTCTATGTTTTGAACCATTCCTGTGACACTAGTTTTAGATTCCGATGCTTCACTTCAGGTTTACTGTATCTAGCTGACCTTCATATTGACGATGAAGCACATAAATTGCATCGGAATTAAATACATAAGGCGGAATGCCGACTTCAGTACAAGAACACTGACTCCTCTTACTGTCTATGGTTTGAACCATTCCTGTGACACTAGTTAAAAATTCCGTTGCGTCACTTCAGGTTTACTGTATCCCTCTGAGCTTCCTATTGACGATGAAACACAGAAATTGCATCTTAATTAAATTCAAAAGGCACAATGCCGACTTAAGTACAAGAAGACTGACCCTTCTTACTGTCTATGTTTTGAACCATTCCTGTGACACTAGTTATAGATTCCGATGCTTCACTTCATGTTTACTATTTCCAGCTGACTTTCTTATTGACGATGAAACACAGAAATTGCATCAGAATTATATTCAAAAGGCACAATGCCGACTCAAGTACAAGAAGACTGACTCTTCTTACTGTCTATGTTTTGAACCATTCCTGTGACACTAGTTATAGATTCCGATACTTCACTTCAGGTTTACTGTATCCCTCTGACCTTATTATTGACGATGAAACACAGAAATTGCATCTTAATTAAATATAAAAGGCACAATGCCGACTTCAGTACAAGAACACTGACTCTTCTTACTGTCTATGTTTTGAACCATTCCTGTGACACTAGTTATAGATTCTGATACTTCACTTCAGGTTTACTGTATCCCTCTGACCTTCCTATTGACGATGAAACACAGAAATTGCATCTTAATTAAATACAAGAGGCACAATGCCGACTTCAATACAAGAACACTGACTCTTCTTACTGTCTATGGTTTGAACAATTCCTGTGACACTAGTTAAATATTCCGTTGCTTCACTTCAGGTTTACTGTATCCCTCTGAGCTTCCTATTGACGATGAAACACAGAAATTGCATCTTAATTAAATAGAAAAGGCACAATGCCGACTTAAGTACAAGTACACTGACTCTTCTTACTGTCTATGTTCTGAAACATTTCTGTGACACTAGTTATAGATTCCGATACTTCACGTCAGGTTTACTGTATCCCTCTGACCTTATTATTGACGATGAAACACAGATATTGCATCTTAATTAAATACAAAAGGCACAATGCCGACTTCAGTACAAGAACACTGACTCTTCTTAGTGTCTATGGTTTGAACCATTCCTGTCACACTAGTTAAAGATTCCGTTGCTTCACTTCAGGTTCACTGTATCCCTCTGACCTTATTATTGACAATGAAACACAGAAATTGCATCTTAATTAAATACAAAAGGCACAATGCCGACTTCAGTACAAGATCACTGACTCCTCTTACTGTCTATGGTTTGAACCATTCCTGTGACACTAGTTAAATATTCCGTTGCGTCACTTCAGGTTTACTGTATCCCTCTGAGCTTCTTATTGACGATGAAACACAGAAATTGCATCGAAATTATATACAAAAAGCACATTGCCGACTTAAGTAGAAGAAGACTGACTCTTCTAACTGTCTATGTCTTGAACCATTCCTGAGACTATAGTTATATTTTCCGATGCTTCACTTCAGGTTTACTGTATCCCTCTGACCATCTTATTGACGATGAAACACAGAAATTGCATCTTAATTAAATACAAAAGGCACAATGCCGACTTAAGTACAAGAAGACTGACTCCTCTTACTGTCTATGTTTTGAACCATTCCTGTGACACTAGTTATAGATTCCGATGCTTCACTTCAGGTTTACTGTATCCCTCTGAGCTTCTTATTGACGATGAAACACAGAAATTGTATCGGAATTATATACAAAAAGCACAATTCCGACTTATGTACAAGAAGACTGACTCTTCTTACTGTCTATGTTTTGAACCATTCCTGTGACAATAGTTATAGATTCCGATGCTTCACTTAAGGTTTACTGTATCCCTTTGACCTTCTTATTGACGATGAAACACAGAAATTGCATCTTAATTAAATACAAAAGGCACAATGCCGACATAAGTACAAGAAGACTGACTCTTCTTACTGTCTATGTTTTGAACCATTCCTGTGACACTAGTTATAGATTCCGATGCTTCACTTCAGGTTTACTGTATCCCTCTGAGCTTCATATTGACGATGAAACACAGAAATTGTATCGGAATTATATACAAAAAGCACAATTCCGACTTATGTACAAGAAGACTGACTCTTCTTACTGTCTATGTTTTGAACCATTCCTGTGACAATAGTTATAGATTCCGATCCTTCACTTCAGGTTTACTGAATCCCTCTGACCTTCTTATTGACGATGAAACACAGAAATAGCATCGGAATTAAATACAAAAGGCACAATGCTGACTCAAGTACAAGAAGACTGGCTCTTCTTACTGTCTATGTTTTGAACCATTCCTGTGACACTAGTTTCAGATTCCGATGCTTCACTTCAGGTTTACTGTATCCAGCTGACCTTCATATTGACGATGAAGCACATAAATTGCATCGGAATTAAATACAAAAGGCACAATGCCGACTTAAGTACAAGAAGACTGACTCTACTTACTGTTTATGTTTTGAACCATTCCTGTGACACTTGTTAGAGATTCCGATGTTTCACTTCAGGTTTTCTGTATACCTCTCACCTTCGTATTGACGATGAAACACAGAAATTGCATCGGAATTAAATACAAAAGGCGGAATGCCGACTTAACTTCAAGAAAACTGATTCTTCTTGCTGTCTATGATTTGAACCATTCCTGTCACACTAGTTACAGATTCCTATGCTTCACTTCGGGTTTACTGTATCCCTCTGACCCTCTTATTGACGATGAAACACGTAAATTGAATCGGAATTAAATACAAAAGACACAATGCCGACTAAAGTACAAGAAGACTGACTCTTCTTACTGTCTATGTTTGAACCATTCCTGTGACACTAGTTAGAGATTCCGATGCTTCACTTCAGGTTTACTGTATCCCTCTGACCTTCTTATTGACGATGAAACACAGAAATTGCATCGGAATTATATACAAAAAGCACAATGCCCACTTAAGTACAAGAAGACTGACTCTTCTTACTGTCTATGTTTTGAACCATTCCTGTGACACTAGTTACAGATTCCTATGCTTCACTTCAGGTTTACTGTATCCCTCTGACCTTCTTATTGACGATGAAACACGTAAATTGAATCCGAATTAAATACAAAACTCACAATGCCGACTAAAGTACAAGAAGACTGACTCTTCTTACTGTCTATGTTTGAACCATTCCTGTGACTCTAGTTAGAGATTCCGATGATTCACTTCAGGTTTACTGTATCCCTCTGACCTTCTTATGGACGATGAAACACAGAAATTGCATCGGAATTATATACAAAAAGCACAATGCCGACTTAAGTACAAGAAGACTGACTCTTCTTACTGTCTATGTTTTGAACCATACCTCTGACAATAGTTCTGGATTCCGATGCTTCACTTCAGGTTTACTGTATCCCTTTGACCTTCTTATTGACGATGAAACACAGAAATTGCATCTTAATAAAATACAAAAGGCACAATGCCGACTTAAGTACAAGAAGACTGACTCTTCTTACTGTCTATGTTTTGAACCATTCCTGTGACACTAGTTATAGATTCCGATGCTTCACTTCAGGTTTACTGTATCCCTCTGACCTTCCTATTGACGATGAAACACAGAAATTGCATCGGAATTATATACAAAAGGCACAATGCCGACTTAAGTACAAGAAGACTGACTCTTCTTACTGTATATGTTTTGAACCATTCCTGTGACACTAGTTATAGATTACGATGCTTCACTTCAGGTTTACTGTATCCCTCTGAGCTTCTTATTGACGATGAAACACAGAAATTGTATCGGAATTATATACAAAAAGCACAATTCCGACTTATGTACAAGAAGACTGACTCTTCTTACTGTCTATGTTTTGAACCATTCCTGTGACAATAGTTATAGATTCCGATGCTTCACTTCAGGTTTACTGTATCCCTTTGACCGTCTTATTGACAATGAAACACGGAAATTGCATCTTAATTAAATACAAAAGACACAATGCCGACATAAGTACAAGAAGACTGACTCTTCTTACTGTCTATGTTTTGAACCATTCCTGTGACACTAGTTATAGATTCCGATGCTTCACTTCAGGTTTACTGTATCCTTCTGAGCTTCTTATTGACGATGAAACACAGAAATTGTATCGGAATTATATACAAAAAGCACAATTCCGACTTATGTACAAGAAGACTGACACTTCTTACTGTCTATGTTTTGAACCATTCCTGTGACAATAGTTATAGATTCCGATGCTTCACTTCAGGTTTACTGTATTCCTTTGACCTTCTTATTGACGATGAAACACAGAAATTGCATCTTAATTAAATACAAAAGGCACAATGCCAACTTAAGCAGAAGAAGACTGACTCTTCTTACTGTCTAAGAGTTGAACCATTCCTGTGACAATAGTTATAGATTCCGATGCTTCACTTCAGGTTTACTGTATCCCTCTGAGCTTCTTATTGACGATGAAACACAGAAATTGTATCGGAATTATATACAAAAAGCACAATTCCGACTTATGTACAAGAAGACTGACTCTTCTTACTGTCTATGTTTTGAACCATTCCTGTGACAATAGTTATATATTCCGATGCTTCACTTAAGGTTTACTGTATCCCTTTGACCTTCTTATTGACGATGAAACACAGAAATTGCATCTTAATTAAATACAAAAGGCACAATGCCGACATAAGTACAAGAAGACTGACTCTTCTTACTGTCTATGTTTTGAACCATTCCTGTGACACTAGTTATAGATTCCGATGCTTCACTTCAGGTTTACTGTATCCCTCTGAGCTTCATATTGACGATGAAACACAGAAATTGTATCGGAATTATATACAAAAAGCACAATTCCGACTTATGTACAAGAAGACTGACTCTTCTTACTGTCTATGTTTTGAACCATTCCTGTGACAATAGTTATAGATTCCGATCCTTCACTTCAGGTTTACTGAATCCCTCTGACCTTCTTATTGACGATGAAACACAGAAATAGCATCGGAATTAAATACAAAAGGCACAATGCTGACTCAAGTACAAGAAGACTGGCTCTTCTTACTGTCTATGTTTTGAACCATTCCTGTGACACTAGTTTCAGATTCCGATGCTTCACTTCAGGTTTACTGTATCCAGCTGACCTTCATATTGACGATGAAGCACATAAATTGCATCGGAATTAAATACAAAAGGCACAATGCCGACTTAAGTACAAGAAGACTGACTCTACTTACTGTTTATGTTTTGAACCATTCCTGTGACACTTGTTAGAGATTCCGATGTTTCACTTCAGGTTTACTGTATACCTCTCACCTTCTTATTGACGATGAAACACAGAAATTGCATCGGAATTAAATACAAAAGGCGGAATGCCGACTTAAGTTCAAGAAAACTGATTCTTCTTGCTGTCTATGATTTGAACCATTCCTGTCACACTAGTTACAGATTCCTATGCTTCACTTCGGGTTTACTGTATCCCTCTGACCCTCTTATTGACGATGAAACACGTAAATTGAATCGGAATTAAATACAAAAGACACAATGCCGACTAAAGTACAAGAAGACTGACTCTTCTTACTGTCTATGTTTGAACCATTCCTGTGACACTAGTTAGAGATTCCGATGCTTCACTTCAGGTTTACTGTATCCCTCTGACCTTCTTATTGACGATGAAACACAGAAATTGCATCGGAATTATATACAAAAAGCACAATGCCGACTTAAGTACAAGAAGACTGACTCTTCTTACTGTCTATGTTTTGAACCATTCCTGTGACACTAGTTATAGATTCCTATGCTTCACTTCAGGTTTACTGTATCCCTCTGACCTTCTTATTGACGATGAAACACGTAAATTGAATCCGAATTAAATACAAAAGGCACAATGCCGACTAAAGTACAAGAAGACTGACTCTTCTTACTGTCTATGTTTGAACCATTCCTGTGACTCTAGTTAGAGATTCCGATGCTTCACTTCAGGTTTACTGTATCCCTCTGACCTTCTTATGGACGATGAAACACAGAAATTGCATCGGAATTATATACAAAAAGCACAATGCCGACTTAAGTACAAGAAGACTGACTCTTCTTACTGTCTATGTTTTGAACCATACCTCTGACAATAGTTCTGGATTCCGATGCTTCACTTCAGGTTTACTGTATCCCTTTGACCTTCTTATTGACGATGAAACACAGATATTGCATCTTAATAAAATACAAAAGGCACAATGCCGACTTAAGTACAAGAAGACTGACTCTTCTTACTGTCTATGTTTTGAACCATTCCTGTGACACTAGTAATAGATTCCGATGCTTCACTTCAGGTTTACTGTATCCCTCTGACCTTCCTATTGACGATGAAACACAGAAATTGCATCGGAATTATATACAAAAGGCACAATGCCGACTTAAGTACAAGAAGACTGACTCTTCTTACTGTATATGTTTTGAACCATTCCTGTGACACTAGTTATAGATTCCGATGCTTCACTTCAGGTTTACTGTATCCCTCTGAGCTTCTTATTGACGATGAAACACAGAAATTGTATCGGAATTATATACAAAAAGCACAATTCCGACTTATGTACAAGAAGACTCACTCTTCTTACTGTCTATGTTTTGAACCATTCCTGTGACAATAGTTATAGATTCCGATGCTTCACTTCAGGTTTACTGTATCCCTTTGACCTTCTTATTGACAATGAAACACGGAAATTGCATCTTAATTAAATACAAAAGACACAATGCCGACATAAGTACAAGAAGACTGACTCTTCTTACTGTCTATGTTTTGAACCATTCCTGTGACACTAGTTATAGATTCCGATGCTTCACTTCAGGTTTACTGTATCCTTCTGAGCTTCTTATTGACGATGAAACACAGAAATTGTATCGGAATTATATACAAAAAGCACAATTCCGACTTATGTACAAGAAGATTGACACTTCTTACTGTCTATGTTTTGAACCATTCCTGTGACAATAGTTATAGATTCCGATGCTTCACTTCAGGTTTACTGTATTCCTTTGACCTTCTTATTGACGATGAAACACAGAAATTGCATCTTAATTAAATACAAAAGGCACAATGCCAACTTAAGCAGAAGAAGACTGACTCTTCTTACTGTCTAAGAGTTGAACCATTCCTGTGACAATAGTTATAGATTCCGATGCTTCACTTCAGGTTTACTGTATCCCTTTGACCTTCTTATTGACGTTGAAACACAGAAATTGAATCTTAATTAAATACAAAATGCACAATGCCGACTTAAGTACAAGAAGACTGACTGTTCTTACTGTCTATGTTTTGAACCATTCCTGTGTCACTAGTTATAGATTCCGATGCTTCACTTCAGGTTTACTGTATCCCTCTGACCTTCCTATTGACGATGAAACACAGAAATTGCATCGGAATTAAATAGAAAAGGCACAATGCCGACTTAAGTACAAGAAAACTGACTCTTCTTACTGTCTATGTTCTGAACCATTTCTGTGACACTAGTTATAGATTCCGATACTTCACAACAGGTTTACTGTATCCCTCTGACCTTATTATTGACGATGAAACACAGAAATTGCATCTTAATTAAATACAAAAGGCACAATGCCGACTTCAGTACAAGAACACTGACTCTTCTTAGTGTCTATGGTCTGAACCATTCCTGTGACACTAGTTAAAGATTCCGTTGCTTCACTTCAGGTTTACTGTATCCCTCTGACCTTATTATTGACGATGAAACACAGAAATTGCATCTTAATTAAATACAAAAGGCACAATGCCGGCTTCATTACAAGAACACTGACTCCTCTTACTGTCTATGGTTTGAACCATTCCTGTGACACTAGTTAAATATTGCGTTGCTTCAATTCAGGTTTACTGTATCCCTCTGAGCTTCTTATTGACGATGAAACACAGAAATTGCATAGGAATTTTATACAAAAAGCACATTGCCGACTTAAGTAGAAGAAGACTGACTATTCTTACTGTCTATGTCTTGAACCATTCCTGTGACAATAGTTATATTTTCCGATGCTTCACTTCAGGTTTACTGTATCCCTCTGAGCATCTTATTGACGATGAAACACGTAAATTGCATCGGAATTAAATACAAAAGGCACAATGTCGACTTAAGTACAAGAAGACTGACTCTTCTTACTGTCTATATTTTGAGCCATTCCTGTCACACTAGTTATTGATTCCAATGCTTCACTTCAGGTTTACTGAATTCCTCTGACCTTCTTATTGACAATGAAGCACATAAATTGCATCGGAATTAAATACAAAAGGCACAATGCCGACTCAAGTACAAGAAGACTGGCTCTTCTTACTGTCTATGTTTTGAACCATTCCTGTGACACTAGTTTTAGATTCCGATGCTTCACTTCAGGTTTACTGTATCTAGCTGACCTTCATATTGACGATGAAGCACATAAATTGCATCGGAATAAAATACAAAAGGCACAATGCCGACTTAAGTACAAGAAGACTGACTCTTCTTACTGTCTATGTTTTGAACCATTCCTGTGACACTAGTTATAGATTCCGATGCTTCACTTCAGGTTTACTGTATCCCTCTGAGCTTCTTATTGACGATGAAACACAGAAATTGTATCGGAATTATATACAAAAAGCACAATTCCGACTTATGTACAAGAAAACTGACTCTTCTTACTGTCTATGTTTGAACTATTCCTGTGACACTAGTTAGAGATTCCGATGCTTCACTTGAGGTTTACTGTATCTCTCTGACCTTCTTATTGACGATGAAACACAGAAATTGCATCGGAATTAAATACAAAAGGCGGAATGCCGACTTAAGTTCAAGAAAACTATTTCTACTTACTGTCTATGATTTTAACCATTCCTGTCACACTAGTTATAGATTCCTATGCTTCACTTCAGGTTTACTGTATCCCTCTGACCTTCGTATCGACGATGAAACACAGAAATTGCATCGGAATTAAATAGAAAAGGCACAATGCCGACTTAAGTACAAGAAAACTGACTCTTCTTACTGTCTATGTTCTGAACCATTTCTGTGACACTAGTTATAGATTCCGATACTTCACAACAGGTTTACTGTATCCCTCTGACCTTATTATTGACGATGAAACACAGAAATTGCATCTTAATTAAATACAAAAGGCACAATGCCGACTTCAGTACAAGAACACTGACTCTTCTTAGTGTCTATGGTCTGAACCATTCCTGTGACACTAGTTAAAGATTCCGTTGCTTCACTTCAGGTTTACTGTATCCCTCTGACCTTATTATTGACGATGAAACACAGAAATTGCATCTTAATTAAATACAAAAGGCACAATGCCGGCTTCATTACAAGAACACTGACTCCTCTTACTGTCTATGGTTTGAACCATTCCTGTGACACTAGTTAAATATTGCGTTGCTTCAATTCAGGTTTACTGTATCCCTCTGAGCTTCTTATTGACGATGAAACACAGAAATTGCATAGGAATTTTATACAAAAAGCACATTGCCGACTTAAGTAGAAGAAGACTGACTATTCTTACTGTCTATGTCTTGAACCATTCCTGTGACAATAGTTATATTTTCCGATGCTTCACTTCAGGTTTACTGTATCCCTCTGAGCATCTTATTGACGATGAAACACGTAAATTGCATCGGAATTAAATACAAAAGGCACAATGTCGACTTAAGTACAAGAAGACTGACTCTTCTTACTGTCTATATTTTGAGCCATTCCTGTCACACTAGTTATTGATTCCAATGCTTCACTTCAGGTTTACTGAATTCCTCTGACCTTCTTATTGACAATGAAGCACATAAATTGCATCGGAATTAAATACAAAAGGCACAATGCCGACTCAAGTACAAGAAGACTGGCTCTTCTTACTGTCTATGTTTTGAACCATTCCTGTGACACTAGTTTTAGATTCCGATGCTTCACTTCAGGTTTACTGTATCTAGCTGACCTTCATATTGACGATGAAGCACATAAATTGCATCGGAATAAAATACAAAAGGCACAATGCCGACTTAAGTACAAGAAGACTGACTCTTCTTACTGTCTATGTTTTGAACCATTCCTGTGACACTAGTTATAGATTCCGATGCTTCACTTCAGGTTTACTGTATCCCTCTGAGCTTCTTATTGACGATGAAACACAGAAATTGTATCGGAATTATATACAAAAAGCACAATTCCGACTTATGTACAAGAAAACTGACTCTTCTTACTGTCTATGTTTGAACTATTCCTGTGACACTAGTTAGAGATTCCGATGCTTCACTTGAGGTTTACTGTATCTCTCTGACCTTCTTATTGACGATGAAACACAGAAATTGCATCGGAATTAAATACAAAAGGCGGAATGCCGACTTAAGTTCAAGAAAACTATTTCTACTTACTGTCTATGATTTTAACCATTCCTGTCACACTAGTTATAGATTCCTATGCTTCACTTCAGGTTTACTGTATCCCTCTGACCTTCGTATCGACGATGAAACACAGAAAATTCATCGGAATTTAATACAAAAGGCACAATGCCGACTCAAGTACAAGAAGACTGGCTCTTCTTACTGTCTATGTTTTGAACCATTCCTATGACACTAGTTATAGATTCCGATGCTTAACTTCAGGTTTACTGTATCCAGCTGACCTTCTTATTGACGATGAAAGACATAAATTGCATCGGAATTAAATACAAAAGGCACAATGCCGACTTAAGTACGAGAAAACTGACTCTTCTTACTGTCTATGTTTTGAACCATTCCTGTGACACTAGTTATAGATTCCGATGCTTCATTTCAGGTTTACTGTATTCCTCTGAGCTTCATATTGACAATGAAACACAGAAATTGCATTGGAATTATATACAAATAGCACAATGCCGACTTAAGTACAAGAAGTCTGACTCTTCTTACTGTCTATGCTTTGAACCATTCCTGTGACAATAGTAATAGATTCCGATGCTTCACTTCAGGTTTACTGTATCCCTTTGACCTTCTCATTGACGATGAAACACAGAAATTGCATCTTAATTAAATGCAAAAGGCACAATGTCGACTTAAGTACAAGAAGACTGACTCTTCTTACTGTCTATGTTTTGAACCATTCCTGTGACACTAGTTATAGATTCCAATGCTTCACTTCAGGTTTACTGTATCCCTCTGACCTTCCTTTTGACGATGAAACACAGAAATTGCATCGGAATTAAATACAAAAGACACAATGCCGACTTCAGTACAAGAACACTGACTCTTCTTACTGTCTATTGTTTGAACCATTCCTGTGACACTACTTAAAGATTCCGTTGCTTCACTTCAAGTTTACTGTATACCTCTGACCTTCTTATTGACGATCAAACACAGAAAATTCCTCGGAATTAAATACAAAAGGCACAAAGCCGACTCAAGTACAAAAAGACTGGCTCTTCTTACTGTTTATGTTTTGAACCATTCCTGTGACACTAGTTAGAGATTCCGTTGCTTCCTTCAGGTTTACTGTATCCAGCTGACCTTCTTATTGACGATGAAACACAGAAATTGCATCGGAATTAAATACATAAGGCGGAATGCCGACTTCAGTACAAGAACACTGACTCCTCTTATTGTCTATGGTTTGAACCATCCCTGTGACACTAGTTAAATATTCCGTTGCGTCACTTCAGGTTTACTGTATCCCTCTGAGCTTCCTATTGACGATGAAACACAGAAATTGCATCTTAATTAAATACAAAAGGCACAATGCCGACTTAAGTACAAGAAGACTGACCCTTCTTACTGTCTATGTTTTGAACCATTCCTGTGACACTAGTTATAGAATCCGATGCTTCACTTCATGTTTGCTATATCCAGCTGACTTTCTTATTGACGATGAAACACAGAAATTGCATCGGAATTATATTCAAAAGGCACAATGCCGACTCAAGTACAAGAAGACTGACTCTTCTTACTGTCTATGTTTTGAAAAATTCCTGTGACACTAGTTATAGCTTCCGATACTTCACTTCAGGTTTACTGTATCCCTCTGACCTTATTATTGACGATGAAACACAGAAATTGCATCTTAATTAAATATAAAAGGCACAATGCCGACTTCAGTACAAGAACACTGACTCTTCTTACTGTCTATGTTTTGAACCATTCCTGTGACACTAGTTATAGATTCCGATACTTCACTTCAGGTTTACTGTATCCCTCTGACCTTCCTATTGACGATGAAGCACAGAAATTGCATCTTAATTAAATACAAAAGGCACAATGCCGACTTCAATACAAGAACACTGACTCTTCTTACAGTCTATGGTTTGAACAATTCCTGTGACACTAGTTAAATATTCCGTTGCTTCACTTCAGGTTTACTGTATCCCTCTGAGCTTCTTATTGAGGATGAAACACAGAAATTGCATCGGAATTATATACAAAAAGCACAATGCCGACTTAAGTAGAAGAAGACTGACTCTTCTTACTGTCTAAGTCTTGAACCATTCCTGTGTCAATAGTTATAGATTCCGATGCTTCACTTCAGGTTTACTGTATCCCTTTGACCTTCTTATTGACGTTGAAACACAGAAATTGCATCTTAATTAAATAGAAAAGGCACAAAGCCGACTTAAGTACAAGAAGACTGACTCTTCTTACTGTCTATGTTTTGAACCATTCCTGTGACACTAGTTATAGTTTCCGATGCTTCACTTCAGGTTTACTGTATCCCTCTGACCTTCCTATTGACGATGAAACACAGAAATTGCATCGGAATTAAATAGAAAAGGCACAATGCCGACTTAAGTACAAGAAAACTGACTCTTCTTACTGTCTATGTTCTGAAACATTTCTGTGACACTAGTTATAGATTCCGATACTTCACATCAGGTTTACTGTATCCCTCTGACCTTATTATTGACGATGAAACACAGATATTGCATCTCAATTAAATACAAAAGGCACAATGCCGACTTCAGTACAAGAACACTGACTCTTCTTAGTGTCTATGGTTTGAACCATTCCTGTGACACTAGTTAAAGATTCTGTTGCTTCACTTCAGGTTTACTGTATCCCTCTGACCTTATTATTGACAATGAAACACAGAAATTGCATCTTAATTAAATACAAAAGGCACAATGCCGACTTCAGTACAAGAACACTGACTCCTCTTACTGTCTAAGGTTTGAACCATTCCTGTGACACTAGTTAAATATTCCGTTGCGTCACTTCAGGTTTACTGTATCCCTCTGAGCTTCTTATTGACGATGAAACACAGAAATTGCATCGGAATTATATTCAAAAAGCACATTGCCGACTTAAGTAGAAGAAGACTGACTCTTCTAACTGTCTATGTCTTGAACCATTCCTGAGACAATAGTTATATTTTCCGATGCTTCACTTCAGGTTTACTGTATCCCTCTGACCTTCTTATTGACGATGAAACACAGAAATTGCATCTTAATTAAATACAAAAGGCACAATGCCGACTTAAGTACAAGAAGACTGACTCTTCTTACTGTCTATGTTTCGAAGCATTCCTGTGACACTAGTTATAGATTCCGATGCTTCACTTCAGGTTTACTGTATCCCTCTGAGCTTCTTATTGACGATGAAACACAGAAATTGTATCGGAATTATATACAAAAAGCACAATTCCGTCTTATGTACAAGAAGACTGACTCTTCTTACTGTCTATGTTTTGAACCATTCCTGTGACAATAGTTATAGATTCCGATGCTTCACTTCAGGTTTACTGTATCCCTTTGACCTTCTTATTGACGAAGAAACACAGAAATTGCATCTTAATTAAATACAAAAGGCACAATGCCGACATAAGTACAAGAAGACTGACTCTTCTTACTGTCTATGTTTTGAACCATTCCTGTGACACTAGTTATAGATTCCGTTGCTTCACTTCAGGTTTACTGTATCCCTCTGAGCTTCATATTGACGATGAAACACAGAAATTGTATCGGAATTATATACAAAAAGTACAATTCCGACTTATGTACAAGTAGACTGACTCTTCTTACTGTCTATGTTTTGAACCATTCCTGTGACAACAGTTATAGATTCCGATCCTTCACTTCAGGTTTACTGAATCCCTCTGACCTTCTTATTGACGATGAATCACAGAAATAGCATCGGAATTAAATACAAAAGGCACAATGCTGACTCAAGTACAAGAAGACTGGCTCTTCTTACTGTCTATGTTTTGAACCATTCCTGTGACAATACTTTTAGATTCCGATGCTTCACTTCAGGTTTACTGTATCCAGCAGACCTTCATATTGACGATGAAGCACATAAATTGCATCGGAATTAAATACAAAAGACACAATGCCGACTTAAGTACAAGAAGACTGACTCTACTTACTGTTTATGTTTTGAACCATTCCTGTGACACTTGTTAGAGATTCCGATGTTTCACTTCAGGTTTACTGTATCCCTCTCACCTTCTTATTGACGATGAAACACAGAAATTGCATCGGAATTAAATACAAAAGGCAGAATGCCGACTTAAGTTCAAGAAAACTGATTCTTCTTTCTGTCTATGATTTGAACCATTCCTGTCACACTAGTTATAGATTCCTATGCTTCACTTCAGGTTTACTGTATCCCTCTGACCCTCTTATTGACGATGAAACACGTAAATTGAATCGGAATTAAATACAAAAGACACAATGCCGACTAAAGTACAAGAAGACTGACTCTTCTTACTGTCTATGTTTGAACCATTCCTGTGACACTAGTTAGAGATTCCGATGCTTCACTTCAGGTTTACTGTATCCCTCTGACCTTCTTATTGACGATGAAACACAGAAATTGCGTCGGAATTATATACAAAAAGCACAATGCCGACTTAAGTACAAGAAGACTGACTCTTCTTACTGTCTATGTATTGAAACATTCCTGTGACAATAGTTATAGATTCCGATGCTTCCCTTCAGGTTTACTGTATCCCTTCGACCTTCTTATTGACGATGAAACACAGAAATTGCATCTTAATTAAATACTAAAGGCACAATGCCGACTTAAGTACAAGAAGACTGACTCTTCTTACTGTCTATGTTTTGAACCATTCCTGTGACACTAGTTATAGATTCCTATGCTTCACTTCAGGTTTACTGTATCCCTCTGACCTTCTTATTGACGATGAAACACGTAAATTGAATCCGAATTAAATACAAAAGGCACAATGCCGACTAAAGTACAAGAAGACTGACTCTTCTTACTGTCTATGTTGGAACCATACCTGTGACTCTAGTTAGAGATTCCGATGCTTCACTTCAGGTTTACTGTATCCCTCTGACCTTCTTATTGACGATAAACACAGAAATTGCATCGGAATTATATACAAAAAGCACAATGCCGACTTAAGTACCAGAAGACCGACTCTTCTTACTGTCTATGTTTTGAACCATTCCTCTGACAATAGTTCTGGATTCCGATGCTTCACTTCAGGTTTACTGTATCCCTTTGACCTTCTTATTGACGATGAAACACAGAAATTGCATCTTAATAAAATACAAAAGGCACAATGCCGACTTAAGTACAAGAAGACTGACTCTTCTTACTGTCTATGTTTTGAACCATTCCTGTGACACTAGTTATAGATTCCGATGCTCACTTCAGGTTTACTGTATCCCTCTGACCTTCCTATTGACGATGAAACACAGAAATTGCATCGGAATTATATACAAAAGGCACAATGCCGACTTAAGTACAAGAAGACTGACTCTTCTTACTGTATATGTTTTGAACCATTCCTGTGACACTAGTTATAGATTCCGATGCTTCACTTCAGGTTTACTGTATCCCTCTGAGCTTCTTATTGACGATGAAACACAGAAATTGTATCGGAATTATATACAAAAAGCACAATTCCGACTTATGTACAAGAAGACTGACTCTTCTTACTGTCTATGTTTTGAACCATTCCTGTGACAATAGTTATAGATTCCGATGCTTCACTTCAGGTTTACTGTATCCCTTTGACCTTCTTATTGACGATGAAACACAGAAATTGCATCTTAATTAAATACAAAAGGCACAATGCCAACTTAAGTACAAGAAGACTGACTCTTCTTACTGTCTATGTTTTGAACCATTCCTGTGACACTAGTTATAGATTCCGATGCTTCACTTCAGGTTTACTGAATCCCTCTGACCTTCCTATTGACGATGAAACACAGAAATTGAATCGGAATTAAATACAAAAGGCACAATACCAACTTAAGTACAAGAAAACTGACTCTTCTTACTGTCTATGTTCTGAACCATTTCTGTGACACTAGTTATAGATTCCGATACTTCACATCAGGTTTACTGTATCCCTCTGACCTTATTATTGACGATGAAACACAGAAATTGCACATTAATTAAATACAAAATGCACAATGCCGACTTCAGTACAAGAACACTGACTCTTCTTACTGTCTATGGTTTGAACAATTCCTGTGACACTAGTTAAATATTCCGTTGCTTCACTTCAGGTTTACTGCATCCCTCTGAGCTTCTTATTGACGATGAAACACAGAAATTGCATCGGAATTAAATAGAAAAGGCACAATGCCGACTTAAGTACAAGAAAACTGACACTTCTTACTGTCTATGTTCTGAACCATTTCTGTGACACTAGTTATAGATTCCGATACTTCACATCAGGTTTACTGTATCCCTCTGACCTTATTATTGACGATGAAACACAGATATTGCATCTTAATTAAATACAAAAGGCACAATGCCAACTTCAGTACAAGAACACTGACTCTTCTTAGTGTCTATGGTTTGAACCATTCCTGTGACACTAGTTAAAGATTCCGTTGCTTCACTTCAGGTTTACTGTATCCCTCTGACCTTATTATTGACAACGAAACACAGAAATTGCATCTTAATTAAATAAAAAAGGCACAATGCCGACTTCATTACAAGAACACTGACTCCTCTTACTGTCTATGGTTTGAACCATTCCTGTGACACTAGTTAAAAATTCCGTTGCGTCACTTCAGGTTTACTGTATCCCTCTGAGCTTCTTATTGACGATGAAACACAGAAATTGCATCGGAATTATATACAAAAAGCACATTGCCGACTTAAGTAGAAGAAGACTGACTCTTCTTACTGTCTATGTCTTGAACCATTCCTGAGACAATAGTTATATTTTCCGATGCTTCACTTCAGGTTTACTGTATCCCTCTGACCTTCTTATTGACGATGAAACACAGAAATTGCATCTTAATTAAATACAAAAGGCACAATGCCGACTTAAGTACAAGTAGACTGACTCTTCTTACTGTCTATGTTTTGAACCATTCCTGTGACACTAGTTATAGATTCCTATGCTTCACTTCAGGTTTACTGTATCCCTCTGACCTTCTTATAGACGATGAAACACGTAAATTGAATCCGAATTAAATACAAAAGGCACAATGCCGACTAAAGTACAAGAAGACTGACTCTTCTTACTGTCTATGTTTGAACCATTCCTGTGACTCTAGTTAGAGATTCCGATGCTTCACTTCAGGTTTACTGTATCCCTCTGACCTTCTTATTGACGATGAAACACAGAAATTGCATCGGAATTATATACAAAAAGCACAATGCAGACTTAAGTACAAGAAGACTGACTCTTCTTACTGTCTATGTTTTGAACCATTCCTCTGACAATAGTTCTGGATTCCGATGCTTCACTTCAGGTTAACTGTATCCCTTTGACCTTCTTATTGACGATGAAACACAGAAATTGCATCTTAATAAAATACAAAAGGCACAATGCCGACTTAAGTACAAGAAGACTGACTCTTCTTACTGTCTAAGTTTTGAACCATTCCTGTGACACTAGTTATAGATTCCGATGCTTCACTTCAGGTTTACTGTATCCCTCTGACCTTCCTATTGACGATGAAACACAGAAATTGCTTCGGAATTATATACAAAATGCACAATGCCGACTTAAGTACAAGAAGACTGACTCTTCTTACTGTATATGTTTTGAACCATTCCTGTGACACTAGTTATAGATTCCGATGCTTCACTTCAGGTTTACTGTATCCCTCTGAGCTTCTTATTGACGATGAAACACAGAAATTGTATCGGAATTATATACAAAAAGCACAATTCCGACTTATGTACAAGAAGACTGACTCTTCTTACTGTCTATGTTTTGAACCATTCCTGTGACAATAGTTATAGATTCCGATGCTTCACTTCAGGTTTACTGTATCCCTTTGACCTTCTTATTGCCGATGAAACACAGAAATTGCATCTTAATTAAATACAAAAGGCACAATGCCGACATAAGTACAAGAAGACTGACTCATCTTACTGTCTATGTTTTGAACCATTCCTGTGACACTAATTATAGATTCCGATGCTTCACTTCAGGTTTACTGTATCCTTCTGAGCTCCTTATTGACGATGAAACACAGAAATTGTATCGGAATTATATACAATAAGCACAATTCCGACTTATGTACAAGAAGACTGACACTTCTTACTGTCTATGTTTTGAACCATTCCTGTGACAATAGTTATAGATTCCGATGCTTCACTTCAGGTTTACTGTATTCCTTTGACCTTCTTATTGACGATGAAACACAGAAATTGCATCTTAATTAAATACAAAAGGCACAATGCCGACTTAAGTACAAGAAGACTGACTCTTCTTACTGTCTATGTTTTGAACCATTCCTGTGACACTAGTTATAGATTCCGATGCTTCACTTCAGGTTTACTGTATCCCTCTGACCTTCCTATTGACGATGAAACACTTAAATTGCATCGGAATTAAATACAAAAGGCACAATACCGACTTAAGTCCAAGAAAACTGACTCTTCTTACTGTCTATGTTCTGAACCATTTCTGTGACACTAGTTATAGATTCCGATACTTCACATCAGGTTTACTGTATCACTCTGACCTTATTATTGACGATGAAACACAGAAATTGCACCTTAATTAAATACAAAAGGCACAATGCCGACTTCAGTACAAGAACACTGACTCTTCTTACTGTCCTTGGTGTGAAACATTCCTGTGACACTAGTTAAAGATTCCGTTGCTTCACTTCAGGTTTACTTTATCCCTCTGACCTTCTTATTGACGATGAAACACAGAAATTGCATCGGAATTAAATACAAAAGGCGGAATGCCGACTTAAGTACAAGAAATCTGATTCTTCTTACTGTCTATGTTTTGAACCATTCCTGTTACACTAGTTATAGATTCCTATGCTTCACTTCAGGTTTACTGTATCCCTCTGACCCTCTTATTGACGATGAAATACGTAAATTGCATCGGAATTAAATACGAAAGGCACAATGCCGACTTAAGTACAAGAAGACTGACTCTTCTTACTGTCTATATTTTGAACCATTCCTGTCACACTAGTTATAGATTCCGATCCTTCACTTCAGGTTTACTGAATCCCTCTGACCATCTTATTGACGATGAAACACAGAAATAGCATCGGAATTGAATACAAAAGGCACAATGCTGACTCAAGTACAAGAAGACTGGCTCTTCTTACTGTCTATGTTTTGAACCATTCCTGTGACACTAGTTATAGATTCCGATACTTCACTTCAGGTTTACTGTATCCCTCTGACCTTCCTATTGACGATGAAACACAGAAATTGCCTCTTAATTAAATACAAAAGGCACAATGTCGACTTCAATACAAGAACACTGACTCTTCTTACTGTCTATGGTTTGAACAATTCCTGTGACACTAGTTAAATATTCCGTTGCTTCACTTCAGGTTTACTGCATCCCTCTGAGCTTCTTATTGACGATGAAACACAGAAATTGCATCGGAATTATTTACAAAAAGCACAATGCCGACTTAAGTAGAAGAAGACTGACTCTTCTTAGTGTCTATGTTTTGAACCATTCCTGTGACACTAGTTATAGATTCCGATGCTTCACTTCATGTTTACTATATCCAGCTGACTTTCTTATTGACGATGAAACACAGAAATTGCATCGGAATTATATTCAAAAGGCACAATGCCGACTTAAGTACAAGAAGACTGACTCTTCTTACTGTCTATGTTTTGAACCATTCCTGTGACACTAGTTATAGATTCCGATACTTCACTTCAGGTTTACTGTATCCCTCTGACCTTATTATTGACGATGAAACACAGAAATTGCATCTTAATTAAATATAAAAGGCACAATGCCGACTTCAGTACAAGAACACTGACTCTTCTTACTGTCTATGTTTGAACCATTCCTGTGACACTAGTTATAGATTCCGTTACTTCACTTCAGGTTTACTGTATCCCTCTGACCTTCCTATTGACGATGAAACACAGAAATTGCATCTTAATTAAATACAAAAGGCACAATGCCGACTTCAATACAAGAACACTGACTCTTCTTACTGTCTAAGGTTTGAACAATTCCTGTGACACTAGTTAAATATTCCGTTGCTTCACTTCAGGTTTACTGTATCCCTCTGAGCTTCTTATTGACGATGAAACACAGAAATTGCATCGGAATTATATACAAAAAGCACAATCCGACTTAAGTAGAAGAAGACTGACTCTTCTTACTGTCTATGTTTTGAACCATTCCTGTGACACTAGTTATAGTTTCCGATGCTTCACTTCAGGTTTACTGTATCCCTCTGACCTTCCTATTGACGATGAAACACAGAAATTGCATCGGAATTAAATAGAAAAGGCACAATGCCGACTTAAGTACAAGAAAACTGACTCTTCTTACTGTCTATGTTCTGAACCATTTCTGTGACACTAGTTATAGGTTCCAATACTTCACATCAGGTTTACTGTATCCCTCTGACCTTCCTATTGACGATGAAACACAGATATTGCATCTTAATTAAATACAAAAGGCACAATGCCGACTTCAGTACAAGAACACTGACTCTTCTTAGTGTCTATGGTTTGAACCATTCCTGTGACACTAGTTAAAGATTCCGTTGCTTCACTTCAGGTTTACTGTATCCCTCTGACCTTATTATTGACAATGAAACACAGAAATTGCATCTTAATTAAATACAAAAGGCACAATGCCGACTTCAGTACAAGAACACTGACTCCTCTTACTGTCTATGGTTTGAACCATTCCTGTGTCACTAGTTAAATATTCCGTTGCGTCACTACAGGTTTACTGTATCCCTCTGAGCTTCTTATTGACGATGAAACACAGAAATTGCATCGGAATTATATACAAAAAGCACATTGCCGACTTAAGTAGAAGAAGTCTGACTCTTCTTACTGTCTATGTCTTGATCCATTCCTGAGACAATAGTTATATTTTCCGATGCTTCACTTCAGGTTTACTGTATCCCTCTGACCTTCTTATTGACGATGAAACACAGAAATTGCATCTTAATTAAATACAAAAGGCACAATGCCGACTTAAGTACAAGAAGACTGACTCTTCCTACTGTCTATGTTTTGAACCATTCCTGTGACACTAGTTATAGATTCCGATGCTTCACTTCAGGTTTACTGTATCCCTCTGAGATTCTTATTGACGATGAAACACAGAAATTGTATCGGAATTATATACAAAAAGCACAATTCCGACTTATGTACAAGAAGACTGACTCTTCTTACTGTCTATGTTTTGAACCATTCCTGTGACAATAGTTACAGATTCCGATGCTTCACTTCAGGTTTACTGTATCCCTTTGACCTTCTTATTGACGATGAAACACAGAAATTGCATCTTAATTAAATACAAAAGGCACAATGCCGACATAAGTACAAGAAGACTGACTCTTCTTACTGTCTATGTTTTGAACCATTCCTGTGACACTAGTTATAGATTCCGATGCTTCACTTCAGGTTTACTGTATCCCTCTGAGCTTCATATTGACGATGAAGCACATAAATTGCATCGGAATTAAATACAAAAGGCACAATGCCGACTTAAGTACAAGAAGACTGACTCTACTTACTGTTTATGTTTTGAACCATTACTGTGACACTTGTTAGAGATTCCGATGTTTCACTTCAGGTTTACTGTATCGCTCTCACCTTCTTATTGACGATGAAACACAGAAATTGCATCGGAATTAAATACAAAAGGCGGAATGCCGACTAAAGTACAAGAAGACTGACTCTTCTTACTGTCTATGTTTGAACCATTCCTGTGACACTAGTTAGAGATTCCGATGCTTCACTTCAGGTTTACTGTATCCCACTGACCTTCTTATTGACGATGAAACACAGAAATTGCATCGGAATTATTTACAAAAAGCACAATGCCGACTTCAATACAAGAACACTGACTCTTCTTACTGTCTAAGGTTTGAACAATTCCTGTGACACTAGTTAAATATTCCGTTGCTTCACTTCAGGTTTACTGTATCCCTCTGAGCTTCTTATTGACGATGAAACACAGAAATTGCATCGGAATTATATACAAAAAGCACAATGCCGACTTAAGTAGAAGAAGACTGACTCTTCTTACTGTCTAAGTCTTGAACCATTCCTGTGACACTAGTTATAGTTTCCGATGCTTCACTTCAGGTTTACTGTATCCCTCTGACCTTCCTATTGACGATGAAACACAGAAATTGCATCGGAATTAAATAGAAAAGGCACAATGCCGACTTAAGTACAAGAAAACTGACTCTTCTTACTGTCTATGTTCTGAACCATTTCTGTGACACTAGTTATAGATTCCGATACTTCACATCAGGTTTACTGTATCCCTCTGACCTTATTATTGACGATGAAACACAGATATTGCATCTTAATTAAATACAAAAGTCACAATGCCGACTTCAGTACAAGAACACTGACTCTTCTTAGTGTCTATGGTTTGAACCATTCCTGTGACACTAGTTAAAGATTCCGTTGCTTCACTTCAGGTTTACTGTATACCTCTGACCTTATTATTGACAATGAAACACAGAAATTGCATCTTAATTAAATACAAAAGGCACAATGCCGACTTCAGTACAAGAACACTGACTCCTCTTACTGTCTATGGTTTGAACCATTCCTGTGACACTAGTTAAATATTCCGTTGCGTCACTACAGGTTTACTGTATCCCTCTGAGCTTCTTATTGACGATGAAACACAGAAATTGCATCGGAATTATATACAAAAAGCACATTGCCGACTTAAGTAGAAGAAGACTGACTCTTCTTACTGTCTATGTCTTGAACCATTCCTGAGACAATAGTTATATTTTCCGATGCTTCACTTCAGGTTTACTGTATCCCTCTGACCTTCTTATTGACGATGAAACACAGAAATTGCATCTTAATTAAATACAAAAGGCACAATGCCGACTTAAGTACAAGAAGACTGACTCTTCTTACTGTCTATGTTTTGAATCATTCCTGTGACACTAGTTATAGATTCCGATGCTTCACTTCAGGTTTACTGTATCCCTCTGAGCTTCTTATTGACGATGAAACACAGAAATTGTATCGGAATTATATACAAAAAGCACAATTCCGACTTATGTACAAGAAGACTGACTCTTCTTACTGTCTATGATTTGAACCATTCCTGTGACAATAGTTATAGATTCCGATGCTTCACTTCAGGTTTACTGTATCCCTTTGACCTTCTTATTGACGATGAAACACTGAAATTGCATCTTAATTAAATACAAAATGCACAATGCCGACATAAGTACAAGAAGACTGACTCTTCTTACTGTCTATGTTTTGAACCATTCCTGTGACACTAGTTATAGATTCCGATGCTTCACTTCAGGTTTACTGTATCCCTCTGAGCTTCATATTGACGATGAAGCACATAAATTGCATCGGAATTAAATACAAAAGGCACAATGCCGACTTAAGTACAAGAAGACTGACTCTACTTACTGTTTATGTTTTGAACCATTACTGTGACACTTGTTAGAGATTCCGATGTTTCACTTCAGGTTTACTGTATCCCTCTCACCTTCTTATTGACGATGAAACACAGAAATTGCATCGGAATTAAATACAAAAGGCGGAATGCCGACTTAAGTTCAAGAAAACTGATTCTTCTTATTGTCTATGATTTGAACCATTCCAGTCACACTAGTTATAGATTCCTATGCTTCACTTCAGGTTTACTGTATCCCTCTGACCCTCTCACTGACGATGAAACACGTAAATTGAATCGGAATTAAATACAGAAGGCACAATGCCGACTAAAGTACAAGAAGACTGACTCTTCTTTCTGTCTATGTTTGAACCATTCCTGTGACACTAGTTAGAGATTCCGATGCTTCACTTCAGGTTTACTGTATCCCTCTGACCTTCTTATTGACGATGAAACACAGAAATTGCATCGGAAATATATACAAAAAGCACAATGCCGACTTAAGTACAAGAAGACTGACTCTTCTTACTGTCTATGTATTGAACCATTCCTGTGACAATAGTTATAGATTCCGATGCTTCACTTCAGGTATACTGTATCCCTTTGACCTTCTTATTGACGATGAAACACAGAAATTGCATCTTAATTAAATACAAAAGGCACAATGCCGACTTAAGTACAAGAAGACTGACTCTTCTTACTGTCTATGTTTTGAACCATTCCTGTGACACTAGTTATAGATTCCTATACTTCACTTCAGGTTTACTGTATCCCTCTGACCTTCTTATTGACGATGAAACACGTAAATTGAATCGGAATTAAATACAAAAGGCACAATGCCGACTAAAGTACAAGAAGACTGACTCTTCTTACTGTCTATGTTTGAACCACTCCTGTGACTCTAGTTAGAGATTCCGATGCTTCACTTCAGGTTTACTGTATCCAGCTGACCTTCATATTGACGATGAAGCACATAAATTGCATCGGAATTAAATACAAAAGGCACAATGCCGACTTAAGTACAAGAAGACTGACTCTACTTACTGTTTATGTTTTGAACCATTCCTCTGACACTTGTTAGAGATTCCGATGTTTCACTTCAGGTTTACTGTATCCCTCTCACAATCTTATTGACGATGAAACACAGAAATTGCATCGGAATTAAATACAAAAGGCGGAATGCTGACTTAAGTTCAAGAAAACTGATTCTTCTTACTGTCTATGATTTGAACCATTCCTGTCACACTAGTTATAGATTCCTATGCTTCACTTCAGGTTTACTGTATCCCTCTGACCCTCTTATTGACGATGAAACACGTAAATTGAATCGGAATTAAATACAAAAGGCACAATGCCGACTCAACATTCAAGAGGGAACTTAAGACTTACATATTAGGGACGGTATAGCCACCATTGTTGAGCCCCACTTCATCTTTTTCTTTCTCCTCTGCATCATAGCTTCGAATTTTACCATTCTATTTCTCTTCCTCTAACCTATCTACCTCTTCTGTATCTCTTTCACTCCATTCCATCGTCTTATGTCTCTGCTTGATGAGAATAACTCACAAGCTGCAAGAATATAACGAGAAAATTCCCAACTAGCAATAGGACTGACACTCATAAAAGAAAAATATGTTTACTTTCATATACATAGTCATTATTATTATTATTATTATTATCATTTTTATTATTATTTTTATTATTCTTGATTGTTATAATTATTTTTTGATTGTTATAATTATCATTGTTCTACTTTTATAATCTCTATTTTTTTTTTAACATTAATACTGTATAACATGTCATATGTCCTAATTTTCAGTAGACACTGAAATTTGTTGAATCTGAGTATGCCTGGTTAGGTGTAAGAGAGGGCCTGAAGGCCCTAATCTTGCCAGGTAAAATAAATGCATAAATAATTAAATAAATAAATAAAGTACAAGAAGACTGACTCTTCTTGCTGTCTATATTTTGACCCATTCCTGTGACACTAGTTATAGATTCCGATGCTTCACTTCAGGTTTACTGTATCCCTCTGACCTTCCTATTGACGATTAAACACAGAAATTGCATCGGAATTAAATACAAAATGCACAATACCGACTTAAGTACAAGAAGACTGACTCAGCTTACTGTCTATGTTTGAACCATTCCTGTGACACTAGTTAGAGATTCCGATGCTTCACTTCAGGTTTACTGTATCCCTCTGACCTTCTTATTGACGATGAAACACAGAAATTGCATCGGAATTATATACAAAAAGCACAATGCCGACTTAAGTACAAGAAGACTGACTCTTCTTACTGTCTATGTATTGAACCATTCCTGTGACAATAGTTATAGATTCCGATGCTTCACTTCAGGTTTACTGTATCCCTTTGACCTTCTTATTGACGATGAAACACAGATATTGCATCTTAATTAAATACAAAAGGCACAATGCCGACTTAAGTACAAGAAGACTGACTCTTCTTACTGTCTATGTTTTGAACCATTCCTGTGACACTAGTTCTAGATTCCTATGCTTCACTTCAGGTTTACTGTATCCCTCTGACCTTCTTATTGACGATGTAACACGTAAATTGAATCGAAATTAAATACAAAAGGCACAATGCCGACTAAAGTACAAGAAGACTGACTCTTCTTACTGTCTATGTTTGAACCATTCCTGTGACTCTAGTTAGAGATCCCGATGCTTCACTTCAGGTTTACTGTATCCCTCTGACCTTCTTATTGACGATGAAACACAGAAATTGCATCGGAATTATATACTAAAAGCACAATGCCGACTTAAGTACAAGAAGACTGACTCTTCTTACTGTCTATGATTTGAACCATTCCTGTGACAATAGTTCTGGATTCCGATGCTTCACTTCAGGTTTACTGTATCCCTTTGACCTTCTTATTGACGATGAAACACAGAAATTGCATCTTAATAAAATACAAAAGGCACAATGCCGACTTAAGTACAAGAAGACTGACTCTTCTTACTGTCTATGTTTTGAACCATTCCTGTGACACTAGTTATAGATTCCGATGCTTCACTTCAGGTTTACTGTATCCCTCTGACCTTCCTATTGACGATGAAACACAGAAATTGCATCGGAATTATATACAAAAGGCACAATGCCGACGTAAGTACAAGAAGACTGACTCTTCTTACTGTCTATGTTTTGAACCATTCCTGTGACACTAGTTATAGATTCCGATGCTTCTTTTCAGGTTTACTGTATCCCTCTGAGCTTCTTATTGACGATGAAACACAGAAATTGTATCGGAATTATATACAAAAAGCACAATTCCGACTTATGTACAAGAAGACTGACCCTTCTTACTGTCTATGTTTTGAACCATTCCTGTGACAATAGTTATAGATTCCGATGCTTCACTTCAGGTTTACTGTATCCCTTTGACCTTCTTATTGACGATGAAACACAGAAATTGCATCTTAATTAAATACAAAAGGCACAATGCCGACTTAAGTACAAGAAGACTGACTCTTCTTACTGTCTATGTTTTGAACCATTCCTGTGACACTAGTTATAGATTCCGATGCTTCACTTCAGGTTTACTGTATCCCTCTGACCTTCCTATTGACGATGAAACACAGAAATTGCATCGGAATTAAATAAAAAAGGCACAATACCGACTTAAGTACAAGAAAACTGACTCTTCTTACTGTCTATGTTCTGAACCATTTCTGTGACACTAGTTATAGATTCCGATACTTCACATCAGGTTTACTGTATCCCTCTGACCTTATTATTGACGATGAAACACAGATATTGCACCTTAATTAAATACAAAAGGCACAATGCCGACTTCAGTACAAGAACACTGACTCTTCTTACTGTCTATGGTGTGAACCATTCCTGTGACACTAGTTAAAGATTCCGTTGCTTCACTTCAGGTTTACTGTATCCCTCTGACCTTCTTATTGACGATGAAACACAGAAATTGCATCGGAATTATATACAAAAAGCACAATGCCGACTTAAGTACAAGAAGACTAACTCTTCTTACTGTCTATGTTTTGAACCATTCCTGTGACAATAGTTATGGATTCCGATGCTTCACTTCAGGTTTACTGTATCCCTTTGACCTTCTTATTGACGATGAAACACAGAAATTGCATCATAATAAAATACAAAAGGCACAATGCCGACTTAAGTACAAGAAGACTGACTCTTCTTACTGTCTATGTTTTGAACCATTCCTGTGACACTAGTTATAGATTCCGATGCTTCACTTCAGGTTTACTGTATCCCTCTGACCTTCCTATTGACGATGAAACACAGAAATTGCATCGGAATTAAATACAAAAGGCACAATGCCGACTTAAGTACAAGAAAACTGACTCTTCTTACTGTCTATGTTCTGAACCATTTCTGTGACACTAGTTATAGAATCCGATACTTCACATCAGGTTTACTGTATCCCTCTGACCTTATTACTGACGATGAAACACAGAAATTGCATCTTAATTAAATACAAAAGGCACAATGCCGACTTCAGTACAAGAACACTGACTCTTCTTACTGTCTATGGTTTGAACCATTCCTGTGACACTAGTTATAGATTCCGATGGTTCACTTCAGGTTTACTGTATCCCTCTGACCTTCGTATCGATGATGAAACACAGAAAATTCATCGGAACTAAATACAAAAGGCACAATGCCGACTCAAGTACAAGAAGACTGGCTCTTCTTACTGTCTATGTTTTGAACCATTCCTATGACACTAGTTATAGATTCCGATGCTTCACTTCAGGTTTACTGTATCCAGCTGACCTTCATATTGACGATGAAGCACATAAATTGCATCGGAATTAAATACAAAAGGCACAATGCCGACTTTAGTACAAGAAGACTGACTCTACTTACTGTTTATGTTTTGAACCATTCCTCTGACACTTGTTAGAGATTCCGATGTTTCACTTCAGGTTTACTGTATCCCTCTCACAATCTTATTGACGATGAAACACAGAAATTGCATCGGAATTAAATACAAAAGGCGGAATGCCGACTTAAGTTCAAGAAAACTGATTCTTCTTACTGTCTATGATTTGAACCATTCCTGTCACACTAGTTATAGATTCCTTTGCTTCACTTCAGGTTTACTGTATCCCTCTGACCCTCTTATTGACGATGAAACACGTAAATTGAATCGGAATTAAATACAAAAGGCACAATGCCGACTCAACATTCAAGAGGGAACTTAAGACTTACATATTAGGGACGGTATAGCAACCATTGTTGTGCCCCCCCTCATCATTTTCTTTCTCCGCTGCATCATAGCTTCGAATTTTACCATTCTATTTCTCTTCCTCTAACCTATCTACCTCTTCTGTATCTCTTTCACCCCATTCCATCGTCTTATGTCTCTGCTTGATGAGAATAACTCACAAGCTGCAAGAATATAACGAGAAAATTCCCAACTAGCAATAGGACTGACACTCATAAAAGAAAAATATGTTTACTTTCATATACATAGTCATTATTATTATTATTATTATCATTTTTATGATTATTTTTATTATTCTTGATTGTTATAATTATTTTTTGATTGTTATAATTATCATTGTACTACTTTTATAATCTCTATTTTTTTCTTTAACATTAATACTGTATAACATGTTATATGTCCTAATTTTCAGTAGACACTGAAATTTGTTGAATCTGAGTATGCCTGGTTAGGTGTAAGAGAGGGCCTGAAGGCCCTAATCTTGCCAGGTAAAATAAATGCATAAATAATTCATTAAATAAATAAAGTACAAGAAGACTGACTCTTCTTACTGTCTATGTTCGAACCATTATTGTGACACTAGTTAGAGATTCCGATTCTTCACTTCAGGTTTACTGTATCCCTCTGACCTTCTTATTGACGATGAAACACAGAAATTGCATCGGAATTATATACAAAAAGCACAATGCCGACTTAAGTACAAGAAGTCTGACTCTTCTTACTGTCTATGTATTGAACCATTCCTGTGACAATAGTTATAGATTCCGATGCTTCACTTCAGGTTTACTGTATCCCTTTGACCTTCTTATTGACGATGAAACACAGAAATTGTATCTTAATTAAATACAAATGGCAAAATGCCGACTAAAGTACAAGAAGACTGACTCTTCTTACTGTCTATGTTTGAACCATTCCTGTGACTCTAATTAGAGATTCCGATGCTTCACTTCAGGTTTACTGTATCCCTCTGACCTTCTTATTGACGATGAAACACAGAAATTGCATCGGAATTATATACAAAAAGCACAATGCCGACTTAAGTACAAGAAGACTGACTCTTCTTACTGTCTATGTTTTGAACCATTCCTGTGACAATAGTTATGGATTCCGATGCTTCACTTCAGGTTTACTGTATCCCTTTGACCTTCTTATTGACGATGAAACACAGAAATTGCATCTTAATAAAATACAAAAGGCACAATGCCGACTTAAGTACAAGAAGACTGACTCTTCTTACTGTCTATGTTTTGAACCATTCCTGTGACACTAGTTATAGATTCCGATGCTTCACTTCAGGTTTACTGTATCCCTCTGACCTTCCTATTGACGATGAAACACAGAAATTGCATCGGAATTAAATACAAAAGGCACAATGCCGAATTAAGTACAAGAAAACTGACTCTTCTTACTGTCTATGTTCTGAACCATTTCTGTGACACTAGTTATAGATTCCGATACTTCACATCAGGTTTACTGTATCCCTCTGACCTTATTATTGACGATGAAACACAGAAATTGCATCTTAATTAAATACAAAAGGCACAATGCCGACTTCAGTACAAGAACACTGACTCTTCTTACTGTCTATGGTTTGAACCATTCCTGTGACACTAGTTATAGATTTCGATGCTTCACTTCAGGTTTACTGTATCCCTCTGACCTTCGTATCGATGATGAAACACAGAAAATTCATCGGAACTAAATACAAAAGGCACAATGCCGACTCAAGTACAAGAAGACTGGCTCTTCTTACTGTCTATGTTTTGAACCATTCCTATGACACTAGTTATAGATTCCGATGCTTCACTTCAGGTTTACTGTATCCAGCTGACCTTATTATTGACGATGAAGCACATAAATTGCATTGGAATTAAATACACAAGGCACAATGCCGACTTAAGTACGAGAAATCTGACTCTTCTTACTGTCTATGTTTTGAACCATTCCTGTGACACTAGTTATAGATTCCGATGCTTCACTTGAGGTTAACTGTATCCCTCTGAGCTTCTTATTGAAGATGAAACACAGAAATTGCATCGGAATTATGTACAAAAAGCACAATGCCGACTTAAGTACAAGAAATCTGATTCTCCTTACTGTCTATGTTTTGAACCATTCCTGTTACACTAGTTATAGATTCCTATGCTTCACTTCAGGTTTACTGTATCCCTCTGACCTTCTTATTGACGATGAAACACAGAAATTGCATCGGAATTATATACAAAAAGCACAATGCCGACTTAAGTACAAGAAGACTGACTCTTCTTACTGTCTATGTTTTGAACCATTCCTGTGACACTAGTTATAGATTCCGATGCTTCACTTCAGGTTTACTTTATCCCTCTGACCTTCTTATTGACGATGAAACACAGAAATTGCATCGGAATTGAATACAAAAGGCGGAATGCCGACTTAAGTACAAGAAAACTGATTCTTCTTACTGTCTATGTTTTGAACCATTCCTGTTACACTAGTTATAGATTCCTATGCTTCACTTCAGGTTTACTGTATCCCTCTGACCTTCTTATTGACGATGAAACACGTAAATTGAATCGGAATTAAATACAAAATGCACAATGCCGACTAAAGTACAAGAAGACTGACTCTTCTTACTGTCTATGTTTGAACCATTCCTGTGACACTAGTTAGAGATTCCGATGCTTCACTTCAGTTTTACTGTATCCCTCTGACCTTCTTATTGACGATGAAACACAGAAATTGCATCGGAATTATTTACAAAAAGCACAATGCCGACTTAAGTACAAGAAGACTGACTCTTCTTACTGTCTATGTTTTGAACCATTCCAGTGACAATAGTTATAGATTCTGATGCTTCACTTCAGGTTTACTGTATCCCTTTGACCTGCTTATTGACGAAGAAACACAGAAATTGCATCTTAATTAAATACAAAAGGCACAATGACGACTTAAGTAGAAAAAGACTGACTCTTCTTACTGTCTATGTTTTGAACCATTCCTGTGACACTAGTTATAGATTCCGATGCTTCACTTCCGGTTTACTGTATCCCTCTGACCTTCCTATTGATGATGAAACACAGAAATTGCATCGGAATTAAATACAAAAGGCACAATGATGACTTAAGTACAAGAAAACTGACTCTTCTTACTGTCTATGTTCTGAACCACTTCTGTGACACTAGTTATAGATTCCGATACTTCACATCAGGTTTACTGTATCCCTCTGACCTTATTATTGACGATGAAACACAGAAATTGCATCTTAATTAAATACAAAAGGCACAATGCCGACTTCAGTACAAGAACACTGACTCTTCTTACTGTCTATGGTTTGAACCATTCCTGTGACACTAGTTAAGGATTCCGTTGCTTCGCTTCAGTTTTACTGTATCCCTCTGACCTTCTTGTTGACGATGAAACACAGAAATTGCATCGGAATTAAATACAAAAGGCACAATGCCGACTTAAGTACAAGAAAACTGATTCTTCTTACTGTCTATATTTTGAACCATTCCTGTGACACTAGTTATAGATTCATATGCTTCACTTCAGGTTTACTGAATTCCACTGACCTTCTTATTAACGATGAAGCACATAAATTGCATCGGAATTAAATACAAAAGGCACAATGCCGACTCAAGTACAAGAAGACTGGCTCTTCTTACTGTCTATGTTTTGAACCTTTCCTGTGACACTAGTTTTAGATTCCGATGCTTCACTTCAGGTTTACTGCATCCAGCTGACCATCATATTGACGATACAGCACATAAATTGCATCGGAATTAAATACAAAAGGCACAATGCCGACTTAAGTACAAGAAAACTGACTCTTCTTACTGTCTATGTTTTAACCATTCCTGTGACACTAGTTAGAGATTCCGATGCTTCACTTCAGGTTTACTGTATCCCTCTTACCTTCTTATTGACGATGAAACACAGATATTGCATCTTAATTAAATACAAAAGGCACAATACCGACTTAAGTACAAGAAAACTGACACTTCTTACTGTCTATGTTCTGAACCATTTCTGTGACACTAGTTATAGATTCCGATACTTCACATCATGTTTACTGTATCCCTCCGACCTTATTATTGACAAAGAAACACAGAAATTGCACCTTAATTAAATACAAAAGGCACAATGCCGACTTCACTACAAGAACACTGACTCTTTTTACTGTCTATGGTTTGAACAATTCCTGTGACACTAGTTAAATATTCCGTTGCTTCACTTCAGGTTTACTGTATCCCTCTTACCTTCTTATTGACGATGAAACACAGATATTGCATTGAATTAAATACAAAAGGCACAATGCCGACTTAAGTACAAGAAGACTGACCCTTCTTACTGTCTATATTTTGAACCATTCCTGTGACACTAGTTATAGATTCCGATGCTTCACTTCCGGTTTACTGTATCCCTCTGACCTTCCTATTGATGATGAAACACAGAAATTGCATCGGAATTAAATACAAAAGGCACAATGATGACTTAAGTACAAGAAAACTGACTCTTCTTACTGTCTATGTTCTGAACCACTTCTGTGACACTAGTTATAGATTCCGATACTTCACATCAGGTTTACTGTATCCCTCTGACCTTATTATTGACGATGAAACACAGAAATTGCATCTTAATTAAATACAAAAGGCACAATGCCGACTTCAGTACAAGAACACTGACTCCTCTTACTGTCTATGGTTTGAACCATTCCTGTGACACTAGTTAAATATTCCGTTGCTTCACTTCAGGTTAACTGTATCCCTCTGAGCTTCTTATTGACGATGAAACACAGAAATTGCATCGGAATTATATACAAAAAGCACATTGACGACTTAAGTAGAAGAAGACTGACTCATCTTACTGTCTATGTCTTGAACCATTCCTGTGACAATAGTTATATTTTCCGATGCTTCACTTCAGGTTTACTGTATCCCTCTGACCCTCTTATTGACGATGAAACACAGAAATTGCATCTTAATTAAATACAAAAGGCACAATGCCGACATAAGTACAAGAAGACGGATTCTTCTTACTGTCTATATTTTGAACCATTCCTGTGACACTAGTTATAGATTCATATGCTTCACTTCAGGTTTACTGAATTCCTCTGACCTTCTTATTGACGATGAAGCACATAAATTGCATCGGAATTAAATACAAAAGGCACAATGCCGACTCAAGTACAAGAAGACTGGCTCTTCTTACTGTCTATGTTTTGAACCTTTCCTGTGACACTAGTTTTAGATTCCGATGCTTCACTTCAGGGTTACTGTATCCAGCTGACCATCATATTGACGATAAAGCACCTAAATTGCATCGGAATTAAATACAAAAGGCACAATGCCGACTTAAGTACAAGAAAACTGACTCTTCTTACTGTCTATGTTTTAACCATTCCTGTGACACTAGTTAGAGATTCCGATGCTTCACTTCAGGTTTACTGTATCCCTCTTACCTTCTTATTGACGATGAAACACAGAAATTGCATCTTAATTAAATACAAAAGGCACAATACCGACTTAAGTACAAGAAAACTGACACTTCTTACTGTCTATGTTCTGAACCATTTCTGTGACACTAGTTATAGATTCCGATACTTCACATCATGTTTACTGTATCCCTCCGACCTTATTATTGACAAAGAAACACAGAAATTGCACCTTAATTAAATACAAAAGGCACAATGCCGACTTCACTACAAGAACACTGACTCTCTTTACTGTCTATGGTTTGAACCATTTCTGTGGCACTAGTTATAGATTCCGATGCTTCACTTCAGGTTTACTGTATCCCTCTGACCTTCTTATTGACGAAGAAACACAGATATTGCATTGGAATTAAATACAAAAGGCACAATGCCGACTTAAGTACAAGAAGTCTGACCCTTCTTACTGTCTATGTTTGAACCATTCCTGTGACACTAGTTATAGATTCTGATGCTTCACTTCAGGTTTACTGTATCCCTCGGACCATCGTATCGACGATGAAACACAGAAAATTCATCGGAATTAAATACAAAAGGCACAATGCCGACTCAAGTACAAGAAGACTGGCTCTTCTTACTGTCTATGTTTTGAACCATTCCTATGACACTAGTTATAGATTCCAATTCTTCACTTCAGGTTTACTGTATCCAGCTGACCTTCTTATTGACGATGATGCACGTAAATTGCATCGGAATTAAATACAAAAGGCACAATGCCGACTTAAGTACGAGAAAACTGACTCTTCTTACTGTCTATGTTTTGAACCACTCCTGTGACACTAGTTAAAGATTCCGTTGCTTCACTTCAGGTTTACTGTATCCCTCTGCCCTTATTATTGACGATGAAACACAGAAATTGCATCTTAATTAAATACAAAAGGCACAATGCCGACTTCAATACAAGAACACTGACTCTTCTTACTGTCTATGGTTTGAACAATTCCTGTGACACTAGTTAAATATTCCGTTGCTTCACTTCAGGTTTACTGTATCCCTCTGAGCTTCTTATTGACGATGAAACACAGAAATTGCATCGGAATTATATACAAAAAGCACAATGCCGACTTAAGTAGAAGAAGACTGACTCTTCTTACTGTCTAAGTCTTGAACCATTCCTGTGACAATAGTTATAGATTCCGATGCTTCACTTCAGGTTTACTGTATCCCTTTGACCTTCTTATTGACGTTGAAACACAGAAATTGCATCTTAATTAAATACAAAAGGCACAATGCCGACTTATACAAGAAGACTGACTCTTCTTACTGTCTATGATTTGAACCATTCCTGTGACACTAGTTATAGATTCCGATGCTTCACTTCAGGTTTACTGTATCCCTCTGACCTTCCTATTGACGATGAAACACAGAAATTGCATCGGAATTAAATAGAAAAGCCACAATGCCGACTTAAGTACAAGAAAACTGACTCTTCTTACTGTCTATGTTCTGAACCATTTCTGTGACACTAGTTATAGATTCCGATACTTCACATCAGGTTTACTGTATCTCTCTGACCTTATTATTGACGATGAAACACAGAAATTGCTTCTTAATTAAATACAAAAGGCACAATGCCGACTTCAGTACAAGAACACTGATTCTTCTTAGTGTCTATGGTTTTAACCAATCCTGTGACACTAGTTACAGATTCCGTTGCTTCACTTCAGGTTTACTGTATCCCTCTGACCTTATTATTGACGATGAAACACAGAAATTGCATCTTAATTAAATACAAAAGGCACAATGCCGACTTCAGTACAAGAACACTGACTCCTCTTACTGTCTATGGTTTGAACCATTCCTGTGACACTAGTTAAATATTCCGTTGCTTCACTTCAGGTTTACTGTATCCCTCTGAGCTTGTTATTGACGATGAAACACAGAAATTGCATCGGAATTATATACAAAAAGCACATTGACGACTTAAGTAGAAGAAGACTGACTCATCATAGTGTCTATGTCTTGAACCATTCCTGTGACAATAGTTATATTTTCCGATGCTTCACTTCAGGTTTACTGTATCCCTCTGACCTTCTTATTGACGATGAAACACAGAAATTGCATCTTAATTAAATACAAAGTCACAATGCCGACATAAGTACAAGAAGACTGACTCTTCATACTGTCTATGTTTGAACCATTCCTGTGACACTATTTATAGATTCCGATGCTTCACTTCAGCTTTACTGTATCCCTCTGACCTTCCTATTGACGATGAAACACAGAAATTGCATCGGAATTAAATACAAAAGGCACAATGCCGACTTAAGTACAAGAAAACTGACTCTTCTTACTGTCTATGTTCTGAACCATTTCTGTGACACTAGTTATAGATTCCGATACTTCACATCAGGTTTACTGAATCCCTCTGACCTTCTTATTGACGATGAAACACAGAAATAGCATCGGAATTAAATACAAAAGGCACAATGCTGACTCAAGTACAAGAAGCCTGGCTCTTCTTACTGGCTATGTTTTGAACCATTCCTGTGACACTAGTTTTAGATTCCGATGCTTCACTTCAGGTTTACTGTATCCAGCTGACCTTCATATTGACGATGAAGCACATAAATTGCATCGGAATTAAATACAAAAGGCACAATGTCGACTTAAGTACAAGAAGACTGACTCTACTTACTGTTTATGTTTTGAACCATTCCTGTGACACTTGTTAGAGATTCCGATGTTTCACTTCAGGTTACTGTATCCCTCTGACCTTCCTATTGACGATGAAACACAGAAATTGCATCTTAATTAAATACAAAAAGCACAATGCCGACATTAGTACAAGAAGACTGACTCTTCATACTGTGTATGTTTTGAACCATTCCTGTGACACTAGTTATAGATTCCGATGCTTCACTTCAGGTTTACTGTATCCCTCTGACCTTCCTATTGACGATGAAACACAGAAATTGCATCGGAATTAAATACAAAAGGCACAATGCCGACTTAAATACAAGAAAACTGACTCTTCTTACTGTCTATGTTCTGAACCATTTCTGTGACACTAGTTATAGATTCCGATACTTCACATCAGGTTTACTGAATCCCTCTGACCTTCTTATTGACGATGAAACACAGAGATAGCATCGGAATTGAATACAAAAGGCACAATGCCGACTTAAGTACAAGAAGACTGACCCTTCTTACTGTCTATGATTTGTACCATTCCTGTGACACTAGTTATAGATTCTGATGCTTCACTTCAGGTTTACTGTATCCCTCTGACCATCGTATCGACGATGAAACACAGAAAATTCATCGGAAATAAATACAAAAGGCACAATGCCGACTCAAGTACAAGAAGACTGGCTCTTCTTACTGTCTATGTTTGAACCATTCCTGTGACACTAGTTATAGATTCCGATACTTCACATCAGGTTTACTGTATCCTTCTGACCTTATTATTGACGATGAAACACAGAAATTGCATCTTAATTAAATACAAAAGGCACAATGCCGACTTCAGTACAAGAACACTGACTCTTCTTAGTGTCTATGGTTTTAACCAATCCTGTGACACTAGTTAAAGATTCCGTTGCTTCACTTCAGGTTTACTGTATCCCTCTGACCTTATTATTGACGATGAAACACAGAAATTGCATCTTAATTAAATACAAAAGGCACAATGCCGACTTCAGTTCAAGAACACTGACTCCTCTTACTGTCTATGGTTTGAACCATTCCTGTGACACTAGTTAAATATTCCGTTGCTTCACTTCAGGTTTACTGTATCCCTCTGAGCTTCTTATTGACGATGAAACACAGAAATTGCATCGGAATTATATACAAAAAGCACATTGCCGACTTAAGTAGAAGAAGACTGACTCATCTTACTGTCTATGTCTTGAACCATTCCTGTGACAATAGTTATATTTTCCGATGCTTCACTTCAGGTTTACTGTATCCCTCTGACCTTCTTATTGACGATGAAACACAGAAATTGCATCTTAATTAAATACAAAAGGCACAATGCCGACATAAGTACAAGAAGACTGACTCTTCATACTGTCTATGTTTTGAACCATTCCTGTGACACTAGTTATAGATTCCGATGCTTCACTTCAGGTTTACTGTATCCCTCTGACCTTCCTATTGACGATGAAACACAGAAATTGCATCGGAATTAAATACAAAAGGCACAATGCCGACTTAAGTACCAGAAATCTGACTCTTCTTACTGTCTATGTTCTGAACCATTTCTGTGACACTAGTTATAGATTCCGATACTTCACATCAGGTTTACTGAATCCCTCTGACCTTCTTATTGACGATGAAACACAGAAATAGCATCGGAATTAAATACAAAAGGCACAATGCTGACTCAAGTACAAGAAGACTGGCTCTTCTTACTGGCTATGTTTTGAACCATTCCTGTGACACTAGTTTTAGATTCCGATGCTTCACTTCAGGTTTACTGTATCCAGCTGACCTTCATATTGACGATGAAGCACATAAATTGCATCGGAATTAAACACAAAAGGCACAATGTCGACTTAAGTACATGAAGACTGACTCTACTTACTGTTTATGTTTTGAACCATTCCTGTGACACTTGTTAGAGATTCCGAAATTTCACTTCAGTTTACTGTATCCCTCTCACCTTCTTATTGACGATGAAACACAGACATTGCATCGGAATTAAATACAAAAGGCGGAATGCCGACTTAAGTTCAAGAAAACTGATTTTTCTTACTGTCTATGATTTGAACCATTCCTGTCACACTAGTTATAGATTCTTATGCTTCACTTCAGGTTTTTCTGTATCCCTCTGAACCTCTTATTGACGATGAAACACGTAAATTGAATCGGAATTAAATACAAAAGGCACAATGCCGACTAAAGTACAAGAAGACTGACTCTTCTTACTGTCTATGTTTGAACCGTTCCTGTGACACTAGTTAGAGATACCGATGCTTCACTTTAGGTTTACTGTATCCCTCTGTCCTTCTTATTGACGATGAAACACAGAAATTGCATCGGAATTATATACAAAAAGCACAATGCCGACTTAAGTACAAGAAGACTGACTCTTCTACTCTTCTTACTGTCTATGTTTTGAACCATTCCTGTGACACTAGTTATAGATTCCGATGCTTCACTTCAGTTTTACTGTATCCCTTTGACCTTCTTATTGACGATGAAACACAGATATTGCATCTTAATTAAATACAAAAGGCACAATGCCGACTTAAGTACAAGAAGACTGACTCTTCTTACTGTCTATGTTTTGAACCATTCCTGTGACACTAGTTATAGATTCCGATGCTTCACTTCAGCTTTACTGTATCCCTTTGACCTTCTTATTGACGATGAAACACAGATATTGCATCGGAATGAAATACAAAGGGCACAATGCCGACTTAAGTACAAGAAGACTGACCCTTCCTACTGTCTATGTTTTGAACCATTCCTGCGACACTAGTTATAGATTCCGATGCTTCACTTCAGGTTTACTGTATACCTCTGACCTTCGTATCGACGATGAAACACAGAAAATTCATCGGAATTAAATACAAAAGGCACAATGCCGACTCAAGTACAAGAAGACTGGCTCTTCTTACTGTCTATGTTTTGAACCATTCCTATGAAACTAGTTATAGATTCCGATGCTTCACTTCAGGTTTACTGTATCCAGCTGACCTTCTTATTGACGATGAAGCACATAAATTGCATCGGAATTAAATACACAAGGCACAATGCCGACTTAAGTACGAGAAAACTAACTATTCTTATTGTCTATGTTTTGAACCATTCCTGTGACACTAGTTATAGATTCCGATGCTTCACTTCACTTTTACTGTATCCCTCTGAGCTTCTTATTGACGATGAAACACAGAAATTGTATCGGAATTATATACAAAAAGCACAATTCCGACTTATGTACAAGAAGACTGACTCTTCTTACTGTCTATGTTTTGAACCATTCCTGTGACATTAGTTATAGATTCCGATGCTTCACTTCAGGTTTACTGTATCCCTTTGACCTTGTTATTGACGATGAAACACAGAAATTGCATCTTAATTAAATACAAAAGGCACAATGCCGACATAAGTACAAGAAGACTGACTCTTCTTACTGTCTATGTTTTGAACCATTCCTGTGACACTAGTTATAGAATCCGATGCTTCACTTCAGGTTTACTGTATCCCTCTGACCTTCCTATTGACGATGAAACCCAGAAATTGCATCGGAATTAAATACAAAAGGCACAATACCGACTTAAGTACAAGAAAACTGACTCTTCTTACTGCTATGTTCTGAACCATTTCTGTGACACTAGTTATAGATTCCGATACTTCACATCAGGTTTACTGTATCCCTCCGACCTTATTATTGAGAATGAAACACAGAAATTGCACCTTAATTAAATACAAAAGGCACAATGCCGACTTCAGTACAAGAACACTGACTCTTTTTAATGTCTATGGTTTGAACCATTCCTGTGACACTAGTTAAGGATTCCGTTGCTTCACTTCAGGTTTACTGTATCCCTCTGAACTTCTTATTGACGATGAAACACAGAAATTGCATCGGAATTAAATACAAAAGGCGGAATGCCGACTTAAGTACAAGTAAACTGATTCTTCTTACTGTCTATGTTTTGAACCATTCCTGTTACACTAGTTATAGATTCCCATGCTTTACTTCAGGTTTACTGTATCCCTCTGACCTTCTTATTGACGATGAAACACGTAAATTGCATCGGAATTAAATACGAAAGGCACAATGCCGACTTAAGTACAAGGAGACTGACTCTTCTTACTGTCTATATTTTGAACCATTCCTGTCACACTAGTTTTAGATTTCGATCCTTCACTTCAGGTTTACTGAATCCCTCTGACCTTATTATTGACGATGAAACACAGAAATAGCATCGGAATTAAATACAAGAGGCACAATGCCGACTCAAGTGCAAGAAGACTGGCTCTTCTTACTGTCTATGTTTTGAACCATTCCTGTGACACTAGTTTTAGATTCCGATGCTTCACTTCAGGTTTAGTGTATCCAGCTGACCTTCATATTGACGATGAAGCACATAAATTGCATCGGAATTAAATACAAAATGCGGAATGCCGACTTAAGTTCAAGAAAACTGATTCTTCTTACTGTCTATGTTTTGAACCATTCCTGTCACACTAGTTATAGATTCCTATGCTTCACTTCAGGTTTACTGTATCCCTCTGACCTTCTTATTGACGATGAAACACGTAAATTGAATCGGAATTAAATACAAAAGGCACAATGCCGACTAAAGTACAAGAAGACTGACTCTTCTTACTGTCTATGTTTTGAACCATTCCTGTGACACTAGTTATAGATTTCGATGCTTCACTTCAGGTTTACTGTATCCCTCTGACCATCGTATCGACGATGAAACACAGAAAATTCATCGGAATTAAATACAAAAGGCACAATGCCGACTCAAGTACAAGAAGACTGGCTCTTCTTACTGTCTATGTTTTGAACCATTCCTGTGACACTAGTTTTGGATTCCGATGCTACACTTCAGGTTTACTGTATCCATCTGACCTTCATATTGACGATGAAGCACATAAATTGCATCGGAATTAAATACAAAAGGCACAATGCCGACTTAAGTACAAGAAGACTGACTCTACTTACTGTTTATGCTTTGAACCATTCCTGTGACACTAGTTATAGATTCCGATGCTTCTTTTCAGGTTTACTGTATCCAGCTGACCTTCTTATTGACAATGAAACACAGAAATTGCATCGGAATTAAATACATAAGGCACAATGCCGACTTAAGTACAAGAAAACTGACTCTTCTTACTGTCTATGTTTTAACCATTCCTGTGACACTAGTTAGAGATTCCGATGCTTCACTTCAGGTTTACTGTATCCCTCTTACCTTCTTATTGACGATGAAACACAGAAATTGCATCTTAATTAAATACAAAAGGCACAATACCGACTTAAGTACAAGAAAACTGACTCTTCTTACTGTCTATGTTCTGAACCATTTCTGTGACACTAGTTATAGATTCCGATACTTCACATCAGGTTTACTGTATCCCTCCGACCTTATTATTGACAATGAAACACAGTTATTGCACCTTAATTAAATACAAAAGGCACAATGCCGACTTCAGTACAAGAACACTGGCTCTTTTTACTGTCTATGGTTTGAACCATTTCTGTGGCACTAGTTATAGATTCCGATGCTTCACTTCAGGTTTACTGTATCCCTCTGACCATCGTATCGACGATGAAACACAGAAAATTCATCGGAATTAAATACAAAAGGCACAATGCCGACTCAAGTAGAAGAAGACTGGCTCTTCTTACTGTCTATGTTTTGAACCATTCCTATGACACTAGTTATAGATTCCAATTCTTCACTTCAGGTTTACTGTATCCAGCTGACCTTCTTATACACGATGATGCACATAAATTGCACCGGAATTAAATACAAAAGGCACAATGCCGACTTAAGTACGAGAAAACTGACTCTTCTTACTGTCTATGTTTTGAACCACTCCTGTGACACTAGTTAAAGATTCCGTTGCTTCACTTCAGGTTTACTGTATCCCTCTGACCTTCTTATTGACGATGAAACACGTAAATTGCATCGGAATTAAATACAAAAGGCACAATGCCGACTTAAGTACAAGGAGACTGACTCTTCTTACTGTCTATATTTTGAACCATTCCTGTCACACTAGTTTTAGATTTCGATCCTTCACTTCAGGTTTACTGAATCCCTCTGACCTTCCTATTGACGATGAAACACAGAAATTGCATCGGAATTAAATAGAAAAGGCACAATGCCGACTTAAGTACAAGAAAACTGACTCTTCTTACTGTCTATGTTCTGAACCATTTCTGTGACACTAGTTATAGATTCCGATACTTCACATCAGGTTTACTGTATCCTTCTGACCTTATTATTGACGATGAAACACAGAAATTGCATCTTAATTAAATACAAAATGCACAATGCCGACTTCAGTACAAGAACACTGACTCTTCTTAGTGTCTATGGTTTTAACCAATCCTGTGACACTAGTTAAAGATTCCGTTGCTTCACTTCAGGTTTACTGTATCCCTCTGACCTTATTATTGACGATGAAACACAGAAATTGCATCCTAATTAAATACAAAAGGCACAATGCCGACTTCAGTACAAGAACTCTGACTCCTCTTACTGTCTATGGTTTGAACCATTCCTGTGACACTAGTTAAATATTCCGTTGCTTCACTTCAGGTTTACTGTATCCCTCTGAGCTCCTTATTGACGATGAAACACAGAAATTGCATCGGAATTATATACAAAAAGCACATTGCCGACTTAAGTAGAAGAAGACTGACTCTTCTTACTGTCTATGTCTTGAACCATTCCTGTGACAATAGTTATATTTTCCGATGCTTCACTTCAGGTTTACTGTATCCCTCTGACCTTCTTATTGACGATGAAACACAGAAATTGCATCTTAATTAAATACAAAAGGCACAATGCCGACTTAAGTACAAGAAGACTGACTCTTCATACTGTCTATGTTTTGAACCATTCCTGTGACACTAGTTATAGATTCCGATGCTTCACTTCAGGTTTACTGTATCCCCCTGACCTTCCTATTGACGATGAAACACAGAAATTGCATCGGAATTAAATACAAAAGGCACAACGATGACTTAAGTACAAGAAAACTGACTCTTCTTACTGTCTACGTTCTGAACCATTTCTGTGACACTAGTTATAGATTCCGATACTTCACATCAGGTTTACTGTATCCCTCTGACCTTATTATTGACGATGAAACACAGAAATTGCATCTTAATTAAATACAAAAGGCACAATGCCGACTTCAGTACAAGAACACTGACTATTCTTACTGTCTATGTTTTAACCATTCCTGTGACACTAGTTAGAGATTCCGATGCTTCACTTCAGGTTTACTGTATCCCTCTTACCTTCTTATTGACGATGAAACACAGAAATTGCATCGGAATTAAATACAAAAGGCGGAATGCCGACTTAAGTTCAAGAAATCTGATTCTTCTTACTGTCTATGTTTTGAACCATTCCTGTCACACTAGTTATAGATTCCTATGCTTCACTTCAGGTTTACTGTATCCCTCTGACCTTCTTATTGACGATGAAACACGTAAATTGAATCGGAATTAAATACAAAAGGCACAATGCCGACTAAAGTACACGAAGACTGACTCTTCTTACTGTCTATGTTTTGAACCATTCCTGTGACACTAGTTATAGATTTCGATGCCTCACTTCAGATTTACTGTATCCCTCTGACCATCGTATCGACGATGAAACACAGAAAACCCATCGGAATTAAATACAAAAGGCACAATGCCGACTCAAGTACAAGAAGACTTGCTCTTCTTACTGTCTATGTTTTGAACCATTCCTGTGACACTAGTTTTGGATTCCGATGCTTCACTTCAGGTTTACTGTATCCAGCTGACTTCATCTTGACGATGAAGCACATAAATTGCATCGGAATTAAATACAAAAGGCACAATGCCGACTTAAGTACAAGAAGACTGACTCTACTTACTGTTTATGCTTTGAACCATTCCTGTGACACTAGTTATAGATTCCGATGCTTCATTTCAGGTTTACTGTATCCAGCTGACCTTCTTATTGACAATGAAACACAGAAATTGCATCGGAATTAAATACATAAGGCACAATGCCGACTTAAGTACAAGAAAACTGACTCTTCTTACTGTCTATGTTTTAACCATTGCTGTGACACTAGTTAGAGATTCCGATGCTTCACTTCAGGTTTACTGTATCCCTCTTACCTTCTTATTGACGATGAAACACAGAAATTGCATCTTAATTAAATTCAAAAGGCACAATACCGACTTAAGTACAAGAAAACTGACTCTTCTTACTGTCTATGTTCTGAACCATTTCTGTGACACTAGTTATAGATTCCGATATTTCACATCAGGTTTACTGTATCCCTCCGACCTTATTATTGACAATGGAACACAGAAATTGCACCTTAATTAAATACAAAAGGCACAATGCCGACTTCAGTACAAGAACACTGAATCTTTTTACTGTCTATGGTTTGAACCATTTCTGTGGCACTAGTTATAGATTCTGATGCTTCACTTCAGGTTTACTGTATCCCTCTGACCATCGTATCGACGATGAAACACAGAAAATTCATCGGAATTAAATACAAAAGGCACAATGCCGACTCAAGTAGAAGAAGACTGGCTCTTCTTACTGTCTATGTTTTGAACCATTCCTATGACACTAGTTATAGATTCCAATTCTTCACTTCAGGTTTACTGTATCCAGCTGACCTTCTTATTGATGATGATGCACATAAATTGCACCGGAATTAAATACAAAAGGCACAATGCCGACTTAAGTACGAGAAAACTGACTCTTCTTACTGTCTATGCTTTGAACCACTCCTGTGACACTAGTTAAAGAATCCGTTGCTTCACTTCAGGTTTACTGTATCCCTCTGACCTTATTATTGACGATGAAACACAGAAATTGCATCTTAATTAAATACAAAGGGCACAATGCCGACTTCAATACAAGAACACTGACTCTTCTTACTGTCTATGGTTTGAACAATTCCTGTGACACTAGTTAAATATTCCGTTGCTTCACTTCAGGTTTACTGTATCCCTCTGAGCTTCTTATTGGCGATGAAACACAGAAATTGCATCGGAATTATATACAAAAAGCACAATGACGACTTATGTAGAAGAAGACTGACTCTTCTTACTGTCTAAGTCTTGAACCATTCCTGTGACAATAGTTATATTTTCCGATGCTTCACTTCAGGTTTACTGTATCCCTTTGACCTTCTTATTGACGTTGAAACACAGAAATTGCATCTTAATTAAATACAAAAGGCACAATGCCGACTTAAGTACAAGAAGACTGACTCTACATACTGTCTATGTTTTGAACCATTCCTGTGACACTAGTTATAGATTCCGATGCTTCACTTCAGGTTTACTGTATCCCTCTGACCTTCCTATTGACGATGAAACACAAAAATTGCATCGGAATTAAATAGAAAAGGCACAATGCCGACTTAAGTACAAGAAAGCTGACTCTTCTTACTGTCTATGTTCTGAACCATTTCTGTGACACTAGTTATAGATTCCGATACTTCACATCACGTTTACTGTATCCTTCTGCCCTTATTATTGACGATGAAACACAGAAATTGCATCTTAATTAAATACAAAAGGCACAATGCCGACTTCAGTACAAGACCACTGACTCTTCTTAGTCTCTATGGTTTTAACCAATCCTGTGACACTAGTTAAAGATTCCGTTGCTTCACTTCAGGTTTACTGTATCCCTCTGACCTAATTATTGACGATGAAACACAGAAATTGCATCTTAATTAAATACAAAAGGCACAATGCCGACTTCAGTACAAGAACACTGCCTCCTCTTACTGTCTATGCTTTGAACCATTCCTGTGACACTAGTTTTAGATTCTGATGCTTCACTTCAGGTTTACTGTATCCAGCTGACATTCATATTGACGATGAAGCACATAAATTGCATCGGAATTAAATACAAAAGGCACAATGCCGACTTAAGTACAAGAAGACTGACTCTACTTACTGTTTATGATTTGAACCATTCCTGTGACACTAGTTAGAGATTCCGATGTTTCACTTCAGGTTTACTGTATCCCTCTGAGCTTCTTATTGGCGATGAAACACAGAAATTGCATCGGAATTATATACAAAAAGCACAATGCCGACTTAAGTAGAAGAAGACTGACTCATCCTACTGTCTAAGTCTTGAACCATTCCTGTGCCAATAGTTATAGATTCCAATGCTTCACTTCAGGTTTACTGTATCCCTTTGACCTTCTTATTGACGTTGAAACACAGAAATTGCATCTTAATTAAATACAAAAGGCACAATGCCGACTTAGGTACAAGAAGACTGACTCTACATACTGTCTACGTTTTGAACCATTCCTGTGACACTAGTTATAGATTCCGATGCTTCACTTCAGGTTTACTGTATCTCTCTGACGTTCCTATTGACGATGAAACACAAAAATTGCATCGGAATTAAATAGAAAAGGCACAATGCCGACTTAAGAACAAGAAAATTGACTCTTCTTACTGTCTATGTTCTGAACCATTTCTGTGACACTAGTTATAGATTCCGATACTTCACATCACGTTTACTGTATCCCTCTGCCCTTATTATTGACAATGAAACACAGAAATTGCATCTTAATTAAATACAAAAGGCACAATGCCGACTTCAGTACAAGAACACTGACTCTTCTTAGTGTCTATGGTTTTAACCAATCCTGTGACACTAGTTAAAGATTCCGTTGCTTCACTTCAGGTTTACTGTATCCCTCTGACCTTATTATTGACGATGAAACACAGAAATTGCATCTTAATTAAATACAAAAGGCACAATGCCGACTTCAGTACAAGAACACTGACTCCTCTTACTGTCTATGCTTTGAACCATTCCTGTGACACTAGTTTTAGACTCCGATGCTTCACTTCAGGTTTACTGTATCCAGCTGACATTCATATTGACGATGAAGCACATAAATTGCATCGGAATTAAATACAAAAGGCACAATGCCGACTTAAGTACAAGAAGACTGACTCTACTTACTGTTTATGATTTGAACCATTCCTGTGACACTAGTTATAGATTCCGATGTTTCACTTCAAGTTTACTGTATCCCTCTGACCTTCTTATTGACGATGAAACACAGAAATTGCATCGGAATTAAATACAAAAGGCGGAATGCCGACTTAAGTTCAAGAAAACTGATTCTTCTTACTGTTTATGTTTTGAACCATTCCTGTCACACTAGTTATAGATTCCTATGCTTCACTTCAGGTTTACTGTATCCCTCTGACCTTCTTATTGACGATGAAACACGTAAATTGAATCGGAAATAAATACAAAAGGCACAATGCCGACTAAAGTACAAGAAGACTGACTCTTCTTACTGTCTATGTTTGAACCATTCCTGTGACACTAGTTAGAGATTCCGATGCTTCACTTCAGGTTTACTGTATCCCTCTGACCTTCCTGTTGACGATGAAACACAGAAATTGCATCGGAATTATATACAAAAAGCACCATGCCGACTTCAGTACAAGAAGACTGACTCTTCTTACTGTCTATGTTTTGAACCATTCCTGTGTCAATAGTTATAGATTTCGATGCTTCACTTCAGGTTTACTGTATCCCTTTGACCTGCTTATTGACGAAGAAATACAGAAATTGCATCTTAATTAAATACAAAAGGCACAATGCCGACTTAAGTAGAAGAAGACTGACTCTTCTTACTGTCTATATTTTGCACCATTCCTGTGACACTAGTTATAGATTCCGATGCTTCACTTCCGGTTTACTGTATCCCTCTGACCTTCCTATTGACGATGAAACACAGAAATTGCATCGGAATTAAATACAAAAGGCACAATGATGACTTAAGTACAAGAAAACTGACTCTTCTTACTGTCTATGTTCTGAACCATTTCTGTGACACTAGTTATAGATTCCGATACTTCACATCAGGTTTACTGTATCCCTCTGACCTTATTATTGACGATGAAACACAGAAATTGCATCTTAATTAAATACAAAAGGCACAATGCCGACCTCAGTACAAGAACACTGACTCTTCTTACTGTCTATGGTTTGAACCATTCCTGTGACACTAGTTTAACATTCCGTTGCTTCGCTTCAGTTTTACTGTATCCCTCTGACCTTCTTGTTGACGATGAAACACAGAAATTGCATCGGAATTAAATACAAAAGGCGGAATGCCGCCTTAAGTACAAGAAAACTGATTCTTCTTACTGTCTATATTTTGAACCATTCCTGTGACCCTAGTTATAGATTCATATGCTTCACTTCAGGTTTACTGTATCCCTCTGACCTTCTTACTGACGTTGAAACACGTAAATTGCATCGGAATTAAATAGAAAAGGCACAATGCCGACTTAAGTACAAGAAGACTGACTCTTCTTACTGTCTATATTTTGAACCATTCCTGTGACACTAGTTATAGATTCCGATGCTTCACTTCAGGTTTACTGAATTCCTCTGACCTTCTTATTGACGATGAAGCACATAAATTGCATCGGAATTAAATACAAAAGGCACAATGCCGACTCAAGTACAAGAAGACTGGCTCTTCTTACTGTCTATGATTTGAACCATTCCTGTGACACTAGTTTTAGATTCCGATGCTTCACTTCAGGTTTACTGTATCCAGCTGACCTTCATATTGACGATGAAGCACATAAATTGCATCGGAATTAAATACATAAGGCACAATGCCGACATAAGTACAAGAAGACTGACTCTACTTACTGTTTATGCTTTGAACCATTCCTGTGACACTAGTTATAGATTCCGATGCTTCATTTCAGGTTTACTGTATCCAGCTGACCTTCTTATTGACGATGAAACACAGAAATTGCATCGGAATTAAATACATAAGGCACTATGACGACTTAAGTACAAGAAAACTGACTCTTCTTACTGTCTATGTTTTAACCATTCCTGTGACACTAGTTAGAGATTCCGATGCTTCACTTCAGGTTTACTGTATCCCTCTTATCTTCTTATTGACGATGAAGCACAGAAATTGCATCGGAATTAAATACAAAAGGCGGAATCCCGACTTAAGTTCAAGAAAACTGATTCTTCTTACTGTCTATGTTTTGAACCATTCCTGTCACACTAGTTATAGATTCCTATGCTTCACTTCAGGTTTACTGTATCCCTCTGACCTTCTTATTGACGATGAAACACGTAAATTGAATCGGAATTAAATACAAAAGGCACAATGCCGATTAAAGTACAAGAAGACTGACTCTTCTTACTGTCTATGTTTTGAACCATTCCTGTGACACTAGTTATAGATTTCGATGCTTCACTTCAGGTTTACTGAATCCCTCTGACCTTCTTATTGACGATGAAACACAGAAATAGCATCGGAATAAAATACAAAAGGCACAATGCCGACTCAAGTACAAGAAGACTGGCTATTCTTACTGTCTATGTTTTGAACCATTTCTGTGGCACTAGTTATAGATTCCGATGCTTCACTTCAGGTTTACTGTATCCCTCTGACCTTCTTATTGACGAAGAAACACAGATATTGCAATGGAATTAAATACAAAAAGCACAATGCCGACTTAAGTACAAGAAGACTGACCCTTCTTACTGTCTATGCTTTGAACCATTCCTGTGACACTAGTTATAGATTCCGATGCTTCACTTCAGGTTTACTGCATCCCTCTGACCATCGTATCGACGATGAAACACAGAAAATTCATCGGAATTAAATACAAAAGGCACAATGCCGACTCAAGTACAAGAAGACTGGCTCTTCTTACTGTCTATGATTTGAACCATTCCTATGACACTAGTTATAGATTCCGATTCTTCACTTCAGGTTTACGGTATCCAGCTGACCTTCTTATTGACGATGATGCACATAAATTGCATCTTAATTAAATACAAAAGCAACAATGCCGACTTAAGTACAAGAAGACTGACTCTTCTTACTGTCAATGTTTTGAACCATTCCTGTGACACTAGTTATAGATTCCGATGCTTCACTTCAGGTTTACTGTATCCCTCTGACCTTATTATTGATGATGAAACACAGAAATTGCATCTTAATTAAATACAAAAGGCACAATGCCGACTTCAGTACAAGAACACTGACTCCTCTTACTGTCTATGGTTTGAACCGCTCCTGTGACACTAGTTAAATATTCCGTTGCTTCAATTCAGGTTTACTGTATCCCTCTGAGCTTCTTATTGACGATGAAACACAGAAATTGCATCGGAATTATATACAAAAAGCACATTGCCGTCTTAAGTAGAAGAAGACTGACTCTTCTTACTGTCTATGCTTTGAACCATTCCTGTGACAATAGTTATATTTTCCGATGCTTCACTTCAGGTTTACTGTATCCCTCTGACCTTCTTATTGACGATGAAACACAGAAATTGCATCTTAATTAAATACAAAAGCAACAATGCCGACCTAAGTACAGGAAGACTGACTCTTCTTACTGTCAATGTTTTGAACCATTCCTGTGACACTAGTTATAGATTCCGATGCTTCACTTCAGGTTTACTGTATCCCTCTGACCCTCCTATTGACGATGAAACACAGAAATTGCATCGGAATTAAATACAAAAGGCACAATGCCGACTTAAGTACAAGAAAACTGACTCTTCTTACTGTCTATGTTCTGAACCATTTCTGTGACACTAGTTATAGATTCCGATACTTCACATCAGGTTTACTGTATCCCTCTGTCCTTATTATTGACGATGAAACACAGAAATTGCATCTTAATTATATACAAAAGGCACAATGCCGACTTCAGTACAAGAACACTGACTCTTCTTACTGTCTATGTTTTGAACCATTCCTGTGACACTAGTTAAAGATTCCGTTGCTTCACTTCAGGTTTACTGTATCCCTCTTACCTTCTTGTTTACGATGAAACACAGAAATTGCATCGGAATTAAATACAAAAGGCGGAATGCCGACTTAAGTACAAAATAACTGATTCCTCTTTCTGTCTATGATTTGAACCATTCCTGTGACACTAGTTATAGATTCCTATGCTCACTTCAGGTTTACTGAATTCCTCTGACCTTCTTATTGACGATGAAGCACATAAATTGCATCGGAATTAAATACAAAAGGCACTTAGCCGACTCAATTACAAGAAGACTGGCTCTTCTTGCTGTCTATGTTTTGAACCATTTCTGTGGGACTAGTTATAGATTCCGATGCTTCACATCAGGTTTACTGTATCCCTCTGACCTTCTTATTGACGAAGAAACACAGATATTGCATTGGAATGAAATACAAAAGGCGCAATGCCGACTTAAGTACAAGAAGACTGACCCTTTTTACTGTCTATGTTTTGAACCATTCCTGTGACACTAGTTTTAGATTCCGATGCTTCACTTCAGGTTTACTGTATCCAGCTGACCTTCTTATTGACGATGAAGCACATTATTTGCATCGGAATTAAATACAAACGGCACAATGCCGACTTAAGTACAAGAAGACTGACTCTACTTACTGTTTATGTTATGAACCATTCCTGTGACACTAGTTATAGATTCCGTTGCTTCACTTCAGGTTTACTGTATCCAGCTGACCTTCTTATTGACGATGAAACACAGAAATTGCATCGGAATTAAATACATAAGGCACAATGCCGACTCAAGTACAAGAAGACTGGCACTTCTTACTGTCTATGTTTTGAACCATTTCTGTGACACTAGTTATAGATTCCGATGCTTCACTTCGGGTTTACTGTATACCTCTGACTTTCATATTGATGAAGAAACACAGATATTGCATCGGAATTGAATAACAAAAGGCACAATTCCGACTTAAGTACAAGAAGACTGACCCTTCTTACTGTCTATGTTTTGAACCATTCCTGTGACACTAGTTATAGATTCCGAAGCTTCACTTCATGTTTCCTATATCCAGCTGACTTTCTTATTGACGATGAAACACAGAAATTGCATCGGAATTATATTCAAAAGGCACAATGCCGACTTAAGTACAAGAAGACTGACTCTTCTTACTGTCTATGTTTTGAACCATTCCTATGACACTAGTTATAGATTCCGATACTTCACTTCAGGTTTACTGTATCCCTCTGACCTTATTATTGACGATGAAACATAGAAATTGCATCTTAATTAAATATAAAAGGCACAATGCCGACTTCAGTACAAGAACACTGACTCTTCTTACTGTCTATGATTTGAACCATTTCTGTGACACTAGTTATAGTTTCCGATGCTTCACTTCTGATTTACTGTATCCCTCTGACCTTCTTATTGACGATCAAACACAAAAAATTCCTCGGAATTAAATACAAAAGGCACAATGCCGACTCAAGTACAAGAAGACTGGCTCTTCTTACTGTCTATGTTTTGAACCATTCCTGTGACACTAGTTTTAGATTCCGATGCTTCACTTCAGGTTTACTGTATCCAGCTGACCTTCTTATTGACGATGAAGCACATAAATTGCGTCGGAATTAAATACAAACGGCACAATGCCGACTTAAGTACAAGAAGACTGACTCTACTTACTGTTTATGTTTTGAACCATTCCTGTGACACTAGTTATAGATTCCGATGCTTCACTTCAGGTTTACTGTATCCAGCTGACTTTCTTATTGACGATGAAACACAGAAATTGCATCGGAATTATATTCAAAACGCACAATGCAGACTTAAGTACAAAAAGACTGACTCTTCTTACTGTCTATGTTTTGAACTATTCCTGTGACACTAGTTATAGATTCCGATACTTCACTTCAGGTTTACTGTATACCTCTGACCTTATTATTGACGATGAAACACAGAAATTGCATCTTAATTAAATACAAAAGGCACAATGCCGCCTTCAGTACAAGAACACTGACTCTTCTTACTGTCTATGGTTTGAACCATTTCTGTGACGCTATTTATAGATTCCGATGCTTCACTTTAGGTTTACTGTATCCCTCTGACCTTCTTATTGACGATCAAACAAAGAAAATTCCTCGGAATTAAATACAAATGGCACAATGCCGACTAAAGTACAAGAAGACTGACTCTTCTTACTGTCTATGTTTTGAACCATTCCTGTGACGCTAGTTTTAGATTCCGATGCATCACTTCAGGTTTACTGTATCCAGCTGACCTTCTTATTGACGATGAAACACATAAATTGCATCGGAATTATATTCAAAAGGCACAATGCCGACTTAAGTACAAGAAGACTGATTCTTCTTACTGTCTATGTTTTGAACCATTCCTGTCACACTAGTTATAGATTCCTATGCTTCACTTCAGGTTTATTGTATCCCTCTGACGTTCTTATTGACGATGAAACATGTAAATTGAATCGGAATTAAATACAAAAGGCACAATGCCGACTTAAGTACAAGACAACTGACTCTTCTTACAGTCTATGTTTTGAACCATTCCTGTGACACTAGTTATAGATTCCGATGCTTCACTTCAAGTTTACTGTATCCAGCTGACTTTCTTATTGACGATGAAACATAGAAATTGCATCTTAATTAAATATACAAGGCACAATGCCGACTTCAGTACAAGAAGACTGACTCTTCTTACTGTCTATGGTTTGAACCATTTCTGTGACACTAGTTATAGATTCCGATGCTTCACTTCTGATTTACTGTATCCCTCTGACCTTCTTATTGACGATGAAACACGTAAATTGAATCGGAATGAAATACAAAAGGCACAATGCCGACTAAAGTACAAGAAGACTGACTCTTCTTACTGTCTATGTTTTGAACCATTCCTGTGGCACTAGTTATAGATTTCGATGCTTCACTTCAGATTTACTGAATCCCTCTGACCTTCTTATTGTTGATGAAACACAGAAATAGCATCGGAATAAAATACAAAAGGCACAATGCCGACTCAAGTACAAGAAGACTGGCTCTTCTTACTGTCTATGTTTTGAACCATTTCTGTGGCACTAGTTATAGATTCCGATGCTTCACTTCAGGTTTACTGTATCCCTCTGACCTTCTTATTGACGAAGAAACACAGATATTGCATTGGAATTAAATACAAAAGGCACAATGCCGACATAAGTACGAGAAAACTGACTCTTCTTACTGTCTATGTTTTGAACCACTCCTGTGACACTAGTTAAAGATTCCGTTGCTTCACTTCAGGTTTACTGAATCCCTCTGACCTTATTATTGACGATGAAACGCAGAAATTGCATCTTAATTAAATACAAAAGGCCCAATGCCGACTTCAATACAAGAACACTTACTCTTCTTACTTCCTATGGTTTGAACAATTCCTGTGACACTAGTTAAATATTCCGTTGCTTCACTTCAGGTTTACTGTATCCCTCTGAGCTTCTTATTGACGATCAAACACAGAAATTGCATCGGAATTATATACAAAAAGCACAATGCTGACTGAAGTAGAAGGAGACTGACTCTTCTTACTGTCTAAGTCTTGAACCATTCGTGTGACAATAGTTATAGATTCCGATGCTTCACTTCAGGTTTACTGTATCCCTTTGACCTTCTTATTGACGTTGAAACACAGAAATTGCATCTTAATTAAATACAAAAGGCACAATGCCGACTTAAGTACAAGAAGACCGACTCTTCTTACTCTCTATGTTTTGATCCATTCCTGTGACACTAGTTATAGATTCCGATGCTTCACTTCAGGTTTACTGTATCCCTCTGACCTTCCTATTGACGATGAAACACAGAAATTGCATCGGAATTAAATAGAAAAGTCACAATGCTGACTTAAGTACAAGAAAACTGACTCTTCTTACTGTCTATGTTCTGAACCATTTCTGTGACACTAGTTATAGATTCCGATACTTCACATCAGGTTTACTGTATCCCTCTGACCTTATTATTGACGATGAAACACAGAAATTGCATCTTAATTAAATACAAAAGGCACAATGCCGACCTCAGTACAAGAACACTGACTCTTCTTAGTGTCTATCGTTTGAACCATTCCTGTGACACTAGTTAAAGATTCCGTTGCTTCACTTCAAGTTTACTGTATCCCTCTGACCTTATTATTGACGATGAAACACAGAAATTGCATCTTAATTAAATACAAAAGGCACAATGCCGACTTCAGTACAAGAACACTGACTCCTCTTACTGTCTATGGTTTGAACCACACCAGTGACACTAGTTAAATATTCCGTTGCTTCACTTCAGGTTTACTGTATCCCTCTTACCTTCTTGTTGACGATGAAACACAGAAATTGCATCGGAATTAAATACAAAAGGTGGAATGCCGACTTAAGTACAAAATAACTGATTCTTCTTACTGTCTATGATTTGAACCATTCCTGTTACACTAGTTATAGATTCCTATGCTCACTTCAGGTTTACTGAATTCCTCTGACCTTCTTATTGACGATGAAGCACATAAATTGCATCGGAATTAAATACAAAAGGCACAATGCCGACTCAAGTACAAGAAGACTGGCTCTTCTTGCTGTCTATGTTTTGAACCATTTCTGTGGCACTAGTTATAGATCCCGATGCTTCACTTCAGGTTTACTGTATCCCTCTGACCTTCTTATTGACGAAGAAACACAGATATTGCATTGGAATTAAATACAAAAGGCGCAATGCCGACTCAAGTACAAGAAGACTGTCTCTTCTTACTGTCTATGTTTTGAACCATTCCTGTGACACTAGTTTTAGATTCCGATGCTTCACTTCAGGTTTACTGTATCCAGCTGACCTTCTTATTGACGATGAAGCACATTATTTTCATCGGAATTAAATACAAACGGCACAATGCCGACTTAAGTACAAGAAGACTGAATCTACTTACTGTTTATGCTTTGAACCATTCCTGTGACACTAGTTATAGATTCCGTTGCTTCACTTCAGGTTTACTGTATCCAGCTGACCTTCTTATTGACGATGAAACACAGAAATTCCATCGGAATTAAATACATAAGGCACAATGCCGACTCAAGTACAAGAAGACTGGCTCTTCTTACTGTCTATGTTTTGAACCATTTCTGTGACACTAGTTATAGATTCCGATGCTTCACTTCAGGTTTACTGTATCCCTCTGACCTTCATATTGATGAAGAAACACAGATATTGCATCGGAATTAAAAAACAAAAGGCACAATTCCGACTTAAGTACAAGAAGACTGACCCTTCTTACTGTCTATGTTTTGAACCATTCCTGTGACACTAGTTATAGATTCCGATGCTTCACTTCATGTTTCCTATATCCAGCTGACTTTCTTATTGACGATGAAACACAGAAATTGCATCGGAATTATATTCAAAAGGCACAATGCCGACTTAAGTACAAGAAGACTGGCTCTTCTTACTGTCTATGTTTTGAACCATTCCTGTGACACTAGTTATAGATTCCGATACTTCACTTCAGGTTTACTGTATCCCTCTGACCTTATTATTGACGATGAAACATAGAAATTGCATCTTAATTAAATATAAAAGGCACAATGCCGACTTCAGTACAAGAACACTGACTCTTCTTACTGTCTATGGTTTGAACCATTTCTGTGACACTAGTTATAGATTCCGATGCTTCACTTCTGATTTACTGTATCCCTCTGACCTTCTTATTGACGATCAAACACAAAAAATCCTCGGAATTAAATACAAAAGGCACAATGCCGACTCAAGTACAAGAAGACTGGCTCTTCTTACTGTCTATGTTTTTAACCATTCCTGTGACACTAGTTTTAGATTCCGATGCTTCACTTCAGGTTTACTGTATCCAGCTGACCTTCTTATTGACGATGAAGCACATAAATTGCGTCAGAATTAAATACAAACGGCACAATGCCGACTTAAGTACAAGAAGACTGACTCTACTTACTGTTTATGTTTTGAACCATTCCTGTGACACTAGTTATAGATTCCGTTGCTTCACTTCAGGTTTACTGTATCCAGCTGACCTTCTTATTGACGATGAAACATAGCAATTGCATCGGAATTAAATACATAAGGCACAATGCCGACTTAAGTACAAGAAAACTGACTCTTCTTACTGTCTATGTTTTGAACCATTCCTGTGACACTAGTTATAGATTCCGATGCTTCACTTCAGGTTTACTGTATCCAGCTGACTTTCTTCTTGACGATGAAACACAGAAATTGCATCGGAATTATATTCAAAACGCACAATGCAGACTTAAGTACAAGAAGACTGACTCTTCTTACTGTCTATGTTTTGAACCATTCCTGTGACACTAGTTATAGATTCCGATACTTCACTTCAGGTTTACTGTATACCTCTGACCTTATTATTGACGATGAAACACCGAAATTGCATCTTAATTAAATACAAAAGGCACAATGCCGACTTCAGTAAAAGAACACTGACTCTTCTTACTGTCTATGGTTTGAACCATTTCTGTGACACTATTTATAGATTCCGATGCTTCACTTCAGGTTTACTGTATCCCTCTGACCTTCTTATTGACGATCAAACAAAGAAAATTCCTCGGAATTAAATACAAAATGCACAATGCCGACTAAAGTAAAAGAAGACTGACTCTTCTTACTGTCTATGTTTTGAACCATTCCTGTGACGCTAGTTTTAGATTCCGATGCTTCACTTCAGGTTTACTGTATCCAGCTGACCTTCTTATTGACGATGAAACACATAAATTGCATCGGAATTAAATACATAAGGCACAATGCCGACTTAAGTACAAGAAAACTGACTCTTATTACTGTCTATGTTTTGAACCAATCCTGTGACACTAGTTATAGATTCCGATGCTTCACTTCAGGTTTACTGTATCCCTCAGAGCTTCTTATTGCCGATGAAACACAGAAATTGCATCGGAATTATATACAAAAGGCACAATGCCGACTTAAGTACAAGACAACTGACTCTTCTTACAATCTATGTTTTGAACCATTCCTGTGACACTAGTTATAGATTCCGATGCTTCACTTCAAGTTTACTGTATCCCTTAGACCTTCTTATTGACGATGAAACACAGAAATTGCATCTTAATTGAATATAAAAGGCACTATGCCGACTTAAGTACATGAAAACTGACTCTTCCTACTGTCTATGGTTTGAACCATTCCTGTGACACTAGTTATAGATTCCGATGCTTCACTTCCGGTTACTGTATCGCTCTGACCATCTTATTGACGATCAAACACAGATATTGCATCGGAATTAAATACAAAAGGCACAATGCCGGCTTAAGTACAAGAAGACTGACAGTTCTTACTGTCTATGTTTTGAACCATTCCTGTGACACTAGTTATAGATTCCGATGCTTCACTTCATGTTTACTATATCCAGCTGACTTTCTTATTGACGATGAAACACAGAAATTGCATCGGAATTATATTCAAAAGGCACAATGCCGACTCAAGTACAAGAAGACTGGCTCTTCTTACTGTCTATATTTTCACCATTTCTGTGACACTAGTTACAGATTCCGATGCTTCACTACAGGTTTACTGTATCCCTCTGACCTTCTTATTGACGATGAAACACAGAAATTGCATCTTAATTAAATACAAAGGGCACAATGCCGATTTAAGTACAAGAAGACTGACTCTTCTTACTGTCAATGTTTTCTACCATTCCTGTGACACTAGTTATAGATTCTGATGCTTCACTTCAGGTTTACTATATCCCTCTGACCTACTTATTGACGATCATACACAAAAAATTCCTCGGAATTAAATACAAAAGGCACAATGCCGACTCAAGTACAAGAAGACTGGCTCTTCTTACTGTCTATGTTTTGAACCATTCCTGTGACACTAGTTTTAGATTCCGATGTTTCACTTCAGGTTTACTGTATCCAGCTGACATTCTTATTGACGATGAAGCACATAAATTGCATCGGAATTAAATACAAACGGCACAATGCCGACTTAAGTCCAAGAACACTGACTCTACTTACTTTTTATGTTTTGAACCATTCCTGTGACACTAGTTATAGATTCCGTTGCTTCACTTCAGGTTTACTGTATCCAGCTGACCTTCTTATTGACGATGAAACACAGAAATTCCATCGGAATTAAATACATAAGGCACAATGCCGACTTAAGTACAAGAAAACTGACTCTTCTTACTGTCTATGTTTTGAACAATTCCTGTGACACTAGTTATAGATTCCGATGCTTCACTTCAGGTTTACTGTATCCAGCTGACTTTCTTATTGACGATGAAACACAGAAATTGCATCGGAATTATATTCAAAAGGCACAATGCAGACTTAAGTACAAGAAGACTGACTCTTCTTACTGTCTATGTTTTGAACCATTCCTGTGACACTAGTTATAGATTACGATACTTCACTTCAGGTTTACTGTATACCTCTGACCTTATTATTGACGATGAAACACAGAAATTGCATCTTAATTAAATACAAAAGGCACAATGCCGACTTCAGTACCAGAACACTGACTCTTCTTACGGTCTATGGTTTGAACCATTTCTGTGACACTATTTATAGATTCCGATGCTTCACTTCAGGTTTACTGTATCCCTCTGACCTTCTTATTGACGATCAAACACAGAAAATTCCTCGGAATTAAATACAAAAGGCACAATGCCGACTAAAGTACAAGAAGACTGACTCTTCTTACTGTCTATGTTTTGAACCATTCCTGTGACGCTAGTTTTAGATTTTGATGCTTCACTTCAGGTTTACTGTATCCAGCTGACCTTCTTATTGACGATGAAACACATAAATTGCATCGGAATTAAATACAAAAGGCACAATGAAGATTTAAGTACAAGAAGACTGACTCTATTTACTGTTTATGTTTTGAACCATTCCTGTGACACTAGTTAGATATTCCGATGCTTCACTTCAGGTTTACTGTATCCCTCTGACCTTGTTATTGACGATGAAACACAGAAATTGCATCGGAATTATATACAAAAGGCACAATGCCGACTTAAGTACAAGAAAACTGACTCTTTTTACTGTCTATGTTTTGAACCAATCCTGTGACACTAGTTATAGATTCCGATGCTTCACTTCAGGTTAACTGTATCCCTCAGAGCTTCTTATTGCCGATGAAACACAGAAATTGCATCGGAATTATATACAAAAGGCACAATGCCGACTTAAGTACAAGAAAACTGACTCTTCTTACAGTCTATGTTTTGAACCATTCCTGTGACACTAGTTATAGTTTCCGATGCTTCACTTCAGGTTTACTGTATCCCTTAGACCTTCTTATTGACGATGAAACACAGAAATTGCATCTTAATTGAATACAAAAGGCACTATGCCGACTTAAGTACATGAAAACTGACTCTTCTTACTGTCTATGATTTGAACCATTCCTGTGACACTAGTTATATATTCCGATGCATCACTTCAGGTTTACTGTATCCCTCTGACCATTTTATTGACGATCAAACACAGAAATTTCATCATAATTAAATACAAAAGGCACAATGCCGCCTCAAGTACAAGAAGACTGGCTCTTCTTACTGCCTAAGTTTTGAACCATTCCTGTGACACTAGTTATAGATTGCGATGCTTCACTTCAAGTTTACTGTATCCAGCTGACCTTCTTATTGACGATGAAACACAGAAATTACCACCTTAATTATATACTAAAGGCACAATGCCGACTTCAGTACAAGAACACTGACTCTTCCTACTGTCTATGGTTTGAACCATTCCTGTGACACTAGTTATAGATTCCGATGCTTCACTTACGGTTACTGTATCGCTCTGACCTTCTTATTGACGATCAAACACAGAAAATTCATCGGAATTAAATACAAAAGGCTCAATGCCGACTCAAGTACAAGAAGACTGGCTCTTCTTACTGTCTATCTTTTAACCATTTCTGTGACACTAGTTACAGATTCCGATGCTTCACTACAGGTTTACTGTATCCCTCTGACCTTCTTATTGACGATGAAACACAGAAATTGCATCTTAATTAAATACAAAAGGCACAATGCCGACTTAAGTACAAGAAGACTGACTCTTCTTACTGTCAATGTTTTCTACCATTCCTGTGACACTAGTTATAGATTCTGATGCTTCACTTCAGGTTTACTATATCCCTCTGACCTACTTATTGACGATCAAACACAGTAATTTCATCGGAATTAAATACAAAAGGCACAATGCCAACTCAAGTACAAGAAGACTGGCTCTTCTTACTTCCTATGTTTTGAACCATTCCTGTATCACTAGTTATAGATTCCGATGCTTCACTTCAGGTTTACTGTATCCCTCTGACCTTCTTATTGACGATGAAACACAGAAATTGCATCCGAATTAAATACAAAGGGCACAATGCCGACTTAAGTACAAGAAGACTGGCTTTTCTTACTGTATATCTTTTGAACCATTTCTGTGACACTAGTTACAGATTCCGATGCTTCACTTCAGGTTTACTGTATCCCTCTGACCTTCTTATTGACGAAGAAACACAGAAATTGCATCGGAATTAAATACAAAAAGCACAATGCCGACTCAAGTACAAGAAGACTGGCTCATCTTACTGTCTATGCTTTGAACCATTTCTGTGACACTAGTTATAGATTCCGATGCTTAACTTCAGGTTTACTGTATCCATCTGACCTTCTTATTGACGATCAAACACAGAAAATTCATCGGAATTAAATACATAAGGCACAATGCCGACATAAGTACAAGAAAACTGACTCTTCTTACAGTCTATGGTTTGAACCATTCCTGTGACACTAGTTATAGATTCCGATGCTTCACTTCAGGTTTACTGTATCTCTCTGACCTTCTTATTGACGATGATACACAGAAATTGCATCGGAAATAAATACAAAAGGCACAATGCCGACGTAGGAACAAGAAGACTGACTCTTCCTACTGTCTATGATTTTGAACCATTCCTGTGACACTAGTTGTAGATTCCGATGCTTCACTTCAGGTTTACTGTATCCCTCTGACCATCTTATTGACGATCAAACACAGATATTTCATCGGAATGAAATACAAAAGGCACAATGCCGACTCAAGTACAAGAAGACTGGCTCTTCTTACTGCCTATGTTTGAACCATTCCTGTGGCACTATATATATATTCCAATGCTTCACTTCAGAGTTACTGTATCCGTTTGACCTTCTTATTGACAATGAGACATAGAAATTGTATCTTAATTAAATACAAAAAGCACAATGCCGACTTCAGTACAAGAACACTGTCTCTTCTTACTGTCTAAGGTTTGAACCATTCCTGTGACACTAGTTATAGATTCCGATGCTTCACTTCAGGTTTACTGTATCCAGCTGACCTTCTTATTGACGATCAAACACAGAAATTTCGTCGGAATTAAATACAAAAGGCACAACGCCGACTCAAGTACAAGAAGACTGGCTCTTCTTACTGCCTATGTTTTGAACCATTCCTGTGGCACTAGTTATAGATTCCGAAGCTTCACTTCAGGTTTACTGTATCCAGCTGACCTTCTTATTATCGATGAAACACAGAAATTGCATCGGAATTATATACAAAAGGCACAATGCCGAATTAAGTACAAGAAGACTGACTCTTCTTACTGTCTATGCTTTGAACCATTCCTGTGACACTAGTTATAGATTCCGACGATTCACTTCAAGTTTACTTTATCCCTCTGACCTTCTTATTGACGATGAAACACAGAAATTGCATCTTAATTAAATTCAAAAGGCACAATGCCGACTTCAGTGCAAGAACACTGTTTCTTCTTACTGTCTATGGTTTGAACCATTCCTGTGACGCTAGTTATAGATTCCGATACTTCACTTCAGGTTTACTGTATCCCTCAGCCCTTCTTATTGACGATGAAACACAGAAACTGCATCTTAATTAAATACAAAAGGCACAATGCCGACGTAAGTACAAGAAGACTGACTCTTCTTACTGTCTATGTTTTGAACCATTCCTGTGACACTAGTTATAGATTCCGATGCTTCACTTCAGGTTTACTGTATCCCTCTGACCTTCTTATTGACGATCGAACACTAAAATTTCATCGGAATTATATACAAAAGGCACAATGCCGACTCAAGTACAAGACGACTGGCTCTTCTTACTGTCTATGTTTTGAACCATTTCTGTGACACTAGTTACAGATTCCGATGCTTCACTTCAGGTTTACTGTATCCCTCTGACCTTCTTATTGACGATGAAACACAGAAATTGCGTCTTAATTAAATACAAAGACACAATGCCAACTTAAGTACAAGAAGACTGACTCTTCTTACTGTCTATGTTTTGAACCATTCATGTGACACTAGTTATAGATTCCGATGCTTCACTTCAGGTTTAATGTATACCTCTGACCTTCGTATCGACGATGAAACACACAAAATTCATCGGAATTAAATACAAAAGGCACAATGCCGTCACAAGTACAAGAAGACTGGCTCTTCTTACTGTCTATGTTTTCTACCATTCGTGTGACACTAGTTATAGATTCCGATGCTTCACTTCAGGTTTACTGTATCCCTCTGACCTTCTTATTGACGATCAAACACAGAAATTTCATCGGAATTAAATAGAAAAGGCACAATGCCGACTCAAGTATAAGAAGACTGGCTCTTCTACTTCCTATGTTTTGAACCATTCCTGTGGCACTAGTTATAGATTCCGATGCTTCACGTCAGGTTTACTGTATCCAGCTGACCGTCCTATTGACGATGAAACACAGAAATTGCATCGGAATTATATACAAAAGGCACAATGCCGACTTAAGTACCATAAGACTGACTCTTCTTACTGTCTATGTTTTGAAAAATTCCTGTGACACTAGTTATAGATTCCGATGCTTCACTTCAGTTTTACTGTATCCCTCTGACCTTCGTATTGACGATGAAACACAGAAATTGCATCTTAATTAAATACAAAAGGCACAATGCCGACTTCAGTAAAAGAACACTGTCTCTTCGTACTGTCTATGGTTTGAACCATTCCTGTGACACTAGTTATAGATTCCGATGCTTCACTTCAGGTTTACTGTATCCCTCTGACCTTCTTATTGACGATCAAACACAGAAATTTCATCGGAATTAAATACAAAATGCACAATGCCGACTCAAGTACAAGAAGACTGGCTCTTCTTACTGCCTATGTTTTGAACCATTCCTGTGGCACTAGTTAGAGATTCCGATGCTTCACTACAGGTTTACTGTATCCAGCTGACCTTCTTATTAACGATGAAACACAGAAATTGCATCGGAATTATATACAAAAGGCACAATGCCGACTTAAGTACAAGAAGACTGACTCTTCTTACTGTCTATGATTTGAACCATTCCTGTGACACTAGTTATAGATTCCGATGCTTCACTTCAGGTTTACTGTATCCCTCAGCCCTCCTTATTGACGATGAAACTCATAAACTGCATCTTAATTAATTACAAAAGGCACAATGCCTACGTAAGTACAAGAAGACTGACTCTTCTTACTGTCTATGTTTTGAACCTTTCCTGTGACACTAGTAATAGATTCCGATGCTTCACTTCAGGTTTACTGTATCCCTCTGACCTTCTTATTGACGATCAAACACAGAAAATTCATCGGAATTATATACAAAAGGCACAATGCCGACTCAAGTACAAGAAGACTGGCTCTTATTACTGTCTATGTTTTGAACCATTTCTGTGACACTAGTTATAGATTCCGATGCTTCACTTCAGGTTTACTGTATCCCCCTGACCTTCTTATTGACGATCAAACACAGAAAATTCATCGGAATTAAATACAAAAGGCACAATGCCCACTCAAGTAAAAGAAGACTGGCTCTTCTTACTGTCTATGTTTTGCACTATTCCTGTGACACTAGTTATAGATTCCGATGCTTCACTTCAGGTTTACTGTATCCAGCTGACCTTCTTATTGACGATCAAACACAGAAATTTCATCGGAATTAAATACAAAAGGCACAACGCCGACTCAAGTACAAGAAGACTGGCTCTTCTTACTGCCTATGTTTTGAACCATTCCTGTGGCACTAGTTATAGATTCCGAAGCTTCACTTCAGGTTTACTGTATCCAGCTGACCTTCTTATTATCGATGAAACACAGAAATTGCATCGGAATTATATACAAAAGGCACAATGCCGAATTAAGTACAAGAAGACTGACTCTTCTTACTGTCTATGCTTTGAACCATTCCTGTGACACTAGTTATAGATTCCGACGATTCACTTCAAGTTTACTTTATCCCTCTGACCTTCTTATTGACGATGAAACACAGAAATTGCATCTTAATTAAATTCAAAAGGCACAATGCCGACTTCAGTGCAAGAACACTGTTTCTTCTTACTGTCTATGGTTTGAACCATTCCTGTGACGCTAGTTATAGATTCCGATACTTCACTTCAGGTTTACTGTATCCCTCAGCCCTTCTTATTGACGATGAAACACAGAAACTGCATCTTAATTAAATACAAAAGGCACAATGCCGACGTAAGTACAAGAAGACTGACTCTTCTTACTGTCTATGTTTTGAACCATTCCTGTGACACTAGTTATAGATTCCGATGCTTCACTTCAGGTTTACTGTATCCCTCTGACCTTCTTATTGACGATCGAACACTAAAATTTCATCGGAATTATATACAAAAGGCACAATGCCGACTCAAGTACAAGACGACTGGCTCTTCTTACTGTCTATGTTTTGAACCATTTCTGTGACACTAGTTACAGATTCCGATGCTTCACTTCAGGTTTACTGTATCCCTCTGACCTTCTTATTGACGATGAAACACAGAAATTGCGTCTTAATTAAATACAAAGACACAATGCCAACTTAAGTACAAGAAGACTGACTCTTCTTACTGTCTATGTTTTGAACCATTCATGTGACACTAGTTATAGATTCCGATGCTTCACTTCAGGTTTAATGTATACCTCTGACCTTCGTATCGACGATGAAACACACAAAATTCATCGGAATTAAATACAAAAGGCACAATGCCGTCTCAAGTACAAGAAGACTGTCTCTTCTTACTGTCTATGTTTTCTACCATTCATGTGACACTAGTTATAGATTCCGATGCTTCACTTCAGGTTTACTGTATCCCTCTGACCTTCTTATTGACGATCAAACACAGAAATTTCATCGGAATTAAATAGAAAAGGCACAATGCCGACTCAAGTATAAGAAGACTGGCTCTTCTACTTCCTATGTTTTGAACCATTCCTGTGGCACTAGTTATAGATTCCGATGCTTCACGTCAGGTTTACTGTATCCAGCTGACCGTCCTATTGACGATGAAACACAGAAATTGCATCGGAATTATATACAAAAGGCACAATGCCGACTTAAGTACCATAAGACTGACTCTTCTTACTGTCTATGTTTTGAAAAATTCCTGTGACACTAGTTATAGATTCCGATGCTTCACTTCAGTTTTACTGTATCCCTCTGACCTTCGTATTGACGATGAAACACAGAAATTGCATCTTAATTAAATACAAAAGGCACAATGCCGACTTCAGTAAAAGAACACTGTCTCTTCGTACTGTCTATGGTTTGAACCATTCCTGTGACACTAGTTATAGATTCCGATGCTTCACTTCAGGTTTACTGTATCCCTCTGACCTTCTTATTGACGATCAAACACAGAAAATTCATCGGAATTAAATACAAAAGGCACAATGCCAACTCAAGTACAAGAAGACTTTCTCTTCTTACTGTCTATGTTTTGCACTATTCCTGTGACACTAGTTATAGATTCCGATGCTTCACTTCAGGTTTACTGTATCAAGCTGACCTTCTTATTGACGATCAAACACAGAAATTTCATCGGAATTAAATACAAAATGCACAATGCCGACTCAAGTACAAGAAGACTGGCTCTTCTTACTGCCTATGTTTTGAACCATTCCTGTGGCACTAGTTAGAGATTCCGATGCTTCACTACAGGTTTACTGTATCCAGCTGACCTTCTTATTAACGATGAAACACAGAAATTGCATCGGAATTATATACAAAAGGCACAATGCCGACTTAAGTACAAGAAGACTGACTCTTCTTACTGTCTATGATTTGAACCATTCCTGTGACACTAGTTATAGATTCCGATGCTTCACTTCAGGTTTACTGTATCCCTCAGCCCTCCTTATTGACGATGAAACTCATAAACTGCATCTTAATTAATTACAAAAGGCACAATGCCTACGTAAGTACAAGAAGACTGACTCTTCTTACTGTCTATGTTTTGAACCTTTCCTGTGACACTAGTAATAGATTCCGATGCTTCACTTCAGGTTTACTGTATCCCTCTGACCTTCTTATTGACGATCAAACACAGAAAATTCATCGGAATTATATACAAAAGGCACAATGCCGACTCAAGTACAAGAAGACTGGCTCTTATTACTGTCTATGCTTTGAACCATTTCTGTGACACTAGTTATAGATTCCGATGCTTCACTTCAGGTTTACTGTATCCCTCTGACCTTCTTATTGACGATGAAACACAGAAATTGCGTCTTAATTACATACAAAGACACAATGCCAACTTAAGTACAAGAAGACTGACTCATCTTACTGTCAATGTTTTCTACCATTCATGTGACACTAGTTATACACTCCTGGAAATTGAAATAAGAACACCGTGAATTCATTGTCCCAGGAAGGGGAAACTTTATTGACACATTCCTGGGGTCAGATACATCACATGATCACACTGACAGAACCACAGGCACATAGACACAGGCAACAGAGCATGCACAATGTCGGCACTAGTACAGTGTATATCCACCTTTCGCAGCAATGCAGGCTGCTATTCTCCCATGGAGACGATCGTAGAGATGCTGGATGTAGTCCTGTGGAACGGCTTGCCATGCCATTTCCACATGGCGCCTCAGTTGGACCAGCGTTCTTGCTGGTCGTGCAGACCACGTGAGACGACGCTTCATCCAGTCCCAAATATGCTCAATGGGGGACAGATCCGGAGATCTTGCTGGCCAGGGTAGTTGACTTACACCTTCTAGAGCACGTTGGGTGGCACGGGATACATGCGGACGTGCATTGTCCTGTTGGAACAGCAAGTTCCCTTGCCGGTCTAGGAGTGGTAGAACGATGGGTTCGATGACGGTTTGGTTGTACCGTGCACTATTCAGTGTCCCCTCGACGATCACCAGTGGTGTACGGCCAGTGTAGGAGATCGCTCCCCGCACCATGATGCCGGGTGTTGGCCCTGTGTGCCTCGGTCGTATGCAGTCCTGATTGTGGCGCTCACCTGCACGGCGCCAAACACGCATACGACCATCATTGGCACCAAGGCAGAAGCGACTCTCATCGCTGAAGACGACTCGTCTCCATTCGTCCCTCCATTCACGCCTGTCGCGACACCACTGGAGGCGGGCTGCACGATGTTGGGGCGTGAGCGGAAGACGGCCTAACGGTGTGCGGGACCGTAGCCCAGCTTCATGGAGACGGTTGCGAATGGTCCTCGCCGATACCCCAGGAGCAACAGTGTCCCTAATTTGCTGGGAAGTGGCGGTGCGGTCCCCTACGGCACTGCGTAGGATCCTACGGTCTTGGCGTGCATCCGTGCGTCGCTGCGGTCCGGTCCCAGGTCGACGGGCACATGCACCTTCCGCCGACCACTGGCGACAACATCGATGTACTGTGGAGACCTCACGCCCCACGTGTTGAGCAATTCGGCGGTACGTCCACCCGGCCTCCCGCATGCCCACTATACGCCCTCGCTCAAAGTCCGTCAACTGCACATACGGTTCACGTCCACGCTGTCACGGCGTGCTACCAGTGTTAAAGACTGCGATGGAGCTCCGTATGCCACTGCAAACTGGCTGACACTGACGGCGGCGGTGCACAAATGCTGCGCAGCTAGCGCCATTCGACGGCCAACACCGCGGTTCCTGGTGTATCCGCTGTGCCGTGCGTGTGATCATTGCTTGTACAGCCCTCTCGCAGTGTCCGGAGCAAGTGTGGTGGGTCTGACACACCGGTGTCAATGTGTTCTTTTTTCCTTTTCCAGGAGTGTAGATTCCGATGCTTCACTTCAGGTTTACTGTATCCCTCTGACCTTCTTATTGACGATCAAACACAGAAATTTCTTCGGAATTAAATACAAAAGGCACAATCCCGACTCAAGTACAAGACGACTGGTTCTTCTTACTTCCTATGTTTTGAACCATTCCTGTGGCACTAGTTATAGATTCCGATGCTTCACTTCAGGTTTACTGTATCCCTCTGACCTTCTTGTTGACGATGAAACACAGAAATTACAACTTAATTAAATACAAAAGGCACAATCCCGACTTCAGTGCAAGAACACTGTCTCTTTTTACTGTCTATGGTTTGAACCATTCCTGTGACACTAGTTATAGATTCCGATGCTTCACTTCAGGTTTACTGTATCCAGCTGACCTTCTTATTGACGATCAAACACAGAAATTTCATCGGAATTAAATACAAAAGGCACAATGCCGACTCAAGTACAAGAAGACTGGCTCTTCTTACTGCCTATGTTTTGAACCATTCCTGTGGCACTAGTTATAGATTCCGATGCTTCACTTCAGGTTTACTGTATCCAGCTGACCTTCTTATTAACGATGAAACACAGAAATTGCATCGGAATTATATACAAAAGGCACAATGCCGACTTAAGTACAAGAAGACTGACTCTTCTTACTGTCTATGTTTTGAACCATTCCTGTGACACTAGTTATAGATTCCGATGCTTCACTTCAGGTTTACTGTATCCCTCAGCCCTTCTTATTGACGATGAAACACAGAAACTGCATCTTAATTAAATACAAAAGGCACAATGCCGACGTAAGTACAAGAAGACTGACTCTTCTTACAGTCTATGTTTTGAACCATTCCTGTGAAACTAGTAATAGATTCCGATGCTTCACTTCAGGTTTACTGTATCCCTCTGACCTTCTTATTGACGATCAAACACAGAAAATTCATCGGAATTATATACAAAAGGCACAATGCCGACACAAGTACAAGAAGACTGGCTCTTCTTACTGTCTATGTTTTGAACCATTTCTGTGACACTAGTTACAGATTCCGATGCTTCACTTCAGGTTTACTGTATCCCTCTGACCTTCTTATTGACGATGAAACACAGAAATTGCGTCTTAATTAAATACAAAGACACAATGCCAACTTAAGTACAAGAAGACTGACTCTTCTTACTGTCAATGTTTTCTGCCATTCATGTGACACTAGTTATAGATTCCGATGCTTCACTTCAGGTTTACTGTATCCCTCTGACCTTCTTATTGACGATCAAACACAGAAATTTCATCGGAATTAAATACAAAAGACACAATGCCGACTCAAGTACAAGAAGACTGGCTCTTCTTACTTCCTATGTTTGAACCATTCCTGTGGCACTAGTTATAGATTCCGATGCTTCACTTCAGGGTTACTGTATCCAGCTGACCGTCCTATTGACGATGAAACACAGAAATTGCATCGGAATTATATACTAAAGGCACAATGCCGACTTAAGTACAAGAAGACTGACTCTTCTTACTGTCTACGTTTTGAATCATTCCTGTGACACTAGTTATAGATTCCGATGCTTCACTTCAGGTTTACTGTATCCCTCTGACCTTCTTATTGACGATGAAACACAGAAATTGCATCTTAATTAAATACAAAAGGAACAATGCCGACTTCAGTGCAAGAACACTGTCTCTTTTTACTGTCTATGGTTTGAACCATTCCTGTGACACTAGTTATAGATTCCGATGCTTCACTTCAGGTTTACTGTATCCCTCTGCCCTTCTTATTGACGATGAAACACAGAAACTGCATCTTAATTAAATACTAAAGGCACGATGCCGACTTAAGTACAAGAAGACTGACTCTTCTTACTGTCTATGTTTTGAACCATTCCTGTGACACTAGTAATAGATTCCGATGCTTCACTTCAGGTTTACTGTATCCCTCTGACCTTCTTATTGACGTTCAAACACAGAAAATTCATCGGAATTATATACAAAAGGCACAATGCCGACTCAAGTACAAGAAGACTGGCTCTACTTACTGTCTATCTCTTGAACCATTTCTGTGACACTAGTTACAGATTCCGATGCTTCACTTCAGGTTTACTGTATCCCTCTGACCTTCTTATTGACGATGAAACACAGAAATTGCATCTTAATTAAATACAAAAAGCACAATGCCGACTTAAGTACAAGAAGACTGACTCTTCTTACTGTCAATGTTTTCTACCATTCCTGTGACACTAGTTATAGATTCTGATGCTTCACTTCAGGTTTACTATATCCCTCTGACCTTCTTATTGACGATCAAACACAGAAATTTCATCGGAATTAAATACAAAAGGCACAATGCCGCCTTAAGTACAAGAAGACTGGCTCTTCTTACTTCCTATGGTTTGAACCATTCCTGTGGCACTAGTTATAGATTCCGATGCTTCACTTCAGGTTTACTGTATCCAACTGACCGTCTTATTGACGATGAAACAAAGAAATTTCATCGGAATTATATACAAAAGGCACAATGCCGGCTTAAGTACCATAAGACTGACTCTTCTTACTGTCTATGTTTTGAACCATTCCTGTGACACTTGTTATAGATTCCGATGCTTCACTTCAGGTTTACTGTATCCCTCTGACCTTCGTATTGACGATGAAACACAGAAATTGCATCTTAATTAAATACAAAAGGCACTATGCCGACTTCAGTACAAGAACACTGTCTCTTCTTACTGTCTATGGTTTGAACCATTCCTGTGACACCAGTTATAGATTCCGATGCTTCACTTCAGGTTTACTGTATCCCTCTGACCTTCTTATTGACGATCAAACACAGGAAATTCATCGGAATTAAATACAAAAGGCACAAAGCCAACTCAAGTACAAGAAGACTGGCTCCTCTTACTGTATATGTTTAGCACCATTCCTGTGACACTAGTAATAGATTCCAATGCTTCACTTCAGGTTTACTGTATCCAGCTGACCTTCTTATTGACCATCAAACACAGAAATTTCATCGGAATTAAATACAAAAGGCACAATGCCGACTCAAGTACAAGAGGACTGGCTCTTCTCACTGCCTTTGTTTTGAACCATTCCTGTGGCACTAGTTATAGATTCTGATGCTTCACTTCAGGTTTACTGTATCCAGCTGACCGTCCTATTGACGATGAAACACAGAAATTGCATCGGAATTATATACAAAAGGCACAATGCCGACTCAAGTACAAGAAGTCTGGCACTTCTTACTGTCTATGTTTTGAACCATTTCTGTGACACTAGTTACAGATTCCGATGCTTCACTTCAGGTTTACTGTATCCCTCTGACCTTCTTATTGACGATGAAACACAGAAATTGCGTCTTAATTAAATACAAAAGGCACAATGCCGACTTCAGTGCAAGAACACTGTCTCTTCTTACTGTCTATGGTTTGAACCATTCCTGCGACACTAGTTATAGATTCCGATGCTTCACTTCAGGTTTACTGTATCCCTCTGCCCTTCTTATTGACTACGAAACACAGAAACTGCATCTTAATTAAATACAAAACGCACAATGCCGACGTAAGTACAAGAAGACTGACTCTTCTTACTGTCTTTGTTTTGAACCAATCCTGTGACACTAGTAATAGATTCCGATGCTTCACTTCAGGTTTACTGTATCCCTCTGACCTTCTTATTGACGTTCAAACACAGAAAATTCTTCGGAATTATATACATAAGGCACAATGCCGACTCAAGTACAAGAAGACTGGCTCTTCTTACTGTCTATCTTTTGAACCATTTCTGTGACACTAGTTACAGATTCCGATGCTTCACTTCAGGTTTACTGTATCCCTCTGACCTCCTTATTGACGATGAAACACAGAAATTGCTTCTTAATTAAATACAAAAGGCACAATGCCGACTTAAGTACAAGAAGACTGACTCTTCTTACTGTCAATGTTTTCTACCATACCTGTGACACTAGTTATAGATTCTGATGCTTCACTTCAGGTTCACTATAAACCTCTGACCTTCTTATTGACGATCAAACACAGAAATTTCAACGGAATTAAATACAAAAGGCACAATGCCGACTTAAGTACAAGAAGACTGTCTCTTCTTACTGTCTATGTTTTGAACCATTCCTGTGACACTAGTTATAGATTCCGATGCTTCACTTCAGGTTTACTGTATCCCTCTGACCTTCTTATTGACGATGAAACACAGAAATTGCATCTTAATTAAATACAAAAGGCACAATGCCGACTTCAGTGCAAGAACACTGTCTCTTCTTACTGTCTATTGTTTGAACCATTCCTGAGACACTAGTTATAGATTCCGATGCTTCACTTCAGGTTTACTGTATCCCTCTGCCCTTCTTATTGACGATGAAACACAGAAATTGCATCTTAATTAAATACCAAAGGCACAATGCCAACTCAAGTACAAGAAGACTGGCTCTTCTTACTGCCTTTGTTTTGAATCATTCCTGTGGCACTAGTTATAGATTCCGATGCTTCACTTCAGGTTTACTGTATCCAGCTGACCCTCTTATTGACGATCAAACACAGAAATTTCAACGGAATTAAATACAAAAGGCACAATGCCGACTTAAGTACAAGAAGACTGGCTCTTCTTACTGTCTATGTTTTGCACCATTTTTTTGTCACTAGTAATAGATTCCAATGCTTCACTTCAGGTTTACTGTATCCAGCTGTCCTTCTTATTGACGATCAAACACAGAAATTTCATCGGAATTAAATACAAAAGGCACAATGCCGACTCAAGTACAAGAAGACTGGCTCTTCTTACTGCCTTTGTTTTGAATCATTCCTGTGGCACTAGTTATAGATTCCGATGCTTCACTTCAGGTTTGCTGTATCCAGCTGACCCACTTATTGACGACGAAACACAGAAATGGCATCGGAATTATATACAAAAGGCACAGTGCAGACTTAAGTACAAGAAGACTGACTCTTCTTACTGTCTATGGTTTGAACCATTCCTGTGACACTAGTTATAGATTCCGATGCTTCACTTCTGGTTTACTGTATCCCTCTGACCTTCTTATTGACGATCAAACACATAAATTTCATCGGAATTAAATACAAAAAGCACAATGCCGATTCAAGTACAAGAAGACTGGCTAATCTTACTGCCTATGTTTTGAACCGTTCCTGTGGCACTAGTTATGGATTCCGATGCTTCACTTCAGGTTTACTGTATCCAGCTGACCTTCTTACTGACGATGAAACACAGAAATTTCATCGGAATTATATAGAAAAGGCACAATGCCGACTGAAGTTCAAGAAAACTGACTCCTCATACTCTCTATGATTTGAACCATTCCTGTGACACTAGTAATAGATTCCGATGCTTCACTTCGGGATTACTGTTTTCCTCTGACCTTCTTTCTGACGATCAAACACAGAAAATTTGTTGGAAATAAATACAAAAGGCACAATGCCGACTCAAGTACAAGAAGACTGGCTCTTCTTATTGACTATGTTTTGAACCATTCCTGTGACACTAGTTATAGATTCCGATGCTTCACTTCAGGTTTACTGTATCCATCTGACCTTCTTATTGACGATGAAGCACAGAAATTGCATCGGGATCAAATACAAAAGGCACAATGCCGACATAAGAACAAGAAGACTGACTCTTCTTACTGTCTATGTTTTGAACCAATCCTGTGAGACCAGTTTTAGATTCCGCTGCTTCACATCAGTTTTACTGTATCCCCCTGACCTTCTTATTGACGATGAAACACAGAAATTGCATCGGAATTAAATACATAAGGCACAATGCCGACTTAAAAACAAGAAAACTGACTCTTCTTACTGTCTATGATTTGAACCACTCCTGTGACTCTAGTTATAGATTCCGATGCTTTACTTCAGGTTTACTGTATCCCTCTGACCTTCTTATTGACGATCAAACACAGAAATTTCATCGGAATTACATACAAAAGGCACAATCCCGACTCAAGTACAAGACGACTGGCTCTTCTTACTTCCTATGTTTTGAACCATTCCTGTGGCACTAGTTATAGATTCCGATGCTTCACTTCAGGTTTACTGTATCCCTCTGACCTTCTTATTGACGATGAAACACAGAAATTGCATCTTAATTAAATACAAAAGGCACAATCCCGACTTCAGTGCAAGAACACTGTCTCTTCTTACTGTCTATGGTTTGAACCATTCCTGTGACACTAGTTATAGATTCCGATGCTTCACTTCAGGTTTACTGTATCCCTCTGACCTTCTTATTGGCGATCAAACACAGAAAATTCATCGGATTTAAATACAAAAGGCACAATGCCAACTCAAGTACAAGAAGACTGGCTCTTCTTACTGTCTATATTTTGCACTATTCCAGTGACACTAGTAATAGATTCCAATGCTTCACTTCAGGTTTACTGTATCCTGCTGACCTTCTTATTGACCATCAAACACAGAAATTTCATCGGAATTAAATACAAAAGGCTCAATGCCGACTCAAGTACAAGAGGACTGGCTCTTCTTACTGTCTATGTTTTGAACCATTTCTGTGACACTAGTTACAGATTCCGATGCTTCACTTCAGGTTTACTGTATCCCTCTGACCTTCTTATTGACGATGAAACACAGAAATTGCGTCTTAATTAAATACAAAAGGCACAATGCCGACTTCAGTGCAAGAACACTGTCTCTTCTTACTGTCTATGGTTTGAACCATTCCTGCGACACTAGTTATAGATTCCGATGCTTCACTTCAGGTTTACTGTATCCCTCTGCCCTTCTTATTGACTACGAAACACAGAAACTGCATCTTAATTAAATACAAAACGCACAATGCCGACGTAAGTACAAGAAGACTGACTCTTCTTACTGTCTCTGTTTTGAACCAATCCTGTGACACTAGTAATAGATTCCGATGCTTCACTTCAGGTTTACTGTATCCCTCTGACCTTCTTATTGACGTTCAAACACAGAAAATTCTTCGGAATTATATACATAAGGCACAATGCCGACTCAAGTACAAGAAGAGTGGCTCTTCTTACTGTCTATCTTTTGAACCATTTCTGTGACACTAGTTACAGATTCCGATGCTTCACTTCAGGTTTACTGTATCCCTCTGACCTCCTTATTGACGATGAAACACAGTAATTGCTTCTTAATTAAATACAAAAGGCACAATGCCGACTTAAGTACAAGAAGACTGACTCTTCTTACTGTCAATGTTTTCTACCATACCTGTGACACTAGTTATAGATTCTGATGCTTCACTTCAGGTTCACTATATCCCTCTGACCTTCTTATTGACGATCAAACACAGAAATTTCAACGGAATTAAATACAAAAGGCACAATGCCGACTTAAGTACAAGAAGACTGACTCTTCTTACTGTCTATGTTTTGAACCATTCCTGTGACACTAGTTATAGATTCCGATGCTTCACTTCAGGTTTACTGTATCCCTCTGACCTTCTTATTGACGATGAAACACAGAAATTGCATCTTAATTAAATACAAAAGGCACAATGCCGACTTCAGTGCAAGAACACTGTCTCTTCTTACTGTCTATGGTTTGAACCATTCCTGAGACACTAGTTATAGATTCCGATGCTTCACTTCAGGTTTACTGTATCCCTCTGCCCTTCTTATTGACGATGAAACACAGAAATTGCATCTTAATTAAATACAAAAGGCACAATGCCAACTCAAGTACAAGAAGACTGGCTCTTCTTACTGCCTTTGTTTTGAATCATTCCTGTGGCACTAGTTATAGATTCCGATGCTTCACTTCAGGTTTACTGTATCCAGCTGACCCTCTTATTGACGATCAAACACAGAAATTTCAACGGAATTAAATACAAAAGGCACAATGCCGACTTAAGTACAAGAAGACTGGCTCTTCTTACTGTCTATGTTTTGCACCATTCCTTTGACACTAGTAATAGATTCCAATGCTTCACTTCAGGTTTACTGTATCCAGCTGTCCTTCTTATTGACGATCAAACACAGAAATTTCATCGGAATTAAATACAAAAGGCACAATGCCGACTCAAGTACAAGAAGACTGGCTCTTCTTACTGCCTTTGTTTTGAATCATTCCTGTGGCACTAGTTATAGATTCCGATGCTTCACTTCAGGTTTACTGTATACAGCTGACCCACTTATTGACGACGAAACACAGAAATGGCATCGGAATTATATACAAAAGGCACAGTGCAGACTTAAGTACAAGAAGACTGACTCTTCTTACTGTCTATGGTTTGAACCATTCCTGTGACACTAGTTATAGATTCCGATGCTTCACTTCTGGTTTACTGTATCCCTCTGACCTTCTTATTGACGATCAAACACAGAAATTTCATCGGAATTAAATACAAAAAGCACAATGCCGATTCAAGTACAAGAAGACTGGCTAATCTTACTGCCTATGTTTTGAACCGTTCCTGTGGCACTAGTTATAGATTCCGATGCTTCACTTCAGGTTTACTGTATCCAGCTGACCTTCTTACTGACGATGAAACACAGAAATTTCATCGGAATTATATAGAAAAGGCACAATGCCGACTGAAGTTCAAGAAAACTGACTCCTCATACTCTCTATGATTTGAACCATTCCTGTGACACTAGTAATAGATTCCGATGCTTCACTTCGGGATTACTGTTTTCCTCTGACCTTCTTTCTGACGATCAAACACAGAAAATTTGTCGGAAATAGATACAAAAGGCACAATGCCGACTCAAGTACAAGAAGACTGGTTCTTCTTATTGACTATGTTTTGAACCATTCCTGTGACACTAGTTATAGATTCCGATGCTTCACTTCAGGTTTACTGTATCCATCTGACCTTCTTATTGACGATGAAGCACAGAAATTGCATCGGGATCAAATACAAAAGGCACAATGCCGACTTAAGAACAAGAAGACTGACTCTTCTTACTGTCTATGTTTTGAACCAATCCTGTGAGACCAGTTTTAGATTCCGATGCTTCACATCAGTTTTACTGTATCCCCCTGACCTTCTTATTGACGATGAAACACAGAAATTGCATCGGAATTAAATACATAAGGCACAATGAAGACTTAAAGACAAGAAAACTGACTCTTCTTACTGTCTATGATTTGAACCACTCCTGTGACTCTAGTTATAGATTCCGATGCTTTACTTCAGGTTTACTGTATCCCTCTGACCTTCATATTGACGATCAAACACAGAAATTTCATCGGAATTAAATACAAAAGGCACAATCCCGACTCAAGTACAAGACGACTGGCTCTTCTTACTTCCTATGTTTTGAACCATTCCTGTGGCACTAGTTATAGATTCCGATGCTTCACTTCAGGTTTACTGTATCCCTCTGCCCTTCTTATTGACGATGAAACACAGAAACTGCATCTTAATTAAATACTAAAGGCACGATGCCGACTTAAGTACAAGAACACTGACTCTTCTTTCTGTCTATGTTTTGAACCATTCCTGTGACACTAGTAATAGATTCCGATGCTTCACTTCAGGTTTTCTGTATTCCTCTGACCTTCTTATTGACGTTCAAACACAGAAAATTCATCGGAATTATATACAAAAGGCACAATGCCGACTCAAGTACAAGAAGACTGGCTCTTCTTACTGTCTATATCTTGAACCATTTCTGTGTCACTAGTTACAGATTCCGATGCTTCACTTCAGGTTTACTGTATCCCTCTGACCTTCTTATTGACGATGAAACACAGAAATTGCATCTTAATTAAATACAAAAAGGACAATGCCGACTTAAGTACAAGAAGACTGACTCTTCTTACTGTCAATGATTTCTACCATTCCTGTGACACTAGTTATAGATTCTGATGCTTCACTTCAGGTTTACTATATCCCTCTGACCTTCTTATTGACGATCAAACACAGAAATTTCATCGGAATTAAACACACAAGGCACAATGCCGACTCAAGTACAAGAAGACTCGCTCTTCTTACTGCCTACGTTTTGAACCATTCCTGTGACACTAGTTATAGATTCCGATGCTTCACTTCAGGTTTACTGTACCCAACTGACTTCTTATTAACGATGAAACACAGAAATTGCATCGGAATTATATACAAATGGCAAAATGCCGACTTAAGTACAAGAAGACTGTCTCTTCTTACTGTCTATGTTTTGAACCATTCCCGTGACACTAGTTATACATTCCGATGCTTCACTTCAGGTTTACTGTATCCCTCAGCCCTCCTTATTGACGATGAAACTCAGAAACTGCATCTTAATTAATTACAAAAGGCACAATGCCTACGTAAGTACAAGAAGACTGACTCTTCTTACTGTCTATGTTTTGAACCTTTCCTGTGACACTAGTAATAGATTCCGATGCTTCACATCAGGTTTACTGTATCCCTCTGACCTTCTTATTGACGATCAAACACGGAAAATTCATCGGAATTATATACAAAAGGCACAATGCCGACTCAAGTACAAGAAGACTGGCTCTTATTACTGTCTATGTTTTGAACCATTTCTGTGACACTAGTTATAGATTCCGATGCTTCACTTCAGGTTTACTGTATCCCTCTGACCTTCTTATTGACGATGCAACACAGAAATTGCGTCTTAATTAAATACTAAGACACATGGCCAACTTAAGTACAAGAAGACTGACTCTTCTTACTGTCAATGTTTTCTACCATTCATGTGACACTAGTTATACACTCCTAGAAATTGAAATAAGAACACCGTGAATTCATTGTCCCAGGAAGGGGAAACTTTATTGACACATTCCTGGGGTCAGATACATCACATGATCACACTGACAGAACCACAGGCACATAGACACAGGCAACAGAGCATGCACAATGTCGGCACTAGTACAGTGTATATCCACCTTTCGCAGCAATGCAGGCTGCTATTCTCCCATGGAGACGATCGTATAGATGCTGGATGTAGTCCTGTGGAACGGCTTGCCATGCCATTTCCACATGGCGCCTCAGTTGGACCAGCGTTCGTGCTGGACGTGCAGACCACGTGAGACGACGCTTCATCCAGTCTCAAACATGCTCAATGGGGGACAGATCCGGAGATCTTGCTGGCCAGGGTAGTTGACTTACACCTTCTAGAGCACGTTGGGTGGCACGGGATACATGCGGACGTGCATTGTCCTGTTGGAACAGCAAGTTCCCTTGCCGGTCTAGGAAGGGTAGAACGATGGGTTCGATGACAGTTTGGATGTACCGTGCACTATTCAGTGTCCCCTCGACGATCACCAGTGGTGTACGGCCAGTGTAGGAGATCGCTCCCCGCACCATGATGCCGGGTGTTGGCCCTGTGTGCCTCGGTCGTATGCAGTCCTGATTGTGGCGCTCACCTGCACGGCGCCAAACACGCATACGACCATCATTGGCACCAAGGCAGAAGCGACTCTCATCGCTGAAGACGACTCGTCTCCATTCGTCCCTCCATTCACGCCTGTCGCGACACCACTGGAGGCGGGCTGCACGATGTTGGGGCGTGAGCGGAAGACGGCCTAACGGTGTGCGGGACCGTAGCCCAGCTTCATGGAGACGGTTGCGAATGGTCTTCGCCGATACCCCAGGAGCAACAGTGTCCCTAATTTGCTGGGAAGTGGCGGTGCGGTCCCCTACGGCACTGCGTAGGATCCTACGGTCTTGGCGTGCATCCGTGCGTCGCTGCGGTCCGGTCCCAGGTCGACGGGCACGTGCACCTTCCGCCGACCACTGGCGACAACATCGATGTACTGTGGAGACCTCACGCCCCACGTGTTGAGCAATTCGGCGGTACGTCCACCCGGCCTCCCGCATGCCCACTATACGCCCTCGCTCAAAGTCCGTCAACTGCACATACGGTTCACGTCCACGCTGTCACGGCATGCTACCAGTGTTAAAGACTGCGATGGAGCTCCGTATGCCACGGCAAACTGGCTGACATTGACGGCGGCGGTGCACAAATGCTGCGCGGCTAGCGCCATTCGACGGCCAACACCGCGGTTCCTGGTGTATCCGCTGTGCCGTGCGTGTGATCATTGCTTGTACAGCCCTCTCGCAGTGCCCGGAGCAAGTGTGGTGGGTCTGACACACCGGTGTCAATGTGTTCTTTTTTCCATTTCCAGGAGTGTAGATTCCGATGCTTCACTTCAGATTTACTGTATCCCTCTGACCTTCTTATTGACGATCAAACACAGAAATTTCATCGGAATTAAATACAAAAGGCACAATCCCGACTCAAGTACAAGACGACTGGCTCTTCTTACTTCCTATGTTTTGAACCATTCCTGTGGCACTAGTTATAGATTCCGATGCTTCACTTCAGGTTTACTGTATCCCTCTGACCTTCTTATTGACGATGAAACAAAGAAATTGCATCTTAATTAAATACAAAAGGCACAATCCCGACTTCAGTGCAAGAACACTGTCTCTTCTTACTGTCTATGGTTTGAACCATTCCTGTGACACTAGTTATAGATTCCGATGTTTCACTTCAGGTTTACTGTATCCCTCTGACCTTCTTATTGACGATCAAACACAGAAAATTCATCGGATTTAAATACAAAAGGCTCAATGCCAACTCAAGTACAAGAAGACTGGCTCTTCTTACTGTCTATATTTTGCACTATTCCTGTGACACTAGTTATAGATACCGATGCTTCACTTCAGGTTTACTGTATCCAGCTGACCTTCTTATTGACGATCAAACACAGAAATTTCATCGGAATTAAATACAAAAGGCACAATGCCGACTCAAGTACAAGAAGACTGGCTCTTCTTACTGCCTATGTTTTGAACCATTCCTGTGGCACTAGTTATAGATTCCGATGCTTCACTTCAGATTTACTGTATCCAGCTGACCTTCTTATTAACGATGAAACACAGAAATTGCATCGGAATTATATACAAAAGGCACAATGCCGACTTAAGTACAAGAAGACTGACTCTTCTTACTGTCTATGTTTTGAACCATTCCTGTGACACTAGTTATAGATTCCGATGCTTCACTTCAGGTTTACTGTATCCCTCAGCCCTTCTTATTGACGATGAAACACAGAAACTGCATCTTAATTAAATACAAAAGGCACAATGCCGACGTAAGTACAAGAAGACTGACTCTTCTCACTGTCTATGTTTTGAACCATTCCTGTGACACTAGTAATAGATTCCGATGCTTCACTTCAGGTTTACTGTATCCCTCTGACCTTCTTATTGACGATCAAACACAGAAAATTCATCGGAATTATATACAAAAGGCACAATGCCGACACAAGTACAAGAAGACTGGCTCTTCTTACTGTCTATGTTTTGAACCATTTCTGTGACACTAGTTACAGATTCCGATGCTTCACTTCAGGTTTACTGTATCCCTCTGACCTTCTTATTGACGATGAAACACAGAAATTGCGACTTAATTAAATACAAAGACACAATGACAACTTAAGTACAAGAAGACTGACTCTTCTTACTGTCAATGTTTTCTGCCATTCATGTGACACTAGTTATAGATTCCGATGCTTCACTTCAGGTTTACTGTATCCCTGTGACCTTCTTATTGACGATCAAACACAGTAATTTCATCGGAATTAAATACAAAAGACACAATGCCGACTCAAGTACAAGAAGACTGGCTCATCTTACTTCCTATGCTTTGAACCATTCCTGTGGCACTAGTTATAGATTCCGATGCTTCACTTCAAAGTTACTGTATCCAGCTGACCGTCCTATTGACGATGAAACACAGAAATTGCATCGGAATTATATACTAAAGGCACAATGCCGACTTAAGTACAAGAAGACTGACTCTTCTTACTGTCTACGTTTTGAATCATTCCTGTGACACTAGTTATAGATTCCGATGCTTCACTTCAGGTTTACTGTATCCCTCTGACCTTCTTATTGACGATGCAACACAGAAATTGCGTCTTAATTAAATACTAAGACACATGGCCAACTTAAGTACAAGAAGACTGACTCTTCTTACTGTCAATGTTTTCTACCATTCATGTGACACTAGTTATACACTCCTAGAAATTGAAATAAGAACACCGTGAATTCATTGTCCCAGGAAGGGGAAACTTTATTGACACATTCCTGGGGTCAGATACATCACATGATCACACTGACAGAACCACAGGCACATAGACACAGGGAACAGAGCATGCACAATGTCGGCACTAGTACAGTGTATATCCACCTTTCGCAGCAATGCAGGCTGCTATTCTCCCATGGAGACGATCGTAGAGATGCTGGATGTAGTCCTGTGGAACGGCTTGCCATGCCATTTCCACATGGCGCCTCAGTTGGACCAGCGTTCGTGCTGGACGTGCAGACCACGTGAGACGACGCTTCATCCAGTCTCAAACATGCTCAATGGGGGACAGATCCGGAGATCTTGCTGGCCAGGGTAGTTGACTTACACCTTCTAGAGCACGTTGGGTGGCACGGGATACATGCGGACGTGCATTGTCCTGTTGGAACAGCAAGTTCCCTTGCCGGTCTAGGAAGGGTAGAACGATGGGTTCGATGACAGTTTGGATGTACCGTGCACTATTCAGTGTCCCCTCGACGATCACCAGTGGTGTACGGCCAGTGTAGGAGATCGCTCCCCGCACCATGATGCCGGGTGTTGGCCCTGTGTGCCTCGGTCGTATGCAGTCCTGATTGTGGCGCTCACCTGCACGGCGCCAAACACGCATACGACCATCATTGGCACCAAGGCAGAAGCGACTCTCATCGCTGAAGACGACTCGTCTCCATTCGTCCCTCCATTCACGCCTGTCGCGACACCACTGGAGGCGGGCTGCACGATGTTGGGGCGTGAGCGGAAGACGGCCTAACGGTGTGCGGGACCGTAGCCCAGCTTCATGGAGACGGTTGCGAATGGTCCTCGCCGATACCCCAGGAGCAACAGTGTCCCTAATTTGCTGGGAAGTGGCGGTGCGGTCCCCTACGGCACTGCGTAGGATCCTACGGTCTTGGCGTGCATCCGTGCGTCGCTGCGGTCCGGTCCCAGGTCGACGGGCACGTGCACCTTCCGCCGACCACTGGCGACAACATCGATGTACTGTAGAGACCTCACGCCCCACGTGTTGAGCAATTCGGCGGTACGTCCACCCGGCCTCCCGCATGCCCACTATACGCCCTCGCTCAAAGTCCGTCAACTGCACATACGGTTCACGTCCACGCTGTCACGGCATGCTACCAGTGTTAAAGACTGCGATGGAGCTCCGTATGCCACGGCAAACTGGCTGACATTGACGGCGGCGGTGCACAAATGCTGCGCGGCTAGCGCCATTCGACGGCCAACACCGCGGTTCCTGGTGTATCCGCTGTGCCGTGCGTGTGATCATTGCTTGTACAGCCCTCTCGCAGTGCCCGGAGCAAGTGTGGTGGGTCTGACACACCGGTGTCAATGTGTTCTTTTTTCCATTTCCAGGAGTGTAGATTCCGATGCTTCACTTCAGATTTACTGTATCCCTCTGACCTTCTTATTGACGATCAAACACAGAAATTTCATCGGAATTAAATACAAAAGGCACAATCCCGACTCAAGTACAAGACGACTGGCTCTTCTTACTTCCTATGTTTTGAACCATTCCTGTGGCACTAGTTATAGATTCCGATGCTTCACTTCAGGTTTACTGTATCCCTCTGACCTTCTTATTGACGATGAAACAAAGAAATTGCATCTTAATTAAATACAAAAGGCACAATCCCGACTTCAGTGCAAGAACACTGTCTCTTCTTACTGTCTATGGTTTGAACCATTCCTGTGACACTAGTTATAGATTCCGATGTTTCACTTCAGGTTTACTGTATCCCTCTGACCTTCTTATTGACGATCAAACACAGAAAATTCATCGGATTTAAATACAAAAGGCTCAATGCCAACTCAAGTACAAGAAGACTGGCTCTTCTTACTGTCTATATTTTGCACTATTCCTGTGACACTAGTTATAGATACCGATGCTTCACTTCAGGTTTACTGTATCCAGCTGACCTTCTTATTGACGATCAAACACAGAAATTTCATCGGAATTAAATACAAAAGGCACAATGCCGACTCAAGTACAAGAAGACTGGCTCTTCTTACTGCCTATGTTTTGAACCATTCCTGTGGCACTAGTTATAGATTCCGATGCTTCACTTCAGATTTACTGTATCCAGCTGACCTTCTTATTAACGATGAAACACAGAAATTGCATCGGAATTATATACAAAAGGCACAATGCCGACTTAAGTACAAGAAGACTGACTCTTCTTACTGTCTATGTTTTGAACCATTCCTGTGACACTAGTTATAGATTCCGATGCTTCACTTCAGGTTTACTGTATCCCTCAGCCCTTCTTATTGACGATGAAACACAGAAACTGCATCTTAATTAAATACAAAAGGCACAATGCCGACGTAAGTACAAGAAGACTGACTCTTCTTACTGTCTATGTTTTGAACCATTTCTGTGACACTAGTTACAGATTCCGATGCTTCACTTCAGGTTTACTGTATCCCTCTGACCTTCTTATTGACGATGAAACACAGAAATTGCGACTTAATTAAATACAAAGACACAATGCCAACTTAAGTACAAGAAGACTGACTCTTCTTACTGTCAATGTTTTCTGCCATTCATGTGACACTAGTTATAGATTCCGATGCTTCACTTCAGGTTTACTGTATCCCTGTGACCTTCTTATTGACGATCAAACACAGAAATTTCATCGGAATTAAATACAAAAGACACAATGCCGACTCAAGTACAAGAAGACTGGCTCATCTTACTTCCTATGCTTTGAACCATGCCTGTGGCACTAGTTATAGATTCCGATGCTTCACTTCAAAGTTACTGTATCCAGCTGACCGTCCTATTGACGATGAAACACAGAAATTGCATCGGAATTATATACTAAAGGCACAATGCCGACTTAAGTACAAGAAGACTGACTCTTCTTACTGTCTACGTTTTGAATCATTCCTGTGACACTAGTTATAGATTCCGATGCTTCACTTCAGGTTTACTGTATCCCTCTCACCTTCTTATTGACGATGAAACACAGAAATTGCATCTTAATTAAATACAAAAGGAACAATGCCGACTTCAGTGCAAGAACACTGTCTCTTTTTACTGTCTATGGTTTGAACCATTCCTGTGACACTAGTTATAGATTCCGATGCTTCACTTCAGGTTTACTGTATCCCTCTGCCCTTCTTATTGACGATGAAACACAGAAACTGCATCTTAATTAAATACTAAAGGCACGATGACGAATTAAGTACAAGAAGACTGACTCTTCTTACTGTCTATGTTTTGAACCATTCCTGTGACACTAGTAATAGATTCCGATGCTTCACTTCAGGTTTACTGTATTCCTCTGACCTTCTTATTGACGTTCAAACACAGAAAATTCATCGGAATTACATACAGAAGGCACAATGCCGACTCAAGTACAAGAAGACTGGCTCTTCTTACTGTCTATATCTTGAACCATTTCTGTGACACTAGTTACAGATTCCGATGCTTCACTTCAGGTTTACTGTATCCCTCTGACCTTCTTATTGACGTTGAAACACAGAAATTGCATCTTAATTAAATCCAAAAGCACAATGCCGACTTAAGTACAAGAAGACTGACTCTTCTTACTGTCAATGATTTCTACCATTCCTGTGACACTAGTTATAGATTCTGATGCTTCACTTCAGGTTTACTATATCCCTCTGACCTTCTTATTGACGATCAAACACAGAAATGTCATCGGAATTAAATACAAAAGGCACAGTGCCGACCCAAGTACAAGAAGACTGGCTCTTCTTACTTCCTATGTTTTGAACCATTCCTGTGGCACTAGTTATAGATTCCGATGCTTCACTTCAGGTTTACTGTATCCAACTGACCGTCTTATTGACGATGAAACAAAGAAATTTCATCGGAATTATATACAAAAGGCACAATGGCGACTTAAGTACCATAAGACTGACTCTTCTTACTGTCTATGTTTTGAACAATTACTGTGACACTTGTTATAGATTCCGATGCTTCACTTCAGGTTTACTGTATCCCTCTGACCTTCGTATTGACGATGAAACACAGAAATTGCAACTTAATTAATTACAAAAGGCACTATGCCGACTTCAGTACAAGAACACTGTCTCTTCTTACTGTCTATGGTTTGAACCATACCTGTGACACTAGTTATAGATTCCGATGCTTCACTTCAGGTTTACTGTATCCCTCTGACCTTCTTATTGCCGATCAAACACAGAAATTTCATCGTAATTAAATACAAAAGGCACAATGCCGACTCAAGTACAAGAGGACTGGCTCTTCTTACTGCCTTTGCTTTGAACCATTCCTGTGGCACTAGTTATAGATTCTGATGCTTCACTTCAGGTTTACTGTATCCAGCTGACCGTCCTATTGACGATGAAACACAGAAATTGCATCGGAATTATATACAAAAGGCACAATGCCGACTCAAGTACAAGAAGTCTGGCTCTTCTTAATGTCTATGTTTAGAACCATTTCTGTGACACTAGTTACAGATTCCGATGCTTCATTTCAGGTTTACTGTATCCCTCTGACCTTCTTATTGACGATGAAACACAGTAATTGCGTCTTAATTAAATACAAAAGGCAGAATGCCGACTTCAGTGCAAGAACACTGTCTCTTCTTACTGTCTATGGTTTGAACCATTCCTGCGACACTAGTTATAGATTCCGATGTTTCACTTCAGGTTTACTGTATCCCTCTGCCCTTGTTATTGACTATGAAACACAGAAACTGCATCTTAATTAAATACAAAAGCCACAATGCCGACGTAAGTACAAGAAGACTGACTCTTCTTACTGTCTTTGTTTTGAACCAATCCTGTGACACTAGTAATAGATTCCGATGCTTCACTTCAGGTTTACTGTATCCCTCTGACCTTCTTATTGACGTTCAAACACAGAAAATTCATCGGAATTATATACAAAAGGCACAATGCCGACTCAAGTACAAGAAGACTGGCTCTTCTTACTGTCTATCTTTTGAACCATTTCTGTGACACTAGTTACAGATTCCGATGCTTCACTTCAGGTTTACTGTATCCCTCTGACCTTCTTATTGACGATGAAACACAGAAATTGCTTCTTAATTAAATACAAAAGGCACAATGCCGACTTAAGTACAAGAAGACTGACTCTTCTTACTGTCAATGTTTTCTACCATTCCTGTGACACTAGTTATAGATTCTGATGCTTCACTTCAGGTTCACTATATCCCACTGACCTACTTATTGACGATCAAACACAGAAATTTCATCGGAATTAAATACAAAAGGCACAATGCCGACTTAAGTACAAGAAGACTGACTCTTCTTACTGTCTATGTTTTGAACCATTCCTGTGACACTAGTTATAGATTCCGATGCTTCACTTCAGGTTTACTGTATCCCTCTGACCTTCTTATTGACGATGAAACACAGAAATTGCATCTTAATTAAATACAAAAGGCACAATGCCGACTTCAGTGCAAGAACACTGTCTCTTCTTACTGTCTATGGTTTGAACCATTCCTGTGACACTAGTTATAGATTCCGATGCTTCACTTCAGGTTTACTGTATCCCTCTGCCCTTCTTATTGACGATGAAACACAGAAATTGCATCTTAATTAAATACAAAAGGCAAAATGCCGACATAAGTACAAGAAGACTGACTCTTCATACAGTCAATGTTTTCTACCATTCCTGTGACACTAGTTATAGATTCCGATGCTTCACTTCAGGTTTACTGTATCCCTCAGACCTTCTTATTGACGATGAAACACAGAAATTGCATCTTAATTGAATACAAAATGCACAATGCCGGCTTCAGTACAAGAACATTGTCTCTTCTTACTGTCTATGGTTTGAATCATTCCTGTGACACTAGTTATAGATTCCGATGCTTCACTTCAGGTTTACTCTATCCCTCTGACCTTCTTATTGTCGATCAAACACAGAAAATTCATCGGAATTAAATACAAAAGGCACAATGCCAACTCAAGTACAAGAAGACTGGCTCTTCTTACTGTCTATGTTTTGCACCATTCCTTTGACACTAGTAATAGATTCCAATGCTTCACTTCATGTTTACTGTATCCAGCTGTCCTTCTTATTGACGATCAAACACAGAAATTTCATCGGAATTAAATACAAAAGGCACAATGCCGACTCAAGTACAAGAACACTGGCTCGTCTTACTGCCTTTGTTTTGAATCATTCCTGTGGCACTAGTTATAGATTCCGATGCTTCACTTCAGGTTTACTGTATCCAGCTGACCGTCTTATTGACAATGAAACACAGAAATTGCATCGGAATTATATACAAAAGGCACAATGCAGACTTAAGTACAAGAAGACTGACTCTTCTTACTGTCTATGCTTTGAACCATTCCTGTGACACTAGTTATAGATTCCGATGCTTCACTTCAGGTTTACTGTATCCCTCTGACCTTTTTATTGACGATGAAACACAGAAATTGCATCTTAATTAAATACAAGAGGCACAATGCCGGCTTCAGTACAAGAACACTGTCTCTTCTTACTGTCTATGGTTTGAACCATTCCTGTGACACTAGTTATAGATTCCGATGCTTCACTTCAGGTTTACTGTATCCCTCTGACCTTCTTATTGACGATCAAACACAGAAATTTCATCGGAATTAAATACAAAAAGCACAATGCCGATTCAAGTACAAGAAGACTGGCTCTTCTTACTGCCTATGTTTTGAACCGTTCCTGTGGCACTAATTATAGATTCCGATGCTTCACTTCAGGTTTACTGTATCCAGCTGACCTTCTTACTGACGATGAAACACAGAAATTGTATCGGAATTATATAGAAAAGGCACAATGCCGACTGAAGTTCAAGAAAACTGACTCCTCATACTCTTTATGATTTGAACCATTCCTGTGACACTAGTTATAGATTCCGATGTTTCACTTCAGGTTTACTGTATCCATCTGACCTTCTTATTGACGATGAAGCACAGAAATTGCATCGGGATCAAATACAAAAGGCACAATGCCGACTTAAGAACAAGAAGACTGACTCTTCTTACTGTCTATGTTTTGAACCAATCCTGTGAGACCAGTTTTAGATTCCGATGCTTCACATCAGTTTTACTGTATCCCCCTGACCTTCTTATTGACGATGAAACACAGAAATTGCATCGGAATTAAATACATAAGGCACAATGCCGACTTAAAAACAAGAAAACTGACTCTTCTTACTGTCTATGATTTGAACCATTCCTGTGACTCTAGTTATAGATTCCGATGCTTTACTTCAGGTTTACTATATCCCTCTGACCTTCTTATTGACGATCAAACACAGAAATTTCATCGGAATTAAATACAAAAGGCACAATCCCGACTCAATTACAAGACGACTGGCTCTTCTTACTTCCTATGTTTTGAACCATTCCTGTGGCACTAGTTATAGATTCCGATGCTTCACTTCAGGTTTACTGTATCCCTCTGACCTTCTTATTGACGATGAAACACAGATATTGCATCTTAATTAAATACAAAAGGCACAATCCCGACTTCTGTGCAAGAACACTGTCTCTTCTTACTGTCTATGGTTTGAACCATTCCTGTGACACTAGTTATAGATTCCGATGCTTCACTTCAGGTTTAATGTATCCCTCTGACCTTCTTATTGACGATCAAACACAGAAAATTCATCGGAATTAAATACAAAAGGCACAATGCCGACTCAAGTACAAGAAGACTGGCTCTACTTACTGCCTATGTTTTGAACCATTCCTGAGGCACTAGTTATAGATTCCGATGCTTCACTTCAGCGTTACTGTATCCAGCTGACCGTCCTATTGACGATGAAACACAGAAATTGCATCGGAATTATATACTAAAGGCACAATGCCGACTTAAGTACAAGAAGACTGACTCTTCTTACTGTCTACGTTTTGAATCATTCCTGTGACACTAGTTATGGATTCTGATGCTTCACTTCAGGTTTACTGTATCCCTCCGACCTTCTTATTGACGATGAAACACAGATATTGCATCTTAATTAAATACAAAAGGAACAATGCCGACTTCAGTGCAAGAACACTGTCTCTTTTTACTGTCTATGGTTTGAACCATTCCTGTGATCCTAGTTATAGATTCCGATGCTTCACTTCAGGTTTACTGTATCCCTCTGCCCTTCTTATTGACGATGAAACACAGAAACTGCATCTTAATTAAATACTAAAGGCACGATGCCGACTTAAGTACAAGAAGACTGACTCTTCTTTCTGTCTATGTTTTGAACCATTCCTGTGACACTAGTAATAGATTCCGATGCTTCACTTCAGGTTTACTGTATTCCTCTGACCTTCTTATTGACGTTCAAACACAGAAAATTCATCGGAATTATATACAAAAGGCACAATGCCGACTCAAGTACAAGAAGACTGGCTCTTCTTACTGTCTATATCTTGAACCATTTCTGTGACACTAGTTACAGATTCCGATGCTTCACTTCAGGTTTACTGTATCCCTCTGACCTTCTTATTGACGATGAAACACAGAAATTGCATCTTAATTAAATACAAAAAGCACAATGCCGACTTAAGTACAAGAAGACTGGCTCTTCTTACTGTCAATGATTTCTACCATTCCTGTGACACTAGTTATAGATTCTGATGCTTCACTTCAGGTTTACTATATCCCTCTGACCTTCTTATTGACGATCAAACACAGAAATTTCATCGGAATTAGATACAAAAGGCACAATGCCGACTCAAGTACAAGAAGACTGGCTCTTCTTACTTCCTATGTTTTGAACCATTCCTGTGGCACTAGTTATAGATTCCGAAGCTTCACTTCAGGTTTCCTGTATCCCTCTGATCTTCTTATTGACGATCAAACAGAGAAATTTCATCGGAATTAAACACACAAGGCACAATGCCGACTCAAGTACAAGAAGACTCGCTCTTCTTACTGCCTACGTTTTGAACCATTCCTGTGACACTAGTTATAGATTCCGATGCTTCACGTCAGGTTTACTGTACCCAGCTGACTTCTTATTAACGATGAAACACAGAAATTGCATCGGAATTATATACAAATGGCAAAATGCCGACTTAAGTACAAGAAGACTGTCTCTTCTTACTGTCTATGTTTTGAACCATTCCCGTGACACTAGTTATACATTCCGATGCTTCACTTCAGGTTTACTGTATCCCTCAGCCCTCCTTATTGACGATGAAACTCAGAAACTGCATCTTAATTAATTACAAAAGGCACAATGCCTACGTAAGTGCAAGAAGACTGACTCTTCTTACTGTCTATGTTTTGAACCTTTCCTGTGACACTAGTAATAGATTCCGATGCTTCACTTCAGGTTTACTGTATCCCTCTGACCTTCTTATTGACGATCAAACACGGAAAATTCATCGGAATTATATACAAAAGGCACAATGCCGACTCAAGTACAAGAAGACTGGCTCTTATTACTGTCTATGTTTTGAACCATTTCTGTGACACTAGTTATAGATTCCGATGCTTCACTTCAGGTTTACTGTATCCCTCTGACCTTCTTATTGACGATGAAACACAGAAATTGCGTCTTAATTAAATACTAAGACACATGGCCAACTTAAGTACAAGAAGACTGACTCTTCTTACTGTCAATGTTTTCTACCATTCATGTGACACTAGTTATACACTCCTAGAAATTGAAATAAGAACACCGTGAATTCATTGTCCCAGGAAGGGGAAACTTTATTGACACATTCCTGGGGTCAGATACATCACATGATCACACTGACAGAACCACAGGCACATTGACACAGGGAACAGAGCATGCACAATGTCGGCACTAGTACAGTGTATATCCACCTTTCGCAGCAATGCAGGCTGCTATTCTCCCATGGAGACGATCGTAGAGATGCTGGATGTAGTCCTGTGGAACGGCTTGCCATGCCATTTCCACATGGCGCCTCAGTTGGACCAGCGTTCCTGCTGGATGTGCAGACCACGTGAGACGACGCTTCATCCAGTCTCAAACATGCTCAATGGGGGACAGATCCGGAGATCTTGCTGGCCAGGGTAGTTGACTTACACCTTCTAGAGCACGTTGGGTGGCACGGGATACATGCGGACGTGCATTGTCCTGTTGGAACAGCAAGTTCCCTTGCCGGTCTAGGAATGGTAGAACGATGGGTTCGATGACGGTTTGGATGTACCGTGCACTATTCAGTGTCCCCTCGACGATCACCAGTGGTGTACGGCCAGTGTAGGAGATCGCTCCCCGCACCATGATGCCGGGTGTTGGCCCTGTGTGCCTCGGTCGTATGCAGTCCTGATTGTGGCGCTCACCTGCACGGCGCCAAACACGCATACGACCATCATTGGCACCAAGGCAGAAGCGACTCTCATCGCTGAAGACGACTCGTCTCCATTCGTCCCTCCATTCACGCCTGTCGCGACACCACTGGAGGCGGGCTGCACGATGTTGGGGCGTGAGCGGAAGACGGCCTAACGGTGTGCGGGACCGTAGCCCAGCTTCATGGAGACGGTTGCGAATGGTCCTCGCCGATACCCCAGGAGCAACAGTGTCCCTAATTTGCTGGGAAGTGGCGGTGCGGTCCCCTACGGCACTGCGTAGAATCCTACGGTCTTGGCGTGCATCCGTGCGTCGCTGCGGTCCGGTCCCAGGTCGACGGGCACGTGCACCTTCCGCCGACCACTGGCGACAACATCGATGTACTGTGGAGACCTCACGCCCCACGTGTTGAGCAATTCGGCGGTACATCCACCTGGCCTCCCGCATGCCCACTATACGCCCTCGCTCAAAGTCCGTCAACTGCACATACGGTTCACGTCCACGCTGTCACGGCATGCTACCAGTGTTAAAGACTGCGATGGAGCTCCGTATGCCACGGCAAACTGGCTGACATTGACGGCGGCGGTGCACAAATGCTGCGCAGCTAGCGCCATTCGACGGCCAACACCGCGGTTCCTGGTGTATCCGCTGTGCCGTGCGTGTGATCATTGCTTGTACAGCCCTCTCGCAGTGCCCGGAGCAAGTGTGGTGGGTCTGACACACCGGTGTCAATGTGTTCTTTTTTCCATTTCCAGGAGTGTAGATTCCGATGCTTCACTTCAGATTTACTGTATCCCTCTGACCTTCTTATTGACGATCAAACACAGAAATTTCATCGGAATTTAATACAAAAGGCACAATCCCGACTCAAGTACAAGACGACTGGCTCTTCTTACTTCCTATGTTTTGAACCATTCCTGTGGCACTAGTTATAGATTCCGATGCTTCACTTCTGGTTTACTGTATCCCTCTGACCTTCTTATTGACGATGAAACAAAGAAATTGCATCTTAATTAAATACAAAAGGCACAATCCCGACTTCAGTGCAAGAACACTGTCTCTTCTTACTGTCTATGGTTTGAACCATTCCTGTGACACTAGTTATAGATTCCGATGCTTCACTTCAGGTTTACTGTATCCCTCTGACCTTCTTATTGACGATCAAACACAGAAAATTCATCGGATTTAAATACAAAAGGCTCAATGCCAACTCAAGTACAAGAAGACTGGCTCTTCTTACTGTCTATATTTTGCACTATTCCTGTGACACTAGTTATAGATACCGATGCTTCACTTCAGGTTTACTGTATCCAGCTGACCTTCTTATTGACGATCAAACACAGAAATTCCATCGGAATTAAATACAAAAGGCACAATGCCGACTCAAGTACAAGAAGACTGGCTCTTCGTACTGCCTATGTTTTGAACCATTCCTGTGGCACTAGTTATAGATTCCGATGCTTCACTTCAGGTTTACTGTATCCAGCTGACCTTCTTATTAACGATGAAACACAGAAATTGCATCGGAATTATATACAAAAGGCACAATGCCGACTTAAGTACAAGAAGACTGACTCTTCTTACCGTCTATGTTTTGAACCATTCCTGTGACACTAGTTATAGATTCCGATGCTTCACTTCAGGTTTACTGTATCCCTCAGCCCTTCTTATTGACGATGAAACACAGAAACTGCATCTTAATTAAATACAAAAGGCACAATGCCGACGTAAGTACAAGAAGACTGACTCTTCTTACTGTCTATGCTTTGAACCATTCCTGTGACACTAGTAATAGATTCCGATGCTTCACTTCAGGTTTACTGTATCCCTCTGACCTTCTTATTGACGATCAAACACAGAAAATTCATCGGAATTATATACAAAAGGCACAATGCCGACACAAGTACAACAAGACTGGCTCTTCTTACTGTCTATGTTTTGAACCATTTCTGTGACACTAGTTACAGATTCCAATGCTTCACTTCAGGTTTACTGTATCCCTCTGACCTTCTTATTGACGATGAAACACAGAAATTGCGTCTTAATTAAATACAAAGACACAATGCCAACTTAAGTACAAGAAGACTGACTCTTCTTACTGTCAATGTTTTCTGCCATTCATGTGACACTAGTTATAGAATCCGATGCTTCACTTCAGGTTTACTGTATCCCTCTGACCTTCTTATTGACGATCAAACACAGAAATTTCATCGGAATTAAATACAAAAGACACAATGCCTACTCAAGTACAAGAAGACTGGCTCTTCTTACTTCCTATGTTTTGAACCATTCCTGTGGCACTAGTTATAGATTCGGATGCTTCACTTCAAAGTTACTGTATCCAGCTGACCGTCCTATTGACGATGAAACACAGAAATTGCATCGGAATTATATACTAAAGGCACAATGCCGACTTAAGTACAAGAAGACTGACTCTTCTTACTGTCTACGTTTTGAATCATTCCTGTGACACTAGTTATAGATTCCGATGCTTCACTTCAGGTTTACTGTATCCCTCTGACCTTCTTACTGACGATGAAACACAGAAATTGCATCTTAATTAAATACAAAAGGAACAATGCCGACTTCAGTGCAAGAACACTGTCTCTTTTTACTGTCGATGGTTTGAACCATTAATGTGACACTAGTTATAGATTCCGATGCTTCACTTCAGGTTTACTGTATCCCTCTGCCCTTCTTATTGACGATGAAACACAGAAACTGCATCTTAATTAAATACTAAAGGCACGATGCCGAATTAAGTACAAGAAGACTGACTCTTCTTACTGTCTATGTTTTGAACCATTCCTGTGACACTAGTAATAGATTCCGATGCTTCACTTCAGGTTTACTGTATTCCTATGACCTTCTAATTGACGTTCAAACACAGAAAATTCATCGGAATTATATACAGAAGGCACAATGCCGACTCAAGTACAAGAAGACTGGCTCTTCTTACTGTCTATATCTTGAACCATTTCTGTGACACTAGTTACAGATTCCGATGCTTCACTTCAGGTTTACTGTATCCCTCTGACCTTCTTATTGACGATGAAACACAGAAATTGCATCTTAATTAAATCCAAAAGCACAATGCCGACATAAGTACAAGAAGACTGACTCTTCTTACTGTCAATGATTTCTACCATTCCTGTGACACTAGTTATAGATTCTGATGCTTCACTTCAGGTTTACTATATCCCTCTGACCTTCTTATTGACGATCAAACACAGATATTTCATCGGAATTAAATACAAAAGGCACAATGCCGACTCAAGTACAAGAGGACTGGCTCTTCTTACTGCCTTTGTTTTGAACCATTCCTGTGGCACTAGTTATAGATTCTGATGCTTCACTTCAGGTTTACTGTATCCCTCTGACCTTCGTATTGACGATGAAACACAGAAATTGCATCTTAATTAAATACAAAAGGCACTATGCCGACTTCAGTACAAGAACACTGTCTCTTCTTACTGTCTATGGTTTGAACAATACCTGTGACACTAGTTATAGATTCCGATGCTTCACTTCAGGTTTACTGTATCCCTCTGACCTTCTTATTGACGATCAAACACAGAAATTTCATCGGAATTAAATACAAAAGGCACAATGCCGACTCAAGTACAGGAGGACTGGCTCTTCTTACTGCCTTTGTTTTGAACCATTCCTGTGGCACTAGTTATAGATTCTGATGCTTCACTTCAGGTTTACTGTATCCCTCTGACCTTCGTATTGACGATGAAACACAGAAATTGCATCTTAATTAAATACAAAAGGCACTATGCCGACTTCAGTACAAGAACACTGTCTCTTCTTACTGTCTATGGTTTGAACAATACCTGTGACACTAGTTATAGATTCCGATGCATCATTTCAGGTTTACTGTATCCCTCTGACCTTCTTATTGACGATGAAACACAGAAATTGCGTCTTAATTAAATACAAAAGGCAGAATGCCGACTTCAGTGCAAGAACACTGTATCTTCTTACTGTCTATGGTTTGAACCATTCCTGCGACACTAGTTATAGATTCCGATGTTTCACTTCAGGTTTACTGTATCCCTCTGCCCTTGTTATTGACTATGAAACACAGAAACTGCATCTTAATTAAATACAAAAGGCACAATGCCGACGTAAGTACAAGAAGACTGACTCTTCTTACTGTCTTTGTTTTGAACCAATCCTGTGACACTAGTAATAGATTCCGATGCTTCACTTCAGGTTTACTGTATCCCTCTGAACTTCTTATTGACGTTCAAACACAGAAAATTCATCGGAATTATATACAAAAAGCACAATGCCGACTCAAGTACAACAAGACTGGCTCTTCTTACTGTCTATCTTTTGAACCATTTCTGTGACACTAGTTACAGATTCCGATGCTTCACTTCAGGTTTACTGAATCCCTCTTACCTTCTTATTGACGATGAAACACTGAAATTGCTTCTTAATTAAATACAAAAGGCACAATGCCGACTTAAGTACAAGAAGACTGACTCTTCTTACTGTCAATGCTTTCTACCATTCCTGTGACACTAGTTATAGATTCTGATGCTTCACTTCAGGTTCACTATATCCCTCTGACCTTCTTATTGACGATCAAACACAGAAATTTCATTGGAATTAAATACAAAACGCACAATGCCGACTTAAGTACAAGAAGACTGACTCTTCTTACTGTCTATGTTTTGAACCATTCCTGTGACACTAGTTATAGATTCCGATGCTTCACTTCAGGTTTACTGTATCCCTCTGCCCTTCTTATTGACGATGAAACACAGAAATTGCATCTTAATTAAATACAAAAGGCAAAATGCCGACATAAGTACAAGAAGACTGACTCTTCATACTGTCAATGCTTTCTACCATTTCTGTGACACTAGTTATAGATTCCGATGCTTCACTTCAGGTTTACTGTATCCCTCAGACCTTCTTATTGACGATGAAACACAGAAATTGCATCTTAATTGAATACAAAATGCACATTGCCGACTTCAGTACAAGAACATTGTCTCTTCTTACTGTCTATGGTTTGAACCATTCCTGTGACACTAGTTATAGATTCCGATGCTTCACTTCAGGTATACTCTATCCCTCTGACCTTCTTATTGTCGATCAAACACAGAAAATTCATCGGAATTAAATACAAAAGGCACAATGCCAACTCAAGTACAACAAGACTGGCTCTTCTTACTGTCTATGTTTTGCACCATTCCTTTGACACTAGTAATAGATTCCAATGCTTCACTTCAGGTTTACTGTATCCAGCTGTCCTTCTTATTGACGATCAAACACAGAAATTTCATCGGAATTAAATACAAAAGGCACAATGCCGACTCAAGTACAAGAACACTGGCTCTTCTTACTGCCTTTGTTTTGAATCATTCCTGTGGCACTAGTTATAGATTCCGATGCTTCACTTCAGGTTTACTGTATCCAGCTGACCGTCTTATTGACAATGAAATACAGAAATTGCATCGGAATTATATACAAAAGGCACAATGCAGACTTAAGTACAAGAAGACTGACTCTTCTTACTGTCTATGCTTTGAACCATTCCTGTGACACTAGTTATAGATTCCGATGCTTCACTTCAGGTTTACTGTATCCCTCTGACCTTCTTATTGACGATCAAACACAGAAATTTCTTCGGAATTAAATACAAAAAGCACAATGCCGATTCAAGTACAAGAAGACTGGCTCTTCTTACTGCCTATGTTTTGAACCGTTCCTGTGGCACTAATTATAGATTCCGATGCTTCACTTCAGGTTTACTGTATCCAGCTGACCTTCTTACTGACGATGAAACACAGAAATTGCATCGGAATTATATAGAAAAGGCACAATGCCGACTGAAGTTCAAGAAAACTGACTCCTCATACTCTCTATGATTTGAACCATTCCTGTGACACTAGTAATAGATTCCGATGCTTTACTTCGGGATTACTGTTTTCCTCTGAACTTCTTTCTGTCGATCAACCACAGAAAATTTGTCGGAAATAAATACAAAAGGCACAATGCCGACTCAAGTACAAGAAGACTGGCTCTTCTTATTGACTATGTTTTGAACCATTCCTGTGACACTAGTTACAGATTCCGATGTTTCACTTCAGGTTTACTGTATCCATCTGACCTTCTTATTGACGATGAAGCACAGAAATTGCATCGGGATCAAATACAAAAGGCACAATGCCGACTTAAGAACAAGAAAGCTGACTCTTCTTACTGTCTATGTTTTAAACCAATCCTGTGAGACCAGTTTTGGATTCCGATGCTTCACATCAGTTTTACTGTATCCCCCTGACCTTCTTATTGACGATGAAACACAGAAATTGCATCGGAATTAAATACATAAGGCACAATGCCGACTTAAAAACAAGAAAACTGACTCTTCTTACTGTCTATGATTTGAACCATTCCTGTGACTCTAGTTATAGATTCCGATGCTTTACTTCAGGTTTACTGTATCCCTCTGACCTCCATATTGACGATGAAACACAGAAATTGCATCGGAATTAAATACAAAAGGCACAATGCCGACTTAAGTACAACAAGACTAACTCTTCTTACTTTCTATGGTTTGAACCATTCCTGTGACACTAGTTATCGATTCCGATGCTTCACTTCAGGTTTCCTGTATCCCTCTGATCTTCTTATTGACGATCAAACAGAGAAATTTCATCGGAATTAAATACACAAGGCACAATGCCGACTCAAGTACAAGAAGACTCGCTCTTCTTACTGCCTACGTTTTGAACCATTCCTGTGACACTAGTTATAGATTCCGATGCTTCACTTCAGGTTTACTGTACCCAACTGACTTCTTATTAACGATGAAACACAGAAATTGCATCGGAATTATATACAAATGGCAAAATGCCGACTTAAGTACAAGAAGACTGTCTCTTCTTACTGTCTATGTTTTGAACCATTCCCGTGACTATAGTTATACATTCCGATGCTTCACTTCAGGTTTACTGTATCCCTCAGCCCTCCTTATTGACGATGAAACTCAGAAACTGCATCTTAATTAATTACAAAAGGCACAATGCCTACGTAAGTACAAGAAGACTCGCTCTTCTTACTGCCTACGTTTTGAACCATTCCTGTGACACTAGTTATAGATTCCGATGCTTCACTTCAGGTTTACTGTACCCAACTGACTTCTTATTAACGATGAAACACAGAAATTGCATCGGAATTATATACAAATGGCAAAATGCCGACTTAAGTACAAGAAGACTGTCTCCTCTTACTGTCTAGGTTTGAACCATTCCCGTGACTATAGTTATACATTCCGATGCTTCACTTCAGGTTTACTGTATCCCTCAGCCCTCCTTATTGACGATGAAACTCAGAAACTGCATCTTAATTAATTACAAAAGGCACAATGCCTACGTAAGTACAAGAAGACTGTCTCTTCTTACTGTCTATGTTTTGAACCTTTCCTGTGACACTAGTAATAGATTCCGATGCTTCACTTCAGGTTTACTGTATCCCTCTGACCTTCTTATTGACGATCAAACACAGAAAATTCATAGGAATTATATACAAAAGGCACAATGCCGACACAAGTACAACAAGACTGGCTCTTCTTACTGTCTATGTTTTGAACCATTTCTGTGACACTAGTTACAGATTCCAATGCTTCACTTCAGGTTTACTGTATCCCTCTGACCTTCTTATTGACGATGAAACACAGAAATTGCGTCTTAATTAAATACAAAGACACAATGCCAACTTAAGTACAAGAAGACTGACTCTTCTTACTGTCAATGTTTTCTGCCATTCATGTGACACTAGTTATAGAATCCGATGCTTCACTTCAGGTTTACTGTATCCCTCTGACCTTCTTATTGACGATCAAACACAGAAATTTCATCGGAATTAAATACAAAAGACACAATGCCTACTCAAGTACAAGAAGACTGGCTCTTCTTACTTCCTATGTTTTGAACCATTCCTGTGGCACTAGTTATAGATTCCGATGCTTCACTTCAAAGTTACTGTATCCAGCTGACCGTCCTATTGACGATGAAACACAGAAATTGCATCGGAATTATATACTAAAGGCACAATGCCGACTTAAGTACAAGAAGACTGACTCTTCTTACTGTCTACGTTTTGAATCATTCCTGTGACACTAGTTATAGATTCCGATGCTTCACTTCAGGTTTACTGTATCCCTCTGACCTTCTTATTGACGATGAAACACAGAAATTGCATCTTAATTAAATACAAAAGGAACAATGCCGACTTCAGTGCAAGAACACTGTCTCTTTTTACTGTCGATGGTGTGAACCATTAATGTGACACTAGTTATAGATTCCGATGCTTCACTTCAGGTTTACTGTATCCCTCTGCCCTTCTTATTGACGATGAAACACAGAAACTGCATCTTAATTAAGTACTAAAGGCACGATGCCGAATTAAGTACAAGAAGACTGACTCTTCTTACTGTCTATGTTTTGAACCATTCCTGTGACACTAGTAATAGATTCCGATGCTTCACTTCAGGTATACTGTATTCCTCTGACCTTCTTATTGACGTTCAAACACAGAAAATTCATCGGAATTATATACAGAAGGCACAATGCAGACTCAAGTACAAGAAGACTGGCTCTTCTTACTGTCTATATCTTGAACCATTTCTGTGACACTAGTTACAGATTCCGATGCTTCACTTCAGGTTTACTGTATCCCTCTGACCTTCTTATTGACGATGAACACAGAAATTGCATCTTAATTAAATCCAAAAGCACAATGCCGACTTAAGTACAAGAAGACTGACTCTTCTTACTGTCAATGATTTCTACCATTCCTGTGACACTAGTTATAGATTCTGATGCTTCACTTCAGGTTTACTATATCCCTCTGACCTTCTTATTGACGATCAAACACAGAAATTTCATCGGAATTAAATACAAAAGGCACAATGCCGACTCAAGTACAAGAGGACTGGCTCTTCTTACTGCCTTTGTTTTGAACCATTCCTGTGGCACTAGTTATAGATTCTGATGCTTCACTTCAGGTTTACTGTATCCCTCTGACCTTCGTATTGACGATGAAACACAGAAATTGCATCTTAATTAAATACAAAAGGCACTATGCCGACTTCAGTACAAGAACACTGTCTCTTCTTACTGTCTATGGTTTGAACAATACCTGTGACACTAGTTATAGATTCCGATGCTTCACTTCAGGTTTACTGTATCCCTCTGACCTTCTTATTGACGATCAAACACAGAAATTTCATCGGAATTAAATACAAAAGGCACAATGCCGACTCAAGTACAAGAGGACTGGCTCTTCTTACTGCCTTTGTTTTGAACCATTCCTGTGGCACTAGTTATAGATTCTGATGCTTCACTTCAGGTTTACTGTATCCCTCTGACCTTCGTATTGACGATGAAACACAGAAATTGCATCTTAATTAAATACAAAAGGCACTATGCCGACTTCAGTACAAGAACACTGTCTCTTCTTACTGTCTATGGTTTGAACAATACCTGTGACACTAGTTATAGATTCCGATGCATCATTTCAGGTTTACTGTATCCCTCTGACCTTCTTATTGACGATGAAACACAGAAATTGCGTCTTAATTAAATACAAAAGGCAGAATGCCGACTTCAGTGCAAGAACACTGTCTCTTCTTACTGTCTATGGTTTGAACCATTCCTGCGACACTAGTTATAGATTCCAATGTTTCACTTCAGGTTTACTGTATCCCTCTGCCCTTGTTATTGACTATGAAACACAGAAACTGCATCTTAATTAAATACAAAAGGCACAATGCCGACGTAAGTACAAGAAGACTGACTCTTCTTACTGTCTTTGTTTTGAACCAATCCTGTGACACTAGTAATAGATTCCGATGCTTCACTTCAGGTTTACTGTATCCCTCTGAACTGCTTATTGACGTTCAAACACAGAAAATTCATCGGAATTATATACAAAAAGCACAATGCCGACTCAAGTACAAGAAGACTGGCTCTTCTTACTGTCTATCTTTTGAACCATTTCTGTGACACTAGTTACAGATTCCGATGCTTCACTTCAGGTTTACTGAATCCCTCTTACCTTCTTATTGACGATGAAACACTGAAATTGCTTCTTAATTAAATACAAAAGGCACAATGCCGACTTAAGTACAAGAAGACTGACTCTTCTTACTGTCAATGTTTTCTACCATTCCTGTGACACTAGTTATAGATTCTGATGCTTCACTTCAGGTTCACTATATCCCTCTGACCTTCTTATTGACGATCAAACACAGAAATTTCATTGGAATTAAATACAAAAGGCACAATGCCGACTTAAGTACAAGAAGACTGACTCTTCTTACTGTCTATGTTTTGAACCATTCCTGTGACACTAGTTATAGATTCCGATGCTTCACTTCAGGTTTACTGTATCCCTCTGACCTTCTTATTGACGATGAAACACAGAAATTGCATCTTAATTAAATACAAAAGGCACAATGCCGACTTCAGTGCAAGAACACTGTCTCTTCTTACTGTCTATGGTTTGAACCATTCCTGTGACACTAGTTATAGATTCCGATGCTTCACTTCAGGTTTACTGTATCCCTCTGCCCTTCTTATTGACGATGAAACACAGAAATTGCATCTTAATTAAATACAAAAGGCAAAATGCCGACATAAGTACAAGAAGACTGACTCTTCATACTGTCAATGCTTTCTACCATTTCTGTGTCACTAGTTATAGATTCCGATGCTTCACTTCAGGTTTACTGTATCCCTCAGACCTTCTTATTGACGATGAAACACAGAAATTGCATCTTAATTGAATACAAAATGCACAATGCCGACTTCAGTACAAGAACATTGTCTCTTCTTACTGTCTATGGTTTGAACCATTCCTGTGACACTAGTTATAGATTCCGATGCTTCACTTCAGGTTTACTCTATCCCTCTGACCTTCTAATTGTCGATCAAACACAGAAAATTCATCGGAATTAAATACAAAAGGCACAATGCCAACTCAAGTACAACAAGACTGGCTCTTCTTACTGCCTATGTTTTGCACCATTCCTTTGACACTAGTAATAGATTCCAATGCTTCACTTCAGGTTTACTGTATCCAGCTGTCCTTCTTATTGACGATCAAACACAGAAATTTCATCGGAATTAAATACAAAAGGCACAATGCCGACTCAAGTACAAGAACACTGGCTCTTCTTACTGCCTTTGTTTTGAATCATTCCTGTGGCACTAGTTATAGATTCCGATGCTTCACTTCAGGTTTACTGTATCCAGCTGACCGTCTTATTGACAATGAAATACAGAAATTGCATCGGAATTATATACAAAAGGCACAATGCAGACTTAAGTACAAGAAGACTGACTCTTCTTACTGTCTATGCTTTGAACCATTCCTGTGACACTAGTTATAGATTCCGATGCTTCACTTCAGGTTTACTGTATCCCTCTGACCTTCTTATTGACGATCAAACACAGAAATTTCTTCGGAATTAAATACAAAAAGCACAATGCCGATTCAAGTACAAGAAGACTGGCTCTTCTTACTGCCTATGTTTTGAACCGTTCCTGTGGCACTAATTATAGATTCCGATGCTTCACTTCAGGTTTACTGTATCCAGCTGACCTTCTTACTGACGATGAAACACAGAAATTGCATCGGAATTATATAGAAAAGGCACAATGCCGACTGAAGTTCAAGAAAACTGACTCCTCATACTCTCTATGATTTGAACCATTCCTGTGACACTAGTAATAGATTCCGATGCTTTACTTCGGGATTACTGTTTTCCTCTGAACTTCTTTCTGTCGATCAACCACAGAAAATTTGTCGGAAATAAATACAAAAGGCACAATGCCGACTCAAGTACAAGAAGACTGGCTCTTCTTATTGACTATGTTTTGAACCATTCCTGTGACACTAGTTATAGATTCCGATGTTTCACTTCAGGTTTACTGTATCCATCTGACCTTCTTATTGACGATGAAGCACAGAAATTGCATCGGGATCAAATACAAAAGGCACAATGCCGACTTAAGAACAAGAAAGCTGACTCTTCTTACTGTCTATGTTTTAAACCAATCCTGTGAGACCAGTTTTGGATTCCGATGCTTCACATCAGTTTTACTGTATCCCCCTGACCTTCTTATTGACGATGAAACACAGAAATTGCATCGGAATTAAATACATAAGGCACAATGCCGACTTAAAAACAAGAAAACTGACTCTTCTTACTGTCTATGATTTGAACCATTCCTGTGACTCTAGTTATAGATTCCGATGCTTTACTTCAGGTTTACTGTATCCCTCTGACCTCCATATTGACGATGAAACACAGAAATTGCATCGGAATTAAATACAAAAGGCACAATGCCGACTTAAGTACAACAAGACTAACTCTTCTTACTTTCTATGGTTTGAACCATTCCTGTGACACTAGTTATCGATTCCGATGCTTCACTTCAGGTTTCCTGTATCCCTCTGATCTTCTTATTGACGATCAAACAGAGAAATTTCATCGGAATTAAATACACAAGGCACAATGCCGACTCAAGTACAAGAAGACTCGCTCTTCTTACTGCCTACGTTTTGAACCATTCCTGTGACACTAGTTATAGATTCCGATGCTTCACTTCAGGTTTACTGTACCCAACTGACTTCTTATTAACGATGAAACACAGAAATTGCATCGGAATTATATACAAATGGCAAAATGCCGACTTAAGTACAAGAAGACTGTCTCTTCTTACTGTCTATGTTTTGAACCATTCCCGTGACTATAGTTATACATTCCGATGCTTCACTTCAGGTTTACTGTATCCCTCAGCCCTCCTTATTGACGATGAAACTCAGAAACTGCATCTTAATTAATTACAAAAGGCACAATGCCTACGTAAGTACAAGAAGACTCGCTCTTCTTACTGCCTACGTTTTGAACCATTCCTGTGACACTAGTTATAGATTCCGATGCTTCACTTCAGGTTTACTGTACCCAACTGACTTCTTATTAACGATGAAACACAGAAATTGCATCGGAATTATATACAAATGGCAAAATGCCGACTTAAGTACAAGAAGACTGTCTCTTCTTACTGTCTAGGTTTGAACCATTCCCGTGACTATAGTTATACATTCCGATGCTTCACTTCAGGTTTACTGTATCCCTCAGCCCTCCTTATTGACGATGAAACTCAGAAACTGCATCTTAATTAATTACAAAAGGCACAATGCCTACGTAAGTACAAGAAGACTGTCTCTTCTTACTGTCTATGTTTTGAACCTTTCCTGTGACACTAGTAATAGATTCCGATGCTTCACTTCAGGTTTACTGTATCCCTCTGACCTTCTTATTGACGATCAAACACAGAAAATTCATCGGAATTATATACAAAAGGCACAATGCCGACACAAGTACAACAAGACTGGCTCTTCTTACTGTCTATGTTTTGAACCATTTCTGTGACACTAGTTACAGATTCCAATGCTTCACTTCAGGTTTACTGTATCCCTCTGACCTTCTTATTGACGATGAAACACAGAAATTGCGTCTTAATTAAATACAAAGACACAATGCCAACTTAAGTACAAGAAGACTGACTCTTCTTACTGTCAATGTTTTCTGCCATTCATGTGACACTAGTTATAGAATCCGATGCTTCACTTCAGGTTTACTGTATCCCTCTGACCTTCTTATTGACGATCAAACACAGAAATTTCATCGGAATTAAATACAAAAGACACAATGCCTACTCAAGTACAAGAAGACTGGCTCTTCTTACTTCCTATGTTTTGAACCATTCCTGTGGCACTAGTTATAGATTCCGATGCTTCACTTCAAAGTTACTGTATCCAGCTGACCGTCCTATTGACGATGAAACACAGAAATTGCATCGTAATTATATACTAAAGGCACAATGCCGACTTAAGTACAAGAAGACTGACTCTTCTTACTGTCTACGTTTTGAATCATTCCTGTGACACTAGTTATAGATTCCGATGCTTCACTTCAGGTTTACTGTATCCCTCTGACCTTCTTACTGACGATGAAACACAGAAATTGCATCTTAATTAAATACAAAAGGAACAATGCCGACTTCAGTGCAAGAACACTGTCTCTTTTTACTGTCGATGGTTTGAACCATTAATGTGACACTAGTTATAGATTCCGATGCGTCACTTCAGGTTTACTGTATCCCTCTGCCCTTCTTATTGACGATGAAACACAGAAACTGCATCTTAATTAAATACTAAAGGCACGATGCCGAATTAAGTACAAGAAGACTGACTCTTCTTACTGTCTATGTTTTGAACCATTCCTGTGACACTAGTAATAGATTCCGATGCTTCACTTCAGGTTTACTGTATTCCTCTGACCTTCTTATTGACGTTCAAACACAGAAAATTCATCGGAATTATATACAGAAGGCACAATGCCGACTCAAGTACAAGAAGACTGGCTCTTCTTACTGTCTATATCTTGAACCATTTCTGTGACACTAGTTACAGATTCCGATGCTTCACTTCAGGTTTACTGTATCCCTCTGACCTTCTTATTGACGATGAAACACAGAAATTGCATCTTAATTAAATCCAAAAGCACAATGCCGACTTAAGTACAAGAAGACTGACTCTTCTTACTGTCAATGATTTCTACCATTCCTGTGACACTAGTTATAGATTCTGATGCTTCACTTCAGGTTTACTATATCCCTCTGACCTTCTTATTGACGATCAAACACAGATATTTCATCGGAATTAAATACAAAAGGCACAATGCCGACTCAAGTACAAGAGGACTGGCTCTTCTTACTGCCTTTGTTTTGAACCATTCCTGTGGCACTAGTTATAGATTCTGATGCTTCACTTCAGGTTTACTGTATCCCTCTGACCTTCGTATTGACGATGAAACACAGAAATTGCATCTTAATTAAATACAAAAGGCACTATGCCGACTTCAGTACAAGAACACTGTCTCTTCTTACTGTCTATGGTTTGAACAATACCTGTGACACTAGTTATAGATTCCGATGCTTCACTTCAGGTTTACTGTATCCCTCTGACCTTCTTATTGACGATCAAACACAGAAATTTCATCGGAATTAAATACAAAAGGCACAATGCCGACTCAAGTACAAGAGGACTGGCTCTTCTTACTGCCTTTGTTTTGAACCATTCCTGTGGCACTAGTTATAGATTCTGATGCTTCACTTCAGGTTTACTGTATCCCTCTGACCTTCGTATTGACGATGAAACACAGAAATTGCATCTTAATTAAATACAAAAGGCACTATGCCGACTTCAGTACAAGAACACTGTCTCTTCTTACTGTCTATGGTTTGAACAATACCTGTGACACTAGTTATAGATTCCGATGCATCATTTCAGGTTTACTGTATCCCTCTGACCTTCTTATTGACGATGAAACACAGAAATTGCGTCTTAATTATATACAAAAGGCAGAATGCCGACTTCAGTGCAAGAACACTGTCTCTTCTTACTGTCTATGGTTTGAACCATTCCTGCGACACTAGTTATAGATTCCGATGTTTCACTTCAGGTTTACTGTATCCCTCTGCCCTTGTTATTGACTATGAAACACAGAAACTGCATCTTAATTAAATACAAAAGGCACAATGCCGACGTAAGTACAAGAAGACTGACTCTTCTTACTGTCTTTGTTTTGAACCAATCCTGTGACACTAGTAATAGATTCCGATGCTTCACTTCAGGTTTACTGTATCCCTCTGAACATCTTATTGACGTTCAAACACAGAAAATTCATCGGAATTATATACAAAAAGCACAATGCCGACTCAAGTACAAGAAGACTGGCTCTTCTTACTGTCTATCTTTTGAACCATTTCTGTGACACTAGTTACAGATTCCGATGCTTCACTTCAGGTTTACTGAATCCCTCTTACCTTCTTATTGACGATGAAACACTGAAATTGCTTCTTAATTAAATACAAAAGGCACAATGCCGACTTAAGTACAAGAAGACTGACTCTTCTTACTGTCAATGTTTTCTACCATTCCTGTGACACTAGTTATAGATTCTGATGCTTCACTTCAGGTTCACTATATCCCTCTGACCTTCTTATTGACGATCAAACACAGAAATTTCATTGGAATTAAATACAAAAGGCACAATGCCGACTTAAGTACAAGAAGACTGACTCTTCTTACTGTCTATGTTTTGAACCATTCCTGTGACACTAGTTATAGATTCCGATGCTTCACTTCAGGTTTACTGTATCCCTCTGACCTTCTTATTGACGATGAAACACAGAAATTGCATCTTAATTAAATACAAAAGGCACAATGCCGACTTCAGTGCAAGAACACTGTCTCTTCTTACTGTCTATGGTTTGAACCAATCCTGTGACACTAGTAATAGATTCCGATGCTTCACTTCAGGTTTACTGTATCCCTCTGAACATCTTATTGACGTTCAAACACAGAAAATTCATCGGAATTATATACAAAAAGCACATTGCCGACTCAAGTACAAGAAGACTGGCTCTTCTTACTGTCTATCTTTTGAACCATTTCTGTGACACTAGTTACAGATTCCGATGCTTCACTTCAGGTTTACTGAATCCCTCTTACCTTCTTATTGACGATGAAACACTGAAATTGCTTCTTAATTAAATACAAAAGGCACAATGCCGACTCAAGTACAAGAAGACTGGCTCTTCTTATTGACTATGTTTTGAACCATTCCTGTGACACTAGTTATAGATTCCGATGTTTCACTTCAGGTTTACTGTATCCATCTGACCTTCTTATTGACGATGAAGCACAGAAATTGCATCGGGATCAAATACAAAAGGCACAATGCCGACTTAAGAACAAGAAAGCTGACTCTTCTTACTGTCTACGTTTTAAACCAATCCTGTGAGACCAGTTTTGGATTCCGATGCTTCACATCAGTTTTACTGTATCCCCCTGACCTTCTTATTGACGATGAAACACAGAAATTGTATCGGAATTAAATACATAAGGGACAATGCCGACTTAAAAACAAGAAAACTGACTCTTCTTACTGTCTATGATTTGAACCATTCCTGTGACTCTAGTTATAGATTCCGATGCTTTACTTCAGGTTTACTGTATCCCTCTGACCTCCATATTGACGATGAAACACAGAAATTGCATCGGAATTAAATACAAAAGGCACAATGCCGACTTAAGTACAACCAGACTAACTCTTCTTACTTTCTATGGTTTGAACCATTCCTGTGACACTAGTTATCGATTCCGATGCTTCACTTCAGGTTTCCTGTATCCCTCTGATCTTCTTATTGACGATCAAACAGAGAAATTTCATCGGAATTAAATACACAAGGCACAATGCCGACTCAAGTACAAGAAGACTCGCTCTTCTTACTGCCTACGTTTTGAACCATTCCTGTGACACTAGTTATAGATTCCGATGCTTCACTTCAGGTTTGCTGTACCCAACTGACTTCTTATTAACGATGAAACACAGAAATTGCATCGGAATTATATACAAATGGCAAAATGCCGACTTAAGTACAAGAAGACTGTCTCTTCTTACTGTCTATGTTTTGAACCATTCCCGTGACTATAGTTATACATTCCGATGCTTCACTTCAGGTTTACTGTATCCCTCAGCCCTCCTTATTGACGATGAAACTCAGAAACTGCATCTTAATTAATTACAAAAGGCACAATGCCTACGTAAGTACAAGAAGACTCGCTCTTCTTACTGCCTACGTTTTGAACCATTCCTGTGACACTAGTTATAGATTCCGATGCTTCACTTCAGGTTTACTGTACCCAACTGACTTCTTATTAACGATGAAACACAGAAATTGCATCGGAATTATATACAAATGGCAAAATGCCGACTTAAGTACAAGAAGACTGTCTCTTCTTACTGTCTAGGTTTGAACCATTCCCGTGACTATAGTTATACATTCCGTTGCTTCACTTCAGGTTTACTGTATCCCTCAGCCCTCCTTATTGACGATGAAACTCAGAAACTGCATCTTAATTAATTACAAAAGGCACAATGCCTACGTAAGTACAAGAAGACTGTCTCTTCTTACTGTCTATGTTTTGAACCTTTCCTGTGACACTAGTAATAGATTCCGATGCTTCACTTCAGGTTTACTGTATCCCTCTGACCTTCTTATTGACGATCAAACACGGAAAATTCATCGGAATTATATACAAAAGGCACAATGCCGACTCAAGTACAAGAAGACTGGCTCTTATTACTGTCTATGTTTTGAACCTTTCCTGTGACACTAGTAATAGATTCCGATGCTTCACTTCAGGTTTACTGTATCCCTCTGACCTTCTTATTGACGATCAAACACGGAAAATTCATCGGAATTATATACAAAAGGCACAATGCCGACTCAAGTACAAGAAGACTGGCTCTTATTACTGTCTATGTTTTGAACCATTTCTGTGACACTAGTTATAGATTCCGATGCTTCACTTCAGGTTTACTGTATCCCTCTGACCTTCTTATTGACGATGAAACACAGAAATTGCGTCTTAATTAAATACAAAGACACAATGCCAACTTAAGTACAAGAAGACTGACTCTTCTTACTGTCAATGTTTTCTACCATTCATGTGAGACTAGTTATACACTCCTGGAAATTGAAATAAGAACACCGTGAATTCATTGTCCCAGGAAGGGGAAACTTTATTGACACATTCCTGGGGTCAGATACATCACATGATCACACTGACAGAACCACAGGCACATAGACACAGGCAACAGAGCATGCACAATGTCGGCACTAGTACAGTGTATATCCACCTTTCGCAGCAATGCAGGCTGCTATTCTCCCATGGAGACGATCGTAGAGATGCTGGATGTAGTCCTGTGGAACGGCTTGCCATGCCATTTCCACATGGCGCCTCAGTTGGACCAGCGTTCGTGCTGGACGTGCAGACCACGTGAGACGACGCTTCATCCAGTCCCAAACATGCTCAATGGGGGACAGATCCGGAGATCTTGCTGGCCAGGGTAGTTGACTTACACCTTCTAGAGCACGTTGGGTGGCACGGGATACATGCGGACGTGCATTGTCCTGTTGGAACAGCAAGTTCCCTTGCCGGTCTAGGAATGGTAGAACGATGGGTTCGATGACGGTTTGGATGTACCGTGCACTATTCAGTGTCCCCTCGACGATCACCAGTGGTGTACGGCCAGTGTAGGAGATCGCTCCCCGCACCATGATGCCGGGTGTTGGCCCTGTGTGCCTCGGTCGTATGCAGTCCTGATTGTGGCGCTCACCTGCACGGCGCCAAACACGCATACGACCATCATTGGCACCAAGGCAGAAGCGACTCTCATCGCTGAAGACGACTCGTCTCCATTCGTCCCTCCATTCACGCCTGTCGCGACACCACTGGAGGCGGGCTGCACGATGTTGGGGCGTGAGCGGAAGACGGCCTAACGGTGAGCGGGACCGTAGCCCAGCTTCATGGAGACGGTTGCGAATGGTCCTCGCCGATACCCCAGGAGCAACAGTGTCCCTAATTTGCTGGGAAGTGGCGGTGCGGTCCCCTACGGCACTGCGTAGGATCCTACGGTCTTGGCGTGCATCCGTGCGTCGCTGCGGTCCGGTACCAGGTCGACGGGCACGTGCACCTTCCGCCGACCACTGGCGACAACATCGATGTACTGTGGAGACCTCACGCCCCACGTGTTGAGCAATTCGGCGGTACATCCACCCGGCCTCCCGCATGCCCACTATACGCCCTCGCTCAAAGTCCGTCAACTGCACATACGGTTCACGTCCACGCTGTCACGGCATGCTACCAGTGTTAAAGACTGCGATGGAGCTCCGTATGCCACGGCAAACTGGCTGACACTAACGGCGGCGGTGCACAAATGCAGCGCAGCTAGCGCCATTCGACGGCCAACACCGCGGGTCCTGGTGTATCCGCTTTGCCGTGCGTGTGATCATTGCTTGTACAGCCCTCTCGCAGTGTCCGGAGCAAGTGTGGTGGGTCTGACACACCGGTGTCAATGTGTTCTTTTTTCCATTTCCAGGAGTGTAGATTCCGATGCTTCACTTCAGGTTTACTGTATCCCTCTGACCTTCTTATTGACGATCAAACACAGAAATTTCATCGGAATTAAATACAAAAGGCACAATCCCGACTCAAGTACCAGACGACTGGCTCTTCTTACTTCCTATGTTTTGAACCATTCCTGTGGCACTAGTTATAGATTCCGATGCTTCACTTCAGGTTTACTGTATCCCTCTTACCTTCTTATTGACGATGAAACACAGAAATTGCATCTTAATTACATACAAAAGGCACAATCCCGACTTCAGTGCAAGAACACTGTCTCTTCTTACTGTCTATGGTTTGAACCATTCCTGTGACACTAGTTATAGATTCCGATGCTTCACTTCAGGTTTACTGTATCCCTCTGACCTTCTTATTGACGATCAAACACAGAAATTTCATCGGAATTAAATACAAAAGGCACAATGCCGACTCAAGTACAAGAAGACTGGCTCTTCTTACTGCCTATGTTTTGAACCATTCCTGTGGCACTAGTTATAGATTCCGATGCTTCACTTCAGGTTTACTGTATCCAGCTGACCTTCTTATTAAAGATGAAACACAGAAATTGCATCGGAATTATATACTAAAGGCACAATGCCGACTTAAGTACAAGAAGACTGACTCTTCTTACTGTCTACGTTTTGAATCATTCCTGTGACACTAGTTATAGATTCCGATGCTTCACTTCAGGTTTACTGTATTCCTCTGACCTTCTTATTGACGATGAAACACAGAAATTGCATCTTAATTAAATACAAAAGGAACAATGCCGACTTCAGTGCAAGAACACTGTCTCTTTTTACTGTCTATGGTTTGAACCATTCCTGTGACACTAGTAATAGATTCCGATGCTTCACTTCAGGTTTACTGTATCCCTCTGTCCTTCTTATTGACGATCAAACACAGAAAATTCATCGGAATTATATACAAAAGGCACAATGCCGACACAAGTACAAGAAGACTGGCTCTTCTTACTTCCTATGTTTTGAACCATTTCTGTGACACTAGTTACAGATTCCGATGCTTCACTTCAGGTTTACTGTATCCCTCTGACCTTCTTATTGACGATGAAACACAGAAATTGCGTCTTAATTAAATACAAAGCCACAATGCCAACTTAAGTACCAGAAGACTGACTCTTCTTACTGTCAATGTTTTCTGCCATTCATGTGACACTAGTTATAGATTCCGATGCTTCACTTCAGGTTTAATGTATCCCTCTGACCTTCTTCTTGACGATCAAACACAGAAATTTCATCGGAATTAAATCCAAAAGACACAATGCCGACTCAAGTACAAGAAGACTGGCTCTTCTTACTTCCTATGCTTTGAACCATTCCTGTGGCACTAGTTATAGATTCCGATGCTTCACTTCAGGGTTACTGTATCCAGCTGACCGTCCTATTGACGATGAAACACAGAAATTGCATCGGAATTATATACTAAAGGCACAATGCCGACTTAAGTACAAGAAGACTGACTCTTCTTACTGTCTACGTTTTGAATCATTCCTGTGACACTAGTTATAGATTCCGATGCTTCACTTCAGGTTTACTGTATTCCTCTGACCTTCTTATTGACGATGAAACACAGAAATTGCATCTTAATTAAATACAAAAGGAACAATGCCGACTTCAGTGCAAGAACACTGTCTCTTTTTACTGTCTATGGTTTGAACCATTAATGTGACACTAGTTATAGATTCCGATGCTTCACTTCAGGTTTACTGTATCCCTCTGCCCTTCTTATTGACGATGAAACACAGAAACTGCATCTTAATTAAATACTAAAGGCACGATGCCGAATTAAGTACAAGAAGACTGACTCTTCTTACTGTCTATGTTTTGAACCATTCCTGTGACACTAGTAATAGATTCCGATGCTTCACTTCAGGTTTACTGTATTCCTCTGACCTTCTTATTGACGTGCAAACACAGAAAATTCATCGGAATTATATACAGAAGGCACAATGCCGACTCAAGTACAAGAAGACTGGCTCTTCTTACTGTCTATATCTTCAACCATTTCTGTGACACTAGTTACAGATTCCGATGCTTCACTTCAGGTTTACTGTATCCCTCTGACCTTCTTATTGACGATGAAACACAGAAATTGCATCTTAATTAAATCCAAAAGCACAATGCCGACTTAAGTACAAGAAGACTGACTCTTCTTACTGTCAATGATTTCTACCATTCCTGTGACACTAGTTATAGATTCTGATGCTTCACTTCAGGTTTACTATATCCCTCTGACCTTCTTATTGACGATCAAACACAGAAATTTCATCGGAATTAAATACAAAAGGCACAATGCCGACTCAAGTACAAGAGGACTGGCTCTTCTTACTGCCTTTGTTTTGAACCATTCCTGTGGCACTAGTTATAGATTCTGATGCTTCACTTCAGGTTTACTGTATCCCTCTGACCTTCGTATTGACGATGAAACACAGAAATTGCATCTTAATTAAATACAAAAGGCACTATGCCGACTTCAGTACAAGAACACTGTCTCTTCTTACTGTCTATGGTTTGAACAATACCTGTGACACTAGTTATAGATTCCGATGCTTCACTTCAGGTTTACTGTATCCCTCTGACCTTCTTATTGACGATCAAACACAGAAATTTCATCGGAATTAAATACAAAAGGCACAATGCCGACTCAAGTACAAGAGGACTGGCTCTTCTTACTGCCTTTGTTTTGAACCATTCCTGTGGCACTAGTTATAGATTCTGATGCTTCACTTCAGGTTTACTGTATCCCTCTGACCTTCGTATTGACGATGAAACACAGAAATTGCATCTTAATTAAATACAAAAGGCACTATGCCGACTTCAGTACAAGAACACTGTCTCTTCTTACTGTCTATGGTTTGAACAATACCTGTGACACTAGTTATAGATTCCGATGCATCATTTCAGGTTTACTGTATCCCTCTGACCTTCTTATTGACGATGAAACACAGAAATTGCGTCTTAATTAAATACAAAAGGCAGAATGCCGACTTCAGTGCAAGAACACTGTCTCTTCTTACTGTCTATGGTTTGAACCATTCCTGCGACACTAGTTATAGATTCCGATGTTTCACTTCAGGTTTACTGTATCCCTCTGCCCTTGTTATTGACTATGAAACACAGAAACTGCATCTTAATTAAATACAAAAGGCACAATGCCGACGTAAGTACAAGAAGACTGACTCTTCTTACTGTCTTTGTTTTGAACCAATCCTGTGACGCTAGTAATAGATTCCGATGCTTCACTTCAGGTTTACTGTATCCCTCTGAACTTCTTATTGACGTTCAAACACAGAAAATTCATCGGAATTATATACAAAAAGCACAATGCCGACTCAAGTACAAGAAGACTGGCTCTTCTTACTGTCTATCTTTTGAACCATTTCTGTGACACTAGTTACAGATTCCGATGCTTCACTTCAGGTTTACTGAATCCCTCTTACCTTCTTATTGACGATGAAACACTGAAATTGCTTCTTAATTAAATACAAAAGGCACAATGCCGACTTAAGTACAAGAAGACTGACTCTTCTTACTGTCAATGTTTTCTACCATTCCTGTGACACTAGTTATAGATTCTGATGCTTCACTTCAGGTTCACTATATCCCTCTGACCTTCTTATTGACGATCAAACACAGAAATTTCATTGGAATTAAATACAAAAGGCACAATGCCGACTTAAGTACAAGAAGACTGACTCTTCTTACTGTCTATGTTTTGAACCATTCCTGTGACACTAGTTATAGATTCCGATGCTTCACTTCAGGTTTACTGTATCCCTCTGACCTTCTTATTGACGATGAAACACAGAAATTGCATCTTAATTAAATACAAAAGGCACAATGCCGACTTCAGTGCAAGAACACTGTCTCTTCTTACTGTCTATGGTTTGAACCATTCCTGTGACACTAGTTATAGATTCCGATGCTTCACTTCAGGTTTACTGTATCCCTCTGCCCTTCTTATTGACGATGAAACACAGAAATTGCATCTTAATTAAATACAAAAGGCAAAATGCCGACATAAGTACAAGAAGACTGACTCTTCATACTGTCAATGCTTTCTACCATTTCTGTGACACTAGTTATAGATTCCGATGCTTCACTTCAGGTTTACTGTATCCCTCAGACCTTCTTATTGACGATGAAACACAGAAATTGCATCTTAATTGAATACAAAATGCACAATGCCGACTTCAGTACAAGAACATTGTCTCTTCTTACTGTCTATGGTTTGAACCATTCCTGTGACACTAGTTATAGATTCCGATGCTTCACTTCAGGTTTACTCTATCCCTCTGACCTTATTATTGTCGATCAAACACAGAAAATTCATCGGAATTAAATACAAAAGGCACAATGCCAACTCAAGTACAACAAGACTGGCTCTTCTTACTGTCTATGTTTTGCACCATTCCTTTGACACTAGTAATAGATTCCAATGCTTCACTTCAGGTTTACTGTATCCAGCTGTCCTTCTTATTGACGATCAAACACAGAAATTTCATCGGAATTAAATACAAAAGGCACAATGCCGACTCAAGTACAAGAACACTGGCTCTTCTTACTGCCTTTGTTTTGAATCATTCCTGTGGCACTAGTTATAGATTCCGATGCTTCACTTCAGGTTTACTGTATCCAGCTGACCGTCTTATTGACAATGAAATACAGAAATTGCATCGGAATTTTATACAAAAGGCACAATGCAGACTTAAGTACAAGAAGACTGACTCTTCTTACTGTCTATGCTTTGAACCATTCCTGTGACACTAGTTATAGATTCCGTTGCTTCACTTCAGGTTTACTGTATCCCTCTGACCTTCTTATTGACGATCAAACACAGAAATTTCATCGGAATTAAATACAAAAAGCACAATGCCGATTCAACTACAAGAAGACTGGCTCTTCTTACTGCCTATGTTTTGAACCGTTCCTGTGGCACTAATTATAGATTCCGATGCTTCACTTCAGGTTTACTGTATCCAGCTGACCTTCTTACTGACGATGAAACACAGAAATTGCATCGGAATTATATAGAAAAGGCACAATGCCGACTGAAGTTCAAGAAAACTGACTCCTCATACTCTCTATGATTTGAACCATTCCTGTGACACTAGTAATAGATTCCGATGCTTTACTTCGGGATTACTGTTTTCCTCTGAACTTCTTTCTGTCGATCAACCACAGAAAATTTGTCGGAAATAAATACAAAAGGCACAATGCCGACTCAAGTACAAGAAGACTGGCTCTTCTTATTGACTATGTTTTGAACCATTCCTGTGACACTAGTTATAGATTCCGATGTTTCACTTCAGGTTTACTGTATCCATCTGACCTTCTTATTGACGATGAAGCACAGAAATTGCATCGGGATCAAATACAAAAGGCACAATGCCGACTTAAGAACAAGAAAGCTGACTCTTCTTACTGTCTATGTTTTAAACCAATCCTGTGAGACCAGTTTTGGATTCCGATGCTTCACATCAGTTTTACTGTATCCCCCTGACCTTCTTATTGACGATGAAACACAGAAATTGTATCGGAATTAAATACATAAGGCACAATGCCGACTTAAAAACAAGAAAACTGACTCTTCTTACTGTCTATGATTTGAACCATTCCTGTGACTCTAGTTATAGATTCCGATGCTTTACTTCAGGTTTACTGTATCCCTCTGACCTCCATATTGACGATGAAACACAGAAATTGCATCGGAATTAAATACAAAAGGCACAATGCCGACTTAAGTACAACCAGACTAACTCTTCTTACTTTCTATGGTTTGAACCATTCCTGTGACACTAGTTATCGATTCCGATGCTTCACTTCAGGTTTCCTGTATCCCTCTGATCTTCTTATTGACGATCAAACAGAGAAATTTCATCGGAATTAAATACACAAGGCACAATGCCGACTCAAGTACAAGAAGACTCGCTCTTCTTACTGCCTACGTTTTGAACCATTCCTGTGACACTAGTTATAGATTCCGATGCTTCACTTCAGGTTTACTGTACCCAACTGACTTCTTATTAACGATGAAACACAGAAATTGCATCGGAATTATATACAAATGGCAAAATGCCGACTTAAGTACAAGAAGACTGTCTCTTCTTACTGTCTATGTTTTGAACCATTCCCGTGACTATAGTTATACATTCCGATGCTTCACTTCAGGTTTACTGTATCCCTCAGCCCTCCTTATTGACGATGAAACTCAGAAACTGCATCTTAATTAATTACAAAAGGCACAATGCCTACGTAAGTACAAGAAGACTCGCTCTTCTTACTGCCTACGTTTTGAACCATTCCTGTGACACTAGTTATAGATTCCGATGCTTCACTTCAGGTTTACTGTACCCAACTGACTTCTTATTAACGATGAAACACAGAAATTGCATCGGAATTATATACAAATGGCAAAATGCCGACTTAAGTAAAAGAAGACTGTCTCTTCTTACTGTCTAGGTTTGAACCATTCCCGTGACTATAGTTATACATTCCGATGCTTCACTTCAGGTTTACTGTATCCCTCAGCCCTCCTTATTGACGATGAAACTCAGAAACTGCATCTTAATTAATTACAAAAGGCACAATGCCTACGTAAGTACAAGAAGACTGTCTCTTCTTACTGTCTATGTTTTGAACCTTTCCTGTGACACTAGTAATAGATTCCGATGCTTCACTTCAGGTTTACTGTATCCCTCTGACCTTCTTATTGACGATCAAACACGGAAAATTCATCGGAATTATATACAAAAGGCACAATGCCGACTCAAGTACAAGAAGACTGGCTCTTATTACTGTCTATGTTTTGAACCTTTCCTGTGACACTAGTAATAGATTCCGATGCTTCACTTCAGGTTTACTGTATCCCTCTGACCTTCTTATTGACGATCAAACACGGAAAATTCATCGGAATTATATACAAAAGGCACAATGCCGACTCAAGTACAAGAAGACTGGCTCTTATTACTGTCTATGTTTTGAACCATTTCTGTGACACTAGTTATAGATTCCGATGCTTCACTTCAGGTTTACTGTATCCCTCTGACCTTCTTATTGACGATGAAACACAGAAATTGCGTCTTAATTAAATACAAAGACACAATGCCAACTTAAGTACAAGAAGACTGACTCTTCTTACTGTCAATGTTTTCTACCATTCATGTGAGACTAGTTATACACTCCTGGAAATTGAAATAAGAACACCGTGAATTCATTGTCCCAGGAAGGGGAAACTTTATTGACACATTCCTGGGGTCAGATACATCACATGATCACACTGACAGAACCACAGGCACATAGACACAGGCAACAGAGCATGCACAATGTCGGCACTAGTACAGTGTATATCCACCTTTCGCAGCAATGCAGGCTGCTATTCTCCCATGGAGACGATCGTAGAGATGCTGGATGTAGTCCTGTGGAACGGCTTGCCATGCCATTTCCACATGGCGCCTCAGTTGGACCAGCGTTCGTGCTGGACGTGCAGACCACGTGAGACGACGCTTCATCCAGTCCCAAACATGCTCAATGGGGGACAGATCCGGAGATCTTGCTGGCCAGGGTAGTTGACTTACACCTTCTAGAGCACGTTGGGTGGCACGGGATACATGCGGACGTGCATTGTCCTGTTGGAACAGCAAGTTCCCTTGCCGGTCTAGGAATGGTAGAACGATGGGTTCGATGACGGTTTGGATGTACCGTGCACTATTCAGTGTCCCCTCGACGATCACCAGTGGTGTACGGCCAGTGTAGGAGATCGCTCCCCGCACCATGATGCCGGGTGTTGGCCCTGTGTGCCTCGGTCGTATGCAGTCCTGATTGTGGCGCTCACCTGCACGGCGCCAAACACGCATACGACCATCATTGGCACCAAGGCAGAAGCGACTCTCATCGCTGAAGACGACTCGTCTCCATTCGTCCCTCCATTCACGCCTGTCGCGACACCACTGGAGGCGGGCTGCACGATGTTGGGGCGTGAGCGGAAGACGGCCTAACGGTGAGCGGGACCGTAGCCCAGCTTCATGGAGACGGTTGCGAATGGTCCTCGCCGATACCCCAGGAGCAACAGTGTCCCTAATTTGCTGGGAAGTGGCGGTGCGGTCCCCTACGGCACTGCGTAGGATCCTACGGTCTTGGCGTGCATCCGTGCGTCGCTGCGGTCCGGTACCAGGTCGACGGGCACGTGCACCTTCCGCCGACCACTGGCGACAACATCGATGTACTGTGGAGACCTCACGCCCCACGTGTTGAGCAATTCGGCGGTACATCCACCCGGCCTCCCGCATGCCCACTATACGCCCTCGCTCAAAGTCCGTCAACTGCACATACGGTTCACGTCCACGCTGTCACGGCATGCTACCAGTGTTAAAGACTGCGATGGAGCTCCGTATGCCACGGCAAACTGGCTGACACTAACGGCGGCGGTGCACAAATGCAGCGCAGCTAGCGCCATTCGACGGCCAACACCGCGGGTCCTGGTGTATCCGCTTTGCCGTGCGTGTGATCATTGCTTGTACAGCCCTCTCGCAGTGTCCGGAGCAAGTGTGGTGGGTCTGACACACCGGTGTCAATGTGTTCTTTTTTCCATTTCCAGGAGTGTAGATTCCGATGCTTCACTTCAGGTTTACTGTATCCCTCTGACCTTCTTATTGACGATCAAACACAGAAATTTCATCGGAATTAAATACAAAAGGCACAATCCCGACTCAAGTACCAGACGACTGGCTCTTCTTACTTCCTATGTTTTGAACCATTCCTGTGGCACTAGTTATAGATTCCGATGCTTCACTTCAGGTTTACTGTATCCCTCTTACCTTCTTATTGACGATGAAACACAGAAATTGCATCTTAATTACATACAAAAGGCACAATCCCGACTTCAGTGCAAGAACACTGTCTCTTCTTACTGTCTATGGTTTGAACCATTCCTGTGACACTAGTTATAGATTCCGATGCTTCACTTCAGGTTTACTGTATCCCTCTGACCTTCTTATTGACGATCAAACACAGAAATTTCATCGGAATTAAATACAAAAGGCACAATGCCGACTCAAGTACAAGAAGACTGGCTCTTCTTACTGCCTATGTTTTGAACCATTCCTGTGGCACTAGTTATAGATTCCGATGCTTCACTTCAGGTTTACTGTATCCAGCTGACCTTCTTATTAACGATGAAACACAGAAATTGCATCGGAATTATATACTAAAGGCACAATGCCGACTTAAGTACAAGAAGACTGACTCTTCTTACTGTCTACGTTTTGAATCATTCCTGTGACACTAGTTATAGATTCCGATGCTTCACTTCAGGTTTACTGTATTCCTCTGACCTTCTTATTGACGATGAAACACAGAAATTGCATCTTAATTAAATACAAAAGGAACAATGCCGACTTCAGTGCAAGAACACTGTCTCTTTTTACTGTCTATGGTTTGAACCATTCCTGTGACACTAGTAATAGATTCCGATGCTTCACTTCAGGTTTACTGTATCCCTCTGTCCTTCTTATTGACGATCAAACACAGAAAATTCATCGGAATTATATACAAAAGGCACAATGCCGACACAAGTACAAGAAGACTGGCTCTTCTTACTTCCTATGTTTTGAACCATTTCTGTGACACTAGTTACAGATTCCGATGCTTCACTTCAGGTTTACTGTATCCCTCTGACCTTCTTATTGACGATGAAACACAGAAATTGCGTCTTAATTAAATACAAAGACACAATGCCAACTTAAGTACCAGAAGACTGACTCTTCTTACTGTCAATGTTTTCTGCCATTCATGTGACACTAGTTATAGATTCCGATGCTTCACTTCAGGTTTAATGTATCCCTCTGACCTTCTTCTTGACGATCAAACACAGAAATTTCATCGGAATTAAATACAAAAGACACAATGCCGACTCAAGTACAAGAAGACTGGCTCTTCTTACTTCCTATGCTTTGAACCATTCCTGTGGCACTAGTTATAGATTCCGATGCTTCACTTCAGGGTTACTGTATCCAGCTGACCGTCCTATTGACGATGAAACACAGAAATTGCATCGGAATTATATACTAAAGGCACAATGCCGACTTAAGTACAAGAAGACTGACTCTTCTTACTGTCTACGTTTTGAATCATTCCTGTGACACTAGTTATAGATTCCGATGCTTCACTTCAGGTTTACTGTATTCCTCTGACCTTCTTATTGACGATGAAACACAGAAATTGCATCTTAATTAAATACAAAAGGAACAATGCCGACTTCAGTGCAAGAACACTGTCTCTTTTTACTGTCTATGGTTTGAACCATTCCTGTGACACTAGTTATAGATTCTGATGCTTCACTTCAGGTTTACTGTATCCCTCTGCCCTTCTTATTGACGATGAAACACAGAAACTGCATCTTAATTAAATACTAAAGGCACGATGCCGACTTAAGTACAAGAAGACTGACACTTCTTACTGTCTATGTTTTGAACCATTCCTGTGACACTAGTAATAGATTCCGATGCTTCACTTCAGGTTTACTGTATTCCTCTGACCTTCTTATTGACGTTCAAACACAGAAAATTCATCGGAATTATATACAAAAGGCACAATGCCGACTCAAGTACAAGAAGACTGCCTCTTCTTACTGTCTATATCTTGAACCATTTCTGTGACACTAGTTACAGATTCCGATGCTTCACTTCAGGTTTACTGTATCCAACTGACCGTCTTATTGTCGATGAAACAAAGAAATTTCATCGGAATTATATACAAAAGGCACAATGCCGACTTAAGTACCATAAGACTGACTCTTCTTACTGTCTATGTTTTGAACAATTCCTGTGACACTTGTTATAGATTCCGAAGCTTCACTTCAGGTTTACTGTATCCCTCTGACCTTCGTATTGACGATGAAACACAGAAATTGCATCTTAATTAAATACAAAAGGCACTATGCCGACTTCAGTACAAGAACACTGACTCTTCTTACTGTCTATGGTTTGAACCATTCCTGTGACACTAGTTATAGATACCGATGCTTCACTTCAGGTTTACTGTATCCCTCTGACCTTCTTATTGACGATCAAACACAGAAAATTCATCGGAATTAAATACAAAAGGCACAATGCCAACTCAAGTACAAGAAGACTGGCTCTTCTTACTGTCTATGTTTTGCACCATTCCTGTGACACTAGTAATAGATTCCAATGCTTCACTTCAGGTTTACTGTATCCAGCTGACCTTCTTATTGACGATCAAACACAGAAATTTTTTCGGAATTAAATACAAAAGGCACAATGCGGACTCAAGTACAAGAGGACTGGCTCTTCTTACTGCCTTTGTTTTGAACCATTCCTGTGGCACTAGTTATAGATTCTGATGCTTCACTTCAGGTTTACTGTATCCAGCTGACCGTCCTATTGACGATGAAACACAGAAATTGCATCGGAATTATATACAAAAGGCACAATGCCGACTCAAGTACAAGAAGTCTGGCTCTTCTTACTGTCTATGTTTTGAACCATTTCTGTGACACTAGTTACAGATTCCGATGCTTCACTTCAGGTTTACTGTATCCCTCTGACCTTCTTATTGACGATGAAACACAGAAATTGTGTCTTAATGAAATACAAAAGGCACAATGCCGACTTCAGTGCAAGAACACTGTCTCTTCTTACTGTCTATGGTTTGAACCATTCCTGCGACACTAGTAATAGATTCCGATGCTTCACTTCAAGTTTACTGTATCCCTCTGACCTTCTTATTGACGTTCAAACACAGAAAATTCATCGGAATTATATACAAAAGGCACAATGCCGACTCAAGTACAAGAAGACTGGCTCTTCTTACTGTCTATCTTTTGAACCATTTCTGTGACACTAGTTACAGATTCCGATGCTTCACTTCAGGTTTACTGTATCCCTCTGACTTTCTTATTGACGATGAAACACAGAAATTGCTTCTAAATTAAATACTAAAGGCACAATGCCAACTTAAGTACAAGAAGACTGACTCTTCTTACTGTCAATGTTTTCTACCATTCCTGTGACACTAGTTATAGATTCTGATGCTTCACTTCAGGTTCACTATATCCCTCTGACCTTCTTATTGACGATCAAACACAGAAATTTCATCGGAATTAAATACAAAAGGCACAATGCCGACTTAAGTACAAGAAGACTGACTCTTCTTACTGTCTGTGTTTTGAACCATTCCTGTGACACTAGTTATAGATTCCGATGCTTCACTTCAGGTTTACTGTATCCCTCTGACCTTCTTATTGACGATGAAACACAGAAATTGCATCTTAATTAAATACAAAAGGCACAATGCCGACTTCAGTGCAAGAACACTGTCTCTTCTTACTGTCTATGGTTTGAACCATTCCTGTGACACTAGTTGTAGATTCCGATGCTTCACTTCAGGTTGACTGTATCCCTCTGCCCTTCTTATTGACGATGAAACACAGAAATTGCATCTTAATTAAATACAAAAGGCAAAATGCCGACATAAGTACAAGAAGACTGACTCTTTTTACTGTCAATGTTTTCTACCATTCCTGTGACACTAGTTATAGATTCCGATGCTTCACTTCAGGTTTACTGTATCCCTCTGACCATCTTATTGACGATCAAACACAGAAATTTCATCGGAATTAAATACAAAATGCACAATGCCGACTCAATTACAGGAAGACTGGCTCTTCTTACTTCCATGTTTTGAACCATTCCTGTGGCACTAGTTATAGATTCCGATGCTTCACTTCAGGTTTACTGTATCCAGCTGACCGTCTTATTGACGATGAAACACAGAAATTGCATCCGAATTATATACAAAAGGCACAATGCCGACTTAAGTACAAGAAGACTGACTCTTCTTACTGTCTTTGTTTTGAACCATTCCTGTGACACTAGTTATAGATTACGATGCTTCACTTCAGGTTTACTGTATCCCTCAGACCTTCTTATTGACGATGAAACACTGAAATTGCATCTTAATTAAATACAAAATGCACAATGCCGGCTTCAGTACAAGAACATTGTCTCTTCTTACTGTCTATGGTTTGAACCATTCCTGTGACACTAGTTATAGATTCCGATGCTTCACTTCAGGTTTACTCTATCCCTCTGACCTTCTTATTGTCGATCAAACACAGAAAAATCATCGGAATTAAATACAAAAGCCACAATGCCAACTCAAGTACAAGAAGACTGGCTCTTCTTACTGTCTATGTTTTGCACCATTCCTTTGACACTAGTAATAGATTCCAATGCTTCACTTCAGATTTACTGTATCCAGCTGTCCTTCTTATTGACGATCAAACACAGAAATTTCATCGGAATTAAATACAAAAGGCACAATGCCGACTCAAGTACAAGAAGACTGGCTCTTCTTACTGCCTTTGTTTCGAATCATTCCTGTGGCACTAGTTACAGATTCCGATGCTTCACTTCAGGTTTACTGTATACAGCTGACCGTCTTATTGACGATGAAACACAGAAATTGCATCGGAATTATATACAAAAGGCACAATGCAGACTTAAGTACAAGAAGACTGACTCTTCTTACTGTCTATGCTTTGAACCATTCCTGTGACACTAGTTATAGATTCCGATGCTTCACTTTAGGTTTACTGTATCCCTCTGACCTTCTTATTGACGATGAAACACAGAAATTGCATCTTAATTAAACACAAAAGGCACAATGCCGACTTCAGTTAAAGAACACTGTCTCTTCTTACTGTCTATGGTTTGAACCATTCCTGTGACACTAGTTATAGATTCCGATGCTTCACTTCTGGTTTACTGTATCCCTCTGACCTTCTTATTGACGATCAAACACAGAAATTTCATCGGAATTAAATACAAAAAGCACAATGCCGATTCAAGGACAAGAAGACTGGCTCTTCTTACTGCCTATATTTTGAACCGTTCCTGTGGCACTAGTTATTGATTCCGATGCTTCACTTCAGGTTTACTGTATCCAGCTGACCTTCTTACTGACAATGAAACACAGAAATTGCATCGGAATTATATAGAAAAGGCACAATGCCGACTGAAGTTCAAGAAAACTGACTCCTCATACTCTCTATGATTTGAACCATTCCTGTGACACTAGTAATAGATTCCGATGCTTCACTTCGGGATTACTGTTTTCCTCTGACCTTCTTTCTGACGATCAAACACAGAAAATTTGTCGGAAAAAATACAAAAGGCACAATGCCGACTCAAGTACAAGAAGACTGGCTCTTCTTATTGACTATGTTTTGAACCATTCCTGTGACACTAGTTATAGATTCCGATGCTTCACTTCAGGTTTACCGTATCCATCTGACCTTCTTATTGACGATGAAGCACAGAAATTGCATCGGGATCAAATACAAAAGGCACAATGCCGACTTAAGAACAAGAAGACTGACTCTTCTTACTGTCTATGTTTTGAACCAATCCTGTGAGACCAGTTTTAGATTCCGATGCTTCACATCAGTTTTACTGTATCCCCCTGTCCTTCTTATTGACGATGAAACACAGAAATTGCATCGGAATTGAATACAAAAGGCACATGGCCGACTTAAGTACAAGAAGACTAACTCTTCTTACTTTCTATGGTTTGAACCATTCCTGTGACACTAGTTATAGATTCCGAAGCTTCACTTCAGGTTTCCTGTATCCCTCTGATCTTCTTATTGACGATCAAACAGAGAAATTTCATCGGAATTAAATACACAAGGCACAATGCCGACTCAAGTACAAGAAGACTCGCTCTTCTTACTGCCTACGTTTTGAACCATTCCTGTGACACTAGTTACAGATTCCGATGCTTCACTTCAGGTTTACTGTACCCAACTGACTTCTTATTAACGATGAAACACAGAAATTGCATCGGAATTATATACAAATGGCAAAATGCCGACTTAAGTACAAGAAGACTGTCTTTTCTTACTGTCTATGTTTTGAACCATTCCCGTGACACTAGTTATACATTCCGATGCTTCATTTCTGGTTTACTGTATCCCTCTGACCTTCTTATTGACGATGAAACACAGAAATTGCATCTTAAGTAAATACAAAAGACACAATGCCGACTTCAGTACAAGAACACTGACTCTTCTTAATGTCTATGTTTTGAACCATTCCTGTGACACTAGTTATAGATTCCGATTTTTCACTTCAGGTTTACTGTATCCCTCTGACCTTCTTATTGACGACCAAACACAGAAAATTCATCGGAATTAAATACAAAAGGCACAATGCCGACTCAAGTACATGAAGACTGGCTCTTCTGACTGTCTATGTTTTGAACCATTCCTTTGACACTAGTTATAGATGCCGATGCTTCACTTCAGTTTTACTGTATCCAGCTGACCCACTTATTGACGATGATACACAGAAATTTCATCCGAATTAAATACATAAGGCACAATGCCGACTTAAGTACAAGAAAACTGACTCTTCTCACTGTCTATGTTTTGAACCATTCCTGTGACACTAGTTATAGATTCTGATGCTTCACTTCAGGTTTACTGTATCCCTCTGACCTTCTTATTGACGATGAAACACAGAAATTGAATCCGAATTAAATACAAAAGGCACAATGCCGACTTAAGTACAAGAAGACTGACTCTTTCTACTGTCTATGTTCTGAACCATTCCTGTGACACTATTTATAGATTCCGATGCTTCACTTCAGGTTTACTGTATCCCTCTGACCTACTTATTGACGATGAAACACAGATATTGCATACGAAATAAATAAAAAAGGCACAATGCCGACTCAAGTACAAGAAGACTGGCTGTTCTTACTGTCTATGTTTTGATCCATTCCTGTGACACTAGTAATAGATTCCGATGCTTCACTTCAGGTTTACTGTATCCCTCTGACCTTCTTATTGACGATCAAACACAGGAAATTAATCGGAATTAAATACAAAAGGCACAATGCCGACTCAAGTACAAGGAGACTGGCTCTTCTTACTGTCTATGTCTTGAACCATTACTGTGACACTAGTTATAGATTCCGATGCTTCACTTCAGGTTAACTGTATCCCTCTGACCTGCTTATTGACGATGAAACACAGATATTGCATCTTAATTAAATACATAAGGCACAATGCCGACTTAAGTAGAAGAAAACTGACTCTTCTTACTGTCAATGGTTCCTACCATTCCTGTGACACTAGATATAGATTCCGATGCTTCACTACAGATTTACTGTATCCCTCTAACCTTCTTATTGACGATGAGACACAGAAATTGCATCTTAATTAAATACAAATGGCACAATGCCGACATCAGTACAAGAACACTGTCTCTTCTTACTGTCTAAGGTTTGAACCATTCCTGTGACACTAGTAATAGATTCCGATGCTTCACTTCAGGTTTACTGTATCCCTCTGACCTTCTTATTGACGATCAAACACAGGAAATTAATCGGAATTAAATACAACAGGCACAATGCCAACTCAAGTACAAGAAGACTGGCTCTTCTTACTGACTACGCTTTGCACTATTCCTGTGACACTAGTTATAGATTCCGATGCTTCACTTCAGGTTTACTGTATCCAGCAGACCTTCTTATTGACGATCAAACACAGAAATTTCATCGGAATTCAATACAAAAGGCACAATGCCGACTCAAGTACAAGAAGACTGGCTCTACTTACTGCCTATGCTTTGAAACATTCCTGTGGCACTAGTTATAGATTCCGATGCTTCACTTCAGGTTTACTGTATCCAGCTGACCTTCTGATTGACGATGAAACACAGAAATTGCATCGGAATTATATACAAAAGGCACAATGCCGACTTCAGTACAAGAAGACTGACTCTTCTTACTGTCTATGCTTTGAACCATTCCTGTGACACTAGTTATAGATTCCGATGCATCACTTCAGGTTTACTGTATCCCTCTGACCTTCTTATTGCCGATGAAGCACAGAAATTGCATCTTAATTAAATACAAAAGGCACAATGCCGACTTAAGTACAAGAAGACTAACTCTTCTTATTGTCTATGTTTGAACCATTCCTGTGACACTAGTTATAGAATCCGAAGCTTCACTTCAGGGTTACTGTATCCCTCTGACCTTCTTATTGACGACCAAACAGAGAAATTTCATCGGAATTATATACCAATGGCACAATGCCGACTTAAGTACAAGAAGACTGACTCTTCTTACTGTCTATGTTTTGAACCATTCCTGTGACACTAGATATAGATTCCGATGCTTCACTTCAGGTTTACTGTATCCCTCTGACCTTCGTATTGACGATGATGCACAGAAATTGCATCGGAATTAAATACAAAAGGCACAATGCCGACTTAGGAAAATGAAGACTGACTCTTTCTACTGTCTATGTTCTGAACCATTCCTTTGACACTAGTTATGGATTCCGATGCATCACTTCAGGTTTACTGTATCCATCTGACCTACTTATTGACGATGAAACACAGATATTGCATACGAATTAAATAAAAAAGGCACAATGCCGACTCAAGTACAAGAAGACTGGCTCTTCTTACTGTCTATGTTTTGAACCATTCCTGTGACACTAGTTATAGATTCCGATGCTTCACTTCAGCTTTACTGTATCCCTCTGACCTTCTTATTGACGATGAAACACAGATATTGCATACGAATTAAATAAAAAAGGCACAATGCCGACACAAGTACAAGAAGACTGGCTCTTCTTACTGCCTATGTTTGAACCATTCCTGTGGCACTAGATATTGATTCCGATGCTTCACTTCAGATTTACTGTATCCCTCTGATCTTATTATTGACGATGAGACACAGAAATTGCATCTTAATTAAATACAAAAGGCACAATGCCGACTTGAGTACAAGAACACTGTCTCTTCTTATTGTCTAAGGTTTGAACCATTCCTGTGACACTAGTTATAGATTCCGATGCTTCACTTCAGGTTTACTGTATCCCTCTGACCTTCTTATTGACGATCAAACACCGAAAATTCATAGGAATTAAATACAAAAGGCACAATGCCAACATAAGTACAAGAAGACTGACTCTTATTACTGTCAATGTTTTCTACCATTCCTGTGACACTAGTAATAGATTCCGATGCTTCACTTCAGGTTTACTGTATCCCTCTGACCTTCTAATTGACGATCAAACACAGGAAATTCATCGGAATTAAATACAAAAGGCACAATGCCGACTCAAGTACAAGGAGACTGGCTCTTCTTACTGTCTATGTCTTGAACCATTTCTGTGACACTAGTTATAGATTCCGATGCTTCACTTCAGGTTAACTGTATCCCTCTGACCTTCTTATTGACGATGAAACACAGAAATTGCATCTTAATTAAATACAAAAGGCACAATGCCGACTTAAGTAGAAGAAAACTGACTCTTCTTACTGTCAATGGTTCCTACCATTCCTGTGACACTAGTTATAGATTCCGATGCTTCACTTCAGATTTACTGTATCCCTCTAACCTTCTTATTGACGATGAGACACAGAAATTGCATCTTACTTAAATACAAATGGCACAATGCCGACATCAGTACAAGAACACTGTCTCTTCTTACTGTGTAAGGTTTGAACCATTCCTGTGACACTAGTTATAGATTCCGATGCTTCACTTCAGGTTTACTGTATCCTTCTGACCTTCTTATTGACCATCAAACACAGAAAATTCATCGGAATTAAATACAACAGGCACAATGCCAACTCAAGTACAAGAAGACTGGCTCTTCTTACTGACTACGTTATGCACTATTCCTGTGACACTAGTTATAGATTCCGATGCTTCACTTCAGGTTTACTGTATCCAGCTGACCTTCTTATTGACGATCAAACACAGAAATTTCATCGGAATTAAATACAAAAGGCACAATGCCGACTCAAGTACAAGAAGACTCGCTCTTCTTACTGCCTATGTTTTGAACCATTCCTGTGACACTAGTTATAGATTCCGATCCTTCACTTCAGCTTTACTGTACCCAACTGACTTCTTATTAACGATGAAACACAGAAATTGCATCGGAATTATATACAAATGGCACAGTGCCGACTTAAGTACAAGAAGACTGACTCTTCTTACTGTCTATGCTTTGAACCATTCCTGTGACACTAGATATAGATTCCGATGCTTCACTTCAGGTTTACTGTATCCCTCTGACCTTCGTATTGACGATGATGCACAGAAATTGCATCGGAATTAAATACAAAAGGCACAATGCCGACTTAGGAAAAAGAAGACTGACTCTTTCTACTGTCTACGTTCTGAACCATTCCATTGACACTAGTTATGGATTCCGATGCATCACTTCAGGTTTACTGTATACCTCTGACCTACTTATTGACGATGAAACACAGATATTGCATACGAATTAAATAAAAAAGGCACAACGCCGACTCAAGTACAAGAAGACTGGCTCTTCTTACTGTCTATGTTTTGAACCATTCCTGTGACACTAGTTATAGATTCCGATGCTTCACTTCAGCTTTACTGTATCCCTCTGACCTTCTTATTGACGAAGAAACACAGAAATTGCATCGGAATTAAATACAAAAAGCACAATGCCGACTCAAAAACAAGAAGACTGGCTCATCTTACTGTCTATGTTTTGAACCATTTCTGTGACACTAGTTATAGATTCCGATGCTTCACTTCAGGTTTACTGTATCCATCTGACCTTCTTATTTACGATCAGACACAGAAAAGTCATCGGAATTAAATACATAAGGCACAATGCCGACATAAGTACAAGAAAACTGACTCTTCTTACAGTCTATGCTTTGAAAAATTCCTGTGACACTAGATATAGATTCCGATGCTTCACTTCAAGTTTACTGTATCCCTCTGACCTTCGTATTGACGATTATACACAGAAATTGCATCGGAATTAAATACAAAAGGCACAATGCCGACTTAGGAAAAAGAAGACTGACTCTTCCTACTCTCTATGTTTTGAACCATTCCTGTGACACTAGTTATAGATTCCGATGCTTCACTTCAGGTTTGCTGTATCCCTCTGACCTTCTTGTTGACGATGAAACACAGTAATTGGAACTTAATTAAATACAAAAGGCACAATGCAGACGTAAGTACAAGAAGACTGACTCCTCTTACTGTCTATGTTTTGAACCATTCCTGTGACACTAGTAATAGATTCCGATGCTTCACTTCAGGTTTACTGTACCACTCTGACCTTCTTATTGACGATCAAACACAGAAAATTCATCGGAAATAAATACAAAAGGCACAATGCCGACTTAAGTACAAAAAAACTGATTCTTCTTACTGTCAATGGTTTCTACCACTCCTGTGACACTAGTTATAGATTTCGATGCTTCACTTCAGCTTTACTGTATCCCTCTGACCTTCTTATTGACGATCAAACACAGATATTTCATCGGAATGAAATACAAAAGGCACAATGCCGACTCAAGTACAAGAAGACTCGCTCTTCTTACTGCCTATGTTTTGAACCATTCCTGTGACACAAGTTATAGATTCCGATGCTTCAGTTCAGGTTTACTGTACCCAACTGACTTCTTATTAACGATGAAACACAGAAATTGCATCGGAATTATATACAAATGGCACAATGCCGACTTAAGTACAAGAAGACTGACTCTTCTTACTGTCTATGTTTTGAACCATTCCTGTGGCACTAGTTATAGATTCCGATGCTTCACTTCAGGTTTACTGTATCCAGCTGACCGTCTTATTGACGATGAAACACAGAAATTGCATCGGAATTATATACAAAAGGCACAATGCCGACTTGAGTACAAGAACACTGTCTCTTCTTATTGTCTAAGTTTTGAACCATTCCTGTGACACTAGTTATAGATTCCGATGCTTCACTTCAGGTTTACTGTATCCCTCTGACCTTCTTATTGACGATCAAACACAGAAAATTCATAGGAATTAAATACAAAAGGCACAATGCCAACTCAAGTACAAGAAGACTGACTCTTCTTACTGTCTATGTTTTGCACTATTCCTGTGACACTAGTTATAGATTCCGATGCTTCACTTCAGGTTTACTGTATCCAGCTGACTGGCTTATTGACGATCAAACACAGAAATTTCATCGGAATTAAATACAAAAGGCACAATGCCGACTCAAGTACAAGAAGACTGGCTCTTCTTACTGCCTTTGTTTTGAACCATTCCTGTGGCACTAGTTATAGATTCCGATGCTTCACTTCAGGTTTCCTGTATCCAGCTGACCGTCTTATTGACGATGAAACACAGAAATTGCATCGGAATTATATACAAAAGGCACAATGCCGACTTGAGTACAAGAACACTGTCTCTTCTTATTGTCTAAGGTTTGAACTATTCCTGTGACACTAGTTATAAATTCCGATGCTTCACTTCAGGTTTACTGTATCCCTCTGACCTTCTTATTGATGATGAAGCACAGAAATTGCTTCTTAATTAAATACAAAAGGCACAATGCCGACATCAGTGCAAGAACACTGTCTCTTCTTACTGTCTATGGTTTGAACCATTCCTGTGACACTAGTTATAGATTCCGATGCTTCACTTCAAGTTTACTGTATCCCTCTGACCTTCTTATTGACGATGAAACACAGAAACTGCATCTTAATTAAATACAAAAGGCACAATGCCGACGTAAGTACAAGAAGACTGACTCTTCTTACTGTCTTTGTTTTGAACCAATCCTGTGACACTAGTAATAGATTCCGATGCTGCACTTCAGGTTTACTGTATCCCTCTGACCTTCTTATTGACGATCAAACACAGAAATTTCATCGGAATTAAATACAAAAGGCACAATGCCGACTCAAGTACAAGAAGACTGGCTCTTCTTACTGTCTATCTTTTGAACCATTTCTGTGACACTAGTTACAGATTCCGATGCTTCACTTCAGGTTTACTGTATCCCTCTGACCTTCTTATTGACGATGAAACACAGTAATTGCATCTTAATTAAATACAAAACGCACAATGCCGACTTGAGTACAAGAAGACTGACTATTCTTACTGTCAATGTTTTCTACCATTCCTGTGACACTAGTTATAGATTCTGATGCTTCACTTCAGGTTTACTGTATCCCTCTGACCTTCTTATTGACGATGAAACACAGTAATTGCATCTTAATTAAATACAAAAGGCACAATGCCGACTTCAGTGCAAGAACACTGTCTCTTCTTACTGTCTATGGTTTGAACCATTCCTGTGACACTAGTTATAGATTCCGATGCTACACTTCAGGTTTACTGTATCCCTCTGCCCTTCTTATTGTCGATGAAACACAGAAATTGCATCTTAGTTAAATACAAAAGGCACAATGCCAACATAAGTACAAGAAGACTGACTCTTATTACTGTCAATGTTTTCTACCATTCCTGTGACACTAGTTATAGATTCCGATGCTTCACTTCAGGTTAACTGTATCCCTCTGACCATCTCATTGACGATCAAACACAGAAATTTCATCGGAATTAAATACAAAATGCACAATGCCAACTCAAGTACAAGAAGACTGGCTCTTCTTACTTCCATGTTTTGAACCATTCCTGTGGCACTCGTTATAGATTCCGATGCTTCACTTCAGGTTTACTGTATACAGCTGACCGTCTTATTGACGATGAAACACAGAAATTGCATCGGAATTATATACAAAAGGCACAATGCAGACTTAAGTACAAGAAGACTGACTCTTCTTACTGTCTATGCTTTGAACCATTCCTGTGACACTAGTTATAGATTCCGATGCTTCACTTCAGGTTTACTGTATCCCTCTGACCTTCTTATTGACGATGAAACACAGAAATTGCATCTTAATTAAACACAAAAGGCACAATGCCGACTTCAGTACAAGAACACTGTCTCTTCTTACTGTCTATGGTTTGAACCATTCCTGTGACACTAGTTATAGATTCCGATGCTTCACTTCTGGTTTACTGTATCCCTCTGACCTTCTTATTGACGATCAAACACAGAAATTTCATCGGAATTAAATACAAAAAGCACAATGCCGATTCAAGTACAAGAAGACTGGCTCTTCTTACTGCCTATATTTTGAACCGTTACTGTGGCACTAGTTATAGATTCCGATGCTTCACTTCAGGTTTACTGTATCCAGCTGACCTTCTTACTGACAATGAAACACAGAAATTGCATCAGAATTATATAGAAAAGGCACAATGCCGACTGAAGTTCAAGAAAGCTGACTCCTCATACTCTCTATGATTTGAACCATTCCTGTGACACTAGTAATAGATTCCGATGCTTCACTTCGGGATTACTGTTTTCCTCTGACCTTCTTTCTGACGATCAAACACAGAAAATTTGTCGGAGATAAATACAAAAGGCACAATGCCGACTCAAGTACAAGAAGACTGGCTCTTCTTATTGACTATGTTTTGAACCATTCCTGTGACACTAGTTATAGATTCCGATGCCTCACTTCAGGTTTACTGTATCCATCTGACCTTCTTATTGACGATGAAGCACAGAAATTGCATCGGGATCAAATACAAAAGGCACAATGCCGACTTAAGAACAAGAAGACTGACTCTTCTTACTGTCTATGTTTTGAACCAATCCTGTGAGACCAGTTTTAGATTCCGATGCTTCACATCAGTTTTACTGTATCCCCCTGACCTTCTTATTGACGATGAAACACAGAAATTGCATCGGAATTAAATACAAAAGGCACCTTGCCGACTTAAGTACAAGAAGACTAACTCTTCTTACTTTCTATGGTTTGAACCATTCCTGTGACACTAGTTATAGATTCCGAAGCTTCACTTCAGGTTTCCTGTATCCCTCTGATCTTCTTATTGACTATCAAACAGAGAAATTTCATCGGAATTAAATACACAAGGCACAATGCCGACTCAAGTACAAGAAGACTCGCTCTTCTTACTGCCTACGTTTTGAACCATTCCTGTGACACTAGTTATAGATTCCGATGCTTCACTTCAGGTTTACTGTACGCAACTGACTTCTTATTAACGATGAAACACAGAAATTGCATCGGAATTATATACGAATGGCCAAATGCCGACTTAAGTACAAGAAGACTGTCTTTTCTTACTATCTATGTTTTGAACCATTCCCGTGACACTAGTTATACATTCCGATGCTTCATTTCTGGTTTACTGTATCCCTCTGACCTTCTTATTGACGATGAAACACAGAAATTGCATCTTAAGTAAATACAAAAGACACAATGCCGACTTCAGTACAAGAACACTGACTCTTCTTAATGTCTATGGTTTGAACCATTCCTGTGACACTAGTTATAGATTCCGATTTTTCACTTCAAGTTTACTGTATCCCTCTGACCTTCTTATTGACGATCAAACACAGAAAATTCATCGATATTATATACAAAAGGCACAATGCCGACTCAAGTACATGAAGACTGGCTCTTCTGACTGTCTATGTTTTGAACCATTCCTTTGACACTAGTTATAGATGCCGATGCTTCACTTCAGTTTTACTGTATCCAGCTGACCTACTTATTGACGATGATACACAGAAATTTCATCCGAATTAAATACATAAGGCACAATGCCGACTTAAGTACAAGAAAACTGACTCTTCTTACTGTCTATGTTTTGAACCATTCCTGTGACACTAGTTATAGATTCGGATGCTTCACTTCAGATTTAGTGTATCCTTCTGACCTTCTTATTGATCATCAAACACAGAAAATTCATCGGAATTAAATACAACAGGCACAATGCCAACTCAAGTACAAGAAGACTGGCTCTTCTTACTGACTACGCTTTGCACTATTCCTGTGACACTAGTTATAGATTCCGATGCTTCACTTCAGGTTTACTGTATCCAGCAGACCTTCTTATTGACGATCAAACACAGAAATTTCATCGGAATTAAATACAAAAGGCACAATGCCGACTCAAGTACAAGAAGACTGGCTCTACTTACTGCCTATGCTTTGAAACATTCCTGTGGCACTAGTTATAGATTCCGATGCTTCACTTCGGGTTTACTGTATCTAGCTGACCTTCTGATTATATACAAAAGGCACAATGCCGACTCAAGTACAAGAAGACTGGCTCTTCTTACTGTCTATCTTTTGAACCATTTCTGTGACACTAGTTACAGATTCCGATGCTTCACTTCAGGTTTACTGTATCCCTCTGACCTTCTTATTGACGATGAAACACAGAAATTGCTTCTTAATTAAATACAAAAGGCACAATGCCCACTTGAGTACAAGAAGACTGACTATTCTTACTGTCAATGTTTTCTACCATTCCTGTGACACTAGTTATAGATTCTGATGCTTCACTTCAGGTTTACTGTATCCCTCTGACCTTCTTATTGACGATGAAACATAGTAATTGCATCTTAATTAAATACAAAAGGCACAATGCCGACTTCAGTGCAAGAACACTGTCTCTTCTTACTGTCTATGGTTTGAACCATTCCTGTGACACTAGTTATAGATTCCGATGCTACACTTCAGGTTTACTGTATCCCTCTGCCCTTCTTATTGACGATGAAACACAGAAATTGCATCTTAATTAAATACAAAAGGCACAATGCCAACATAAGTACAAGAAGACTGCCTCTTATTACTGTCAATGTTTTCTACCATTCCTGAGACACTAGTTATAGATTCCGATGCTTCACTTCAGGTTAACTGTATCCCTCTGACCATCTCATTGACGATCAAACGCAGAAATTTCATCGGAATTAAATACAAAATGCACAATGCCGACTCAAGTACAAGAAAACTGGCTCTTCTTACTTCCATGTTTTGAACCATTCCTGTGGCACTCGTTATAGATTCCGATGCTTCACTTCAGGTTTACTGTATCCAGCTGACCGTCTTATTGACGATGAAACACAGAAATTGCATCGGAATTATATACAAAAGGCACAATGCCGACTTAAGTACAAGAAGACTGACTCTTCTTACTGTCTATGTTTTGAACCATTCCTGTGACACTAGTTATAGATTCCGATGCTTCACTTCAGGTTTACTGTATCCCTCTGACCTTCTTATTGACGATGAAACACAGAAATTGCATCTTAATTAAATACAAAATGCACAATGCCGACTTCAGTACAAGAACATTGTCTCTTCTTACTGTCTATGGTTTGAACCATTCCTGTGACACTAGTTATAGATTCCGATGCTTCACTTCAGGTTTACTCTATCCCTCTGACCTTCTTATTGTCGATCAAACACAGAAAATTAATCGGAATTAAATACAAAAGGCACAATGCCAACGCAAGTACAAGAAGACTGGCTCTACTTACTGTCTATGTTTTGCACCATTCTTTTGACACTAGTAATAGATTCCAATGCTTCACTTCAGGTTTACTGTATCCAGCTGTCCTTCTTATTAACGATCAAACACAGAAATTTCATCAGAATTAAATACAAAAGGCACAATGCCGACTCAAGTACAAGAAGACTGGCTCTTCTTACTGCCTTTGTTTTGAACCATTCCTGTGACACTAGTTATAGATTCCGATGCTTCACTTCAGGTTTACTGTATCCAGCTGACCGTCTTATTGACGATGAAACACAGAAATTGCATCGGAATTATATACAAAAGGCACAATGCAGACTTAAGTACAAAAATACTGACTCTTCTTACTGTCTATGTTTTGAACCATTCCTGTGACACTAGTAATAGATTCCGATGCTTCACTTCAGGTTTACTGTATCCCTCTGACCTTCTTCTTGACGATGAAACACAGAAATTGCATCTTAATTAAATACAAAAGGCACAATGCCGACTTCAGTACAAGAACACTGTCTCTTCTTACTGTCTATGGTTTGAACCATTCCTGTGACACTAGTTATAGATTCCGATGCTTCACTTCAGGTTTACTGTATCCAGCTGACCTCCTTACTGATGATGAAACACAGAAATTGCATCGGAATTATATAGAAAAGGCACAATGCCGACTGAAGTTCAAGAAAACTGACTCCTCATACTCTCTATGTTTTGAACCATTAATGTGACACTAGTAATAGATTCCGATGCTTCACTTCGGGCTTACTGTTATCCTCTGACCTTCTTTCTGACGATCAAACACAGAAAATTCATCGGAATTAAATACAAAAGGCACAATGCCGACTCAAGTACAAGAAGTCTGGCTCTTCTTATTGACTATGTTTTGAACCATTCCTGTGACACTAGTTATAGATTCCGATGCTTCACTTCAGGTTTACTGTATCCATCTGACCTTCTTATTGACGATGAAGCACAGAATTTGCATCGGAATCAAATACAAAAGGCACAATGCCGACTTAAGAACAAGAAGACTGACTCTTCTTACTGTCTATGATTTGAACAAATCCTGTGCGGCCAGTTTTAGATTCCGATGCTTCACATCAGTTTTACTGTATCCCCCTGACCTTCTTATTGACGATGAAACACAGAAATTGCATCGGAATTAAATAGATAAGGCACAATGCCGACTTTAAAACAAGAAAACTGACTCTTCTTACTGTCTATGATTTGAACCATTCCTGTGACTCTAGTTATAGATTCCGATGCTTTACTTCAGGTTTACTGTATCCCTCTGACCTCCATATTGACGATGAAACATAGAAATTGCATCGGAATTAAATACAAAAGGCACAATGCCGACTTCAGTTCAAGAAGACTAACAGTTCTTCCTTTCTATGGTTTGAACCATTCCTGTGACACTAGTTATAGATTCCGAAGCTTCACTTCAGGTTTACTGTATCCCTCTGATCTTCTTATTGACGATCAAACAGAGAAATTTCATCGGAATTAAATACACAAGGCACAATGCCGACTCAAGTACAAGAAGACTCGCTCTTCTTACTGCCTACGTTTTGAACCATTCCTGTGACACTAGTTATAGATTCCGATGCTTCACTTCAGGTTTACTGTACCCAACTGACTTCTTATTAACGATGAAACACATAAATTGCATCGGAATTATATACAAATGGCAAAATGCCGACTTAAGTACAAGAAGACTGTCTCTTCTTACTGTCTATGTTTTGAACCATTCCCGTGACACTAGTTATACATTCCGATGCTTCATTTCTGGTTTACTGTATCCCTCTGACCTTCTTATTGACGATGAAACACAGAAATTGCATCTTAAGTAAATACAAAAACCACAATGCCGACTCAGTACAAGAACACTGACTCTTCTTAATGTCTATGGTTTGAACCATTCCTGTGACACTAGTTATAGATTTCGATTTTTCACTTCAGGTTTACTGTATCCCTCTGACTTTCTTATTGACAATCAAACACAGAAAATCCATCGGAATTAAATACAAAAGGCAAAATGCCGACTCAAGTACATGAAGACTGGCTCTTCTGACTGTCTATGTTTTGAACCTTTCCTGTGACACTAGTTATAGATTCCGATGCTTCACTTCAGTTTTACTGTATCCAGCTGACCTTCTTATTGACGATGATACACAGAAATTTCATCCGAATTAAATACATAAGGCACAATGCCGACTTAAGTACAAGAAGACTGACTCTTTCTACTGTCTATGTTCTGAACCATTCCTGTGACATAAAAGGCACAATGTCGACTCAAGTACAAGAAGACTGGCTCTTCTTACTGTCTATGCTTTGATCCATTCCTGTGACACTAGTAATAGATTCCGATGCTTCACTTCAGGTTTACTGTAGCCCTCTGACCTTCTTATTGACGATCAAACACAGGAAATTCATCGGAATTAAATACAAAAGGCACAATGCCGACTCAAGTACAAGGAGACTGGCACTTCTTACTGTCTATGTCTTGAACCATTTCTGTGACACTAGTTATAGATTCCGATGCTTCACTTCAGGTTAACTGTATCCCTCTGACCTTCTTATTGACGATAAAACACAGAAATTGCATCTTAATTACATACAAAAGGCACAATGCCGACTTAAGTAGACGAAAACTGACTCTTCTTACTGTCAATGGTTCCTACCATTCCTGTGACACTAGTTATAGATTCCGATGCTTCCCAGCAGGTTTACTGTATCCCTGTGACCTTCTTATTGACGATCAAACACAGATATTTCCTCGGAATGAAAAACAAAAGGCACAATGCCGACTCAAGTACAAGAAGACTGGCTCTTCTTACTGCCTATCTTTGAACCATTCCTGTGGCACTAGATATAGACTCCGATGCTTCACTTCAGATTTACTATATCCCTCGAACCTTCTTATTGACGATGCGACACAGAAATTGCATCTTAATTAAATACAAAATGCACAATGCCGACTTCAGTACAAGAACATTGTCTCTTCTTACTGTCTATGGTTTGAACCATTCCTGTGACACTAGTTATAGATTCCGATGCTTCACTTCAGGTTTACTCTATCCCTCTGACCTTTTTATTGTCGATCAAACACAGAAAATTTATCGGAATTAAATACAAAAGGCACAATGCCGACTCAAGTACAAGAAGACTGGCTCTACTTACTGCCTATGCTTTGAAACATTCCTGTGGCACTAGTTATAGATTCCGATGCTTCACTTCAGGTTTAGTGTATCCAGCTGACCTTCTTATTGACGATGAAACACAGAAATTGCATCGGAATTATATACAAAAGACACAATGCCGACTTTAGTACAAGAAGACTGACTCTTCTTACTGTCTATGCTTTGAACCATTCCTGTGACACTAGTTATAGATTCCGATGCATCACTTCAGGTTTACTGTATTCCTCTGACCTTCTTATTGCCGATGAAGCACAGATATTGCATCTTAATTAAATACAAAAGGCACAATGCCGACTTAAGTACAAGAAGACTAACTCTTCTTACTGTCTATGTTTGAACCATTCCTGTGACACTAGTTACAGATTCCGAAGCTTCACTTCAGGTTTACTGTATCCCTCTGACCTTCTTATTGACGATCAAACAGAGAAATTTCATCGGAATTAAATACAAAAGGCACAATGCCTCCTCAAGTACAAGAAGACTCGCTCTTCTTACTGCCTATGTTTTGAACCATTCCTGGACACTAGTTATAGATTCCGATGCTTCACTTCAGGTTTACTGTACCCAACTGACTTCTTATTAACGATGAAACACAAAAATTGCATCGGAATTATATACAAATGGCACAATGCCGACTTAAGTACAAGAAGACTGACTCTTCTTACTGTCTATGTTTTGAACCATTCCTGTGACACAAGATATAGATTCCGATGCTTCACTTCAGGTTTACTGTATCCCTCTGACCTTCGTATTGACGATGATGCACAGAAATTGCATCGGAATTAAATACAAAAGGCACAATGCCGACTCAAAAACAAGAAGACTGGCTCATCGTACTGCCTATGTTTTGAACCATTTCTGTGACACTAGTTATAGATTCCGATGCTTCACTTCAGGTTTACTGTATCCCTCTGACCTTCTTATTGATGATGAAACACAGAAATTGCATCTTAATTAAATACAAAAGGCACAATGCCGACTCAAGTACAAGAAGACTGGCTCTTCTTACTGTCTATGTTTTGAACCATTCCTGTGACACTAGTTATAGATTCCGATGCTCCACTTCAGCTTTACTGTATCCCTCTGACCTTCTTATTCACGAAGAAACACAGAAATTGCATAGGAATTAAATAGATAAGGCACAATGCCGACTTAAAAACAAGAAAACTGACTCTTCTTACTGTCTATGATTTGAACCATTCCTGGACACTAGTTATAGATTCCGATGCTTCACTTCAGGTTTACTGTACCCAACTGACTTCTTATTAACGATGAAACACAAAAATTGCATCGGAATTATATACAAATGGCACAATGCCGACTTAAGTACAAGAAGACTGACTCTTTCTACTGTCTATGTTCTGAACCATTCCTTTGACACTAGTTATGGATTCCGATGCTTCACTTCAGGTTTACTGTATCCCTCTGACCTACTTATTGACGATGAGACACAGATATTGCATACGAATTAAATAAAAAAGGCACAATGCCGACTCAAGTACAAGAAGTCTGGCTCTTCTTACTGTCTATGTTTTGAACCATTCCTGTGACACTAGTTATAGATTCCGATGCTTCACTTCAGGTTTACTGCATCCCTCTAACCTTCTTATTGACGAAGAAACACAGAAATTGCATCGGAATTAAATACAAAAAGCACAATGCCGACTCAAAAACAAGAAGACTGGCTCATCGTACTGCCTATGTTTTGAACCATTTCTGTGACACTAGTTATAGATTCCGATGCTTCACTTCAGGTTTACTGTATCCCTCTGACCTTCTTATTGATGATGAAACACAGAAATTGCATCTTAATTAAATACAAAAGGCACAATGCCGACTCAAGTACAAGAAGACTGGCTCTTCTTACTGTCTATGTTTTGAACCATTCCTGTGACACTAGTTATAGATTCCGATGCTCCACTTCAGCTTTACTGTATCCCTCTGACCTTCTTATTCACGAAGAAACACAGAAATTGCATAGGAATTAAATAGATAAGGCACAATGCCGACTTAAAAACAAGAAAACTGACTCTTCTTACTGTCTATGATTTGAACCATTCCTGTGACTCTAGTTATAGATTCCGATGCTTTACTTCAGGTTTACTGTATCCCTCTGACCTCCATATTGACGATGAAACATAGAAATTGCATCGGAATTAAATACAAAAGGCACAATGCCGACTTAAGTACAAGAAGACTAACAGTTCTTCCTTTCTATGGTTTGAACCATTCCTGTGACACTAGTTATAGATTCTGATGCTCACTTCAGGTTTAGTGTATCCCTCTGACCTTCTTATTGACGATGAAACACAGTAATTGAATCCGAATTTAATACAAAAGGCACAATGCCGACTTAAGTAAAGAAGACTGACTCTTTCTACTGTCTATGTTCTGAACCATTCCTGTGACATAAAAGGCACAATGCCGACTCAAGTACAAGAAGACTGGCTCTTCTTACTGTCTATGCTTTGATCCATTCCTGTGACACTAGTAATAGATTCCGATGCTTCACTTCAGGTTTACTGTATCCCTCTGACCTTCTTATTACCGATCAAACACAGGAAATTCATCGGAATTAAATAAGAAAGGCACAATGCCGACTCAAGTACAAGGAGACTGGCACTTCTTACTGTCTATGTCTTGAACCATTTCTGTGACACTAGTTATAGATTCCGATGCTTCACTTCAGGTTAACTGTATCCCTCTGACCTTCTTATTGACGATAAAACACAGAAATTGCATCTTGATTAAATACAAAAGGCACAATGCCGACTTAAGTAGACGAAAACTGACTCTTCTTACTGTCAATGGTTCCTACCATTCCTGTGACAATAGTTATAGATTCCGATGCTTCCCAGCAGGTTTACTGTATCCCTGTGACCTTCTTATTGACGATCTAACACAGATATTTTCTCGGAATGAAATACAAAAGGCACAATGCCGACTCAAGTACAAGAAGACTGGCTCTTCTTACTGCCTATCTTTGAACCATTCCTGTGGCACTAGATATAGATTCCGATGCTTCACTTCAGATTTACTGTATCCCTCTAACCTTCTTATTGACGATGCGACACAGAAATTGCATCTTAATTAAATACAAAATGCACAATGCCGACTTCAGTACAAGAACATTGTTTCTTCTTACTGTCTAAGGTTTGAACCATTCCTGTGACACTAGTTATAGATTCCGATGCTTCACTTCAGGTTTACTCTATCCCTCTGACCTTTTTATTGTCGATCAAACACAGAAAATTTATCGGAATTAAATACAAAAGGCACAATGCCGACTCAAGTACAAGAAGACTGGCTCTACTTACTGCCTATGCTTTGAAACATTCCTGTGGCACTAGTTATAGATTCCGATGCTTCACTTCAGGTTTAGTGTATCCAGCTGACCTTCTTATTGACGATGAAACACAGAAATTGCATCGGAATTATATACAAAAGACACAATGCCGACTTTAGTACAAGAAGACTGACTCTTCTTACTGTCTATGCTTTGAACCATTCCTGTGACACTAGTTATAGATTCCGATGCATCACTTCAGGTTTACTGTATTCCTCTGACCTTCTTATTGCCGATGAAGCACAGATATTGCATCTTAATTAAATACAAAAGGCACAATGCCGACTTAAGTACAAGAAGACTAACTCTTCTTACTGTCTATGTTTGAACCATTCCTGTGACACTAGTTACAGATTCCGAAGCTTCACTTCAGGTTTACTGTATCCCTCTGACCTTCTTATTGACGATCAAACAGAGAAATTTCATCGGAATTAAATACAAAAGGCACAATGCCTCCTCAAGTACAAGAAGACTCGCTCTTCTTACTGCCTATGTTTTGAACCATTCCTGGACACTAGTTATAGATTCCGATGCTTCACTTCAGGTTTACTGTACCCAACTGACTTCTTATTAACGATGAAACACAAAAATTGCATCGGAATTATATACAAATGGCACAATGCCGACTTAAGTACAAGAAGACTGACTCCTCTTACTGTCTATGTTTTGAACCATTCCTGTGACACAAGATATAGATTCCGATGCTTCACTTCAGGTTTACTGTATCCCTCTGACCTTCGTATTGACGATGATGCACAGAAATTGCATCGGAATTAAATACAAAAGGCACAATGCCGACTTAGGAAAAAGAAGACTGACTCTTTCTACTGTCTATGTTCTGAACCATTCCTTTGACACTAGTTATGGATTCCGATGCTTCACTTCAGGTTTACTGTATCCCTCTGACCTACTTATTGACGATGAGACACAGATATTACATACGAATTAAATAAAAAAGGCACAATGCCGACTCAAGTACAAGAAGTCTGGCTCTTCTTACTGTCTATGTTTTGAACCATTCCTGTGACACTAGTTATAGATTCCGATGCTTCACTTCAGGTTTACTGCATCCCTCTAACCTTCTTATTGACGAAGAAACACAGAAATTGCATCGGAATTAAATACAAAAAGCACAATGCCGACTCAAAAACAAGAAGACTGGCTCATCGTACTGCCTATGTTTTGAACCATTTCTGTGACACTAGTTATAGATTCCGATGCTTCACTTCAGGTTTACTGTATCCCTCTGACCTTCTTATTGATGATGAAACACAGAAATTGCATCTTAATTAAATACAAAAGGCACAATGCCGACTCAAGTACAAGAAGACTGGCTCTTCTTACTGTCTATGTTTTGAACCATTCCTGTGACACTAGTTATAGATTCCGATGCTCCACTTCAGCTTTACTGTATCCCTCTGACCTTCTTATTCACGAAGAAACACAGAAATTGCATAGGAATTAAATAGATAAGGCACAATGCCGACTTAAAAACAAGAAAACTGACTCTTCTTACTGTCTATGATTTGAACCATTCCTGTGACTCTAGTTGTAGATTCCGATGCTTTACTGCAGGTTTACTGTATCCCTCTGACCTCCATATTGACGATGAAACATAGAAATTGCATCGGAATTAAATACAAAAGGCACAATGCCGACTTAAGTACAAGAAGACTAACAGTTCTTCCTTTCTATGGTTTGAACCATTCCTGTGACACTAGTTATAGATTCTGATGCTCACTTCAGGTTTAGTGTATCCCTCTGACCTTCTTATTGACGATGAAACACAGTAATTGAATCCGAATTTAATACAAAAGGCACAATGCCGACTTAAGTAAAGAAGACTGACTCTTTCTACTGTCTATGTTCTGAACCATTCCTGTGACATAAAAGGCACAATGCCGACTCAAGTACAAGAAGACTGGCTCTTCTTACTGTCTATGCTTTGATCCATTCCTGTGACACTAGTAATAGATTCCGATGCTTCACTTCAGGTTTACTGTATCCCTCTGACCTTCTTATTACCGATCAAACACAGGAAATTCATCGGAATTAAATAAGAAAGGCACAATGCCGACTCAAGTACAAGGAGACTGGCACTTCTTACTGTCTATGTCTTGAACCATTTCTGTGACACTAGTTATAGATTCCGATGCTTCACTTCAGGTTAACTGTATCCCTCTGACCTTCTTATTGACGATAAAACACAGAAATTGCATCTTGATTAAATACAAAAGGCACAATGCCGACTTAAGTAGACGAAAACTGACTCTTCTTACTGTCAATGGTTCCTACCATTCCTGTGACAATAGTTATAGATTCCGATGCTTCCCAGCAGGTTTACTGTATCCCTGTGACCTTCTTATTGACGATCTAACACAGATATTTTCTCGGAATGAAATACAAAAGGCACAATGCCGACTCAAGTACAAGAAGACTGGCTCTTCTTACTGCCTATCTTTGAACCATTCCTGTGGCACTAGATATAGATTCCGATGCTTCACTTCAGATTTACTGTATCCCTCTAACCTTCTTATTGACGATGCGACACAGAAATTGCATCTTAATTAAATACAAAATGCACAATGCCGACTTCAGTACAAGAACATTGTTTCTTCTTACTGTCTAAGGTTTGAACCATTCCTGTGACACTAGTTATAGATTCCGATGCTTCACTTCAGGTTTACTCTATCCCTCTGACCTTTTTATTGTCGATCAAACACAGAAAATTTATCGGAAATAAATACAAAAGGCACAATGCCGACTCAAGTACAAGAAGACTGGCTCTACTTACTGCCTATGCTTTGAAACATTCCTGTGGCACTAGTTATAGATTCCGATGCTTCACTTCAGGTTTAGTGTATCCAGCTGACCTTCTTATTGACGATGAAACACAGAAATTGCATCGGAATTATATACAAAAGACACAATGCCGACTTTAGTACAAGAAGACTGACTCTTCTTACTGTCTATGCTTTGAACCATTCCTGTGACACTAGTTATAGATTCCGATGCATCACTTCAGGTTTACTGTATTCCTCTGACCTTCTTATTGCCGATGAAGCACAGATATTGCATCTTAATTAAATACAAAAGGCACAATGCCGACTTAAGTACAAGAAGACTAACTCTTCTTACTGTCTATGTTTGAACCATTCCTGTGACACTAGTTACAGATTCCGAAGCTTCACTTCAGGTTTACTGTATCCCTCTGACCTTCTTATTGACGATCAAACAGAGAAATTTCATCGGAATTAAATACAAAAGGCACAATGCCTCCTCAAGTACAAGAAGACTCGCTCTTCTTACTGCCTATGTTTTGAACCATTCCTGGACACTAGTTATAGATTCCGATGCTTCACTTCAGGTTTACTGTACCCAACTGACTTCTTATTAACGATGAAACACAAAAATTGCATCGGAATTATATACAAATGGCACAATGCCGACTTAAGTACAAGAAGACTGACTCCTCTTACTGTCTATGTTTTGAACCATTCCTGTGACACAAGATATAGATTCCGATGCTTCACTTCAGGTTTACTGTATCCCTCTGACCTTCGTATTGACGATGATGCACAGAAATTGCATCGGAATTAAATACAAAAGGCACAATGCCGACTTAGGAAAAAGAAGACTGACTCTTTCTACTGTCTATGTTCTGAACCATTCCTTTGACACTAGTTATGGATTCCGATGCTTCACTTCAGGTTTACTGTATCCCTCTGACCTACTTATTGACGATGAGACACAGATATTACATACGAATTAAATAAAAAAGGCACAATGCCGACTCAAGTACAAGAAGTCTGGCTCTTCTTACTGTCTATGTTTTGAACCATTCCTGTGACACTAGTTATAGATTCCGATGCTTCACTTCAGGTTTACTGCATCCCTCTAACCTTCTTATTGACGAAGAAACACAGAAATTGCATCGGAATTAAATACAAAAAGCACAATGCCGACTCAAAAACAAGAAGACTGGCTCATCGTACTGCCTATGTTTTGAACCATTTCTGTGACACTAGTTATAGATTCCGATGCTTCACTTCAGGTTTACTGTATCCCTCTGACCTTCTTATTGATGATGAAACACAGAAATTGCATCTTAATTAAATACAAAAGGCACAATGCCGACTCAAGTACAAGAAGACTGGCTCTTCTTACTGTCTATGTTTTGAACCATTCCTGTGACACTAGTTATAGATTCCGATGCTCCACTTCAGCTTTACTGTATCCCTCTGACCTTCTTATTCACGAAGAAACACAGAAATTGCATAGGAATTAAATAGATAAGGCACAATGCCGACTTAAAAACAAGAAAACTGACTCTTCTTACTGTCTATGATTTGAACCATTCCTGTGACTCTAGTTGTAGATTCCGATGCTTTACTGCAGGTTTACTGTATCCCTCTGACCTCCATATTGACGATGAAACATAGAAATTGCATCGGAATTAAATACAAAAGGCACAATGCCGACTTAAGTACAAGAAGACTAACAGTTCTTCCTTTCTATGGTTTGAACCATTCCTGTGACACTAGTTATAGATTCTGATGCTCACTTCAGGTTTAGTGTATCCCTCTGACCTTCTTATTGACGATGAAACACAGTAATTGAATCCGAATTTAATACAAAAGGCACAATGCCGACTTAAGTAAAGAAGACTGACTCTTTCTACTGTCTATGTTCTGAACCATTCCTGTGACATAAAAGGCACAATGCCGACTCAAGTACAAGAAGACTGGCTCTTCTTACTGTCTATGCTTTGATCCATTCCTGTGACACTAGTAATAGATTCCGATGCTTCACTTCAGGTTTACTGTATCCCTCTGACCTTCTTATTACCGATCAAACACAGGAAATTCATCGGAATTAAATAAGAAAGGCACAATGCCGACTCAAGTACAAGGAGACTGGCACTTCTTACTGTCTATGTCTTGAACCATTTCTGTGACACTAGTTATAGATTCCGATGCTTCACTTCAGGTTAACTGTATCCCTCTGACCTTCTTATTGACGATAAAACACAGAAATTGCATCTTGATTAAATACAAAAGGCACAATGCCGACTTAAGTAGACGAAAACTGACTCTTCTTACTGTCAATGGTTCCTACCATTCCTGTGACAATAGTTATAGATTCCGATGCTTCCCAGCAGGTTTACTGTATCCCTGTGACCTTCTTATTGACGATCAAACACAGATATTTTCTCGGAATGAAATACAAAAGGCACAATGCCGACTCAAGTACAAGAAGACTGGCTCTTCTTACTGCCTATCTTTGAACCATTCCTGTGGCACTAGATATAGATTCCGATGCTTCACTTCAGATTTACTGTATCCCTCTAACCTTCTTATTGACGATGCGACACAGAAATTGCATCTTAATTAAATACAAAATGCACAATGCCGACTTCAGTACAAGAACATTGTTTCTTCTTACTGTCTAAGGTTTGAACCATTCCTGTGACACTAGTTATAGATTCCGACGCTTCACTTCAGGTTTACTCTATCCCTCTGACCTTCTTATTGTCGATCAAACACAGAAAATTTATCGGAATTAAATACAAAAGGCACAATGCCAACTCAAGTACAAGAAGACTGGCTCTTCTTACTGACTACGTTTTGCACTATTCCTGTGACACTAGTTATAGATTCCGATGCTTCACTTCAGGTTTACTGTATCCAGCTGACCTTCTTATTGACGATCAAACACAGAAATTTCATCGGAATTAAATACAAAAGGCACAATGCCGACTCAAGTACAAGAAGACTGGCTCTACTTACTGCCTATGCTTTGAAACATTCCTGTGGCACTAGTTATAGATTCCGATGCTTCACTTCAGGTTTACTGTATCCAGCTGACCTTCTTATTGACGATGATACACAGAAATTGCATCGGAATTATATACAAAAGGCACAATGCCGACTTCAGTACAAGAAGACTGACTCTTCTTACTGTCTATGCTTTGAACCATTCCTGTGACACTAGTTATAGATTCCGATGCATCACTTCAGGTTTACTGTATTCCTCTGACCTTCTTATTGCCGATAAAGCACAGAAATTGCATCTTAATTAAATACAAAAGGCACAATGCCGACTTAAGTACAAGAAGACTAACTCTTCTTACTGTCTATGTTTGAACCATTCCTGTGACACTAGTTACAGATTCCGAAGCTTCACTTCAGGTTTACTGTATCCCTCTGACCTTCTTATTGACGATCAAACAGAGAAATTTCATCGGAATTAAATACAAAAGGCACAATGCCTCCTCTAGTACAAGAAGACTCGCTCTTCTTACTGCCTATGTTTTGAACCATTCCTGGACACTAGTTATAGATTCCGATGCTTCACTTCAGGTTTACTGTACCCAACTGACTTCTTATTAACGATGAAACACATAAATTGCATCGGAATTATATACAAATGGCACAATGCCGACTTAAGTACAAGAAGACTGACTCTTCTTACTGTCTATGTTTTGAACCATTCCTGTGACACAAGATATAGATTCCGATGCTTCACTTCAGGTTTACTGTATCCCTCTGACCTTCGTATTGACGATGATGCACAGAAATTGCATCGGAATTAAATACAAGAGGCACAATGCCGACTTAGGAAAAAGAAGACTGTTTCTTTCTACTGTCTATGTTCTGAACCATTCCTTTGACACTAGTTATGGATTCCGATGCTTCACTTCAGGTTTACAGTATTCCTCTGACCTTCTTATTGCCGATGAAGCACAGAAATTGCATCTTAATTAAATACAAAAGGCACAATGCCGACTTAAGTACAAGAAGAATAACTCTTCTTACTGTCTATATTTGAACCATTCCTGTGACACTAGTTACAGATTCCGAAGCTTCACTTCAGGTTTACTGTATCCCTCTGACCTTCTTATTGACGATCAAACAGAGAAATTTCATCGGAATTAAATACAAAAGGCACAATGCCTCCTCAAGTACAAGAAGACTCGCTCTTCTTACTGCCTATGTTTTGAACCATTCCTGGACACTAGTTATAGATTCCGATGCTTCACTTCAGGTTTACTGTACCCAACTGACTTCTTATTAACGATGAAACACAAAAATTGCATCGGAATTATATACAAATGGCACAATGCCGACTTAAGTACAAGAAGACTGACTCTTCTTACTGTCTATGTTTTGAACCATTCCTGTGACACAAGATATAGATTCCGATGCTTCACTTCAGGTTTACTGTATCCCTCTGACCTTCGTATTGACGATGATGCACAGAAATTGCATCGGAATTAAATACAAAAGGCACAATGCCGACTTAGGAAAAAGAAGACTGACTCTTTCTACTGTCTATGTTCTGAACCATTCCTTTGACACTAGTTATGGATTCCGATGCTTCACTTCAGGTTTACTGTATCCCTCTGACCTACTTATTGACGATGAGACACAGATATTGCATACGAATTAAATAAAAAAGGCACAATGCCGACTCAAGTACAAGAAGACTGGCTCTTCTTACTGTCTATGTTTTGAACCATTCCTGTGACACTAGTTATAGATTCCGATGCTTCACTTCAGGTTTACTGCATCCCTCTAACCTTCTTATTGACGAAGAAACACAGAAATTGCATCGGAATTAAATACAAAAAGCACAATGCCGACTCAAAAACAAGAAGACTGGCTCATCGTACTGCCTATGTTTTGAACCATTTCTGTGACACTAGTTATAGATTCCGATGCTTCACTTCAGGTTTACTGTATCCCTCTGATCTTCTTATTGATGATGAAACACAGAAATTGCATCTTAATTACATACAAAAGGCACAATGCCGACTCAAGTACAAGAAGACTGGCTCTTCTTACTGTCTATGTTTTGAACCATTCCTGTGACACTAGTTATAGAATCCGATGCTTCACTTCAGCTTTACTGTATCCCTCTGACCTTCTTATTCACGAAGAAACACAGAAATTGCATCGGAATTAAATACAAAAAGCACAATGCCGACTCAAAAACAAGAAGACTGGCTCATCTTACTGTCTATGTTTTGAACCATTTCTGTGACACTAGTAATAGATTCCGATGCTTCACTTCTGGTTTACTGTACCACTCTGACCTTCTTATTGACGATCAAACACAGAAAATTCATCGGAAATAAATACAAAAGGCACAATGCCGACTTAAGTACAAGAAAACTGACTCTTCTTACTGTCAATTTTTTTCTACCATTCCTGTGACACTAGTTATAGATTTCGATGCTACACTTCAGCTTTACTGTATCCCTCTGACCTTCTTATTGACGAGCAAACACAGATATTTCATCGGAATGAAATACAAAAGGCACAATGATGACTCAAGTACAAAAAGACTGGCTCTTCTTACTGCCTATGTTTGAACCATTCCTGTGGCACTAGATATAGATTCCGATGCTTCACTTCAGATTTACTGTATCCCTCTGATCTTATTATTGACGATGAGACACAGAAATTGCATCTTAATTAAATACAAAAGGCACAATGCCGACTTGAGTACAAGAACACTGTCTCTTCTTATTGTCTAAGGTTTGACCATTCCTGTGACACTAGTTATAGATTCCGATGCTTCACTTCAGGTTTACTGTATCCCTCTGACCTTCTTATTGACGATCAAACACAGAAAATTCATAGGAATTAAATACAAAAGGCACAATGCCAACTCAAGTACAAGAAGACTGGCTCTTCTTACTGTCTATGTTTTGCACTATTCCTGTGACACTAGTTATAGATTCCGATGGTTCACTTCAGGTTTACTGTATCCAGCTGACCTTCTTATTCACGATCAAACACAGAAATTTCATCGGAATTAAATACAAAAGGCACAATGCCGACTCAAGTACAAGAAGACTGGCTCTTCTTACTGCCTTTGTTTTGAACCATTCCTGTGGCACTACTTATAGATTCCGATGCTTCACTTCAGGTTTACTGTATACAGCTGACCGTCTTATTGACGATGAAACACAGAAATTGCACCGGAATTATATACAAAAGGCACAATGCCGACTTTAGTACAAGAATACTGACTCTTCTTACTGTCTATGCTTTGAACCATTCCTGTGACACTAGTTATAGATTCCGATGCTTCACTTCAGGTTTACTGTATCCCTCTGAACTTCTTATTCATGATGAAACACAGAAATTGCGTCTTAATTAAATACAAAAGGCACAATGCCGACATCAGTGCAAGAACACTGTCTCTTCTTACTGTCTATGGTTTGACCATTCCTGTGACACTAGTTATAGATTCCGATGCTTCACTTCAGGTTTACTGCATCCCTCTAACCTTCTTATTGACGAAGAAACACAGAAATTGCATCGGAATTAAATACAAAAAGCACAATGCCGACTCAAAAACAAGAAGACTGGCTCATCGTACTGCCTATGTTTTGAACCATTTCTGTGACACTAGTTATAGATTCCGATGCTTCACTTCAGGTTTACTGTATCCCTCTGATCTTCTTATTGATGATGAAACACAGAAATTGCATCTTAATTAAATACAAAAGGCACAATGCCGACTCAAGTACAAGAAGACTGGCTCTTCTTACTGTCTATGTTTTGAACCATTCCTGTGACACTAGTTATAGAATCCGATGCTTCACTTCAGCTTTACTGTATCCCTCTGACCTTCTTATTCACGAAGAAACACAGAAATTGCATCGGAATTAAATACAAAAAGCACAATGCCGACTCAAAAACAAGAAGACTGGCTCATCTTACTGTCTATGTTTTGAACCATTTCTGTGACACTAGTAATAGATTCCGATGCTTCACTTCAGGTTTACTGTACCACTCTGACCTTCTTATTGACGATCAAACACAGAAAATTCATCGGAAATAAATACAAAAGGCACAATGCCGACTTAAGTACAAGAAAACTGACTCTTCTTACTGTCAATTTTTTTCTACCATTCCTGTGACACTAGTTATAGATTTCGATGCTACACTTCAGCTTTACTGTATCCCTCTGACCTTCTTATTGACGAGCAAACACAGATATTTCATCGGAATGAAATACAAAAGGCACAATGCCGACTCAAGTACAAGAAGACTGGCTCTTCTTACTGCCTATGTTTGAACCATTCCTGTGGCACTAGATATAGATTCCGATGCTTCACTTCAGATTTACTGTATCCCTCTGATCTTATTATTGACGCTGAGACACAGAAATTGCATCTTAATTAAATACAAAAGGCACAATGCCGACTTGAGTACAAGAACACGGTCTCTTCTTATTGTCTAAGGTTTGACCATTCCTGTGACACTAGTTATAGATTCCGATGCTTCACTTCAGGTTTACTGTATCCCTCTGACCTTCTTATTGACGATCAAACACAGAAAATTCATAGGAATTAAATACAAAAGGCACAATGCCAACACAAGTACAAGAAGACTGGCTCTTCTTACTGTCTATGTTTTGCACTATTCCTGTGACACTAGTTATAGATTCTGATGGTTCACTTCAGGTTTACTGTATCCAGCTGACCTTCTTATTCACGATCAAACACAGAAATTTCATCGGAATTAAATGCAAAAGGCACAATGCCGACTCAAGTACAAGAAGACTGGCTCTTCTTACTGCCTTTGTTTTGAACCATTCCTGTGGCACTACTTATAGATTCCGATGCTTCACTTCAGGTTTACTGTATACAGCTGACCGTCTTATTGACGATGAAACACAGAAATTGCATCGGAATTATATACAAAAGGCACAATGCCGACTATAGTACAAGAATACTGACTCTTCTTACTGTCTATGCTTTGAACCATTCCTGTGACACTAGTTATAGATTCCGATGCTTCACTTCAGGTTTACTGTATCCCTCTGAACTTCTTATTCATGATGAAACACAGAAATTGCGTCTTAATTAAATACAAAAGGCACAATGCCGACATCAGTGCAAGAACACTGTCTCTTCTTACTGTCTATGGTTTGACCATTCCTGTGACACTAGTTATAGATTCCGATGCTTCACTTCAGGTTTACTGCATCCCTCTAACCTTCTTATTGACGAAGAAACACAGAAATTGCATCGGAATTAAATACAAAAAGCACAATGCCGACTCAAAAACAAGAAGACTGGCTCATCGTACTGCCTATGTTTTGAACCATTTCTGTGACACTAGTTATAGATTCCGATGCTTCACTTCAGGTTTACTGTATCCCTCTGATCTTCTTATTGATGATGAAACACAGAAATTGCATCTTAATTAAATACAAAAGGCACAATGCCGACTCAAGTACAAGAAGACTGGCTCTTCTTACTGTCTATGTTTTGAACCATTCCTGTGACACTAGTTATAGAATCCGATGCTTCACTTCAGCTTTACTGTATCCCTCTGACCTTCTTATTCACGAAGAAACACAGAAATTGCATCGGAATTAAATACAAAAAGCACAATGCCGACTCAAAAACAAGAAGACTGGCTCATCTTACTGTCTATGTTTTGAACCATTTCTGTGACACTAGTAATAGATTCCGATGCTTCACTTCAGGTTTACTGTACCACTCTGACCTTCTTATTGACGATCAAACACAGAAAATTCATCGGAAATAAATACAAAAGGCACAATGCCGACTTAAGTACAAGAAAACTGACTCTTCTTACTGTCAATTTTTTTCTACCATTCCTGTGACACTAGTTATAGATTTCGATGCTACACTTCAGCTTTACTGTATCCCTCTGACCTTCTTATTGACGAGCAAACACAGATATTTCATCGGAATGAAATACAAAAGGCACAATGCCGACTCAAGTACAAGAAGACTGGCTCTTCTTACTGCCTATGTTTGAACCATTCCTGTGGCACTAGATATAGATTCCGATGCTTCACTTCAGATTTACTGTATCCCTCTGATCTTATTATTGACGATGAGACACAGAAATTGCATCTTAATTAAATACAAAAGGCACAATGCCGACTTGAGTACAAGAACACTGTCTCATCTTATTGTCTAAGGTTTGACCATTCCTGTGACACTAGTTATAGATTCCGATGCTTCACTTCAGGTTTACTGTATCCCTCTGACCTTCGTATTGACGATGATGCACAGAAATTGCATCGGAATTAAATACAAAAGGCACAATGCCGACTTAGGAAAAAGAAGACTGACTCTTTCTACTGTCTATGTTCTGAACCATTCCTTTGACACTAGTTATGGATTCCGATGCTTCACTTCAGGTTTACTGTATCCCTCTGACCTACTTATTGACGATGAGACACAGATATTGCATACGAATTAAATAAAAAAGGCACAATGCCGACTCAAGTACAAGAAGACTGGCTCTTCTTACTGTCTATGTTTTGAACCATTCCTGTGACACTAGTTATAGATTCCGATGCTTCACTTCAGGTTTACTGCATCCCTCTAACCTTCTTATTGACGAAGAAACACAGAAATTGCATCGGAATTAAATACAAAAAGCACAATGCCGACTCAAAAACAAGAAGACTGGCTCATCGTACTGCCTATGTTTTGAACCATTTCTGTGACACTAGTTATAGATTCCGATGCTTCACTTCAGGTTTACTGTATCCCTCTGATCTTCTTATTGATGATGAAACACAGAAATTGCATCTTAATTAAATACAAAAGGCACAATGCCGACTCAAGTACAAGAAGACTGGCTCTTCTTACTGTCTATGTTTTGAACCATTCCTGTGACACTAGTTATAGAATCCGATGCTTCACTTCAGCTTTACTGTATCCCTCTGACCTTCTTATTCACGAAGAAACACAGAAATTGCATCGGAATTAAATACAAAAAGCACAATGCTGACTCAAAAACAAGAAGACTGGCTCATCTTACTGTCTATGTTTTGAACCATTTCTGTGACACTAGTAATAGATTCCGATGCTTCACTTCAGGTTTACTGTACCACTCTGACCTTCTTATTGACGATCAAACACAGAAAATTCATCGGAAATAAATACAAAAGGCACAATGCCGACTTAAGTACAAGAAAACTGACTCTTCTTACTGTCAATTTTTTTCTACCATTCCTGTGACACTAGTTATAGATTTCGATGCTACACTTCAGCTTTACTGTATCCCTCTGACCTTCTTATTGACGAGCAAACACAGATATTTCATCGGAATGAAATACAAAAGGCACAATGCCGACTCAAGTACAAGAAGACTGGCTCTTCTTACTGCCTATGTTTGAACCATTCCTGTGGCACTAGATATAGATTCCGATGCTTCACTTCAGATTTACTGTATCCCTCTGATCTTATTATTGACGATGAGACACAGAAATTGCATCTTAATTAAATACAAAAGGCACAATGCCGACTTGAGTACAAGAACACTGTCTCTTCTTATTGTCTAAGGTTTGACCATTCCTGTGACACTAGTTATAGATTCCGATGCTTCACTTCAGGTTTACTGTATCCCTCTGACCTTCTTATTGACGATCAAACACAGAAAATTCATAGGAATTAAATACAAAAGGCACAATGCCAACTCAAGTACAAGAAGACTGGCTCTTCTTACTGTCTATGTTTTGCACTATTCCTGTGACACTAGTTATAGATTCCGATGGTTCACTTCAGGTTTACTGTATCCAGCTGACCTTCTTATTCACGATCAAACACAGAAATTTCATCGGAATTAAATACAAAAGGCACAATGCCGACTCAAGTACAAGAAGACTGGCTCTTCTTACTGCCTTTGTTTTGAACCATTCCTGTGGCACTACTTATAGATTCCGATGCTTCACTTCAGGTTTACTGTATACAGCTGACCGTCTTATTGACGATGAAACACAGAAATTGCATCGGAATTATATACAAAAGGCACAATGCCGACTTTAGTACAAGAATACTGACTCTTCTTACTGTCTATGCTTTGAACCATTCCTGTGACACTAGTTATAGATTCCGATGCTTCACTTCAGGTTTACTGTATCCCTCTGAACTTCTTATTCATGATGAAACACAGAAATTGCGTCTTAATTAAATACAAAATGCACAATGCCGACATCAGTGCAAGAACACTGTCTCTTCTTACTGTCTATGGTTTGACCATTCCTGTGACACTAGTTATAGATTCCGATGCTTCACTTCAGGTTTACTGCATCCCTCTAACCTTCTTATTGACGAAGAAACACAGAAATTGCATCGGAATTAAATACAAAAAGCACAATGCCGACTCAAAAACAAGAAGACTGGCTCATCGTACTGCCTATGTTTTGAACCATTTCTGTGACACTAGTTATAGATTCCGATGCTTCACTTCAGGTTTACTGTATCCCTCTGATCTTCTTATTGATGATGAAACACAGAAATTGCATCTTAATTAATTACAAAAGGCACAATGCCGACTCAAGTACAAGAAGACTGGCTCTTCTTACTGTCTATGTTTTGAACCATTCCTGTGACACTAGTTATAGAATCCGATGCTTCACTTCAGCTTTACTGTATCCCTCTGACCTTCTTATTCACGAAGAAACACAGAAATTGCATCGGAATTAAATACAAAAAGCACAATGCCGACTCAAAAACAAAAAGACTGGCTCATCTTACTGTCTATGTTTTGAACCATTTCTGTGACACTAGTAATAGATTCCGATGCTTCACTTCAGGTTTACTGTACCACTCTGACCTTCTTATTGACGATCAAACACAGAAAATTCATCGGAAATAAATACAAAAGGCACAATGCCGACTTAAGTACAAGAAAACTGACTCTTCTTACTGTCAATTTTTTTCTACCATTCCTGTGACACTAGTTATAGATTTCGATGCTACACTTCAGCTTTACTGTATCCCTCTGACCTTCTTATTGACGAGCCAACACAGATATTTCATCGGAATGAAATACAAAAGGCACAATGCCGACTCAAGTACAAGAAGACTGGCTCTTCTTACTGCCTATGTTTGAACCATTCCTGTGGCACTAGATATAGATTCCGATGCTTCACTTCAGATTTACTGTATCCCTCTGATCTTATTATTGACGATGAGACACAGAATTTGCATCTTAATTAAATACAAAAGGCACAATGCCGACTTGAGTACAAGAACACTGTCTCTTCTTATTGTCTAAGGTTTGACCATTCCTGTGACACTAGTTATAGATTCCGATGCTTCACTTCAGGTTTACTGTATCCCTCTGACCTTCGTATTGACGATGATGCACAGAAATTGCATCGGAATTAAATACAAAAGGCACAATGCCGACTTAGGAAAAAGAAGACTGACTCTTTCTACTGTCTATGTTCTGAACCATTCCTTTGACACTAGTTATGGATTCCGATGCTTCACTTCAGGTTTACTGTATCCCTCTGACCTACTTATTGACGATGAGACACAGATATTGCATACGAATTAAATAAAAAAGGCACAATGCCGACTCAAGTACAAGAAGACTGGCTCTTCTTACTGCCTTTGTTTTGAACCATTCCTGTGGCACTACTTATAGATTCCGATGCTTCACTTCAGGTTTACTGTATACAGCTGACCGTCTTATTGACGATGAAACACAGAAATTGCATCGGAATTATATACAAAAGGCACAATGCCGACTTTAGTACAAGAATACTGACTCTTCTTACTGTCTATGCTTTGAACCATTCCTGTGACACTAGTTATAGATTCCGATGCTTCACTTCAGGTTTACTGTATCCCTCTGAACTTCTTATTCATGATGAAACACAGAAATTGCGTCTTAATTAAATACAAAAGGCACAATGCCGACATCAGTGCAAGAACACTGTCTCTTCTTACTGTCTATGGTTTGACCATTCCTGTGACACTAGTTATAGATTCCGATGCTTCACTTCAAGTTTACTGTATCCCTCTGACCTTCTTATTGACGATGAAACACAGAAACTGCATCTTAATTAAATACAAAAGGCACAATGCCGACGTAAGTACAAGAAGACTTACTGTCTATGTTTTGAACCATTCCTGTGACACTTGTAATATATTCCGATGCTTCACTTCAGGTTTACTGTATCCCTCTGACCTTCTTATTGACGATCAAACACAGAAAATTCATCGGAATTCTATACAAAATGCACAATGCCGACTCAAGTACAAGAAGACTGGCTCTTCTTACTTCCTATGATTTGAACCATTCCTGTGCCACTAGTTACAGATTCTGATGCTTCACTTCAGGTTTACTGTATCCAGCTGACCGTCCTATTGACGATGCAACACAGAAATTGCATCGGAATTATATACAAAAGGCACAATGCCGACTTAAGTACAAGAAGACTGACTCTTCTTACTTTCTATATTTTGAACCATTCCTGTGACACTAGTTATAGATTCTGATGCTTCACTTCAGGTTTACTGTATCCCTCTGACCTTCTTATTGACGATGAAACACAGAAATTGCATCTTAATTAAATACAAAAGGCACAATGCCGACTTCAGTGCAAGAACACTGTCTCTTCTTACTGTCTATGGTTTGAACCATACCTGTGACACTAGTTATAGATTCCGATGCTTCACTTCAGGTTTACTGTATCCCTCTGCCCTTCTTATTGACGATGAAACACAGAAACTGCAACTTAATTAAATACAAAAGGCACGATGCCGACGTAAGTACAAGAAGACTGACTCTTCTTACTGTCTATGCTTTGAACCATTCCTGTGACACTAGTTATAGATTCCGATGCTTCACTTCAGGTTTACTGTATCCCTCTGAACTTCTTATTCATGATGAAACACAGAAATTGCGTCTTAATTAAATACAAAAGGCACAATGCCGACATCAGTGCAAGAACACTGTCTCTTCTTACTGTCTATGGTTTGACCATTCCTGTGACACTAGTTATAGATTCCGATGCTTCACTTCAAGTTTACTGTATCCCTCTGACCTTCTTATTGACGATGAAACACAGAAACTGCATCTTAATTAAATACAAAAGGCACAATGCCGACGTAAGTACAAGAAGACTTACTGTCTATGCTTTGAACCATTCCTGTGACACTTGTAATATATTCCGATGCTTCACTTCAGGTTTACTGTATCCCTCTGCCCTTCTTATTGACGATGAAACACAGAAACTGCAACTTAATTAAATACAAAAGGCACGATGCCGACGTAAGTACAAGAAGACTGACTCTTCTTACTGTCTATGTTTTGAACCATTCCTGTGACACTAGTAACAGATTCCGATGCTTCACTTCATTTTTACTGTATCCCTCTGACCTTCTTATTGACGATCAAACACAGAAAATTCATCGGAATTATATACAAATGCACAATGCCGACTCAAGTACAAGAAGACTGGCTCTTCTTACTGTCTATGCTTTGAACCATTTCTGTGACAGTAGTTACAGATTTCGATGCTTCACTTCAGGTTTACTGTATCCCTGTGACCTTCTTATTGACCATCAAACACAGAAATTTCATCGGAATTAAATACAAAAGGCACAATGCCGACTCAAGTAGAAGAAGACTAGCTCTTCTTACTTCCTATGTTTTGAACTATTCCTGTGGCGCTAGTTATAGATTCCGATGCTTCACTTCAGGTTTACTGTATCCAGCTGACCGTCTTATTGACGATGAAACACAGAAATTGCATCTTAATTAAATACAAAAGGCACAATGCCGACATCAGTGCAAGAACACTGTCTCTTCTTACTGTCTATGGTTTGACCATTCCTGTGACACTACTTATAGATTCCGATGCTTCACTTCAAGTTTACTGTATCACTCTGACCTTCTTATTGACGATGAAACACAGATACTGAATCTTAATTAAATACAAAAGCCACAATGCCGACGTAAGTACAAGAAGACTGACTCTTCTTACTGTCTATGTTTTGAACCATTCCTGTGACACTAGTAATATATTTCGATGCTTCACTTCAGGTTTACTGTATCCCTCTGACCTTCTTATTGACGATCAAACACAGAAAATTCATCGGAATTAAATACAAAAGGCACAATGCCAACTCAAGTACAAGAAGACTGGCTCTTCTTACTGTCTATGGTTTGCACCATTCCTGTGACACTAGTAATAGATTCCAATGCTTCACTTCAGGTTTACTGTATCCAGCTGACCTTCTTATTGACGATCAAACACAGAAATTTCATCGGATTTAAATACAAAAGGCACAATGCCGACTCAAGTACAAGAAAACTGGCTCTTCTTACTGCCTTTGTTTTGAACCATTCCTGTGGCATTAGGTATAGATTCCGATGCTTCACTTCAGGTTTACTGTATCTAGCTGACCATCTTATTGTCGATGAAACACAGAAATTGCATCGGAATTATATACAAAAGGCACAATGCAGACTTAAGTACAAGAGGACTGACTCTTCTTACTGTCTATGCTTTGAACCATTCCTGTGACACTAGTTATAGATTCCGATGCTTCACTTCAGGTTTACTGTATCCCTCTGGCCTTCTTATTGACGATAAATCACAGAAATTGCATCTTAATTAAATACAAAAGGCACAATGCCGACTTCAGTACAAGAACACTGTCTCTTCTTACTGTCTATGGTTTGAACCATTCCTGTGACACTAGTTATAGATTCCGATGCTTCACTTCAGGTTTACTGTATCCCTCTGACCTTCTTACTGACGATCAAACACAGAAATTTTATCGGAATTAAATACAAAAAGCACAATGCTGATTCAAGTACAAGAAGACTTACTCTTCTTACTGCCTATGCTTTGAACCGTTCCTGTGGCAATAGTTATAGATTCCGATGCTTCACTTCAGGTTTACTGTATCCAGCTGACCTTCTTATTGACGATGAAACACAGAAATTGCATCGGAATTATATAGAAAAGGCACAATGCCGACTGAAGTACAAGAAAGCTGATTCCTCTTACTGTCTATGTTTTGAACCATTCCTGTGACACTAGTAATAGATTCCGATGCTTCACTTCGGGATTACTGTTTTCCTCTGACCTTCTTTTTGACGATCAAGCACAGAAAATTCATCGGAATTAAATACAAAAGGCACAATGCCGACTCAAGTACAAGAACACTGGGTCTTCTTATTGTCTATGTTTTGACCCATTCCTGTAACACTAGTTATAGATTCCGATGCTTCACTTCAGGTTTACTGTATCCCTCTGACCTCCATATTGACGATGAAACACAGAAATTGCATCGTAATTAAATACAAAACGCACAATGCCGACTTAAGTACAAGAAGACTAACTCTTCTTACTGTCTATGTTTTGAACCATTCCTGTGACACTAGTCATAGATTCCGATGCTTCACTTCAGGTTTACTGTACCCAACTGACATCTTATTAACGATGAAACACAGAAATTGCATCGGAATTATATACAAATGGCACAATGCCGACTCTAGTACAAGAAGACTGACTCTTCTTACTGTCTATGGTTTGAACCATTCCTGTGACATTAGTTATAGATTCCGATTTTTCACTTCAGGTTTACTGTATCCCTCTGACCTTCTTATTGACGATCAAACACAGAAACTTCATCGGAATTAAATACAAAAGGCACAATGCCGACTCAAGTACATGAAGACTGGCTCTTCTAACTGTCTATGTTTTGAACCATTCCTGTGACACTAGTTATAGATTGCGATGCTTCACTACAGGTTTACTGTATCCAGCTGAATTTCTTATTGACGATGAAGCACAGAATTTGCATCGGAATTAAATACAAAAGGCACAATGCCGACTTAAGTACAAGAAGACTGACTCTTCTTACTGTCTATGTTTTGAATCATTCCTCTGACACTAGTTATAGATTCCGAAGCTTCACTTCAGGTTTTCTGTATCCAGCTGACCTTCTTATTGACGATGAAACACAGAAATTGCATCGGAATTAAATACAAAAGGCACAATGCCGACTTCAGTACAAGAAGACTTACTCTTCTTACTGTCTATGTTTCGAACCATTCCTGTGACACTAGTTGTAGATTGCGATGCTTCTCTTCAGGTTTACTGTATCCAGCTGAATTTCTTATTGGCGATGAAGCGAAGAAATTGCATCGGAATTAAATACAAAAGGCACAATGAAGACTTAAGTACAAGAAGACTGACTCTTCTTACTGTCCATGTTTTGAACCATTCCTGTGACACTAGTAACTGATTTCGATGCTCCACTTCAGGTTTACTGTATCCCTCTGACCTTCCTATGGACGATCAAACACAGAAAATTGATCGGAATTAAATACAAAAGGCACAATGCCGTCTCAAGTACAAGAAGACGGGCTCTTCTTACTGTCTATGATTTGAACCTTTCCTGTGACACTAGTTATAGATTCCGATGTTTCACTTCAGGTTTACTGTATCCAGATGACCTTCTTATTGACGATGAAGCACAGAAATTGCATAGGAATAAAATACAAAAGGCACAATGCTGACTTAAGTACAAGAAGACTGACTCTTCTTACTGTCTATGTTCTGAACCATTCCTGTGTCACAAGTTATAGATTCCGATGCATCACTTCAGTTTTACTGTATCCCCCTGACCTTCTTATTGACGATGAAACACAGAAATTGCATCGGAATTAAATACATAATTCACAATGCCGACTTAAGTACAAGAAAACTGACTCTTCTTACTGTCTATGATTTGAACCATTCCTGTGACTCTAGTTATAGATTCTGATGCTTTACTTCAGGTTTACTGTATCCCTCTGACCTCCATATTGACGATGAAACACAGAAATTGCATCGTAATTAAATACAAAAAGCACAATGCCGACTTAAGTACAAGATGACTAACTCTTCTTACTGTCTATGTTTTGAACCATTCCTGTGACACTAGTTATAGATTCCGATGCTTCACTTCAGGTTTACTGTATCCCTCTGACCTTCTTATTGACGATCAAGCACAGAAAATTCATCGGAATTAAATACAAAAGGCACAATACCGACTCAAGTACAAGAACACTAGCTCTTCTTATTGTCTATGTTTTGAACCATTCCTGTAACACTAGTTACAGATTCCGATGCTTCACTTCAGGTTTACTGTATTCAGCTGACCTTCTTATTGACGATGAAGAACAGAAATTGCATCGGAATTAAATACAAAAGGCACAATGCCGACTTAAGAACAAGAAGACTGACTCTTCTTACTGTCTATGTTTTGAACCATTCCTGTGGGACCAGTTTTAGATTCCGATGCTTCACTTCAGTTTTACTGTATCCCCCTGACCTTCTTATTGACGATGAAACACAGAAATTGCATCGGAATTAAATACATAATTCACAATGCCGACTTAAGTACAACAAAATTGACTCTTCTTACTGTCTATGATTTGAACCATTCCTGTGACTCTAGTTATAGATTCCGATGCTTCACTTCAGGTTTACTGTATCCCTCTGACCTCCATATTGACGATGAAACACAGAAATTGCATCGTAATTAAATACAAAACGCACAATGCCGACTTAAGTACAAGAAGACTAACTCTTCTTACTGTCTATGTTTTGAACCTTTCCTGTGACACTAGTTATAGATTCCGATGCTTCACTTCAGGTTTACTGTATCCCTCTGACCTTCTTATTGACGATCAAACAGAGAAATTTCATCGGAATTAAATACAAAAGGCACAATGCCGACTCTAGTGCAAGAAGACTCGCTCTTCTTACTTCCTATGTTTTGAACCATTCCTGTGACACTAGATATAGATTCCGATGCTTCACTTCAGGTTTACTGTACCCAACTGACATCTTATTAACGATGAAACACAGATATTGCATCGGAATTATATACAAATGGCACAATGCCGACTTAAGTACAAGCAGACTGACTCTTCTTACTGTCTATGTTTTGAACCATTCCTGTGACACTAGTTATACATTCCGATGCTTCATTTCTGGTTTACTGTATCCCTCTGACCTTCTTATTGACGATGAAACACAGAAATTGCATCTTAAGTAAATACAAAAGACACAATGCCGACTTCAGTATAAGAACACTGACCCTCTTACTGTCTATGGTTTGAACCAATCCTGTGACATTAGTTATAGATTCCGATTTTTCACTTCAGGTTTACTGTATCCCTCTGACCTTCTTATTGACGATCAAACACAGAAACTTCATCGGAATTAAATACAAAAGGCACAATGCCGACTCAAGTACATGAAGACTGGCTCTTCTAACTGTCTATGTTTAGAACCATTCCTGTGACACTAGTTATAGATTGCGATGCTTCACTACAGGTTTACTGTATCCAGCTGAATTTATTATTGACGATGAAGCACAGAAATTGCATCGGAATTAAATACAAAAGGCACAAGCCGACTTAAGTACAAGAAGACTGACTCTTCTTACTGTCTATGTTTTGAATCATTCCTCTGACACTAGTTATAGATTCCGAAGCTTCACTTCAGGTTTTCTGTATCCAGCTGACCTTCTTTTTGACGATGAAACACAGAAATTGCATCGGAATTAAATACATAAGGCACAATGCCGACTTCAGTACAAGAAGACTTACTCTTCTTACTGTCTATGTTTCGAACCATTCCTGTGACACTAGTTGTAGATTGCGATGCTTCTCTTCAGGTTTAATGTATCCAGCTGAATTTCTTATTGACGATGAAGCGAAGAAATTGCATTGGAATTAAATACAAAAGGCACAATGAGGACTTAAGTACAAGAAGACTGACTCTTCTTACTGTCTATGTTTTGAATCATTCCTGTGACACTTGATATAGATTCCGAAGCTTCACTTCAGGTTTACTGTATCCAGCTGACCTTCTTATTGACGATGAAACACGGAAATTGCATCGGAATTAGACACATAAGTCACAATGCCGACTTAAGTACAAGAAAACTGACTCTTCTTACTGTATATGTTTTGAAGCATTCCTGTGACACTAGTTATAGATTCCGATGCTTCACTTCAGGTTTACTGTATCCCTCTGACCTTCTATTTGACGATGAAACACAGAAATTGCATCGGAATTAAATACAAAAGGGACAATGCCAACTTAAGTACAAGAAAACTGAGTCCTCTTACTGTCTATGATTTGAACCACTCCTGTGACACTAGTTATAGATTCCGATGCTTCACTTTAGGTTTACTGTATTCCCCTGACCCTCTTATTGACGATGAAACACAGATGTTACATCGGAATTAAATACAAAAGGCACAATGCCGACTGAAGTACAAGAAGACTGACTCATTCTATTGTCTATGTTTTGAACCATTCCGGTGACACTAGTTATAGATTCCGATACTTCACTTCAGGTTTTCTGTATCCCTCTGACCTTCTTATTCACGATGAAACACAGAAATTGCATCGGAATTATATAGAAGAGGCTCAATGCCGACTTAAGTACTAGAAGACTGACTCTTCTTACTGTCTATGTTTTGAACCATTCCTGTGACACTAGTTATAGATTCCGATGCTTCTCTTCAGGTTTACTGTATCCCTCTGACCTTCTTATTGACGATGAAACACAGAAATTGCATCTTAATTCAATACAAAAGGCACAATGCCGACTTAAGTACAAGAAGACTGACTCTTCTTACTGTCTATGTTTTGAACCATTCCTGTGACACTAGTTATTGATTTCGATACTCCACTTCAGGTTTACTGTATCCCTCTGACCTTCTTATTTACGATCAAACACAGAGAATTGATCGGAATTAAATACAAAAGGCACAATGCCGTCTCAAGTACAAGAAGACGGTCTCTTCTTACTGTCTATGATTTGAACCTTTCCTGTGACACTAGTTATAGATTCCGATGTTTCACTTCAGGTTTACTGTATCCAGATGACCTTCTTATTGACGACGAAGCACAGAAATTGCATCGGAATAAAATACAAAAGGCACAATGCCGACTTAAGTACAAGATGACTAACTCTTCTTACTGTCTATGTTTTGAACCATTCCTGTGACACTAGTTATAGATTCCGATGCTTCACTTCAGGTTTACTGTATCCCTCTGCCCTTCTTATTGACGATCAAACAGAGAAATTTCATCGGAGTTAAATACAAAAGGCACAATGCCGACTCAGATACAAGAAGACTCGCTCTTCTTACTGCCTATGTTTTGAACCATTCCTGTGACACTAGTTATAGATTCCGATGCTTCACTTCAGGTTTACTGTACCCAACTGACATCTTATTAACGATGAAACACAGAAATTGCATCGGAATTATATACAAATGGCACAATGCCGACTTAAGTACAAGAAGACTGACTCTTCTTACTGTCTATGTTTTGAACCATTCCTGTGACACTAGTTATACATTCCGATGCTTCATTTCTGGTTTACTGTATCCCTCTGACCTTCTTATTGACGATGAAACACAGAAATTGAATCTTAAGTAAATACAAAAGACACAATGCCGACTTCAGTACAAGAACACTGACTCTTCTTACTGTCTATCGTTTGAACCATTCCTGTGACATTAGTTATAGATTCCGATTTTTCACTTCAGGTTTACTGTATCCCCCTGACCTTCTTATTGACGATCAAACACAGAAAATTCATCGGAATTAAATACAAAAGGCACAATGACGACTCAAGTACATGAAGACTGGCTCTTCTAACTGTCTATGTTTTGAACCATTCCTGTGACACTAGTTATAGATTGCGATGCTTCACTACAGGTTTACTGTATCCAGCTGAATTTCTTATTGACG